>NC_053038.3:107135954-107760954 GCF_002575655.3 Aegilops tauschii subsp. strangulata | reverse complement strand
ATTCTTGTCCATGCCACTCCACTGTTGAACTTATCTGAAATATACTAGATAAAAACATTAGTCCAACAAGAGATATGTTGACATTAATTACCAAAACCACCCAGGGAGCACTTGTGCTTTCACAATCTCGAGACCAACGCAGGACTGATCATCCAGGCTGAAGCGGCCTATTCATGACCCATATTGTGATAGCCACGGTAGGGAAGCATAGTAATGTCTGAGGTATAGATACAGTTGCTTCTCATAAATGGTAGTAATGTTGTGTGAACATCAGCTGGACCGCCTTTCACCATCATTGGATAGTTTTGTCCAAGGAAGAGCGAGTTTCCTCCAAGAGTATCAATACTAAACCCGGGAGAAGGTGTTGGCGCTAGCACAGTAGTATCCATCCCAAATACCCTGCAACGGATGTTGGAATAGGTCCGGAGAGTGCGACCATGGGAGAAAACACCTGCTTCCTTAGTAACATCAGCGGTGCCCTATATACAGACAGAAAGAGGTGATCCATCGGAATAAGTTGCCAGGAGCCACTGAGTATATGTAGCGACCCGACCTCAGACGGTCAAGCCTCTGTGTTTCTGTGCCATCCCTGGATCAGTATGCTGGCACACACAGTACATCAATGTATATATCAAAGTGCAATCACATGTATAAATAACGTAAAACTGATATATACCTCATAAGTCACAGCAGAAACAAATAGTCGGGTGTGGAGTCCCATCAACGCCATCGGCAGGTTGAGTGTAGACCGTAACCCTGTACCGTACTCTTACTCGTTGGAAGAAAGTATCTGCAACATGATACGTTGCAGCCGTGTAGGTCATTACATTGAATGTACAGGCAAGATCACAACATCAGAAAACAGATGATAAAACTATACTATATGCAATATGGCTTTGTGGCTCTGTGTCCGAGTTTTGTTTTGCATAAAAGCTGGTTTTATTTTTCCTAAATCAAAGGAATATCAGGAGTTTGTACTAGAGAGTTTTCTATCATGACATGGTTCCGCCAACCGATGTCTCATAGTCCAAAATCATCATAAGTTGCCCACAATTATGTTATCAGTCCGGTGTTGAGAGTTCCGAGATAGATCCAAGTCGAGAGGCTCAAATTGTCCGTAACCAGGGACACGGCTAATCGATTAGGGTTTAACCCTCTGCAGAGGTTTGTACACTTTACCCGCAAGATTCGATCCCTCTTTTTACGTTCTCGCACTTCAGGGTGTTTGAGAACAAGATGACCGAAACATGGTCTTCCAAAGAGTTCCTCTGACCACTGTCCGGTGCTCATCCAATCCTACCGTAGTTCTACATCTGCTAGCACCGTCCCAGCCAGAGTCACAACTAAGGTCAACCAAGCCAGAGCCCATAGTGACTTGCGGTTGCACAGGTAAGCTTCCGGGCATGAAGTATTCTTCCGTCTCTTTGAGTCTGGGTGAAGCTTTCCGCAAGATTTCATGGCGCTTCTCCATGCATCCTGGCCATCCACTGGTTTCTCCAGGGTGCCCGTCAACCGTCCTTCACCCAGTAGTGTGTATTGAATTCTTGTCTCGAGTCTCGAAATCTTGAGGTCTTGGAGTCCTGAAGATGCAGTCCTTGCCGATGCCATCATGAAGTTGTCGCCATTGACGTAGAGTCCTCCTTCTTCACACCACTCTCGTGCACTCATACCAAACTCCGTCTACTATAGCGTAGCATTAAAACTATATAACGTCCCGGGCTTGGTAATCAGGGAGATGGGTTCCTACTCATGCATTCCACTCAACTACAAGATTCAATAACACTACTGGAGGGATTGTTAAAAGGGTGCTACTACATGCAAATAAAACATAGGTATCAAAAACATGGTCAAAGTGAACTTGCCTGGTATTACTTGATGAAGATAATATCGCTCTCGCAAAACTTGATAGCACTATACACAACTCTCCGATGAAAATCTATAAAGTAAAACATAGTATCACATAAGAAAACATACTAGCAAGCAATTTCTAACACTCACAAAAAAATCAACAAATAAAATGCAAATCACAAAGAACACAAAATAAAAAAAAACCAATGAAAACTACACAAGAAAACTACTAAAGAAAATTCTAAGACATAACCTAAAATAGCTTTGTCCTAAGTAAAATTTAACAACAAAGAAAATACTAACATAATAAATAAACAGAAAAGAAAATATAAAACAACTAATTTTAACAGAAAGTATTTTTCATAAACTTTTAATAGCAAAAAGAAACAAATAAAAAGCTTTTATGAAACACTAACTATGACCTAAACAAGTTTTCATACAAAACTAAGTAAAATAAATTTTTAAAATAAAAACAAAATTTTCTTTTCTTGACTAACAGAAACAAAATTAAATTTTTTAAGAGTGACAAAACAAAATAATTTAAAACTAATAAAAACAATAAAGAAAAGACTAAAACAAAACTATAACTAAAACAGTACTGTTTTGCTAAAAAATTAATTTAAAATAAAATATAATAATAATAATTATATGCTGCTGGATAGGCAAAACCATAATAAAACAGTAGCAAAAAGAATCAATCAAAAATACTTTGCAAAACTCAAAATATGACCAAATTAGTGATTTGAACAAATTTCATCAAACTCAAGTTTAAACTACTCAAATCTGAAAACTAAGTACGCAAACAGAAACTTCAACAAATTTTTGACACAATGCAAAAGGAATCACTCAATTTGGATCCAAAACATAAAATATATAAACAGTGGGCGATCTGAAAACTAAGTAAGCAGTGGGCGATCTGAACTAAACGACGCTCGGCCGATCTTTAACAGACTAGCGCGCGTGCACAGAAAAGAAAAACCGGCTAAACCGATTA
This sequence comes from Aegilops tauschii subsp. strangulata, assembly GCF_002575655.3. Classification (NCBI taxonomy): domain Eukaryota; kingdom Viridiplantae; phylum Streptophyta; class Magnoliopsida; order Poales; family Poaceae; genus Aegilops; species Aegilops tauschii. The sequence goes on along the minus strand of NC_053038.3, from coordinate 107,758,112 downwards.
GATCTAAACCGTAAATAAACCGAAGCTAAACCGATCTAGTAAAAATAACCTAATCGTCCAGATTAGATCTAATCTAGGGTGTTTATTAGATCGGACGGTGGAGGGGAGTGGAGTGCTCACCGCGGTGGAGGTGAACTCCGGCGAGGTCGCCGGCAGCGGTGGCGGCTCCTCCCGTGGGTCTCCGGCTTCAGGGAGGGCTCTGTTCGACGTGGGCGATGGTGATGAGCATGAAGGTGGCCTCGGCGTGGCTCGAGGACGGCGGTCTCGAGTGGGGCGAGCTCGACGGCGGCGGTGATGTCCGGTGGTGAAGGGGGCGACGGCTCCAGGGATCCTTGGCGACGGCGGAGCGGCTCAGGGGATGCGGAGGAACGAGGGGAGTCTGGGGGTTTGCTCGGGGGCGTCGGGGAGGTGTGTGGTGCTCGGGTGGGTGGCAATGGCGGCGGTTGCCGAGGTGAGCTCCGGCGAGCAATGGTGGCGGTGGCAGGAGGTTTGGGGAATCGGGAAAGGGCGGAACGGGTTGAGGGGAGGGGTATAAATAGGGGGAGGTCGACTTTGAGGAGGGGGCACATCGGGGAGATCGCGAATCCCGCGATTCCGGCGATGCTCCGGCGGTGGCTGGAGATCTGGAGCATCTCGTCAGGAGGAAAGAGATGATTCGGTACGGATCGGGCCGGATTTGGCCCAAAAAAAAAACAGTACCTTCCTTTTTTTGAATAACCCGCGAGGAAACAATCATTTTATAAAATAAAATGAAAATAAAATATAGGAGTATTATATATCAAAATGATCAAAAAAATAAGCCCAATTTATTGGGATATTTTCCAGGGGCAAATAAAATACTTTTTGAAAAATCATTTTTTTAATTCAAACAAATATCAAAATGACTTTCTAACTCTATGGAAAATTTATTCCAACATTTTTGGGGTGTCATGTTACTCCCTCTAAACACTTTTGTTCAAGTGTTCTTTGTCAGATAAGTTTTTGAATAAAACTCAAATGCCACTTTGAGTTAAAAACAAAATTTAAATCACAAATTCAAAATGAAATTTTTCTTTACTTCCCACTCTCTTTCATTGAAGAAATCATGAGGATCATTGAGTGGCATGAAGTTTGAAATATTTCCAAATTCAAATATTTTCAAACAGAAACATTTTTTGGAAAGTCCTTTTATTCCCTCTCAACAAAACTTCAAAAGTTTAAAATTCCAATCAATTTCACTCAATCAATCACTCAAGAATCATATATTTTAATTATTATAACATTCCAAAAATTAGAATTTTGGGATGTTACAGTATATGGGTCCTCATGCTCGTGATCATCATCATCGTCATCTCCCCCTTGGTTATAAATTTTTTCAAGTATAGGTGGTGGAATGTTCACAGGACCTTGGAAACACAAGAAGGTTAATTAGTAAAGAAAAACTAGCTAACCCGTATGCATATGGATGAAACAATTATAATTACGGTGGAAGACAAACATACCGAAAGCATAAGGATTCCATGCAAAAACAGTGCCACGAGTGGTGGCAGCAAACACAAGGCCCTCATATTGAATTGCATCACAGTACACATCTATGTATAGAAACTGATTTTTGAGAAATATCCATCCAGTCGAACTATGAAGGAAGGCAACAAGCTTGTCGAAGATAGCAACAACTCCATAGTCCATTAAATCCCAAGAGCGGTCGGGAACTTGACAAATTGCTATCTTCTGTAGACGATAGTCACCATCATCATAGTTGAACGTACGTAGAATACCGGTGTGCTCAACCTCTGGGCAGTCTGAGATTTTTGGAAGTGGAACCCGGTGATGAGTGTACACATTCACAACCCACTCGCAGTTGTACCCAATATAAACAACCCAATCTCCATTTGTGCCTGCGCAAGCCTTACCCTCAAGCGATGGCATATTAGCATCACACATATCATTATCAAGCGGCACCAACTTGCACAAGGCGAGGCCTCCGTTGTCCGCGCGCCAGTCAGCAGGGTCACGGTGAATAAGATAGGGGAGATCAAACCGCTCCTGGACCCTTGGGTTCGTTGTAATGATGTTATTAGTTGAGTCGAGAATGGTCTTGAACAAACCTGCCATGCTAGCCGAGGTGATGACGTCGCACCGATCAATGAGTTCCTCCACCATGTCATCATTCAGACGGGGCAAGAATAACGGGGTCGTTTCCGGCCTGTTCCCTCCATGGAGAAGACGATTGAACAATGGCAGAAGGAAGGGTGAAGGTAAATGGAGGAGGGAGGAAGTGCGCGCGACATCAGTTCCAAATTGAGAGGGAAAGGCGAAGAGTCGATGGACGGTTGCCATGGTACACGAAGAGGCGCCCCGGCCTACATAGACGTCCGTTCGGAAATTGTACAAAAGGACTCGCCGTCGTCTCACTGACATGTTGGAACGAGACCACATGTCAACGAAGAGGCTAGTGGGGAGCGGACGGTTGCCACAGAGGTCACACACTGACGACAAGTCCGTCCTGTCAGACCTAGTGCCCGCGCGGGATGGCTTCCGTCCCCCACACAATCGAAGCCACTTCGTACCCCCACACGGTTGGTCCGCCACGCCGCTAGGCCAACTCCAGCGCGTGCAGCTCGGACACGCGCACGCTCGGCCCCCTTTCCCTCAATGCCCCGGAGCTACCCAACCACGGCTACATGTTTTGCGCACCCGGCGGCCGGATTTGGAGCGGATCCGGTCGGGCTTGAGCTCGCCCGGCTGTGGGAGGCCGTGCCGTGCCATGGACTGGCCGGGCACCGGGCCGGAAGGCCCCGGCAAGGCCTCAAGGCTGCATGCAGGTACTGACTCCTCCTCTAGCCGCTCGGATCTACACCGTCGGCGGTCCGCCGGCAGATACATGAATGGCGGTCGGCCGGGATCAGTGCTGGCCCAAAAGCTCGTCGGGGCACCGTTGCCACTTATTACGTGCGACGACTACCCATAGAAGGTCTTGCGTCGTGTGTCTACAACGCCGGAACATCCCGGATGGGTGTTCATCAAGTGTTCAACCGATGGGGTATGTGCTACTTTAGCTTCAGTTGTGCTCTCGGATTAGACTAGTTGTGCTAACTTCAAATTTTATTATGTAGAATGGATGCAAGTTTTGGTATTGGGAAGAAGAGTACATCGATATATTGATAGAGCGTAATTTAGTAGATGTTCTAGCACTTTTAGCTAGCATAGAGGCTAGAGATGAGACTAGTGCACTTGTTCATAGAATAGAGGCTAGACATGAGAGTAGATGCGAGGAAGCAACGTCTACTTATTTACACTCGAAGAAGAAAGAAGCACGCAAGATCGAGCCTCCGCAGATCAACAATGAATGCATCGAAAAGGTACTAATACAACTTACAGGAGCAGTTATGGAAGTTGGATATCTTCTAAAATGTATTCTTGTGGTTCTTGTTTTCTTTGGTCTTGCTTTTCTAGTCAAAATTTGGCGATGTATTTCCATGTACCAAAAATTAATGATGAAAAAAAGATATGTGTTTGCAAAGAAAAATGTACACGACAGGGATGCGTCCGCGCGTTGGGTGCACGGCCACCACATCCAAGAAATGGCCCGGACACGACCCCATTGCCTACCCAAACGGAAAAAATCCGGGCAAAACGGAGGTCCGTTTGGGGTCGTGCGTTGGAGTTGGCCTTACAAGTGGGACCGCAGTTGAGGAAACCGACTATCGGCAAACCCCCACCTCGCCCGCCGCGCGATGGCTGAGTTAGAGAAACGAGGAGGTTGAAGAGATAGCTGTAGCACGGACTCCAAGAAATATGGTGTCAGATGGTAGTCGTGCTGGTGGCGTGTGCCGTGCTCCAAGACGTGAATGCTTGTTCTGGCCCATGCCACCCTACTATATATTGAGGATTCGAGGTGCTAGTTACGTACAACGAACACATTAACATATGGCCCACCTCACACTATGGCCAAATTTCCCGGAGTCTGTGCTAGGTTAAAAAGTGTTCTTTGTGAGGGTGGGTGGCTGGTCTCAAGTTTAAAACTTGTTATATTACGTATACGTAGATGTAGAGATAGTGCAGCAGTTTTGAAAGTTTGAACCCAAACATCAGAATGCAATTTCTACTGGACTCAACCGAGGACCTAGGATGATGGGATTCGCAGCTACAGTAAAAACACCTGCCCGACGCGCGAAGCATGTGAAGCTAGTACAAATAGTAGTACTATTGTTGATTGGACTCATCCGATAACCTGTTGCAATGCACGCACAATTATGTATTCGGAAAATATTTTTTGCCTCGTCGCAGCACCCACTCAAAGAAGCGACTCGAAAGCCATTCATAAATTTAGTAAGTTTATCACAGGCATATCATTTTATTACATACAACAGGTCATCAACCCACAGCGAGAACGAGGATACATTATAAATACTAAAGTTTTCATCACACAACAAATAACAAGCAATGAAATGAACTTCAGCTCAACCACTCGTCGGTGTTGGAAACGCTTGCTTTGAACCAGAAGTGGTTCTCTGGGAAGGGGCAGCTACTGTCAATATCGAGACCAACGCAGGACTGATCATCCAGGCTGAAGCGGCCTATGTCAGGACGCATATTGTGATAGCCACGGTAGGGAACCATAGCAATGTCCGAGGTATAGATATAGTTGCTTCTCATAAATGGTAGTAACGTTGTGTGAACAACAGCTGGATCGCCTTTCACCATCATTGGATAGTTTTCTCCAAGGAAGAGCGAGTTTCCTCCAAGAGTATCAATACTAAACCAGGGAGAAGGTGTTGGCGCTGGCACAGTAGTATCCATCCCGAATACCTTGCAACGGATGTTGGAATACGTCTGGAGAGTGCGACCATGGGAGACAACACCTGCTTCCTTAGTAACATCAGCAGTGCCCTGTATACAGATAAGAAGAGGTGATCCATCGGAATAAGTTGCCAGGCACCACTGAGTATATGGGTCCTCATGCTCGTGATCATCATCATCGTCATCTCCCCCTTGGTTATAAATTTTTTCAAATATAGGTGGTGGAATGTTCACAGGACCTTGGAAACACAAGAAGGTTAATTAGTAAAGGGAAACTAACTAACCCGCATGCATGTGGATGAAACAATTATAATCACAATGGAAGACAAACATACCGATATCATAAGGATTCCATGCAAAATAGTGCCATGAGTGGTGGCAGCAAACACAAGACCCTCGTATTGAATTGCATCACAGTACTCATCCGTGTACGGAAATTGATTTTTGAGCAATATCCATCGAGGCGTGGAAGTAAGGACGGCAACAAGCTTGTCGAAGATAACAACAACTTCATAATTCGTGTAATCCCAAGAGCGGTTGGGAACTCGAAAAATTGCTATCTTCCGTAGTCGACAGTCACCATGATCGTAGTTGAACGTACGTAGAATACCAGTGTGCTCAATCTCTGGGCAGTCTGAGATTTTTGGAATTGGAACCCGGTGACGAGTGTACACATTCACAAGTTCCCACTCGCAGTTGTACCCAATATAAACAACCCAATCTCCATTTGCACCTTCCCAAGCCTTACCCTCAAGCGATGGCATCTTAACATCACACGTATCATTATCAAGCGGCATCAACTTGCACAAGGCGAGGCCTCCGTCATCCGCGCGCCAGCCAGCAGGGTCACGAAGAAGAAGATAGGGGAGATTAAACCGCTCCTCAACCCTTGGGTTCCTTGTAATGATGTTATTAGTTGAGTCGAGAATGGTCCTGAACGAACCTGCCATGCTAGCCGAGGTGATGACATCGCACCGATCAATGAGTTCCTCCACCACGTCATCTTTTAGATCGGGGCAAGAATAACGGGGTCGTTTCCGGCATGTTCCCTCCATGGAGAAGACGATTGAACAATGGCAGAAGGAAGGGTGAAGGCAAATGGAGGAGGGAGGAAGAGCGTGTGACAGCAGTTCCAAATCGAGAGGGAAAGGCGAAGAGTCGGTGGACGGTTGCCACAGTACACGAAGAGGCGCCCCGGCCTACATAGACGTCCGTTCAGAAATTGTACAAAAGGACTCGCCGTCGTCTCACTGACATGTTGGAATGGGACCACATGTCAATGAAACATGGTGGGTAATTTCTCGTGCAAAATGCGACCTGGCCGCTTTGGCCCGAGGTGCCGCATTAGTTATTGACCTTTATTTTTTTAATGGCGTGCCGTTCAATTTTGAAGCACGACTAACTGGTATTGTATGCAGAGAAAATATAAACTACTCTACCACTACTCCACCTCTAGTACTAGTAGTATAAAAAAGATATATAGGTTGGAGCTTTAGCATTTTCTTGCTAAGGGCTGCCCACTTGCTTCTCACACTATCACCCTCTCTCCAGATCTAAAAAGACGGACTCTCTCTCCCTCCTCACCAGTGGTCACAGATCCACCGGGGAAGAAAAGGACGTGCAACGTTGATGCACTCGTCGTCGGCGAGCGAGGTCACGCACTGACGACAAGGCCGTCCTCTCAGAGCTAGCGCCCGCGCGGGATGGCCTCCGTCCCCAAGCTCGCTGTCGTAGTATGTGCGGAGGACGACGACCACGAGCGAAGCCACTTCCTGCCGACCCTCGGGTATGCTACCTCTTTTTGAACCATACCCTTGTTCTATTGCTCCATCTGCCACGTCGCTGCATGTGGATCTTTTTCCACTCCACCATCTTCCCAATTTGCTACCATCCGCTCTACTAGTCACGCAGACGAAAACCTTAATTTGCACTATTAATGGAAACCCTACTTCATGCAGACTAATCCATGTCTGGGTTGAATAAGGAAAGGAAGGGATACTGTACTATCCAGAGACTAGGCATCGAACCCGATCTAGGTTGAAAAGGGGAAAAATCAGTAGCTAAGGAACGAGTCTCGTGTCTCTTGGTTGAAGAAGGGTAGAAATGCATGACAACGCAATAGAGAATGACCAGGTCGACCGGTTTGTTGTCCTCACATAGGAAAAATGTGGCTAAAGAGAATAAAAATGGGACGTAATCCACATATGCTGCTTAGATATTTGTTGCTCTGGGCAACCATACCTCCCTCACCACTCTATGCGCCCGTGGAGGTACATCGTACTGGTGCACCCACTGTCCGAATGGGCCTCCCATGCTCTTATTGCCACTTTTTTGTTGTTAGTATAATGCCAGCGGTCAAGTCAAGCAATGCTACTGCTAAAGTGATGCCACATTTAACTAATGCCGCACTCAGTCTAATGCCACCGATATATTTAAGAAATGCCATTTAATGTCACTGGATTATTTCAGGGTTAGCTGTTGATTGTGGATGTATTAAAGATTTTTCAGCTAAGGCATTCTAATGCTGTTGCACAGCCAGTATACCAATGATGAAACTTGTTACTACCTTCAGATTTTTGCACTGTTAATGCTTATAGATTACATACCTCACTTTCATGAGATAAGTCAATTTTTTTGAACAATTTCACCAAAATGCCAAGGTGCTGATGTCATTTTATTTTGGTCAAACTGCACAAAAAATTATGAAGACGAGAGGAAAGGTCAAGAGTGGGCACCTCCTCCTCCGGCTGTTCTCTTGATTCGTTCGATCAAGTTTTTATGTTTGATCGATTATCAAGATTGGGATAGCAACTTTTAGGTCCCCTCGAGTTAGAAATGATATTTACCTTGAAGGTACATGGTTTGCAATTTTTTTATACTATCATTAGTTAATAATGCTAGTTACCTTCAGACTTTCGTATTTGGTTTAATGCTCTTGCACAGCTAGTATACCAATGCTGAAACTTGTTACCTTTACATTTTGTATTGTTAATTCTTATAGAGATCTTCCGGTGCTAGAGCTTATGGAAATCTGTCCAGTAAAACCATTGTACTGTATCATGTAATAAAATAACTACTCTACTATTGCACTAGCCACTGGATTAGTGTATATTTGTACTATTCAAATGGTGTTGCATTAGCGTATGGACATATATAAAGTGTGGCAAGCTTTCCCAGATATGTGCTCAAGAAAACTACTACCTGTTTTTTCTAAATACTAGACGTTTGGGTACTTTAAATTGAACTGTGAAAACGTCTTATATTAAGGAACAGAGGGTGTAGAGTTCACTCAAATTATCCCGGTAAAGCTAGTCACACCTTTGCTAAAATTAATGTTCATTATGTTATTGGAGGAGGTCTGTATATTTGTCTCTAATGCCTGTCGACTACATACCTGACATCATGATGTAATGTTAAGTCATTTCCTTTTGTAGAGTGTCACTAAATTGTCAAGCGGTGATGGCATTTTATTTTAGTTGAACTGCACAAAATATGCTTAAAAGAAGAGGAAAGGTCATGAATGGTTCAATTTTTCAGAAAAAACTATGTATGCCTTCCTGACATCAGCCGCTGTTGCCTTATTTATTCCTTCAAACAGGTGGTTGGAAACAGTCTTGCTACCTTTTCCCATTAAGAAATTGGAATGCTTATATTTGTGAGTCTATGCTTCAACTAGTGCCACTTTTATAGTAATCACACTTCAATATCTATGCAAACAGGGACGCTTGATTTTAGTGGAACTGCACAAAAAGTCCAAATGGTTCAACATTAGGAGCATTGATAACCCACAAGTATAGGGGATCAATTGTAGTCTCTTTCGATTAGTAAGAGTGTCGAACCCAACGAGGAGCTAAAGGTAGAACAAATATTCCCTCAAGTTCTATCGACCACCGATACAACTTTACGCACGCTTGACGTTCGCTTTACCTAGAACAAGTATGAAACTAGAAGTACTTAGTAGGTGTTTTTGGATAGGCTTGCAAGAATATAAAGAACACATAAATAAAAAGTAGGGGCTGTTTAAATAAAGACACAACTAAATTAGTTTTAGTAGAGAGCTTTTTGTCACGAGAAAGTTATTTGTCCTTAGGCAATCGATAACTAGACCAGCAATCATTATTGCAATTTTATTTGAGGGAGAGGCATAAGCTAACATACTTTCTCTACTTGGATCATATGCACTTATGATTGGAACTATAGCAAGCATCCGCAACTACTAAAGATCATTAAGGTAAAACCCAACCATAGCATTAAAGCATCAAGTCCTCTTTATCCCATACGCAAACAACCTACTTACTCGGGTCTGTGCTTCTGTCACTCACGCCACCCATCATAAGCAAATCATGAACATATTGCAACACCCTACAGCGAGGATCCCTCATGCTTGCGCGACACGGAGAGCACCATAGGACCACACCAACAATAAAACATGCAACTCAAACCAATCTTGATCATCAAATAACCCATAGGACAAAACGGATCTACTCAAACATCATAGGATAGCCATACATCATTGGGAAATAATATATAGCGTTGAGCACCATGTTTAAGTAGAGATTACAGCGGGTAAGAGAGAGGTTACACCACTGCATAGAGGGGGGAAGAGTTGGTGATGATGGCGGTGAAGTTGTTGGTGATGATGATGGCCACGACAGCGTTCCGGCGCCACCGGAAGAGAAGGGGAGAGGGGGCCCTTTCGTATTCTTCTTCCTTGACCTCCTCCCTAGATGGGAGAAGGGTTTCCCCTCTGGTCCTTGGCCTCCATGGCGTGGGAGGGGCGAGAGCCCCTCCGAGATTGGATCTGTCTCTCTGTCTCTCTCTGTTTCTGCGTTCTGCTCTGCTGCCCTTTCACCGTTTCTTTTATATCCGGAGATCCGTAACTCCGATTGGGTTGAATCTTTCGCCCGGATCTTTCTCATAAAATTAGCTTTCTGGCGAAAAAGAAGAGCGTCAACCGCCTTACGGGGTGCCCACGAGGGTCCAGGGCGCGCCCCCTGCCTCGTGGCCCCCTCGGGCACCGTCTCGCGTTGATTTTACTTCCCAAAAATCATAAATATTCCAAAATAATTCTCCGTCTGTTTTTATCCCGTTTGGACTCCGTTTGATATTGGGTTTCTGCGAAACATAAAACATGCAACAAACAGGAACTGGCACTGGGCACTGGATCAATATGTTAGTCCCAAAAATAATATAAAAAGTTGCCAAAAGTATATGAAAGTTGTAGAATATTGGCATGGAACAATCAAAAATTATAGATACGACGGAGACGTATCAGCATCCCCAAGCTTAATTCCCGCTCATCTTCGAGTAGGTAAATGATAAAAAAAGATAATTTTTGATGTGGAATGCTACCTAGCATAATCTTGATCATGTATCTAATCATGGCATGAATATTAGGATACGAGTGATTCAAAGCAATAGTCTATCATTTGACATAAAAACAATAATACTTCAAGCCTACCAATAAAGCAATCATATCTTTCAAAATAACATGGCCAAAGAAAGTTATCCCTACAAAATCATATAGTCTGTCTATGCTCCATCTTCACCACACAAAATATTGAAATCATGCACAACCCCGATGACAAGCCAAGCAATTGTTTCATACTTTTGACGTTCTCAAACATTTTCAACTTTCACGCAATACATGACCGTGAGCCATGGACATAGCACTATAGGTGGAATAGAATGGTGGTTGATACGTCCATTTTGCATCATGCTTTTATATTGATATTTATTGCAATATGGGCTGTTATTACATGTTATGTCACAATACTTATGCCTATTCTCTCTTATTTTACAAGGTTTACATAAGGAGGGAGAATGCCGGCAGCTGTAATTCTGGGCTGGAAAAGGAGCAAATATTAAAGACCTATTCTGCACAATTCCAAAAGTCCTGAAACTCCACGAAAGTCATTTTTGGAAATAATAAAAAACACTAAACGGAAGAAATACGTCAGGGGGGCCACCACCTGCCCACGAGGGTGGGGGGCGCACCCTACCCCCCAGGGTGCGCCCCTTGCCTCGTGGGCCCCCTGTTGGCTCTCCGGTGGCCATCTTCTGCTATATGAAGTCTTTCGTCGAGGAAAAAATCATAAGCAACCTTTCGGGACGAGACTCCGCCGCCACGAGGCGGAACCTTGGCGGAACCAATCTAGGGCTCCGGCAGAGCTGTTCTGCCGGGGACACTTCCCTCCGGGAGGGGGAAATCATCGCCATCGTCATCACCAACGCTCCTCTCATCGGGAGAGGGCAATCTCCATCAACATCTTCACCAGCACCATCTCCTCTCAAAACCCTAGTTCATCTCTTGTATCCAATTCTTGTCTCCAATTCCGGGATTGGTACTAGTAGGTTGCTAGTAGTGTTGATTACTCCTTGTACTTGATGCTAGTTGGTTTATTTGGTGGAAGATCATATGTTCAGATCCTATATGCATATTAATACCCCTCTGATTATGAACATGAATATGCTTTGTGAGTAGTTACGTTTGTTCCTGAGGACATGGGAGAAGTCTTGCTATTAGTAGTCATGTGAATTTGGTATTCGTTCGATATTTTGATGAGATGTATGTTGTCTATCCTCTAGTGGTGTTATGTGAATGTCGACTACATAACACTTCACCATCATTTGGGCCTAGAGGAAGGCATTGGGAAGTAATAAGTAGATGATGGGTTGCTAGAGTGACAGAAGCTTAAACCCTAGTTTATGCGTTGCTTCGTAAGGGGCTGATTTGGATCCACATGTTTCATGCTATGGTTAGGTTTACCTTAATACTTTTGTTGTAGTTGCGGATGCTTGCAATAGAGGTTAATCATAAGTGGGATGCTTGTTCAAGTAAGAACAGCACCCAAGCACCGGTCCACCCACATATCAAATTATCAAAGTACCGAACGCGAATCATATGAGCGTGATGAAAACTAGCTTGACAATAATTCCCATGTGTCCTCGGGAGTGCTTTTCTCTATATAAGAGTTTGTCCAGGCTTGTCCTTTGCTACAAAAAGGATTGGGCCACCTTGCTGCACTTTATTTACTTTTTTTACTTGTTGCTCATTACAAATTATCTTATCACAAAACTATCTGTTACCACTTATTTCAGTACTTGCAGAGAATACCTTGCTGAAAACCGCTTATCATTTCCTTCTGCTCCTCGTTGTGTTCGACACTCTTACTTATCGAAAGGACTACGATAGATCCCCTACACTTGTGGGTCATTAAGACTCTTTTCTGGCACCGTTGCCGGGGAGTGAAGCGCCTTTGGTAGGTGGAATTTGGTAAGGAAAAATTTATATAGTGTGCTGAAATTTACTGTCACTTGTTACTATGGAAAGTAATCCTCTGAGGGGCTTGTTTGGGGTATCTTCACCCCGACCAGTAGAGCAAAGAGTTGCTCCTCAACCTACTGAACCTACTGAAAATGAAAATGAGAATGAAAATGTCCACTTTGAGATTCCTTCGGGTATGTTAGAAAAACTGCTAGCTAATCCTTTTGCAGGAGATGGAACAAAGCATCCTGATAAGCACCTAATATATGTGGATGAAGTTTGTGGATTATTTAAGCTTGCAGGTATACCCGGTGATGTTGTTAAGAGGAAGGTCTTCCCTTTATCTTTGAAGGGAGATGCATCGACATGGTATAGGCTATGTGATGATACGGGGTCATGGAACTACAAACGATTGAAATTGGAATTTCATAAGAAATTTTATCCTATGCATCTTGTTCATCGTGATCGCAATTATATATATAATTTTTGGCCTCGCGAAGGAGAAAGCATCGCTCAAGCTTTGGGAGGCTTAAATCAATGTTATATTCATGCCCCAATCATGAGCTTCCAAGAGAAATACATATTCAAAGTTTTTATGCTCGGCTTTCTGATAACAATCGCACCATGCTCAATACTTCTTGTGCTGGCTCTTTTATGATGAAGACTATTGAATTCAAATGGAATTTATTGGATAGAATTAAACGCAACTCCGAAGATTGTGATCTCGACGAAGGTAAGGAGTCAGGTATGACACCTAAGTTTGATTGTGTTAAATCTTTTATGGATACCGATGTTTTCCGTAAATTTAGCACTAAATATGGACTTGACTCTGAGATAGTAGCTTCATTCTGTGAATCTTTTGCTACTTATGTTGATCTCCCTAAGGAGAAGTGGTTTAAATATCATCCTCCCATAGAAGTAAAAGTAGCTGCACCTATTAAAGTTGAAGAAAAGACTATCACTTATAATGATCCTATTGTTCCTACTTCTTATGTTGAGAAACCACCTTTCCCTGTTAGAATAAAGGATCATGCTAAAGCTTCAACTGTGGTTCATAAAAGCAATATTAGAACTTATACACCTCCTGAGCAAGTTAAAGTTGAACCTAATATTGCTATTGTTAAAGATCTCTTGGCTGATAATATTGATGGGCATGTTATTTATTTCTGCGGTGAAACTGCTAGAATTGCCAAACCTTGTGCTAAAGATAAACATAGACCTGTGGTAGGCATGCCTGTTATTTCTGTTAAAATAGGAGATCATTGTTATCATGGCTTATGTGATATGGGTGCTAGTGCTAGTGCCATACCTATTGACTTATACAAAGAAATTAAGCATGATATTGCACCTACTGAGTTAGAAGATATTTATGTTACAATTGAACTTGCCAATAGAGATACTATTTCACCAATGGGAATTGTTAGAGATGTTGAAGTCTTGTGTGGGAAAACTAAATATCCTGCTGATTTTCTTGTTCTTGGCTCCCCACAAGATAGCTTTTGTCCCATTATATTTGGTAGACCCTTCTTGAACACTGTTAATGCTAAGATAGACTGCAAAAAAGATGTTGTTACTATTGGTTTGGGTGATATGTCTCATGAGTTTAATTTCTCAAAATTTCGTAGACAACACCGTGAAGAGTAATTGCCTAGTAAGGATGAAATTATTGGTCTTGCTTCTATTGCCGTACCTCCTAGTGATCCTTTAGAACAATATTTGCTAGACCATGAAAAGGATATGTTTATGAATGAAAGAAGGGAAATAGATGAAGTATTCTTTAAACAGGAACCTATCCTGAAACACAATTTGCCTGTTGAAATCATAGGGGATCCTCCTCCACCCAAGGGTGATCCCGTGTTTGAGCTTAAACCGTTACCTGATACTCTTAAATATGCTTATCTTGATGAGAAAAAGATATATCCTGTTATTATTAGTGCTAACCTTTCAGAGCATGAAGAAGAGAGATTATTGAAAACTCTGAGGAAGCACCGTGCTGCTATTGGATATACTCTTGATGATCTTAAGGGCATCAGTCCCACTCTATATCAACATAAAATAAATTTGGAGGAAGATGCCAAACCAGTTCGTGATCATCAACGACGGCTGAATCCTAAGATGAAGGAAGTGGTAAGAAAAGAAATACTAAAGCTCCTTGAGGCAGGTATAATTTATCCCGTTGCTGATAGTCAGTGGGTAAGTCCTGTCCATTGTGTCCCTAAGAAGGGAGGTATTACCGTCGTTCCTAATGATAAAGATGAGTTGATCCCGCAAAGAATTATTACAGGTTATAGGATGGTAATTGATTTCCGCAAATTAAATAAGGCTACTAAAAAAGATCATTACCCCTTACCTTTTATCGATCAAATGCTAGAAAGATTATCCAAACATACACATTTTTGCTTTCTAGATGGTTATTCTGGTTTCTCTCAAATACCTGTGTCAGCCAATGATAAATCAAAGACTACTTTTACTTGCCCTTTTGGTACTTTTGCTTATAGACGTATGCCTTTTGGTTTATGTAATGCACCTGCTACCTTTCAAAGATGCATGATGGCTATATTCTCTGACTTTTGTGAAAAGATTTGTGAGGTTTTCATGGACGATTTCTCCGTTTATGGATCCTCTTTTGATGATTGCTTGAGCAACCTTAATCAAGTTTTGCAGAGATGTGAAGAAACTAATCTTGTCTTGAATTGGGAAAAGTGCCACTTTATGGTTAACGAAGGTATTGTCTTGGGGCATAAAGTTTCTGAAAGAGGTATTGAAGTTGATAAAGCCAAGGTTGACGCTATTGAGAAGATGCCATGTCCCAAGGACATCAAAGGTATAAGAAGTTTCCTTGGTCACGCCGGTTTTTATAGGAGGTTCATTAAGGACTTCTCAAAAATCTCTCGGCCTCTGACTAATTTATTACAAAAAGATATACCATTTGTTTTTTATGATGATTGTGTAGAAGCATTTGAAATACTTAAGAAAGCATTGATCTCTGCATCTATTGTTCAGCCACCTGATTGGAATTTACCCTTTGAAATTATGTGTGATGCTAGTGATTATGCTGTAGGTGCTGTTCTAGGGCAAAGAGTTGATAAGAAATTAAATGTTATTCAATACGCTAGTAAGACTCTAGACAATGCTCAAAGAAATTATGCTACTACTGAAAAAGAATTCTTAGCAGTTGTATTTGCTTGTGATAAGTTCATACCTTATATTGTTGATTCTAAAGTAACTATTCACACGGATCATGCTGCTATTAAATATCTTATGGAAAAGAAAGATGCTAAACCTAGACTTATTAGATGGGTTCTCCTCCTACAAGAATTTGATTTGCATATTGTTGATAGAAAGGGAGCTGAGAACCCTGTTGCAGACAACTTGTCTAGGTTAGAAAATGTTCTTGATGACCCACTACCTATTGATGATAGCTTTCCTAATGAGCAATTAAATGTTATAATGCCTCACATAGTACTCCGTGTTATGCTGATTATGCTAATTATATCGTGGCTAAATTTATACCACCTAGTTTCACATACCAGCAAAAGAAAAAGTTTTTCTATGATTTGAGACATTACTTTTGGGATGACCCACATCTTTATAAAGAAGGAGTAGATGGTGTTATTAGTCATTGTGTACCTGAGCATGAACAGGAACAGATCCTACGCAAGTGTCACTCCGAGGCTTATGGAGGACACCACGCTGGAGATAGAACTACACATAAGGTATTGCAATCTGGTTTTTATTGGCCTACTCTCTTCAAGGATGCCCGTAAGTTTGTCTTATCTTGTGATGAATGCCAAAGAATTGGTAACATTAGTAGACGTCAAGAAATGCCTATGAATTATTCACTTGTTATTGAACCATTTGATGTTTGGGGCTTTGATTATATGGGACCTTTTCCTGCCTCTAATGGATATACACATATTTTAGTTGCTATTGATTACGTTACTAAGTGGGTAGAAGCTATTCCAACTAGTAGTGCTGATCATAACACTTCTATTAAAATGCTTAAAGAAGTTATTTTTCCGAGGTTTGGAGTCCCTAGATATTTAATGACTGATGGTGGTTCACATTTTATTCATGGTGCTTTTCGTAAAATGCTTGCTAAGTATGATGTTAACCATAGAATTGCATCTCCTTATCACCCGCAGTCTAGTGGTCAAGTAGAATTGAGTAATAGAGAGCTCAAATTAATTTTGCAAAAGAGTGTTAATAGATCTAGGAAGAATTGGTCCAAGAAACTTGATGATGCATTATGGGCCTACAGAACTGCATATAAAAATCCTATGGGTATGTCTCCGTATAAAATTGTTTATGGAAAAGCATGTCACTTACCTCTCGAACTAGAACATAAGGCTTATTGGGCTATTAAGGAGCTCAACTATGATTTCAAACTTGCCGGTGAGAAAAGGTTATTTGACATTAGCTCACTTGATGAATGGAGAACCCAAGCTTATGAAAATGCCAAATTGTTTAAAGAAAAAGTCAAAAGATGGCATGACAAAAGGATACAAAAGCGTGAGTTTAATGTAGGTGATTATGTATTGCTATACAACTCTCATTTAAGATTTTTTGCAGGAAAACTTCTCTCTAAATGGGAAGGCCCTTACGTTATCAAGGAGGTCTATCGTTCCGGTGCCATAAAAATCAACAACTTCGAAGGCACAAATCCGAAGGTGGTGAATGGTCAAAGAATTAAACATTATATCTCAGGTAATCCCATAAATGTTGAAACCAATGTTATAGAAACTGTAACCCCGGAGGAATACATAAGGGACACTTTCCGGAATGTTTCAGACTCCGAAAAGGAATAGGTATGTGGTACGGTAAGTAAACCGACTCCAAAACAGTTTTTGTGGCAATATTTCTCCGTTTTGGAATACTTAGAAAAATAGAAAAATAAGAAGCAGTCCGGGAGGGACACGAGGCCTCCACGAGGGTGGAGGGCGCGCCCTACCCTACTGGGCGCACCCTCCTACCTCGTGGGTACCTCGTGTGCTCTCCGGACTCCGTTTTCTTGCACGATACGCATTTCGGTCGGTAAAAAATCATTATATAATCTCCCAAAGGTTTTGACTCCTGTATCACGCAATTGTCCTCTGTTCTTGTTTCGAGCTGTTTTCTGTCAGGGTTTTCAAGGCCAGGCATCAAGTCGTCCCCCTCCTCCAACAATGGTGACAATGATGCTTGGCTAATGAAGATAGAGCTGAAGAGGGAAGAACCCATGGAGATCAACAAGGATGAAGGAATCAAGAAGGCCATGGAGGACCAAGCCCTGAAGACAACCTTCAACTTGATCACAATCTTCTTACCCCAACTGAGATCGAAGCTTTCAAGATGATTGAGTTAGCTCGTATTCAAAACAAGTATCTCACCCGTGAAAATATTTTGTTGAAGGAGCATATTGTCGCACTCAAGGGCATTATCTGCAAGTTGGAGGATCTCTTATGCTCGATGTGCGATTACCCATCATCAACAACTCCACCTTCTTCACCAGCAAAGGAGACATAATCACATGGGTATGGGCACTCCCCTTGGCAACTGCCAAGCTTGGGGGAGATGCCCCGGTGTCGTATCACCATCACACTCCTATCTTTACCGTTTTTCTTAGTTCGATCCTATTAGTAGTATCTTGACCTAGTAGAATAAAGTTTTGGTATGATCTAGTTTTGAGTTTTGCTTTATGATCTCTCTTTGTAATCGAGTCCGTGAGCTATATGTAATAAAGATTAGTGTTGAGTCAAGGGCTTGATTATCTTGCTATGATCTTGAGTGAATAAAAGAAAAGAGGAAAAGAATAAAAAGGGAAACAAAGAGATCATATTGACCTTATTGAGAGTAATGACTTCACATATAAAGGGTATGATGATTAAAAGTTGTTGGGAGTTGGCAAACATAGCTTTGGTCATCGTTGCAATTAATAGGAAGTAATAAAGAAAGAGAGGTTTCACATATAAATATATTATCATGGACATCTTTTATGATTGGGAGCACTCATTAAAGTATGACATGTTAAAGAGTTGATGTTGGACAAGGAAGACAACGTAATGGGTTATGTTTTCTTATATCTGAGATAAAGTATATTGTCATGGATCATCCAACATGTTGAGCTTGCCTTTCCCTCTCATGCTAGCCAAATTCTTTGCACCAAGTAGAGATACTACTTGTGCTTCCAAATACCCTTAAACCAGTTTTACCATGAGAGTCCACCATACCTACCTATGGATTGAGTAAGATCCTTCAAGTAAGTTGTTATCGGTGCAAGCAATAAAAATTGCTCTCTAAATATGTATGATTGATTGGTGTGGAGGAAATAAGCTTTATACGATCTTGTGATGTGGAAGAAATAAAAGCGACGGACTGCATAATAAAGGTTCATATCACAAGTGGCAATATAAAGTGACGTTCTTTTGCATTAAGATTTTGTGCATCCAACCCTGAAAGCGCATGGCAACCTCTGCTTCCCTCTGCGAAGGGCCTATCTTTTATTATTATCTTCTTCCTTATGCAAGAGTCATGGTGATCTTCACCTTTCCTTTTTACATTTTATCCTTTGGCAAGCACAGGGTGTTGGAAAGATCCTGATAGATATATCTAATTGGATGTAAGTCAGCATGAGTTATTATTGTTGACATTACCCTTGAGGTAAAAGGTTGGGAGGCGAAAGTATAAGCCCCTATCTTTCTCTGTGTCCGATTAAAACTCCGTAACCACAAGTATTGCATGAGTGTTAGCAATTATGAAAGACTAAATGATAGTTGAGTATGTGGACTTGCTAGAAAGCTCTGACATAGACTCTTTCTGATGTTATGATAAATTGCAATTTCTTCAATGACTGAAATTATAGTTTGTTGGTTCTCAATAGAGTTTCTGATTCATACTTTGCATTGTGAATAGATTATTACTTGAGCATAAGAAATCATATGACAATATCCATATATGTTGCTGTTATGAGAATAATCATGATGCCCTCATGTCCGTCTTTTATTTTATCGACACCTCTATCTCTAAACATGCGGACATATTTATTGTTATCGGCTTTCGCTTGAGGACAAGCGAGGTCTAAGCTTGGGGGAGTTGATACGTCCATTTTGCATCATGCATTTATATCGATATTTATTGCAATATGGGCTGTTATTACATGTTATGTCACAATACTTATGCCTATTCTCTCTTATTTTACAAGGTTTACATAAGGAGGGAGAATGCCGGCAGCTGGAATTCTCGGCTGGAAAAGGAGCAAATATTAAAGACCTATTCTGCACAACTCCAAAAGTCCTGAAACTCCACGAAAGTCATTTTTTGAAATAATAAAAAATACTAAACGGAAGAAATACGTCAGGGGGGCACCACCTGCCCACGAGGGTGGGGGCGCGCCCTACCCCCAGGGCGCGCCCCTGCCTCGTGGGCCCCCTGTTGGCTCTCCGGTGGCCATCTTCTGCTATATGAAGTCTTTCGTCGAGGAAAAAAATCATAAGCAACCTTTCGGGACGAGACTCCGCCGCCACGAGGCGGAACCTTGGCGGAACCAATCTAGGGCTCCGGCAGAGCTGTTCTACCGGGGACAATTCCCTCCGGGAGGGGGAAATCATCGCCATCGTCATCACCAACGCTCCTCTCATCGGGAGAGGGCAATCTCCATCAACATCTTCACCAGCACCATCTCCTCTCAAAACCCTAGTTCATCTCTTGTATCCAATTCTTGTCTCCAAGTCCGGGATTGGTACTAGTAGGTTGCTAGTAGTGTTGATTACTCCTTGTAGTTGATGCTAATTGGTTTATTTGGTGGAAGATCATATGTTCAGATCCTATATGCATATTAATACCCCTCTGATTATGAACATGAATATGCTTTGTGACTAGTTACGTTTGTTCCTGAGGACATGGGAGAAGTCTTGCTATTAGTAGTCATGTGAATTTGGTATTCGTTCGATATTTTGATGAGATGTATGTTGTCTATCCTCTAGTGGTGTTATGTGAACGTCGACTACATAACACTTCACCATTATTTGGGCCTAGAGGAAGGCATTGGGAAGTAATAAGTAGATGATGGGTTGCTAGAGTGACAGAATCTTAAACCCTAGTTTATGTGTTGCTTCGTAAGGGGCTGATTTGGATCCACATGGTTCATACTATGGTTAGGTTTACCTTAATACTTTTGTTGTAGTTGCGGATGCTTGCAATAGTGGTTAATCATAAGTGGGATGCTTGTTCAAGTAAGAACAGCACCCAAGCACCGGTCCACCCACATATCAAATTATCAAAGTACCGAACGCGAATCATATGAGCGTGATGAAAACTAGCTTGACGATAATTCCCATGTGTCCTCGGGAGCGCTTTTCTCTATATAAGAGTTTGTCCAGGCTTGTCCTTTGCTACAAAAAGGATTGGGCCACCTTGCTGCACTTTATTTACTTTTGTTACTTGTTGCTCGTTACAAATTATCTTATCACAAAACTATCTGTTACCACTTATTTCAGTACTTGCAGAGAATACCTTGCTGAAAACCGCTTATCATTTCCTTCTGCTCCTCGTTGGGTTCGACACTCTTACTTATCGAAAGGACTATGGTAGATCCCCTACACTTGTGGGTCATCAGTGGTTGTGGAGAAGACAAAAAGGAGAAGATAGTCTCACATCAACTAGGCGTATCAACGGGCTATGGAGATGCCCATCAATAGATATCAATGTGAGTGAGTAGGGATTGCCATGCAACGGATGCACTAAGAGCTATAAGTGTATGAAAGCTCAAACTGGAAACTAAGTGGGTGTGCATCCAACTTGCTTGCTCATGAAGACCTCGGGCGTTTGAGGAAGCCCATCATAGGAATATACAAACCAAGTTCTATAATGAAAATTCCCACTAGTATATGAAAGTGAAAGCATAGGATACTCTCTCTATGAAGAACATGGTGCTAATCTGAAGCACAAGTGTGGTAAAAGGATAGTAACATTGCCCCTTCTCTCTTTTTCTCTTATTTTTTTTATTTTCCTTTTTTTATTTTTTATTTTTATTTTTCTGGTGGGCTTCTTCGGCCTCTTTTTTTATTTGGGCTTCTTTGGCCTCTTTTATTTTTCATAATGTCCGCAGTCTCATCCCGACTTGTGAGGGAATCATAGTCTCCATCATCCTTTCCTCACTGGGGCAATGCACTAATAATGATGATCATCACACTTTTATTTACTTACAACTCGATATCTAGAACAAAGATATGACTCTATATGAATGCCTCCGGCGGTGTACCGGGATGTGCAATGATCTAGCGTAGCAATGACATCAAAAAACGGACAAGCCATGAAAACATCATGCTAGCTATCTTACGATCATGCAAAGCAATATGACAATGAATGCTCAAGTCATGTATATGATGACGTTGGAAGTTGCATGGCAACATAACTCAGAATGGCTATGGAAATGCCATGATAGGTAGGTATGGTGGTTGTTTTGAGGAAGATATAAGGAGGCTTATGTGTGATAGAGCGTATCGTATCACGGGGTTTGGATGCACCGGCGAAGTTTGCACCAACTCTCGAGGTGAGAAAGGGCAATGCACGGTACCGAAGAGGCTAGCAATGATGGAAGGGTGAGAGTGCGTATAATCCATGGACTCAACATTGGTCATAAAGAACTCACATAATTATTGCAAAAATCTATTAGTCATCAAAACAAAGTACTACGTGCATGCTCCTAGGGGGATAGATTGGTAGGAAAAGACCATCGCTCGTCCCCGACCACCACTCATAAGGAAGACAATCAATAAATAAGTCATGCTCCGACTTCATCACATAACGGTTCACCATACGTGCATGCTACGGGAATCACAAACTTCAAGACAAGTATTTCTACAATCCACAACTACCCACTAGCATGACTCTAATATCACCATCTTTATATCACAAAACTATTGCAAGGAATCAAACATATCATATTCAGTGATCTACAAGTTTTATGTAGGATTTTATGACTAACCATGTGAATGACCAATTCCTGTCAACTCTCTAAATAGATATAAGTGAAGCAAGAGAGTTTAATTCTTTCTACAAAAGATATGCCCACGCTCTAACAAATATAAGTGAAGCAAAAGAGCATTCTACAAATGGCGGTTTTCTATGTGAAGAGAAACAGGCAATCCAAACTTCAAATGATATAAGTGAAGCACATGAAGCATTCTATAAAGCCATACTCAAAGAATATAAGTGAAGTGCAAAGAGCATTCTATAAATCAACCGAGGACTATCTCATACCAGCATGGTGCATAAAAGAAAAATGAAAACTAAATGCAAAAGACGCTCCAAGATTTGCACATATCGCATGAACAAAACGAATCTGAAAACATACCGATACTTGTTGAAGAAAGAGGGGATGCCTTCCGGGGCATCCCAAAGCTTAGACGCTTGAGTCTCCTTGAATATTTACTTGGGGTGCCTTGGGAATCCCCAAGCTTGAGCTCTTGCCTCTCTTCCTTCTTCTCACATCGAGACCTTCTCGGTCATCGAACACTTCATCCACACAAAACTTCAACAGAAAACTCGGTAAGATCCGTTAGTATAATAAAGCAAATCACCACACTAAGTACTGTTGCAAACCAATTCATATTTTGTTTTGGCATTGTGTCTACTGTAGTATAACTTTTTCATGGCTTATTCCACTGATATAAATCGATAGTTTCATCAAAACAAGCAAACTATGCATCAAAAACAGAATCTGTCTAAAACAGAACAGTCTGTAATAATCTGAACATTCACCATACTTATGATACTTGAAAAATTCTGCCAAAATTAGGAAAAATAAACAATTTGTATAGAAAGATAGTGCAAAAAGTTTCAGAACCATTCGACTTTCCAGTAAAAAAATGAAAAATCGCGCACTACAGCCAAAGTTTCTGTCCTTCACCGTACAAACCAACAAGCATTGTAAACATCCTAAAGGCAAACCTTGGCACATTATTTTTATAATACAATGGAATTGTACAAGGGGATAATTATTTTTGTTGAAAATTTTCTGTAATCAAGATTCACAAAGTTTCCGTGAGCATGAACAAAGTTCAAGGCTAGCTCCCACTTCAACAATGCTTGTCTCTCTCACTTTCACTTTCCTTTTTGAAAAAGTTTTGGGTTCCCCTCTTTATTTTTGTTGTTTTTAAACTATATAAAAGCACTCGATAGAAATAAATGACTCTCTAAAACTTCCGGGTTATCTCCCTGGCAGCGCTTTCTTTAAAGCCATTAAGCTAGGCATATAGTGCTCAAGTAATGGATCCACCCGGATCCCAAGGTATATCAAAGCCAATTTTAATTAGCAATGATTTGTAATTTAGTAGTGAGCACAAAGTAACATATATCATGTAATGATGATGTCTAACTCTCTTCCTATGCATTGGCATGTCATAAAAGAACAATTCATGCACACAAAGTAAAGGCCAACGCATAGTATAAACAGTTTCTTGCAATTTTATCGTGTTGGAAACATAGAGAGGTGGAGATATAGTTCCTCTCTCATAATAATTGCAAGTAGGAGAAGCAAGCACATGCATATTATATTCATCAAAATCATCATGTGTAGTAGTAAAAGGCAACCCATCAATATAATCCTTAATAAGCACAAACTTCACCGATATAGTGTAGTCGGGAGAATTCAAAAAGATAATAGGACTATCATGCGTGGGTGCAATAGCAACAATTTCATGTTTAACATAAGGAACTATAGCAAGTTCATCTCCATAAGCATAATTCATATTGGCATCTTGGCCACAAGCATAGCAAGCATCATCAAAAAGGGATATTTCAAAAGAATCAACGGGATCATAATAGTCATCATAGCAATCATCCTTCGGTAAGCACGAAGGGAAATTAAACAATGTATGAGTTGAAGAGTTACTCTCATTAGAAGGTGGGCACGGGTAGCTAATCCACTCTTCCTCCTTTTGTTCTTCGCTCTCCTCCTCATCTGTTTCATCCAATGAGCTCACAATTTCATCAGTTTCTTCTTCCATAGACTCTTGCAAAATATTAGTCTCTTCTTGGACAGCGAAGACTTTCTCAATAAATGCATCAATATCGGAGTTGAATTCATAATTGGCATAGCAATATTTAAGGATATCTAAATTTTCAGGTCTATAAACAGCATCATAAAGATTTTCAAACTCTTTGAACATAGATTCAATTTCATAAGCACCCATAAAATAACAAATTCTTCTATTTGTTCCACATCATAGTAATCATATATACCTCTAGCATAAGAAGCCAAGGTTTCATTATCATTAAATTTGCATGAAAAGGGAAGGTGCGGAGACTTCATTTAGAGCAACAAGTATAATCATATCTCAAGAATAGTTCCCGAGCATACCAATGCAACATATGAATTTGATTCCAGAATAGTTTCCCTTTTTGAGTCAAGCGATAATCCCTAAAGTATTCACGTTGATCCAACGTGTCTCCCATTACATAATTGAATGGGGTTTTCTCTGGATTATCAAAGTAGTACATAATATCTGTCACATAACGAGCATCGAGGGTTTTAGGAGGTTCCCCATCTCCATGAGTAGCAAGTAAACCTAATTTATTTGGTATTTCGTCTTCCATATCCATAACTAAAGATAGAGAATAACTAAGAACAGCAAATAAAAATTACTTAGTGATAAAGCAAACAAGCACACACGAGAATATTCACCCCACGCTATTGCTCCCCGGCAACGGCGCCAGAAAAAGGTCTTGATAACCCACAAGTATAGGGGATCAATTGTAGCCTCTTTCGATAAGTAAGAGTATCGAACCCAACAAGGAGCTAAAGGTAGAACAAATATTCCCTCAAGTTCTATCGACCACCGATACAACTTTACGCACGCTTAACGTTCGCTTTACCTAGAACAATTATGAAACTAGAAGTACTTTGTAGGTGTTTTTGGATAGGCTTGCAAGAATATAAAGAACACGTAAATAAAAAGTAGGGGCTGTTTAAATAAAGACACAACTAAATTAGTTTTAGTAGAGAGCTTTTTGTCACGAGAAAGTTATTTGTCCTTAGGCAATCTATAACTAGACCGGTAATCATTATTGCAATTTTATTTGAGGGAGAGGCATAAGCTAACATACTTTCTCTACTTGGATCATATGCACTTATGATTGGAACTCTAGCAAGCATCCGCAACTACTAAAGATCATTAAGGTAAAACCCAACCATAGCATTAAAGCATCAAGTCCTCTTTATCCCATACGCAAACAACCTACTTACTCGGGTCTGTGCTTCTGTCACTCACGCCACCCACCATAAGCAAATCATGAACATATTGCAACACCCTACAGCGGGGATCCCTCACACTTGCGCGACACGGAGAGCACCATAGGACAACACCAATAATAAAACATGCAACTCAAACCAATCTTGATCATCAAATAACCCATAGGACAAAACGGATCTACTCAAACATCATAGGATAGCCATACATCATTGGGAAATAATATATAGCATTGAGCACCATGTTTAAGTAGAGATTACAGCGGGTAAGAGAGAGGTTACACCGCTGCATAGAGGGGGGAAGAGTTGGTGATGATGGCGGTGAAGTTGTTGGTGAAGATTGCGGTGATGATGATGGCCACGGCAGCGTTCCCGCGCCACCGGAAGAGAAGGGGAGAGGGGGCCCATTCGTATTCTTCTTCCTTGACATCCTCCCTAGATGGGAGAAGGGTTTCCCCTCTGGTCCTTGGCCTCCATGGCGGGGAGGGGCGAGAGCCCCTCCGAGATTGGATCTGTCTCTCTGTCTATCTCTGTTTCTGCGTTCTGCTCTACTGCCCTTTCACCGTTTCTTTTATATCCGGAGATCCGTAACTCCGATTGGGTTGAATCTTTCGCCCAGATCTTTCTCATAAAATTAGCTTTCTTGCGGCAAAAGAAGAGCGTCAACCGCCTTACGGGGTGCCCACAAGGGTCCAGGGCGCGCCTGCCCCCTGCCTCGTGGCCCCCTGGGGCACCGTCTCGCGTTGATTTTACTTCCCAAAAATCATAAATATTCCAAAATAATTCTCCGTCCGTTTTGATCCCGTTTGGACTCCGTTTGATATTGGGTTTCTGTGAAACATAAAACATGCAACAAACAGGAACTGGCACTGGGCACTGGATCAATATGTTAGTCCCAAAATAATATAAAAAGTTGCCAAAAGTATATGAAAGTTGTAGAATATTGGCATGGAACAATCAAAAATTATAGATACGACGGAGACGTATCAAGCATGTTTTCTTCCAAACCTTTATATCCAATTGGTGGCACTATGAGCTGTTCATTACGAAGGTACATGGTTTGCTACTATCTTGCTACTCTTTTTGTACTGTGATTATATAGTAATACGAGTGGTTTGCATGTGAATTTACTGGCAGGATGGACCTACATTGGAGGTGCAGGACATGATTTAATGATTGGATGCTCAATTTTAGTTGTATCGATTTCACCTCTTCCATCACTGCGAACATGGATATCCTTGGTCTGATGTAGAATAGGTGCTATATTTCTACTCTGAACCAACAAATAAATTCAATGAAATTGTCCAGGGCAAAACATGAATGTATCAAATTGTCTAGTGCAATACATGACAGATGCTAAGCGAAAGAGACGTGTTTAAACCGAAAATACAAGGTGGGGTATATGTTTACTAGCTGCTTGATATTTGTGCAGACAGAGATGTCTGCCCGTTGCTATTTGGCAAACAAACAAAGTGACCGCAATTTTTGTTGAACTGCACAAGAGAATAGGATAGTCACTGCATGCAGTGCCATTTGAAAATAGACACAGAAAGATTGGATAGTCACTTCATGGACTGCATAAAAGTAGTATTGTACTATTTATTGGCCAACACTAGGTGCTTCATTGCTTTGGTCTGATTATACAATGGGAATCATTTTGCCGAAGTTAAAGTTTGTATTACGAAAATAGTCTCGTCGTGTGATCGAGAAAAGACCAAATCATATTGTAGTGGATGTTCCTCCATCATGTGTGGTTCATTCTCATGGTTCCAGTTGTTGGTGAAACCACTTACGTTTGCAAGAGGAATTGTAGACTTCACAAACAAATTTGTCTTTCACTCTGTACTGAATGTTGGCCAAGAGAAGCATCCATGTTAGTAGGAAGAACAATTTTTTTTCTTCTAGATCTTTGCTTTTGGAGCTACATATTTGTATATGATCTGTGAATGATTGAGATGCATTAACATGTTGATCTTATCTATGGGAATCATACTAGTTGGTTTTGAATTTGGGCTACTAATGTGAACATATTATAATGCCACGCATGTGAGTCTGGTGTGAACATTTCGAACGGATCGGCTCTTACTGCTGTGCACATCATGATCCTTATTTCTGTGTTCTTAGTGTTTACAAGTTACTAACAGTTCCTTATTTCTGTTCGCTCAGTGTTTACAAGTTACTGATCGATCACTAGCTAGCCTACTAATGCGCTCCTGACAGTTTTAGTTGCGATGCAAGATTCGAAGTGCCAGTTTTTTGAATAAAA
Organism: Aegilops tauschii subsp. strangulata; assembly: GCF_002575655.3. Taxonomy (NCBI): domain Eukaryota; kingdom Viridiplantae; phylum Streptophyta; class Magnoliopsida; order Poales; family Poaceae; genus Aegilops; species Aegilops tauschii. Next base: position 107,730,569 of record NC_053038.3, on the reverse strand, counting down.
ATGCCTACATCCGAAGAAACTGACAAGCTCCTCTAAAGAAAATGCCATGCAAATCTGAAGAAACTGCCAGCAAAAATGTTCGAAAATGCCTTATCTCCCAGCGAACGTTCATCAGCTAATGCGATCCTACACGTACACCATGTGACCTACTCGATCCTACACGTACACTATCCGACCTACTCGATCCTACACGAATAAATAGCGGATCACGCACATACTACCTCCTTTCCGGTTTGCAGGGCTCAATTCAAAAAACGACCTACTCGATCCTACACGAATAAATAGCGGATCACGCACGTACTACCTCCTTTCCGGTTTGCAGGGCTTAATTCAAAAATCTCACCAACCAAGGTAGATGATGAGTGGTGGAATCATTTTTGACAAGGAGGGAGTACCTCATCTGGATGATTCGAGTGCACTCGTTTGACCGTCATGTCGGCGTGTGACCCAGCATGGATGGGACGCACCACTGACGGGACAGGACGATACAGTCATAATTTCAGTTTTTCTAGTTTTCCACGGTAGGCCGGCGCGCTAAGCCATGCCCGCTTATGCATTGAATTCCGATGACCGCGATGACCGTCGCGTTTCCCGTGACATGCTGGTTCGCCTACCTTCCGCCTATAATTACTATTTCCCGGCCTTCTCCAGTGGCACCATCACCCAACTCGCCCTATCCTCATAAGCCCCCACCGACCCGACATCGCTCGCCACTTATCCTCGCTCTCGCCACGTCCGCCATGCCCCTGCTCGTCCGTGATAGGCGACGCCGGAGGCGGTCACCGCCGGAACTAGTGTTCGGTTTTTCACCGGAAGGCAGACGGAGGGAGGAGGCATTCTACCGGTATTTAGATGGCAATGCAGAGTATGAGTAGTTGTTGGAGCGTGACCGCTTGGCGGAGGAGCAGCGTATCACCGATTTGCACCGCCAGCAGGACATGGAGCAGCAGCGCACCAACGCTCTGAGTTGCGAGCAAAGCGCCCGCAACTAGGCCGACTACGTGGAGGTCGGTGCCCGGCAAATAGCCCTGGAGGCTGTCGGGCACGCACGCGGACGCCGAATTTTACTACCAGCTCGTCAAGTGGGTTTCCCGCTTAGAAGCCGAAGCTTCGGTGGACCACGCCGGCATGGAAAGGGCCAACACGCGCGAGCAATGTGCCCTATCGCACCTCTGGCAAATCTGAGGCGAGGTGGAGGACACCGGTGCCGGCGTTTAGCGTGTACCGCAGATGGCGGCCGACATCGTCTAGTTAGCTAAGAGTAAGTTAGTACTTGTACACTACTAGATTATTAGTGGGAGTAGATAGTTAACTTGGCTATGATGGTTGTCAACGTGGAAGTTCAGTACTCTATATCTGGATCGGACCTGTTACTTTGCTCTGAATGTTGGACTTTCCGTTTGAACGTATGGAATGGGCTGTTATTTTTCTAAATGGGTTGTATTTGTCCACCACGGGTTTAGAGGCTGACTTGTGGGCCTACCAGGTTGACGCGTACTGTTGAGGATATAGACCTTAGAGTCACCCGCCAGGAGGGGCCGGGTTACTCATATGGTCATTGCCAGAAGCCCGGTGCCAAGCTTGAAGACGGTGGGCCAAAGATGGGCTTAAGACCCGGATATGGCTTAAGGCCCGTAGTTACAATCATTATCATGGTAGAACTTGTAGTGTAATGCAAGAATAGTTGAGAGTCCGAGCCGGGCACTCTTATGAGCCGGCCGGGACTCTGAGAGCTGCTGGGTGTCAGCCTCCCCATATAAATGGACGACCCGGCAGCGGTTTGGGGACAAGAAAGATCTCATCGAGAGCCAGGCATAGCAGTTAAGCTCCCTGGTCATCGAAACCCTAATCAATACCACCTCAAACTGGACGTAGGCTTTTACCTTCACCGTAAGGGGCCGAACCAGTATAAACCCTCGTGTTCCTTGTCCCACTTAACCCCTTCAAGCTTCCTAGTTGCGATGGCTCCACGACTAAGTCCTAGTTCGAGGACATCTGCCGTGACAATTCCACGATAGTTGGCGCCCACCGTGGGGCCAGCGCACGGTGGATTTGAGTTCTTGAAGGGCAGCTTCGAAGGGCTCAAGGGATACGCTGTGGGCCGGATGACCAAGATTCGTTGCGGCAAGCTCTACATCGACGATGCAAACTGGGGCCCCGACGCCGGCTCAATTGAGTACGGGTACCGGGTCCCCTTCGGCGGAATTCATGTTTTCATTGGCAAGATTGGTGAGCCGGGCCCTGAGCTGGATCTCTGCTCCGATCTCATCGAGACGGCTCAGCGTGCACGACCCGCCCGGGCCCGGCCTGCCTTAAGGCATGCTTTTGTGGGATGCATCCATGGAGGGCCCTCTGATCGATCTGGATCTGGTGATGAGACGGCCGCCGGCTCTGACGGCGAGTCGTCCACCGATGAGTCAAACTCACTGTATCAACTTCAAGATGGCAGGCTCATGGGTTGTTCCGATGGTGACAGTATTCCGGACCCGTTTGAGCTGCCAAGTCAGGTTGGAGTCTTTATGGCCGGTGCACAGCCTGTTCAGAACCCTGCTGCTGGGGCGGGAAACTCGGTGCCCTCGCCGGCTCAGGTGCTAATGGATCTCACGGATGAGATGACAGCCCTGTTAACCGCCACGGTTGACCCGGCGAATCAAGCTCAGCATGATGCAGAGGTGGCACAGTTAAAGTTGGATCTAGCGAAAGCTAAGGAGGATCTGGCAGCGGAAGGGATCGGGATGGCTGCGGAGAGGGCGGCTCTCGATGCCCAAACTCAGTTGATCCAGGCGCAGTCCTTCGGGCTCATGATGGATCAGAACGCATCCAATGAGGTCATGAGAAGGAGGCATCAAAAGGCCCAATCTCGACCCCCTCCGGTTTACGATCCACGCAACCTCTTCAACACGCCAGGTGCAGGGTCTAGTAACCCGCCAGGGGTCATAGTGCCTGGGTCTGGGACCCCTATTCAGCCACAAGTGATGGGGCCACCCCAGGTGCCCCTTGCCCTGCCTCAGTACGTGCCAATACCCCCGGGTCATTATAATAACCCGCTGGAGAACATGGTCGCCGCGGCAGCACGGCTGGCGGCTCTCCCAGTTGACGGCGACTCTCCGACGGCTATTGAAACCCGCCGGGTCAGGGAACTCCTTCAGACAGCACTGGCGCAGCAAGAGGCGTACTCCTACAGCCGGGACAGGATCCACTCGACCCCTCGTCCAGGCCGGAGCCCGAGTTACAACAGGCACATGGTCTCAGCGACCGGCTCAAGTAACGTCCGACGCCATGACCCGCCCCCTAGCCATGGCCCGGTTCATAATGGAGCCTTTCACGCAGCAGACCAAGACAGAGCGCGGCAAGAGGCGGAGCAGGTGCCTCAGTTGATGGCTTACCAGACTCCCCCGGCTTATCCGACGACTTCCGTCGACGTGGGTATCCCTACCAGGACTGGGGGTGTCCCTTGTTTAGTGCCAGCTATCCGCAATGAACGTCTACCCAAGGACTTCAAAGGCCCTAGGAAGGTGCCTAATTACACGGCAGACTTACAACCCGCAGCCTGGATCGAGAGTTATGAGATTGCTATGGAACTGCTGGAGGTCAGTGAAGCGGCCATGGCTAAGTACTTCACCATGATGTTAGATGGGACTGCCCGCACTTGGTTGAAAGGGTTACCACCGAATTCCATTTGGGTCTTGGGCTGAGCTGAAGGCCCGGTTCATCCAAAACTTCAAGGATACCTGTAGGCAGTCTATGTCAATTGTGGATTTGACTAACTGCAAGCAGCAGGAGGGTGAGTCTACGACACATTGGGTTCGCCGGGTTAAGGAGATAATACATTCCTCGGATAAGATGGATGCCGGCTCTGCAGTCTTAATGTTGGAGCAGAATTGTCGTTTTGTGCCCCTGAAGATGAAACTCGGGCGGCTTAAACGCGACTGCAATGATATGGGTACACTGATGGCGGCTCTTGTCAAGTACGCCGATTCTGATGGTACCAAGGACCCCGCTTCAGATGATGAAAGGACAGGGAAGGGAAAGAAGAACGGCAATGGCAAGGGTCCTCAGCATAACCCGGGAAACCAAGGAGGAGGCAAGCGCAAGGCCGATGGCAGCCTAGAGTTTGTGGCCAATGCCAGCTCAAAAGGTAATAACTGGCGACGCAAGGGGAGGCCCCCTCCCCGAGGCGGCGGGTCAGGCCCGACGCTGGAGCAACTGTTGAATGAGCCTTGTCCAAGGCATGGCTCTAGAGAGAAGCCAGCGACTCATATATGGAAGGATTGCGCAATCATGAAGGCCTTTAAGAATTACAATGGCCCGGGCGGCGGCTCAGGCGCCGGCGGCTTTCATGGCCCGGGCGGCGGCTCAAATTCTAATCCCCAGAACAGTCAAGGGGGCTTTAATCAGCAGTCCGGCCAGGGTCATCAACAGCAGCAGGGAGGTTATTAGACCAATCCAAAGCAGCTTAGCGGTGGGCAGTATCATGTGTTTACCACCAGTCTGTGTAAGCGAGATCAGAAGCTTCATAAGAGGGTTGTGAATGCTGTTGAGCCGGCGGTTCCACGCTACTTGCGGTGGTCTGAGCAGCCTATAGTGTGGAGTAGGGAGGATCACCCTCCCCGGGTGGATAATCCGGGTCACTTGGCCCTGGTGGTGGCTCCTCAGGTGGGAGGATATAAGTTCACTAAGGTGCTCATGGATGGAGGCAGCAGCATCAACATCCTATATTATGAGACATTCCGTCGTATGGGGTTGATTGATAAGAACCTCAGCCAGTCCAACACTATTTTCCACGGTGTGGTACCTGGTAAGTCGGCTTATCCAGTCGGCAAGATTGAGTTGGAAGTGGCCTTTGGAGATGAGAACAACTACAGGGTGGAGAAATTGACCTTTGAGGTGGTCAAGATAAGAAGTCCATACCATGCTATATTTGGACGGCCGGCTTACGCCAAGTTCATGGCACGGCCGTGTTATGTGTACCTACAGCTCAAGATGCCGGGTCATAATGGGACCATTACGGTTCACGGCAGCCGGAAGGTGGCCTTGGAATGTGAGAAAGGCGATGCAGCTTATGCAGAATCTGTCTGTGCAACAGAGGAGTTGAAGTTTTACAAAGACAATGTTGACCCAACAGATATGACCTCTCTGAAAAAGCCGACTACAAAACATGAGCCGGCAATGAAATTTAAGTCGTCTGATGAGACTAAGCTTGTTGATTTTGTTCCAGGAGATTCATCTCAGCAATTTAGCATCAGTGCCAATCTGGATCCAAAATAGGGAAGCGCGCTCATCGAGTTCATCCGTGAGAATAGGGACATTTTTGCATGGAAGCCGTCTGACATGCCAGGTGTACCTAGAGAACTTGCTGAGCACACTCTCAATGTTGATCTGAAATTTAAGCCGGTCAGGCAGTTCCTTCGGCGGTTTAATGAAGAGAGGCGGAAAGCTATTGGCGAAGAGGTGGCCCGGCTCTTGGCGGCCAGGTTTATTGTTGAAGTCTTCCACCCAGAATGGTTAGCTAACCCGGTGCTCGTACTCAAGAAGAACGACACTTGGCGGATGTGTGTGGACTACACGGACTTAAACAAGGCGTGTCCAGCTGATCCTTTTGCCCTTCCCCATATTGATCAAATTATTGATGCTACGGCAGGTTGTGCGCGCTTACGTTTCTTGGATGCTTATTCCGGATATCATCAGATTAAAATGGCAGTTAAGGACCAGGAAAAGACGGCATTCATCACTCCCTTTGGAGCCTTCTGCTATGTGTCTATGCCCTTTGGACTCAAGTGCGCACAGGCGACTTATCAGCGTTGTGTGCAGAACTGTCTTCATAACCAGATTGGGCGCAATGTTCATGCTTATGTGGACGATATTGTGGTTAAGTCCATAAAGGAGGAAACCCTGATAGATGATTTAAGGGAAACCTTTGATAATCTTCGGGTCTACAAGATGATGCTTAACCCGGCCAAGTGTGTTTTTGGTGTTCCTGCAGGCAAGCTCTTGGGTTTTTTGGTTTCTGACAGAGGCATTGAAGCTAACCCGGAGAAGATCAAGGCCATCACCTCACTGGCTAAGCCGGCGTGTATAAATGACGTTCAGCGCTTGGCGGGTCGCATCGCTGCTTTAAGCCGGTTTATAAGCCGTTTGGGTGAGAAGGCCATGCCATTATATCAGTTGATGAAGAAAACTGATAACTTTGTCTGGAATGATGCAGCTAATACTGCCTTTGAGGATTTGAAGAAGCAGCTGGCAGAGCCTCCAGTCCTTGCTGCTCTGGTTGATAAGGAGCCCTTATTATTATATGTGGCGGCGAACACACAAGCCGTCAGTGTGGCTATGGTGGTGGAGCGCAAGGAGGAGGGTAAGGAGCATCCGGTTCAGCGGCCGATTTACTATGTCAGCGAAGTGCTCATCGAGTCCAAACAGCGGTATCCACATTGGCAGAAGCTTGTTTATGGTGTGTTCATGGCAAGCCGAAAACTTAAGCATTATTTCCAGGGTCATCCTATCACTGTGGTCAGTTCTACCCCTCTTGGTGATATCATTCAAAACAGAGAGGCCACGGGGAGAGTGGCTAAGTGGGCTATAGAGCTCGGACTCCATGGTCTGAAATACGTGCCACGCACTGCTGTTAAATCTCAGGCCTTGGTGGATTTTATCAATGATTGGACAGAGTCACAAGTGCCCGAGCAAAAGCCGGACAACACATATTGGACTATACACTTTGATGGGTCCAGGAAGTTGGAGGGCTCGGGGGCTGGAGTTGTGTTGGCTTCCCCTAAAGGTGACAAGTTTCATTATGTGCTACAGTTGATGTTTCCTTGCACTAACAACGCGACTGAGTACGAGGCCTTGCTCCATGGTCTTCGGATGACTAAAGAGATGAGCTTGAGCCGGGTAAGGTGCTTCGGCGACTCAGACTTGGTGGCTCAACAAGTATCAGGAAAGTGGGATTCCAAGGACCCTCTCATGGCGGCTTATCGCCGCGAAGTTGATGCAATTGCTGGGCACTTTCAGGGTTACCAAGTGGAACACATCGATCGCAGGAAGAACGAGGCAGCTGATGCTTTAAGCCGGCTAGGCTCTCAGCGAAAACCGGTGCCGCCTAATACTTTCCTGTACGTCCTGTATAGCCCTTCTGTTAAGTTGCTTACAGAGGAAGACTTGGCTGTCCCAGACCCGGAGGCACGACCGGTGGCGGCTCTCCACATCATACCGGACTGGACAGTACCTTATTTGGCTTAGATGACCCGGGGAGAACTGCCTGAGGATGAAACTTTGGCCAGACAAATAACCCGGCGGGCTAAGTCAATGATTGTTATCAATGGCGAGTTGCATCACCGCAGTGTTAGGGAACATTCCAGCGTTGTGTCTCCCCTGAGGAAGGTCGAGAGGTCTTGCGTGAGATTCATGAAGGGGATTGTGGCCATCACGCCGGCTCAAAGTCTATTGTGGCCAAGGCCTTTCGCCATGGTTTTTATTGGCTGACGGCTCATGCTGATGCGGAGGACTTGGTCAGTAAATGTGATGGTTGCCAAAGGTTCTCGCGACGGGCTCATGTGCCGGCTCAGGAGCTGAGGATGATCCCAATTACTTGGCCCTTTGCGGTCTGGGGGCTTGATATGGTGGGGCCTTTCAAGAGGTCCAAGGATAAGAAGACCCACCTCTTGGTGGCAGTTGACAAATTCACAAAGTGGGTGGAAGCTGAACCAGTTAGCAAGTGTGATGCAGCCACGGCGGTTCAATTTATGAAAAAGGTGATTTTTCGCTTTGGCTTTCCGCACAGCATTATAACTGACAATGGCACTAATCTATCCAAAGGCTCCATGGAAGAGTTTTGTCAACAAGAGCATATCCGACTTGATGTTTCCTCAGTTGCTCATCCTCAATCCAATGGTCAAGCTGAGAGAGCTAATCAGGAGATTCTGAAGGGCATCAAGCCCCGGATTTTGGTCCCTTTGCAATGGACGCCGGGTTGTTGGGTGGAGGAGTTGCCCTCCGTGTTATGGAGCATCAACACTACTCCTAACAGGTCTACAGGGTTCACGCCTTTCTTCATGGTTTATGGGGCAGAAGCAGTCCTCCCCAGTGACATCCGTCATGACTCACCTCGAGTGGTGGCTTATGTTGAGGCGGACAATGAACAGGTGCGCCAAGATGCTCTTGACTTGTTGGACGAACAACGTGATGTGGCAGCGGCTCGCTCAGCGATTTACCAACAAGACCTGCGCCGTTATCATAGTCGCCGGGTTAAAACCCGGGTCTTCCAGGAAGGCGATCTGGTTCTCCGGCTCATCCAAGATCAAACTGATGCGCACAAGTTATCCCCGCCTTGGGAAGGGCCCTTTGTGGTCAGCAAGAATTTGCACAGCGGGTCATATTACCTCATTGACATTCGGGAGCATAAAGATTCACGTAAGTCGGAGGAAGAGACCCGTCGGCCGTGGAACATAGCTCAGCTTCGGCCTTACTACACTTGATCCACCGGCTCTCCCAATGTACATATTTCTCTACGCCATGTATATATTATGATAAGCAATAAAGCAGGACCTCTATCCTTTTTTCTCCTCCAAAAGTGCATGTGTTGTTTTCATTGCAAGATTACATGATAACTTGAAGGAGGATCCGGCTTATGATCGTATTCGAATCTAGCCGTAAGCAATGAAGTCACTTGGGGGCTTCCTGTTCAAACATAGGTCGTATTCGAACCAAAGAGAACATAGCTGTCGATACCCATTTGATTGGCAAAGTGCCGAGCTCATTGGGGGGTTTTCTTTGATCATATTTGAATCTTAGTTTAACCCCTTTGAGAACCGACGTGGATCGTATTCGAATCAGCGTCGTTAAACAATTCTTAAAATCACTTGGGGGCTTCCTATTCAAACATGGGTCGTATTCGAACCAAAGAGAACATAGCTGTCAGTACCCTCTTGATTGGCATCGCCACACCCACTGGGGAGCTATATGATCGTATTCGAATCCTAGCATAACCCCTTTGGGCCGGGTCTCTGATCGTATTCGAACCGGAAGCCCCTAAGTTCTTCTGCTTCATAGTAAGTTTCTTCTGATCATTTCAAAGTGTGTACGGCCGGGTCTCACTTTGCTGGCTTAACTTTGGTTTACAGTATTAGTTGAACACAATGGGTGTTATTAAGACAGGTAAACCGGAATTGAGGTACCAACCTTATTACCCGGGTTATCTAAACCGGAAGTATGCTTGCAGGCTGCTAAGTGTGTTATTACGACTGTATTAAGGATATAATTGAGGACCAGTCTTTTTTGATTCATATTCTGGGTTATATATCTAAAACATATGATTCTCAGGGCCGTAAGCCGCCTAGAGACTTGTGATTTGTCCTTTTATGCAGGATAGTTAAAGGCAATTATTTTGAGCTTAAGGAAAATGAATGATCAATTATGACCCGGAGACATATAAAGGAGACAACTTCAATAGACTTCAAGCATTCAAGGCATGCACGATGGCACGGCAAAGATAAAGTGTTGGTCCTACTCTATTACAAGACTCGTTGAGTCCAAAAGGGTGAGGCATTGTTTGATAAACCGCCAGCAGAGTCACGACGCTTGCTGGGTTGAAGTCTCCGGCTCGTCCCTCTCTTCTCCTCCGACTGTTCCCAAGGTCTGGAAAGTCGACGACTTCCAATCGATGCCGCTCAGAGCTTCGAATTGAGCTTCCTCGTCAATTAACCCGGCCGGGTCAATCTCCGGGGCGAAGGTGTGCTAACGAGCCGGCGGAATTAAGCTGAGGGCTTCATAGCGCGGGGTCGGGATCCTCTGATTTTCCGCATTGTAACCCGGCTGGTACTTGGTCAGATCTGTGTCGTTTCCAATGAGAGTGGCCACCGGGCGCACGACCTTCACGCAGGCAGCAAAGTCCCTTTGGTCGAAGGCTGTGCCGTCTTCCTTCAAACTTGGATAGCCGAGGGTGGTGTCCGCCGGGTCTAACTCTGGAAGGAACGCCTTGGCCCGGCTCAGCGCGGCGATCGCTCCGGCTCTTGCGGAGGCCCGTCGCAGCTCTTGGATCCGTTGAGGCAGAACGGCGAGCCGGCGAAGAACTTCCGCCAGGTGAGTCGGCACCTCGTTGGATAAGGCCACCACAGCCAAGGCACGCTGTGACCCGGTGTAGAGCTGCTCCACCAGGGTGTACACGGCCTTTAGCTTGGTTACCACACTCTGGTTGAGGTTGGCACTTCTGGGACCTATTTAACAGAGTCAGATAAGCCGCCGGCAAGGATGAGTTAGGAGATATAAAAATTCTAAACTTGATGAAAGCCGGTGAGATGACTTACCAAAGATTGCGGCAACCATCTGGGACACCTGGCGTTTTAAGCCGGAGAGTTCGGTGGTCTTCTCTGAGAGAGCCTTCTCTGCCTGTTCGGCCCGGTTCACCAGAGTGGCCTTCTCTTCGGCCCAGGCTCTCCGTTCAGCATCAAAGTTTGTCTTCAGCTGTTCTTGTGCAGCAATACTGGACACAAACTTAGCATTTGCTTTCCGGGTCTCCATTTCTTGCATCTTCAGCCGGTTCTTGAGATCAGAGATGTCAGCCTCAAACTTCTTGCCAGCAGCCTGCATAAATTTCCGGGTTATGGCATGAACAGTTAGTATGCAAATTTAAAGTCCCAAGCGTTTTCCAAGCAAAGACACTTGGCACTTGGGGGCTAATGCATATCGAACGTTCCTATCTACAAACTACCGGCTCATGGAAATAAGCCGGAACCTAAGTCTACAACATACTCAATCATAAGTCGTCGACTTGGGGGCTAGCATGGTAAAGGTAACTATACAGTAAGTAAGAGGACAGAAGAATAATACCTCAGATTTCTGCTGGATCTGGTTCACCATGGCAATCTCTGCGTCCCGGCTCTTGTGCACTTGGCTGACGAAGCCGGAGACGATCTCTCCAATGTTCAAATTGGTGTATTCGGTGAGGTCCAGGTTAACCCGGCGGGACTCTAGCAGCTCCCCTTTGGCGGAGCACTTGGCCAGCACAGTAGGTCTACCCGGCTCAACAAACTCCGTCCGGGTGATTACCACGTCCGGGTCATCTGTTGGTTGAGCCGAGCTGGAGGCCTCCGGGTTAACAGAAGCTTCTGTTACGGGCTTGTTGGTTGGAGCAGCGGCCTCAGGAGCAGAGGCAGCTGGCGGTTCTTGAGCGGCTGCCTCTGTCTCAGGCAAGTCCGGCTCTTCGACCGGCTTGGTCTTCTTCGCCCTCTTGGTGAGCTTGGCCTGGGCACTGAAAGGACAGAAAGGTTAAGCACAATAGTGTAAGTAAAGACAAAGTACAGCATGAGATGATTATCGTTACCCGGGCACGGTCTTGAAGGCCGGCAGGCTTGACTGCATAGAGTCGCCAGAAGAGGGGGAAGTTTCCTGATAATTTGAGTCAGAAGAGTTGAGCGGTTGACGTATAACACCTGCCAAAGGATGAAAAGGGTACAATTTTGAGATCACCTCGGTCCGGCGTTTCCTCGATGCGTCAGGTAACCCGGAGGAGAGGTCAGTGCTTTTGTCGGTCCGGGTGTGCCGCCGGCTCTCATGCACCTATCGCTTCAAAATAAATTGAGGGTCTTGATAAGCTAAAGGATGTGAAAAGCTTACTTTCCGGCTTACCCTTCGGATTTTCAGCCTTGGCAAGGGCTCCGAGTCGGAGGAAAGTATCGTTACCTCTTCAACCACCGGGTTACTTGCTCCGGTGTCGTCCTATTGATGAACAAGTATTGATAAGGCGGCCAAAAATAAACAACAAATACAACAAGGACTTACAGGTTCAGGGGTTACCTCTGACTCGGAGCTGTCGCTTAGTTGCATCAGCTCTGAAGCAGTAGGCCTACTTCCTTTCTTGCGAGGGGCGGCTTTCTTGGCGGCTTTCTTCGCCTTTCTGGCCTTCTTGGCCGCCTCATGGTCATATTTGACCCGCCAGAACTTATCATCAGCCTGAAAAATACAATGATGATTTCTTAAAACGATTCAGATGAAAGTTATATACAGAAGAAGATGTTCAGATCAGCGGCTTACCGCTGGGGCTGGGTTGGTCTTGCAAAAGGGGGCTAACCCGGTCCTCCCGCAGTCTGCCAGGCTCTCGTTCAAAAGAGCCTTGGTCATATCCTCTGCAACATCTTCAGGAAGATCGTTGCGGCTGTGTCTCTGGGGGTCATCCTTTCGGCCCGTGTACTCGCACATTAAGCCGGGGCGGCGGCTCAATGGGATCACCCGCCAGGAGATCCAGACCCGGACCAGATCGATTCCGTTGAGACCATTGCCCAGGAGAGGTTTGATCTTGTTGATGGTGGGGAGCACAGTTCCTAGCCAGGCCGCCCACCAGGCCGGCCCACCCCTGCCCTACACCTAACCACCCCACACCCGAAACCCTAGCCCCCGCACCCACTCTCCACTCCCCACTCGCCCTCCCCCACGTTCACTCCCCTCTCCCCTCGATCTGGATCGGGGAGGGCTCGACCCCGCCGCCGCTGCCTCACCTCGCCCCCGAATCGCCCCCGTCGCCGCGACGACCGCGTCGCCCGTCGCCACCACCACCTCGCTGAAGCCCCTTGCCTCCTCACCTCCTCGTCGTCCCGAGCCGAGGCCGCCGTTCCGGCGCCGCGCCCTCGACCCCGTCACCCCGCCGCACTCGTCGCCGACGACCCGAACGCTGCCCCTTCCTCGTCCCCCTCTCCGAGCCCGCTGCCCAGACCCCACGAACGCTGGTGAGGCCCCGGGCCTCTTCTCTCCCCTCGTCCCCGTACGCGCTCGCACGCCCCTGACCATCGCCTGTACGCGCACCGACCGCGCTCACCGCGGCCTCGCCTCGCCCGGCGTGCCGTCGCGTGCGCCCACAGCCGCCTGCCCGCGGTGGCCTCGCACGCCGTCCGTTCGCCCCGCACCCTCGCCCCCGCACGTGCCCGTGGCCGCGCGATGCCGCCGCTGCCCGTCCCCTGCTGCGGCTCTCCTCCGGCCAAGCCGCCGCACGCCGTCGCTCACCCCCCCCCCCCCCCCGCTTCCGCCTGCCGCGGCCGGCCGGCGAGCCTCGCCCCGCCATGCCGGGCTACGCCCTCTGCCGGTGCTGGCGCCCACGCGCCCTGCGCCCGTTACCCACTAGCACCCGCCCCGCGGTGGCCCTCTGGGCCACTGACTAAGGGCCCCACACCCCCTGAGAACGTTAAAAAAATAACAATAATAAAAATAATAAAAATTAATACATAAATAAATAAATAAAATAAAAATAAAAATAAATTTAATTAATTAACTAAATTAATTAAGTTAATTAATCCTGTTTAAAATAATCTAATTAGTTAATTAATTTAACTAAACAGTAGTTTATTAACTAACAGTCACTAACAGGTGGGACCCACCTGTCAGGTTGACCAGGTCAACGGTCAACGTTGACTGCTGACGTCAGCATGACATCATGCTGATGTCATAAATCCATTTTCGAATTAAATTAAATAATTAATTAAATTCCAGAAATTAATAAAATCTTTAGAAAATCATATCTTTTAATCCGTAACTCGGATTAAAATATTTTCAACATGAAAGTTGCTCAGAACGACGAGACGAATCCGGATACGCAGTCAGTTCGTCCACCACACCTCCCTAACCTATCGAACTCGCAACTTTCCCCCTCCGGTCCGTCTGTCCGAAAACGCGAAACATCGGGAATACTTTCCCGGATGTTTCCCCTTCGCCGGTACCACCTACTGTCGCGTTAGGACACACCTCGCACTGTTCATTGTCATGTCACGCATCGTCATGCTTATGTTTGCATTGTATTTACTGTTTCTTCCCCCCTCTTCTCTCCGGTAGACTACGAGACCGACACTGGTGCTGCCCAGTTCGACTACGGAGTTGACGACCCCTCCTACTTGCCAGAGCAACCAGGCAAGCCCTCCCCCCCTTGATCACCAGATATCGCCCATTCTTCTCTATACTGCTTCCATTAGAGTAGTGTAGCATGTTACTGCTTTCCGATATCCTATCATGATGCATAGCCTATCCTTGCTACTATTGTTGTTACCTTTACCTGCAATCCTACATGCTTAGTATAGGATGCTAGTTTTTCATCAGTGGCCCTACATTCTTGTCCGTCTGCTGTGCTATACTATCGGGCCGTGATCACCTGGGCGGTGATCACGGGTATATACTTATATACTATATACATGACACATGTGATGACTAAAGTCGGGTCGGCTCGTAGGAGTACCCGCAAGTGGATCTTTGTGGCGGAGCGACAGGGCAGGTTGAGACCGCCTAGGTGAGAGGTGGGCCTGGCCCTGGACGGCGTCCACGGTTACTTCGACATAACACGCTTAACGAGTTCTTGGTATTTGATCTGAGTCTGGCCATTTGGTCTATACGCACTAACCATCTACGCGGGAGTAGTTATGGGTATCCCGGCGTCGTGGTATCAGCCGAAGCCTTCGTGACGTCAGCGACTGAGTGGCGCGCGCCGGATTGGACTGGAACGCCACTAGGCTAGGTCTGCTTCCGGCCGCGTACGCAACGTGCAGGTGTGCATGGGGCGATGGGCCCAGACCCCTGCGCGCATAGGGTTAGACCGGCGTGCTGACCTCTCTGTTGTGCCTAGGTGGGGCTGCGACGCGTTGATCTTACGAGGCCGGGCATGACCCAGAAAAGTGTGTCCGGCCAAATGGGATCGAGCATGTTGGGTTATGTGGTGCACCCCTGCAGGGAAGTTTATCTATTCGAATAGCCGTGTCCCTCGGTAAAAGGACGACCCGGGGTTGTACCTTGACCTTATGACAACTAGAACCGGATACTGAATAAAATACACCCTTCCAAGTGCCAGATACAACCCGGTGATCGCTCTCTAACAAGGCGATGAGGAGGGGATCGCCGGGTTGGATTATGCTATGCGATGCTACTTGGAGGACTTCAATCTACTCTCTTCTACATACTGCAAGATGGAGATGGCCAGAAGCGTAGTCTTCGACAGGACTAGCTATCCCCCTTTTATTCTGGCATTCTGCAGTTCAGTCCACTGATATGCCCCTTTACACATATACCCATGCATATGTAGTGTAGCTCCTTGCTTGCGAGTACTTTGGATGAGTACTCACGGTTGCTTCTCTCCCTCTTTTCCCCCTTTCCTTTCTATCTGGTTGTCGCAACCAGATGTTGGAGTCCAGGAGCAAGACGCCACCATCGACGACGACACCTACGACACTGGAGGTGCCTACTACTACGTGCAGCCTGCTGACGACGACCAGGAGTAGTTAGGAGGATCCCAGGCAGGAGGCCTGCGCCTCGTTTGATCTGTATCCCAGTTTGTGCTAGCCTTCTTAAGGCAAACTTGTTTAACTTATGTCTGTACTCAGATATTGTTGCTTCCGCTGACTCGTCTGTGATCGAGCACTTGTATTCGAGCCCTCGAGGCCCCTGGCTTGTACTATGATGCTTGTATGACTTATTTATGTTTTAGAGTTGTGTTGTGATATCTTCCCGTGAGTCCCTGACCTTGATCGTACACATTTGCGTGCATGATTAGTGTACGGTCAAATCGGGGGCGTCACAAGTTGGTATCAGAGCCGACTGCCTGTAGGAACCCCCCTTTCCACACTACTTGGCCGAAGTCGAGTCTAGACATTACGAAAACTTTTACTAACATGGCTGTGTGTCTTACGGGCCCACATCGCCATTGGGTGGTACTAGGATCTTTTACTCCTCGACCTTTACTCTGGGACTCTGAACTCTCTTCTACTCGGGTTAAACGAATTTACTAACTCTAACACTAGGATCCCGTGACCGCATTCACCCCAAAGTTGGATAAGCCATAGTTGTTTCTTGGAATAGTATTTTGAACAATTCACACACTGTCATTTGACTCCTTTGAAACGTCTTTGCTTTCAGATGGAACCCACGAGGCAGGTCGTGCGCCACACGACGGCCATTGGTGCCTCGGGATCACCTGCGGTGCTAGCTGAGATGATGACCTATCTGGGTTATCGCTGGCACCCTGAGTACACCGTCTACGAGGAGTACCAGGACTTTAACCAGGAGCAGTACTGTGCCATCGTCCACCTCTACTCGCGGGAGTATGACTCCACTACTGTGCTGCACACCGCACATGGTGTTGGTGTGACCATCGATATGGCTGTCCACGATGCTGCCTATGCTGCTCTGACACGTCTTCGTGGAGAGTATCGGGAGTTGGACACCTCCCCTTTCAGGCACATTGCTATCGCATCTGATGTTGGTGCGGAGGGATACTATACTGCTGCCTACTCCACGGTCACCCGAGAGCCCTTCTACCATCAGAACCTGGTTCTGCATGCTGATGGGCTAGATCGAGCTAACCGAGCTCTTCGCCACGAGATGTACACCACCCGTCAGCACCTTTACCGTGCTCTGACGCTGCTGCACCCCTTTGTCCGATCTGGACAGCTACCGCGTACTGCGATCTACCCAGCCAGGACCGTGCTGCCCCACGGTGTCGGTTGGCCAAAGGTGGGAGGCTACTCTCCCGCACTTAGTCCTCTTCTGCCACCTGAGCGTCGGGCTCTACACCTGAGTATCCGCGGCCCCCAGTCTGCTGACGTGGAGGGCTATCCGTTGCCTCACTACCAGCTGTCGGGCTACGATTACCTCCACAGTACCTCTTGGGACTGATGTAGGCTTGCTTGTAGTGTTAGATGCATTCGTCGCGAGCCTGTGTGCCGCCTATGATGTTTTAGTCTATGTACTGAACTCTATGTACTGAACTCTATGCATGACCCCTTTTGTAAGTTATGCCGACTACTATGTAGTAGCTATCGTGCTCCTTTCATTATGCATGTTTCATCATGAATGATTCTTGTCTTTGCAAATTTCTCAATGCTGAACTACCCCTGTTATATATTAGCAGGATGGTTAGACCAGGTGGTCGTGGTCGTGGTGGCAATGCCCCACCACCACCTGAGTACATGGCTGGTATGATCCAACAGTTTGAACTGAACCGCCAATTCATGGAAAATATGATGGCTCAGTTTCCTCACCCCAATATGGACCAGCAACCAACCCCAGTAACTCTGCAGGATTTCATGCGCCTGAATCCAACTGTGTACCGCAGCTCAACTCAGCCTCTGGATGCTGATGACTAGCTCCGTGACATCACCTATGAGATGGAGTCTGTCAATGTAGCCCCTGCCAGCTACGTCAACTTTGCTTCCTTCTTTCTGAAGGGACCCGCAGCTCAATGGTGGGACAGCCACAGGCGTACTCTGCCAGCTGGGACAATCATCACCTGGCCAGACTTCCAAGCTGCTTTCCGTGCCCGCTTCATTCCTCAAGGAGTCATGGACCGGAAGAAGCGTGAGTTCCGCAACCTCACCCAAGGCAACAAAACTGTTGAAGCTTATCAGCGGGAGTTTCTGGACTTGTCTCGCTATGCTGAGGAGGACATTGCAACTGATGCACGCAGACAGGAGAAGTTCCGTGATGGCCTTCAAGCTAACATCAAGCTCGCACTTCTAGTGCATGACTTTGCTGATTTCGCCACCTTGGTGAACAAGGCCATCAATGTCGAAACTGGTCTGCAGGAATACCAGAGCTCTCACAGGCGCAACCGTGACACGGGCTCATCTTCGGGCTCGCCCTCACAGAAGCGTAAGATATGGATCCCGAACAGCATGTACCGTCCAAATGCATCTGCCCCAAGGCAGACCTATGCTGCACCTCGTCTGCCTCCACCACCATCTAGGCAGTCAAGACTTCCAACTCCACCATCCCAAGCCCCTGTTCCCACTCCCAATAATGGCTTGTGCTTCCAGTGTGGTCAACCAGGACACCGTGCTAGAGAATGCAACCAGAACCAAAATCAACTGGCCCTTCCAGCAACTGGCCGTGGTAACAACCAGCCCCGCAACAACAATGCTAAGTCTTATTGTCGTGCTCATGCCAACCACGTTGATCTCAACGAAGCTCAAGACCAGCCTGCTACTGTGATGGGTACACTCCTCGTAAATTCAGTACCAGCATCCGTTTTATTTGATACAGGTGCATCGCATTCATTCATGTCAGAAGATTTTGCATACAAGCACGACGTTAAATGTGAGGAGATGAACACCTCGGTACTGGTCAAAAACCCCGTGGGACAGTGTCAAACCTCCTTGGTTGGCATCGATGTCCCCGTGGAAATCGAAGGGCTGGAATTCTATGCCTCTCCCATTATCCTGAAGTCGTCTAACATCGACCTCATTTTGGGTATGGATTGGTTGAAAGCGCATTCTGCTTCTATAGTTTGCGGCACTAAGACCGTCCATCTGCTACACCCTTCAGATGAAATAGTTGCTTACCAAGCTCATCTGGTGCAAAATGCCGAGGCCAGGCTCTATGCATTGAATGCATTGAACGCTGCACCACTCGAGGGCATTGAAAACATTCCCGTCATGCGTGAATTCCTCGACGTGTTTCCTGAAGAACTTCCAGGGATTCCCCCTGCTAGAGCTGTCGAATTCATCATCGACTTGAAACCAGGCACCACTCCTATAGCCAAGCGACCCTACAAAATGCCGCCGCATGAACTCCTTGAGCTTAAGGAGGAAATCAACAAATCTCTTCGCAAAGGATTCATTCGCCCAAGTTGCTCTCCTTGGGGAGCACCTTCTCTCTTTGTCAAGAAGAAGGATGGGACAAACCGATTAGTTCAAGACTACCGTCCTATAAACCAAGCTACCATTCAGAATAAATACCCTCTTCCTCGGATCAATGATCTGTATGATCAACTGGCGGGTTCGTCAGTGTTCTCTAAGCTCGACTTGAGGTTGGGTTACCACCAGATCCGTGTTCGTGAAGAGGATATACCAAAGACCACCTTCGTGACTCGCTATGGTTCATACGAGTACACCGTCATGTCTTTCGGTTTAACCAATGCCCCAGCCACCTTCTCTCATCTGATGAACTATATATTCATGGATTACCTCGACAAGTTCGTCGTGGTTTATCTGGATGATATCCTGGTATTTTCCAAGAACGAAGAAGAACATGCTGAACATCTTCGACTTGTGCTGGAAAAGCTACGAGAGCATCAACTATATGCCAAGTTCTCCAAATGTGAATTCTGGCTACCGGAAGTAACCTATCTTGGGCATGTCATCTCTAAGGATGGTATTGCCGTCAACCCTGATCGAGTCCAGGCTATCCTTGATTGGACTCCTCCCAAGAACGTTAAGCAAGTCAGAAGTTTTCTCGGTCTCGCCAGCTATTGCCGTCGATTCGTCGAGAACTTCTCCAAGATCGCCAGGCCTCTGACTAACCTGTTGCATAAGGGCGTCAAGTTCCAATGGACAGAAAAATGTCAGGAAAGTTTCCAGGCACTCAAAGACAAGTTGACTTCTGCCCCAGTTCTAGCTCCACCTGATACTAAGAAGGACTTCGTCATTTACTGCGACGCTTCCCGTCACGGCAATTGCGCCCTCACGAAGAGAACTACCCAGTTCACGACCTCGAACTGGCTGCTGTCATTCATGCGCTGAAGCAGTGGCGACATTACCTTCTCGGTAATCGTTGCGAGATCTTCACTGACCACCAAAGTCTGAAGTATCTGTTTACTCAGCCAGACCTGAACCTCCGTCAGTAGAGATGGATGGATCTTGTTGCAGACTTTGACTTGGGTATTTCCTATACGCCAGGCAAGGCTAATGTAATGGCTGATGCCTTGAGCCGCAAGTCTTACTGCAACCACCTCCAGGTTCACAAAGTTCAGCCCTCGCTTGTTGAAGAATTTAGGAAGCTGAACCTCCATATTGTTCCTCCGGGTGCACTCGCTCCCCCTCCTAAGGAGTTTGGCAAGGTGAACCTCCACGTTGTTACCAGGGTTCCCTCAATACCCTAGTTGCTAAACCAGATCTTGTGGACAGCATCAAAAGGCTACAGAAGTATGACTCTGAAGCCCACAAGATTAAGCGCTACCTCGCAGAAGGAAAGCCCTCATTCTTCACCATTGCTGAAGATGGCACCTTATACTTCAAGGGCCGCCTAGTGGTGCCATGTGCAGAGAAAAACCTGGATATGACACAGGAGGTTATGAAAGAAGCTCATGATACGCCTCTATGTATCCACCCTGGTAGTACAAAGATGTACCAAGACATCCGTCAGAGATTCTGGTGGTCTAATATGAAACAAGACGTTGCTCGTTATGTTGCTGAGTGTGACGTTTGCTGTCGTATCAAAGCAGAACATCAAAGGCCTGCTGGAACTCTGCAACCTATCTCTATTCCTGAATGGAAATGGGACCATGTTGAGATGGACTTCGTCACTGGATTTCCCAAATCACAGAAAGGTAATGATGCTATTCTTGTCGTCATTGACCGGCTTTCCAAAGTTGCACATTTTCTGGCGGTCAAAGAAACGATCACTGCTAGCCAGTTGGCAACGCTCTATATGTCCAGGATTGTTTCACTCCATGGTATTCCATTGGTTATCAGCTCAGACCGTGGCAGCTTATTCACTTCAAGATTCTGGGCAAGTTTCCAAGAAGCTATGGGAACTCATCTGTCATTCAGTACTGCGTTTCATCCTCAATCGCAATGGCAAGTTGAGCGCGTCAACCAAGTTCTCGAAGACATGCTTCGAGCTTGTGTTATTTCCTTCAGCAAGAAATGGGAGGAATCTCTCCCGTATGCTGAGTTCTCTTATAATAATAGCTATCAAGCTAGTCTGAAGATGGCCCCCTTCGAAGTGTTATATGGACGAAAGTGCCGAACCCCTCTGAATTGGTCAGAAACTGGGGAACGTCCACTCTTTGGTCCGGATATTATCCAACATGCCGAAGAACAAGTCTGCATTATTCGCGAGAATCTCAAGACTGCTCAGTCACGTCAGAAGAGCCAGTATGACCGTCATCATAAAGACATGGTCTATCAACCTGGCGAAAAGGCTTATCTTCGAGTCACACCTATGAAGGGTGCTCACCGCTTCGGAATCAAGGGCAAACTAGCTCCTCGATATATTGGCCCATTCACTATTCTCGAAAGGCGTGGAAAAGTGGCATACCAACTGGAGCTTCCGCCGAACCTTTCTCAGGTTCACGATGTGTTCCATGTGTCACAGCTCCGCCGTTGCTTCAAGGACCCAATCCGAGCAGTGGATCATGAAGTGCTCGAATTGCAGCATGACCTCTCCTATAAGGAGCATCCGGTCCGCATTCTCGACCAAGCTGAACGCCGCACACGTCAGAAGGCGATCAAGTTTCTCAAAGTCCAGTGGTCGCACCATTCTGAAGATGAGGCCACTTGGGAACGAGAGGATCGTCTGCGCGAAGAATACCCCGCACTGTTTCCTTCTACCTCCTAAATCTCGGGACGAGATTTCTTGTAGTGGAGGAGATTTGTAACGCCCGGATAATCATGCTACAGTAATCTCACGTTATTGATGGCACGTCACCTCTGTCACTGTAATTAATCTCGGGTTAAATCAAAACCGTTTCAAATTTAAATCCTAGATAAGTCAAACGAAAAAAGTTTTCAAATATTAAAATAAAAATGTTCGGACTATGTCAATTATTGCATCGGTAATGGTGAAGTAAACACATTTTTATAAGTGCCTAAATACTTTTAAATGAATTAAAACAGAAAAGAAATAATGAAAGAAAATACAAAAGAGAAAACAAACAGAAAGAAAAAAAAGGTAGAAGAATAGAACCCCCCCCACTGGGCCAACCGGCCCAGCTGCTAGCCAGGCTGCCCACCAGGCCGGCCCACCCCTGCCCTACACCTAACCACCCCACACCCGAAACCCTAGCCCCCGCACCCACTCTCCACTCCCCACTCGCCCTCCCCCACGTTCACTCCCCTCTCCCCTCGATCTGGATCGGGGAGGGCTCGACCCCGCCGCCGCTGCCTCACCTCGCCCCCGAATCGCCCCCGTCGCCGCGACGACCACGTCGCCCGTCGCCACCACCACCTCGCTGAAGCCCCTCGCCTCCTCACCTCCTCGTCGTCCCGAGCCGAGGCCGCCGTTCCGGCGCCGCGCCCTCGACCCCTTCACCCCGCCGCACTCGTCGCCGGCGACCCGAACGCCGCCCCTTCCTCGTCCCCCTCTCCGAGCCCGCTGCCCAGACCC
The DNA here is from genome assembly GCF_002575655.3 of Aegilops tauschii subsp. strangulata. Classification (NCBI taxonomy): domain Eukaryota; kingdom Viridiplantae; phylum Streptophyta; class Magnoliopsida; order Poales; family Poaceae; genus Aegilops; species Aegilops tauschii. The sequence continues at coordinate 107,708,507 of NC_053038.3, read as the reverse complement.
CACGAACGCCGGTGAGGCCCCCGGCCTCTTCTCTCCCCTCGTCCCCGTACGCGCTCGCACGCCCCTGACCATCGCGTGTACGCGCACCGACCGCGCTCACCGCGGCCTCGCCTCGCCCGGCGTGCCGTCGCGTGCGCCCACAGCCGCCCGCCCGCGGTGGCCTCGCACGCCGTCCGTTCGCCCCGCACCCTCGCCCCCGCACGCGCCCGTGGCCGCCGCTGCCCGTCCCCTGCTGCGGCTCTGCTCCGGCCAAGCCGCTGCACGCCGTCGCTCGCCCCCCCCCCCCCCCCCCGCCTCCGCCTGCCGCGGCCGGCCGGCGAGCCTCGCCCCGCCATGCCGGGCTACGCCCTCTGCCGGCGCTGGCGCCCACGCGCCCTGCGCCCGTTACCCACTAGCACCCGCCCCGCAGTGGCCCTCTGGGCCACTGACTAAGGGCCCCACACCCCCTGAGAACGTTAAAAAATAACAACAATAATAATAATAATAATAATAAATTAATTAATAAAAATAAATAAATAAATAAAAATAAATTTAATTAATTAAGTTAATTAATCCTGTTTAAACTAATCTAATTAGTTAATTAATTTAACTAAACAGTAGTTAATTAACTAACAGTCACTGACAGGTGGGACCCACCTGTCAGGTTGACCAGGTCAACGGTCAACGTTGACTGCTGACGTCAGCATGACATCATGCTGATGTCATAAATCCATTTTCGAATTAAATTAAATAATTAATTAAATTCCAGAAATTAATAAAATCTTTAGAAAATCATATCTTTTAATCCGTAACTCGGATTAAAATATTTTCAACATGAAGGTTGCTCAGAACGACGAGACGAATCCGGATACGCAGTCCGTTCGTCCACCACACCTCCCTAACCTATGGAACTCGCAACTTTCCCCCTCCGGTCCGTCTGTCCGAAAACGCGAAACATCGGGAATACTTTCCCGGATGTTTCCCCCTTCGCCGGTACCACCTACTGTCGCGTTAGGACACACCTCGCACTGTTCATTGTCATGTCACGCATCATCATGCTTATGTTTGCATTGTATTTACTGTTTCTTCCCCCCTCTTCTCTCCGGTAGACTACGAGACCGACACTGCTGCTGCCCAGTTCGACTACGGAGTTGACGACCCCTCCTACTTGCTAGAGCAACCAGGCAAGCCCCCCCCCCTTGATCACCAGATATCGCCTATTCTTCTCTATACTGCTTGCATTAAAGTAGTGTAGCATGTTACTGCTTTCCGATATCCTATCCTGATGCATAGCCTGTCCTTGCTACTATTGTTGTTACCTTTACCTGCAATCCTACATGCTTAGTATAGGATGCTAGTTTTTCATCAGTGGCCCTACATTCTTGTCCGTCTGCTGTGCTATACTATCGGGCCGTGATCACCTGGGCGGTGATCACGGGTATATACTTATATACTATATACATGACACATGTGATGACTAAAGTCGGGTCGGCTCGTAGGAGTACCCGCAAGTGGATCTTTGTGGCGGAGTGACAGGGCAGGTTGAGACTGCCTAGGTGAGAGGTGGGCCTGGCCCTGGATGGCGTCCGCGGTTACTTCGACATAACACGCTTAACGAGTTCTTGGTATTTGATCTGAGTCTGGCCATTTGGTCTATACGCACTAACCATCTACGCGGGAGTAGTTATGGGTATCCCGGCGTCGTGGTATCAGCCAAAGCCTTCGTGACGTCAGCGACTGAGTGGCGCGCGCCGGATTGGACTGGAACGCCACTAGGCTAGGTCTGCTTCCGGCCGCGTACGCAACGTGCAGGTGTGCATAGGGCGATGGGCCCAGACCCCTGCGCGCATAGGGTTAGACCGGCGTGCTGACCTCTCTGTTGTGCCTAGGTGGGGCTGCCACGCGTTGATCTTACGAGGCCGGGCATGACCCAGAAAAGTGTGTCCGGCCAAATGGGATCGAGCGTGTTGGGTTATGTGGTGCACCCCTGCAGGGAAGTTTATCTATTCGAATAGCCGTGTCCCTCGGTAAAAGGACGACCCGGAGTTGTACCTTGACCTTATGACAACTAGAACCGGATACTGAATAAAATACACCCTTCCAAGTGCCAGATACAACCCGGTGATCGCTCTCTAACAGGGCGACGAGGAGCGGATCGCCGGGTAGGATTATGCTATGCGATGCTACTTGGAGGACTTCAATCTACTCTCTTCTACATGCTGCAAGATGGAGATGGCCAGAAGCGTAGTCTTCGACAGGACTAGCTATCCCCCTTTTATTCTGGCATTCTGCAGTTCAGTCCACTTATATGCCCCTTTACACATATACCCATGCATATGTAGTGTAGCTCCTTGCTTGCGAGTACTTTGGATGAGTACTCACGGTTGCTTCTCTCCCTCTTTTCCCCCTTTCCTTTCTATCTGGTTGTCGCAACCAGATGTTGGAGTCCAGGAGCCAGACGCCACCGTCGACGACGACACCTACGACACTGGAGGTGCCTACTACTACGTGCAGCCTGCTGACGACGACCAGGAGTAGTTAGGAGGATCCCAGGCAGGAGGCCTGCGCCTCGTTCGATCTGTATCCCAGTTTGTCGTAGCCTTCTTAAGGCAAACTTGTTTAACTTATGTCTGTACCCGCTGACTCGTCTGTGATCGAGCACTTGTATTCGAGCCCTCGAGGCCCCTGGCTTGTACTATGATGCTTGTATGACTTATTTATGTTTTAGAGTTGTGTTGTGATATCTTCCCGTGAGTCCCTGACCTTGATCGTACACATTTGCGTGCATGATTAGTGTACGGTCAAATCGGGGGCGTCACACCGGTATCGTATCACCCCCACTATCTTTAGCCTTTACTTATCTTAGTTTGATCTATAGTTATCTCTTGCTTTAGATGAATAAAAGTTTAGTTCGATCCTTTCTTTTTGAGAGTTTGCTTAGTGATCTATCCTTGTAATCGTGTGCGAGATATATAATAAAGTTTAGTTTGAGTTTTTTACTTTCTTGACTTTCATGTTCCAATAAAAAGAAAGGAAATAAATGAAAAGGATCATATGCTAATCTTATGGTAGGTAGTGACACCACATAAGGAGAAGTATAAGTAGAAAATTTTATTAGAGATTGACAAACATAGCATTGGTCAATGATGCAACTCATGAAAGAATTAATAAGGGAAGAGAAGATTCACATACAAATATACTATCCTGGAAATATTTTGTGATTGTGAGCCCCCATCAAAATATTATATGCCAAAATTGTTGATGTTGGACAAGGAAGACAACTTAATGATTTATGTTTGTTCATATTCACATAGAAGTTATATTGTCATAGATCCTTCAACATGTGGTGCTTGCCCCCCATCTTTGCTAGCCAAAAATTCCGCACTAAGTAGAGATACTACTTGTGCATCCAAAAACCCTTAAACCCAAATCTTATTTTCAAGAGTCCACCATACCTACCTATGGATTGAGTAAGATCCTTCAAGTAAGTTGTCATCGGTGCAATAAGGCAATAAAAATTGCTTCTAAAAGTGTGAGATCATTTAGTGTAAGAGAAAATTGAGCGTTGTACGAACTTGTGATGGTGAAGAATAAAAGAGACAGACTGCATAATAAAGGTTGCCATCACAAGGGGCAATATAACGTGACGTTCTTTTGCACTAAGGGGTTGGGCATCCAAACATATAAGCGCATGGCAACCTCTGCTTCCCTCTGCGAAGGGACCATCTTTTACTTTTATGTATTTACTTTTATGCAAGAGTCAAAGTTTTTCTCTCTATTTCCTTTTTATTTTTCTCCTTTGGTAAGCATCATGTGGTGAGGAAAGATCTAGGCACATATGTCCAGTTGAAAATGGGTAGCATGAGTTATTATTGTTGACATCACCCTTGAGGTGAATACGTTGGGAGGCGAAATTATAAGCCCCTATCTTTCTATGCGTCCGGTTGAAATGTTTTGCTCATGTGTATGTGGTGAGTGTTAGCAATCATAGAAGACTATATGATGGTTGAGTATGTGGACTTGCCTAAAGGCTCCAATACGTGACCCTTCCTGAAAAGATGATGAATTGTAGTTGCAAAGTTGACCGAGAACATAGTTTGTTGGTTTCTAATAGAGTTTATGGTTTATACTTCGATAGTGTGATGAATTGTTACTTATTTGTGAGAAGTCTATGATAAAAGATCTATGATAAAAGTTTTATGTTTAAGCTTGTTGTTGTTATAATAACTCACATGATGCTTCTATGTCCGTATTTTGTTTTTATCGACACCTCTCTCTAAGCATGTGGACATGTTTTTCGATTTCGGTTTTCGCTTGAGGACAAGTGAGGTCTAAGCTTGGGGGAGTTGATACGTCCATTTTGCATCATGTTTACCTACTATTATTTATAATGTTTTTATGCATAATAATGCTTTTGGAAGTAATTCTAATGCCTTTTCTCTCATAATATCCAAGGTACACACAAAGAGGTAGAATTCCGGCAGCTGGAAATCTGGACCTGGAAAAGCTACATCAGGCCACCTATTCTGCACAACTCCAAATGAGCTGAAACTTCACAAGGATGTTTTATGGAATAAATAAGAAATACTAGAGCAAATAACCACCGGAGGGGGGCCACCTGGTGAGCACAAGAAACCAGGGCGCGCCGTGGTGGGTTGTGCTCAGCCCAGCCCACCTCCGGTGCCCATCTTCTGGTATATAAGTCATCTTGACCTAGAAAAATTAAGGAGAGGACTTTCGGGATGGAGCGCCACCGTCTCGAGGCGGAACTTGGGCAGGAGCAATTTTGCCCTCCGGTGGAGCGATTCCGCCGGGGGAACTTCCCTCCTGGAGGGGGAAATTATCTTCATAGTCATCACCAACAACTCTCCCATCTTGGGGAGTGAAATCTCCATCAACATCTTCAACAGCACCATCTCCTCTCAAACTCTAGTTTATCTCTTGTGTTCAATCTGTGTACCAGACCTATAGATTGGTGCTTGTGGGTGACTAGTAGTGTTGATTACATCTTGTAGTTGATTACTATATGGTTTATTTGGTGGAATATTATATGTTCAGATTCAATATGCTATTTAATACCCCTCTGATCTTGAGCATGATTATCATTTGTGATTAGTTACTTTTGTTCTTGAGGTCACGGGAGAAATCATGTTGCAAGTAATCATGTGAACTTGATATGTGTTCGATATTTTGATAGTATGTATGTTGTGATTCCCTTAGTGGTGTCATGTGAACGTCGACAAACCCACTACTACGTCACCACCACCTCCTTCTTCATCACCAAAGGAGACTTGAGTATTGGGTATGGGCACTCCCCTTGGCTTGTGCCAAGCTTGGGGGAGGTGCCTCGTTATCGTATCACCTCCACTATCTTTTGCCTTTACTTATCTTAGTTCGATTCTTAGTTATCTTTCGATTTAGTTGAATAAAAGTTTAGTTTGATCCTTTATTTTCAAGTTCTTGCTTAGTGATCTATCCTTGTAATCGTGTGCGATATATATAATAAAGTTTAGTTTGAATTTTTTTTCTTTACTTGCATGCTCAATAAAAAGAAAGGAAATAAATGAAAAAGGTCATATGCTAATCTTATGGTAAGTAACATCACATAAGGAAGAGTATAAGTAGAAAATTTTATTGGATATTTACAAACATAGCATTGGTCAGTGATGCAATTCATGAAAGAATTAAATAAGGGAAGAGAAGATTCACATGCAAATAAACTATCATGGACATCTTTTATGATTGTCAGCCCCCATCAAAATATTATATGCCAAAATTGTTGAGGTTGGACAAGGAAGACAACATAATGATTTGTGTTTGTTCATATTCACATAGAAGTTGTATTGTCATAGATCCTTTAACATGTGGTGCTTGCCCCCATCTTTGCTAGCCAAAAATTCCACACTAAGTAGAGATACTACTTGTGCATCCAAAACCCTCAACCCAAATATTGTTTTCAGAGTCCACTATACCTACCTACGGATTGAGTAAGATCCTTCAAGTAAGTCGTCATCGGTGCAATAAGGCAATAAAAATTGCTTCTAAATGTGTTAGATCATTTAGTGTAAGAGAAAATTGAGCATTGTACAAACTTGTGATGGCAAAATAATCAAGGCGACACACTGCATAATAAAGGTTGCTATCATAAGGGGCAATATAACATGATGTTGTTTTGCACTAAGAGATTGAGCATACAACCAAAAATGCCCATGACAACCTCTGCTTCCCTCTGCGCAGGGCCTATCTTTTACTTTTATGCAAGAGTCAAAGTATCTCTCTCTATTCCTTTTTATTTTCTCTTTTGGCAAGCACCACGTGGTGAGGAAAGATCTAAGCACATATATAAAAGTTGGATATGGGTGGGCATGAGTTATTATTGTTGACATCACCCTTGAGGTGAATACATTGGGAGGCGAAACTATAAGCCCCTATTTTTCTTTGCGTCCGGTTGAAACTTTTTGCTCATGTGTATGCGGTGAGTGTTAGCAATCATAGAAGACTATATGATGGTTGAGTATGTGGACTTTCCAAAAGGCTCCGATACGCGACCCTTCCTGAAAAGATGATGAATTGTAGTTGCAAAGTTGACTGAGAACATAGTTTGTTGGTTTTCAATAGAGTTTATGCGTTATACTTCGATGTTGTGATGAATTCTTACTTGTTCATGAGAAGTTTATGATAAAAGTTATGTGATAAAAGATCTATAATAAAGTTTGTTCTTGTTATAATAATATACATGATGCTTCTATGTATGTATTTTGTTTTATCGACACCTCTCTCTCTCTCTAAGCATGTGGACATGTTATTCAATTTCGGTTTTTCGCTTGAGGACAAGTGAGGTCTAAGCTTGGGGGAGTTGATACGTCCATTTTGCATCATGTTTTCCTACTGTTATTTATCATGTTTTTATGCATAATAATGCTTTTTGGAGTAATTCTAATGCCTTTTCTCTTAATATGCAGGGTTCACACAAAAATGGAGAATACCGGCAGCTTGAATTCTGGACCTGAAAAAGCTACATCAGGCCACCAATTCTGTACAACTCCAAATGAGCTGAAACTTCACAGAGAATTTTTATGGAATTTTTAAGAATTATTGAAGCAAATAACTACCAGAGGGGACCCACCGGGTGAGCACAATCCACCTGGGCGCGCCAGGGAGCCCAGGCGCGCCCTGGTGGGTTGTACCTCCTCGGCCCACCTCCGGTGCCCCTCTTCTGGTATATAAGTCATTTTGACCTACAAAGAATACGGGGAGGACTTTCGGGACGAAGCTTCGACGTCTCGAGGCGGAACTTGGGCAGGGGCACCTTTGCCCTCCGGCGGAGCGATTCCGCCGGGGGAACTTCCCTCCCGGAGGGAATGCATTGTGGAGTAGTTATTAGATGATGGGTTGCGAGAGTGACAGAAGTTTAAGCCCTAGTTTATGCGCTACTTCGTAAGGGACTGATTTGGATCCAAAAGTTTAATGCTATGGTTAGATTTTATCTTAATACTTTTCTCGTATTTTGCGGATGCTTGCGAGGGGGTTAATCATAAGTAGGAGGTTTGTTCAAGTAAGAACAACACCTAAGCACCGGTCCACCCACATATCAAATTATCAAAGTAGCGAACACGAATCAAACCAACATGATGAAAGTGACTAGATGGAATTCCCGTGTACCCTCAAGAACGCTTTGCTTATCATAAGAGACCGTTTTGGCATGTCCTTTGCCACAAAAGGATTGGGCTACCTTGCTGCATATTATTTGTCATTACTTTTACTTGCTCGTTACAAATTATCTTGCTATCAAACTACTCGTTACTTACAATTTCAATGCTTGTAGAGAATACCTTGCTAAAACCACTTGTCATTTCCTTCTGCTCCTCATTGGGTTCGACACTCTTACTTATCGAAAGGATTACGATTGATCCCCTATACTTGTGGGTCATCATTCACGTTAAATAGGGCACCGTCTAAATCCATTGAGACGACGCTGTATGAAGTATGGTTTGGCAAGAAACCTAAGTAGTTGTTTCTTAAAGTTTGGGGTTGCGACACTTATGTCAAAAGGCTTCAGCCTGATAAGATCGAACCCAAATCGGAGAAGTGCGTCTTCATAGGATAACCTAAGGAAACAATTGGGTACACCTTCTACCACAGATCTGAAGGCAAGCTCTTTGTTGTGAAGAATGGATCCTTTCTAGAGAAGGAGTTTCTCTCGAAAGAAGTGAGTGGGAGGAAAGTAGAACTTGATGAGGTAATTGTACCTTCTCTCGAATTGGAAAGTAGCACATCAGAGAAATCCGTTCCCGCGATGCCTACACCAACTAAAGAGGAAGCTGAGGATGATTATCATGAAACTTTGGGTCAAGTTACTACTGGACCTCGTAGGTCGAACACAGCACCTTCCGCACCAGAGTGGTACAGTAATCCTATCCTGGAAGTCATCTTATTATACCATGGCAAACCTACGAACTATGAAGAAGCTATGATGAACACAGATTCAGATAAATGACTTGAGGCCATGAAATCTGAGATAGGATCCATGTATGAGAACAAAGTGTGGACTTTGGTGGACTTGCCCGATGATCGGCAAGCCATTGAGAATAAATGGACCTTCGAGAAGAAGACAGACGCTCATGGTAATGTCACCTTCTACAAAGCCCGACTTGTCGTGAAAGGTTTTTGACAATATCAAGGGGTTGACTACGATGAGACCTTCTCACCCGTAGCGATGCTTAAGTTAGTCCGAATCATGTTAGCAATTGCCGCATTTTATAATTATGAAATCTGGCAAATGGACGTCAAAACTGCATTCCTTAATGGATTTCTTAAAGAAGAGTTGTATATGATGCAACTAGAAGATTTTGTCGATCCTAAAGGTGCTAACAAAGTGTGCAAGCTCTAGCTATCCATCTATGGGCTGGTGCAAGCATCTCAGAGTTGGAATATATGCTTTGATGAGGTGATCAAAGCATATGGTTTTATACAGACTTATGGTGAAGCCTGTATTTACAAGAAAGCGAGTGGGAGCTTTGTAGCATTTCTAATATTATATGTGGATGGCATATTAATGATCAAAAATGATATAGAATTTCTGGATAGCACAAAAGGATACTTGAATAAGAATTTTTCAATGAAAGACCTCAGTGAAGCTGCTTATATACTGGGCATCAAGATCTATAGGGATAGATCGAGACGCTTAATAGGACTTTCACAAAGCACATACCTTGATAAAGTTTTGAAGAAGTTCAAAATGGATCAGTCAAAGAAAGGGTTCTTGCCTGTATTACAAGGTGTGAAATTGAGTCAGACTCAAAGCCCGACCACTGCAGAAGATAGAGAGAAAATGAAAGTCATTCCCTATGCATCAACAATAGGTTCTATCATGTATGCTATGCTGTGTACCAGACCCGATGTGTGCCTTGCCATAAGTTTGGCATGGAGGTACCAAAATAGTCTAGGAGTGGATCATTGGACAGCGGTCAAGAACATCCTGAAATACCTGAAGAGGACTAAGGATATGTTTCTCATTTATGGAGGTGACGAAGGGCTCGTCGTAAATGGTTACGTCGATGCTATCTTTGACACTGATCCGGATGACTCTAAGTCACAAACCGGATACATATTTATATTGAATGGTGGAGTTGTCAGTTGGTGCAGTTCCAAGCAGGGCATCATGGCGGGATCTATGTGTGAAGCGGAGTACATAGCTACTTTGGAAGCAGCACATGAAGGAGTCTGTATGAAGGATTTCATATCCGATCTGGGTGTAATACCCAGTGCATCGGGTCCAATGAAAATCTTTTGTGACAACAGTGGAGAAATTGCCTTGGTGAAGGAATCCAGGTTTGACAAGAGAACCAAACACATCAAGATACGCCTCAACTCCATTCGTGAAAAGGTCAAGGATGGAGACATAGAGATTTGCAAAATATACACGGATCTGAATGTAGCAGACCCGTTGACTAAGCCTCTTCCGCGAGCAAAACATGATCAACACCAAGACTCCAGGGGTGTTAGATTCATTACAATTAATCTAGATTATTGACTCTAGTGCAAGTGGGAGACCGACGGATATATGCCCTAGAGGCAATAATAAAGTTATTATTTTATATTTCCTTATTCATGATAAAGGTTTATTATTCATGCTAGAATTGTATTGATCAGAAACTTAAATACATGTGTGAATACATAAACAAATACCGTGTCCCTAGTAAGCCTCTACTAGACTAGCTCTTTGATCAAAGATAGTTAAGGTTTCCTAACCATAGACATGCGTTGTCATTTGATAACAGGATCACATCATTAGGAGAATGATGTGATGGAAAAGACCCATCTGTTAGCTTAGCATATTGATCGTTCAGTTTATTGCTATTGCTTTCTTAATGTCAAATACATATTCCTTCGACTATGAGATTATGCAACTCCCAAATACCGGAGGAATACCTTTTGTGCTATCAAACGTCACAACATAACTGGGTGGTCATAAAGATGCACTACAGGTATCTCTGAAGGTGTTTGTTAAGTTGGCATAGATCGAGATTAGGATTTGTCACTCTAAGTATTGGAAAGGTATCTCTGGGCCCTCTCGGTAATACACATCATAAGAAGCCTTGCAAGCAAAGTAACTAATGTTTTAGTTGCAAGATGATGTATTACGGAACGAGTAAAGAGACTGGCCGGTAATGAGATTGAACTAGGTAGGAAGATACCGACGATCGAACCTCGGGCAAGTAACATACCGATGGACAAAAGGAATTATGTATGTTGTCATAAGGTTCGACCGATAAAGATCTTCGTAGAATATGTAGGAGCCAATATGGGCATCCAAGTTCCACTATTGGTTATTGACCGGAGAGGTGTCTCGGTCATGTCTACATAGTTCTCAAACCCGCAGGGTCCGTACGCTTAACGTTCATTGATGATATAGTGTTATATGAGTTATATGGATTTGGTGACCAAATGTTGTTCGGAGTCCCGGATGAGATCAAGGAAATGACGAGGAGCTTCGGAATGATCCGGAGGTAAAGATTGATATATAGGACGATGATATTCGGACACTGGAAGAGTTTTGGAGTGCACCAGGTAGTCATCGGGTCACCGAAAGGGGTCCCAGACACCCCCGGTAGGTGTATGGACCTAATGGGCCAAGGGGGGGGACAGATCAACCCACAAGGGGGCTGGTGCACCCCTTCCCTGGCTGGCCGGCCCTAGGGGAAGGAAAGGGGAGGGGTGGCCCCTCCTGCCTTTCCCTCCTCATGTGAGAAAGGAAAGGGGGGGGCACCCTCCCCTGCCTTCCTCCCGCACCTATACAAGGCAGGGGGCGCGGCTTAGGTCAGGACCCCAAGTGGGATTCGACCCCACTTGGGCGCCTCCAGGCTGCCTCCTCCCTCCCCCACCCATATATATGTGGGACGGGGTGCCACACATAACCACAACAATTGCTTAGCCGTGTGCGGCGCCCCCTTCCACAGTTTTTCGTAGTGCTTAGGCGAAGCCCTGCGGAGATAATTCACCATCACCGTCACCACGCCGTCGTGCTTCCGGAACTTATCCACTACTTCGTCGTCTTGCTGGATCAAGAAGGCGAGGACGTCACCGAGCTGAACGTGTGCTGAATGCGGAGGTGTTGTACATTCGGTACTCGATCGGTTGGATCGCGAAGAAGTCGACTACATCAACCGCGTTACTAAACGCTACCGCTTACGGTCTACGAGGGTACGTAGGCACAGTCTCCCCTCTCGTCGCTATGCATCTTTATGGATAGATCTTGCGTGTGCATATAATTTTTTTTGTTTTCCATGCAACGTTTCCCAACAGTTTCCAAGATGCGGCAGAAAAATTATCGATAGTTATCTGTCCCTCATCCCCACAGTTCCCTTAAACAGAAGGTCAACTGTGAGGTCACTTGCTAGGGCATTGGGTGTCAACCCTACAACACTCTACAAATAAATACAAACTTGGCAAGATAAGAAGGCATTCTAATTGCTTGAAGCCCGCACTAAAAGAAAAACGTAAGAGAGACAAATTGCAATTTTGCATCTCCATGTTGAACGAGACACCGGTAGCAGATGCAAGACATAGCTTCAGTTGTATGCACAATATTATGCATATTGACAAAAAATGGTATAATATGACAAAAACATGAACTACTACTTGCTACCTGAGGAGAGGCTCATCTGAGAACTGTTCAAAACAATAACTCCATTGGAAAAGTTATGTTCCTCACAACAGTTGCTAGACCCAGGTATCATGCTGAAGAGGATGTGGCATTTTCACGAAAAAATGGTGTGTGGCCTTCTGTGAAAGAAATTGCAGTAGTTATAATAAGTGAGAATAGAGAAAGTGTGACCTTGGAAATGAAGTCCATCATAGTGAATAGGGAAGTGATGAGGGTGTATGTTACAGAAAAAGTTATTCCAACAATACAAGTAGTCTGAACTATAGATGGTGTTGGACAACCAATTTTTATCCAGCAAGACAATGCCAGGACACACATTCTACCTAATGATTCAATATTCAATGAAGTTCTGGCGGATACTGGCCTAGACATTAGACTAATGCAACAACCAGCAAATTCTCCAGATATGAAGGCTTTTGATGTTGGGTTTTTCAGCTCTGTACAGTCTCTAAGTAATTGCAGAGTTCCTAAAACTATTAAAAAACTAATTGAAGGTGTGCATGAAGAGTTTGATGGCTATGAAAATTTAAAATTGAACATAACATTCCTAACACTACATACTTGTATTGTCGAAGTAATGAACAATACAGGAGGAAATGGATACAAAATTCCTCATCTGAACAAATAAAGATTGGAAAGGGAAGGACCGCTACCTCCTAGGATTTTATTTGATCATGCAGTTTATAAAAATGCCCTACAGATTCTAGGACAAGATGTCCATTGATTACAATCCTAGGATTATTCTGTGGAAAGGTAAGGACTGAAGTACTTTTTGTGTTCATTGCTATAGATTATATATTATGTATTTGTTGCTACAGATGATATATATTGCGTGTTTATTTTGTGTTTTGTTGAGTACTCACATGATATATTGTGTGTACAATAATGCACACTCAATTTAAATGCACACACCGGTTAAATGGACAATTTGCTAGGAAACTAGTAGTATAATCAGTTTTGGACATCAATTTTCACACTACAAGCAGTACAATCTGGCAGTTCAATTTGAAGGAATGGCAGTACATATCTGGACTCACCATGTTCTAGGTGGGGGCTAGATCATCATCGTTGTCGAGGATGTTGTAGATGACGGTGGCGACGTCCTGGTCCTTCCGCTGCTCCTCGACGCCACTACAGATCCAACACCACCGCTACAGATCCAACCGTCGGAGAACAAAATTTCATTTTGAACTCGACCTCCCTGGCGCAGACAGTGGTAGCTACGAAAACGAGGGAGAGGTGACAACGTAAGAGGAAGAGGGCGACGACAAAGCGAGTGGGGAAGAGGTGGCGACGATGCGGGCTAGGAGAGGTAGCCGCACAAGCGTTGGGCTAGGGATTTGGAATGAGGGAGTGGAATGAGTGAGCGACCGAGAGAACATGAGCAAGTCAGTGACCGACAGAGCAAGGGGTATATTTGGAAAGCAAGGTAATTTCGTAAACGTGACAAAAAGTGAATGTCAATATCTAAAACATTTTATAATAATGAGCGGAGGGAGTAGCTGTTTGTTTCAGCTTTTAATCTTTTTCTTTGGTAATTTGCTCCCTAGAGCCGTATAACAAATAGGGTCATAGGATCCTCTTGCCAAGCTCCAGCAATAAAGAACTCACTAGCGATGTCCTTCGCCCCTAGAGCATCTCCGATAGCTTTTGTAAAAAACTTTCTAAATGCTTTTTACGAGTGTCCGTAAAATTTAGGGAAGTTAACAGGTGAGGTGTTTTCTCAGTTCCTATAAAAGCTTCCCTCAAAAATGGTTTTGGGCGGTGGTGCGACGACGGCGGCGGCGGTGGTCAGTGGAGCGGCATGGCAGTCGGTAGCGGTGGCGGTGCAGGGTGGTTAGATGACAAGGCACTTTTACGGGAAGAGTCATCTTCCCGTAGAGGGAGGGAAAATTTTAGAGAATTTACAGAATCCCCTACAAAATTTGCGTCCTTATAGGACTGTTGGAGAGTTTTTTTTTTCAACTTCCCCTGAACAACGATTACCGAAACAATTGAAGATACTCTGACATCAACAGATCTCTTGTTCAGATCTTATTTGATGAATCAAATAATTAAGCAAGAAAATTTGAGTGGGACGAACTGAAAGACACAGTCGACTCAAGATGCTTTGGAACAGAAAGTCTCGATTTTGTTCTATTTTTAGCCATGCTCAGCTATCCTTTTCCTACAACCTCAATGTGCCATAGGTCTTCCCTCTTCTATGTATAGCACACAATGTCTCAAGAGAAAAGAAGAGAAAAGCTTTGTATTGTTGACCTTCCTCCATCTCTCACCTCACCCCAATTCTGGCCCTTTGGCAAGAGGCCATGCGGCCGAGGTGACTTCGCGCGCGGAGATCACATGCGCATCGGAGATGAAGGGGAGGACGCTTTTCAAGAGCCCTCTCCCCAGCAACCACGTCTCCGACGCCTCCAGCTCGGCCGGCGCCGGCGCCACCCACCGCCTGTACCAAGTTTGGAGGGGAAGGAATGTATGTCAATGCTCATTGATTAGTTCTGGTGTTCCAAAGGGAGGGCGGCCTCCATTAGTTGATTCGATCAATCTTGTACCTGGCAGAAATTTCTTTGTGGCGGGCGGTGCATCTTTGGCCCTGACGCCAACTCCATCTATCTATCTGTGTCTCTCATCATGACGCCGCTCGCGCTCTTCGTGGCCTTCGTCTCGTTCCGCCTCGCCGAGCTCATGGGGAAGCCGCTCGGCCCCTTCATTCCAAGGACAGCCATGGCCGTGGGCGCATTCGTGAGTCAAATTAACAACGATGTCCATTGATTCCTTGAGTAAAGTTATTAAGCAACGCAATATTGACCGATCGTTAAGTACCATGTGATGTGCAGGATCTTATAGTGTTGGTGCTCACGTCAGGGCGAGATCCTGGGATCGTCCCGCGGAACACGAAGCCGCCGGATCCCGAAGACCTCCAGCTAGACGGCATGGCGTCCCCAATGGCCGGAGCGCCATCGTCGGGGACACTTCCGCCGACGCGTGACGTGTACGTGAACGGCATGGTGGTGAAGGTGAAGTACTGCCACACGTGCATGCTGTACAGGCCGCCGCGCTGCTCTCACTGCTCTGTCTGCAACAATTGCGTGGAGCGCTTCGACCACCACTGCCCCTGGGTCGGCCAGTGCATCGGCAAGGTACACCTCGACCTCGTAGCAGCTAGTATAGCTCTAAGGCACACACATGCACTATTCATAAGTTGCCTGAATTTTGTTTTTTGGCAAGTCAAATTTTCGGATTGCTGGATTAAGATCCAACAGTCGTCCTTGTTTCTTCTTCCTCTAGCCTTCTTCCTTTAGTACTCGTCTTCTTCTCGCGTCCTTACCTTTCCTTCAGCGGCGATGATGCTGCTCACTGCACCCTCCCTGCCTGGGAGCTGTCTAATTAGAGCAGGAATATGAGGTTTGACTTTTCAAAATTTTGGTCAAAGGATGTAAAAATCTTTCTTCACAAACTTGGTCAAAGCTTATGAGGTTTGACTTTAAAAAGAAAAACTAGATGCACTACATTATAGAACATAGAGGGTATTTTAATATAGCAAGCTGGTTTAAAAAGTTTTTTCTTTGCGAGGGGGGCGACGTAATCCAATTAGGCGACAAGAGCAACTTCAATGGGGCGACCCATTTTGTCCGTTTGGGTCAACCGGACACAAAAGTTGGTCCAACGGGGCGACCCAAATGGACGCGCGTGTCCGCCTGCTATCCGTTTGTCATCCGTCCCGACCCAATCTCCAAGGCAACACCGCTAGCCTTCATCTTCCTGCGGCGGTGCCGCACTTCCGTCAGCTCGTCTCCATGAGTGTCTTTTCCCCTTGGGGAATCCTTTCGCGAGCAGACCTTGAGGGGCTAGATCGAATCGACAGGTTGTGTCGATCGGGACTAGAGAAAAACTTAGTTCGAGAGATTGAGGAGCACGCCCGGCTCAGGAGAGCCAAGGACCAGCTAACCGGGCCTAATTTTGTGCTAGGCCTGAAAAAGAGCCCAAAACAAAAACATCACATCAAAATCAGGGGCCCTGGAATTTTTGGGCTCTGTGCGGTTACACAGCCTGCACAGGCCCAAGGACGGCCCTGGTCCGATTAGGTTGGTGCTGTTGCAAAAAGACTACCGTAATATTTTATCTATGCCGAATCAGGTTGGTGCTGTTGCAAAAGGACCCCTCTAATTTCCCCCCATATATCACATCAGGTCGGCATTGTCGTAGAAAGACCCCTTTAAAAATTAGTTGATTTCTTAGGGCATCTTCAGCCGTTGGCACCCCCAAAAACATCACCGAACCAAAAAAGTTGGTGTCTTGGGGGTCATCCGGCGAAATAAAGAGAGCATCTTCCCAGTCACACCTCATCCCAAGCAAAAGTTTGTGAGGAGAATGATTAAGTGGGCCAAGAAAAAGGACATGTGGTGAGACACGATTCGCCGAAACTTCCGCCGGCGCCCCCAAGAGACCCAGCGCGGGTTTTCCGGCGCTATTTTGACGTCCTGGGGGGCGTGGCTGGGCCTTTTTCGACGAAAAGTGCCGTCCGAGGCTAAAACCGGGCCTAAAAAGGTGTCCTGGGGGGGCGTCCTGGGGAGGCTAGTGGAGATGCTCTTACCGGTCAAAGGTAGGTTGAAGTGCTAGCCATGTGGCCGTTTCCCCCCTCCAAATCGGTTTTAGCCTTATTTGATAAAATTAGCGAGTTTTTGGCCGTGTTCATGGACCAATGATGCATTTCACTCTTAACTTGATTTTGTGTATGTGTGTATTGATGCAACAAGCGTGCAGAGAAATTACAGGTTCTTCTTCATGTTCATCTCGTCGACGACGTTCCTTTGCCTCTACGTGTTCGTGTTCTGCTGGGTGAACCTGATCCTCATCACGCGGAAGTACGGGTGCAGCCTGGGCGGCGCCATCGTGGAGTCGCCGGTTTCGGGATTCCTCATCTTCTACACCTTCATCACGTCCTGGTTCGTGGGCGGGCTCACGGCGTTCCACACCTACCTCGCCAGCACCAACCAGACCACGTACGAGAACTTCCGGTACCGGTACGAGGGAAAGTCCAACCCGTACGACCGCGGCGCGGCGCGGAACCTCGTCGAGATCTTCCTGTCGCCGATCCCCGCGAGCAAGAATGACTTCCGGCAGATGGTCGTCGTCGACCCCGACACGCTCTTGTACGGCCCGCCCTCGATGGCCTACTCCTACTCCTTCGGCATGCTGTCGTCGTCCAAGAAGAGCTTCAACACCCAAGCCAGCCTCAGCTTCGACATGGGCAAGCCGAGCTTTGACCTCGGAGCTGGATACAGCGTCAAGCGCACCAGCATCGGCTCCTCCAACTTCGGCGACATATACAATCCTACCGCCGATGGCGTGGATGGCGCGGCGCACCAGCAGCCGCGGCACAACATCTTCGGTGGCGGGAGGTTTCAGGGAAGCAAGAAGGTGGCGGAAGACTCGGAGTCGGTCGTGACCGACGTCACCACGGCGCGCTACAGCGTTGCCGGCTGACCTCATGGGAGGGAGTTCGAGGCCGTGTGACGGATGATCGACCCGAGCGCATGCAGGTGATGCCCGTTCGATCTTGGTTTGGGTAGGGTCGTAGGGAGGGAGCGCGGTTCAGACTGTGCGATGCGGCGCGAGTTTCAAACTTTGGTCGCTCTCGCTCGCGGGTGTTGTGTTGGACCGGCCGGCGTGCGGTGGTAGCTTGATCTCAGCTTCCCCTCCCCATGTCTGCGCTCAGATGTGATCGATGGACGTTTCTAGAACAGTATCCTGCTACATTGACTGTAGTGAGGGTGATGTATATATAAATGCACATACACGTATTCACGCGCGCAACTTGAGTTTTGGTGTCAGGGCTCTGGAAATGAAATCCGTGCACCGGCGGCAGCATGTATTTAGGGGTTCTATTTCTTGACGGGTAAATTATTTTTTTGACGGGTTGTATTTAGGGGTTCTATACGTGACACCTTTTCCTTTTTGGGTGACCCGTCGACCGGATGATAATCACATCATGGACCGTCTGAACAGCCGTTGGATGGCCCGTGGAACAGCCGTTCGATCTTTCCCAGCGCCAGTTGTGCGCCTCGCCCGTTCGTAACATGGCATGTGTTGTGTTCAAGGCTTTGTAACACGAGCCGTGTTTTGCTCCATCGAACCGTTTTCTACTGGTCATATAAAAAATATTTCTATTGCAACGTGGTTTATGTGCCGACTATGATGTTGCCACCTGTCCTTTGCTACATGGCTCATGTTGCGACTGCAAAATGGGTTATGTTGCAATCCCAAGCTGAACTCTCACACAAGTCCCACACCTCGTCGCTGTCATGTCCTTTGTGACATGGGCCATGCTGCAATTCCACGCTGAGCTCCCACACAAACAAGCACGCCTCAAGCTGCCCCCGTCTTTTGAAGTATGGTTTGTGTTGTGCTTGCAACATGGGTCATGTTGCAAATCTTAGCCGAGACATGTCTCAGGCGCGCGAGGAATCGGATGGTGGGATGCAAATCATTCAATTGAGCACTAGTCTTTTCCTTTTCTATGTACATGAGGGGGGGGGGGGGGGGGTTGTTTTTAGAACTTAGTGGGTCACATGTAAAAGTCCAGCTTTACACGTGGTTTAAGGCATGGAACTCATTAGACTTTTGCCCGTGCTCCAAAGTGTACGGGTGTTAAGGGTGCCATATAAGCAAAAAAATAATGTGGCAAAGTAATTAAAGAGGAAAGAGAGTATTATGTGACCCTAGAAAGAAATGATGCTAAGCGCGTGGACCTATATAAAATGCCTACCAACCAATGCATGCAGTAGTTTAATTGTTAAATAATTCAACAAGGGAGGCTTAGCTACAAAAGCTAAGCACCAACTCATTATGGAGATTAGTTGCTAAGGTTTTTAATGTACTCACAACCTCACATAAGCACCAATGCATTGGAAGAGACCTTGTGTGTAAGGGCATCTTCAATGCACATCACCAAACAAACGTCACCAACTGTCCGCGGACACGTCTAGATGTGTCCGCTGATAGTTAGCAGGGCGGAGGCCACCTGATCATGATCAACAAATGCTCAGCCCATTTAAAACGGGTCGAGAAAAACACAGACGGAATTTAAGCAAAATAGACAAAATTAACAAAGTTTGATATATTTACAACCAAACGAATGGAATTTAACAAGTCCAACTAAACTTAAACAAAAAATAACTAAACTACGATAGTGTTGGAAATATGCCCTAGAGAAAATAATAAAGTGCTAATTATTATATTTCCTTAATCATGATAAAGGTTTATTATTCATGCTATAATTGTATTGATTGGAAACTTAAATACATGTGTGAATACATAAGCAAATACCAAGTCCCTAGTAAACCTCTACTAGACTAGCTCCTTGATCAAAAGATGGTTAAGGTTTCCTGGCCATAGACATGAGTTGTCATTTGATAACGGGATCACATCATTAGGATAATGATGTGATAGACAAGACCCATTCGTTAGCTTAGCATATGACCGTTCAGTTTATTGCTACTGCTTTCTTAGTCAAATACATATTCCTTAGACCATGAGATTATGTAACTCCCGGATAGCGGAGGAATACCTTGTGTGCTATCAAACGTCACTTGGTAACTGGGTGATCATAAAGGTGCTCTACGGGTATCCACAAAGGTGTCTGTTGAGTTGGCATGAATCGATATTGGGATTTGTCACTCCGTATGACGGAGAAGTATCTTTGGGCCCTCTCAGTAATATAGCATCACAATAAGCTTGCAAGCAAAGTTACTAAGGAGTTAGTCACAAGATGATGTATTACGAAACGAGTAAAGAGACTTGCAGGTAACGAGATTGAACTAGGTATGGAGATACCGACGATCGAATCTCGGGCAAGTAACATACCGACAAACAAAGGGAAATATGTATGTTGTCATAAAGGTTCAACCGATAAAGATCTTCATAGAATATGTAGGAACCAATATGGGTATCCAGGTCCCGCTATTGGTTATTGACCAGAGAAGCATCTCGGTGATGTCTACATCATTCTCGAACCCGTAGGGTCTGCACGCTTAACGTTTGTTGACGATATAGTATAATATGAGTTATGTATGTTGGTGACCGAATGTTGTTCGGAATCCCGGATGAGATCACGGACATGACGAGGAGCTCCGGAGATAAAGATTGATATATAGGATGATAGTATTTGGCCTCCGGAAGGGTTTCAGAATGCACCGGATAATTATCGGATCGCCGAAGGGGTTCCGGGAGGCCACGGGAGCATATTGGGCCAAAAGGGCCAACGAGGGAGAGCACACCAGCCCACATGGGGTTGGCGCGCCCCCACCTCATGGCAGTCATCCCTAGGGAAGGAAGGAAGAGGGCCAACCCCCTCTTTACTTCTCTTCCACATGCTGGGAAAGGAAAAGGGGGGGTGCCTCCCCTCCTGCCTTCCCCCCCCACGCGCTAAGAAGGAAAGGGGGGCGCGGCGAGGGCAGGCACCTAGGGCGACCGCCGCCCCCCTTGGGGCGCGCCCTAGGCAGCCTTCCCCCTCCACCTATATATATGAGAGGAGCGGAGGGGGAAACACACACCACAATTCCAAGCCGTGTGCGGCGCCCCCTCTCCCTCTAGTTCCTTCTCCATCCAAATCCGCTGGGCTTGGTGAAGCCGTGTGGAAAAGTTACACCACCACCGTCAGCATGATGTCGTGCTGCCGGAACTCATCTACTACTTTGCCCCTCTTGATGGATCGAGAAGGCGAGGATGTCATCGGCCTGAATGTGTGCTGAACGCGGAGGTGTCGTGCGTTCGGTGCTTGATCGGTACTGATCGTGAAGGTGTACGACTACATCAACCGTGTTGATAAACGTTTCTGCTTGGCGATCTACAAGGGTATGTAGATGCTCTCCCCCTCACGTAGCTATGCATCTCCATGGATAGATCTTTCGTGTGCGTAGAAATCTTTTCGTTTTCCATGCAACGTTCCCCAACAGTGGTATCAGAGTCAGGTCTATGCGTAGATGATATGTACGAGTAGAACACAAAGGATTTGTGGGCGGTGTTGTTCATATTGCTTCCCACCAATGTCTTATTTTGATTCGGCGACATTGTGGGATGAAGCGGCTCGGACCAACCTTACATATCCACGTACATGAGACCGGTTCCACCGACTGACATGCAACTTGTTTTGCATAAAGGTGGCTAGCGAGTGTTCGTTTCTCCCACTTTAGTTGAATCTGATTTGACTACGGCGGTTCTTGCAGAAGGTCAAATAGCAACTTGATAATCACCGTTGTGGTTTTGCGTAGGTAAGAACGGTTCTTGCTAGTTGCATGTAGTAGCCACGTAAAACTTGCAACAACAAAGTAGAGGACGTCTAACTTGTTTTTGCAGGGCATGTTGTGATGTGATATGGTCAAGATGTGATGTGATATATGTTGATGTATGAGATGATCATGTTTTGTAATAAGTTCATGACTTGCATGTCGATGAGTACGACAACCGACAGGAGGCTTAGGGTTGTCTTTAATTATTGTATGACATGCGTGTCAATCACTTAGCGCCATGTAATTGCTTTACTTTATCTCTATGCATTAGCAATAGTTGTAGAAGCTATAGTTAGCGAGACTACCCTGACACAACGATGGAGATCAAGGTGTCGTGCTGGTCACAATGGAGATCATGCCCTTGCTTTGGAGATGGAGATCAAAAGCACAAGATGATGATAGCCATATCATGTCATATATTTTGATTGCATGTGATGTTTATACTTTATGCATCTTATTTTGCTTAGAACGACGGTAGCATTATAAGATGATCCCTTCACTTAATTTCAAGATAAAAGTGTTCTCCTTGAGTATGCACCATTGCTAAAGTTCATCGTTTCGAAGCACCTCGTGATGATCGGGTGTGATAGACTCTGTGTTCGCATACAACAGGTGTAAGCCAGTTTTGCACATGCAGAGTACTTTGGTTAAACTTCACGAGCCTAACATATACATACATGGTCTCGGAACACTGGAGACCGAAAGGTCGAACGTTAGTCATATAGTAGATATGATCAACATGGAGATGTTCACTGTTGAAGACTACCCCATATCACGTGATGATCAGACATGGGTTAGTTGATTTGGATAATGTATCACTTAGACAACTTGAGGGATGTTGATTTAAGTGGGAGTTATTTAACAATTTGATTATTTGAACTAAAATTTAACATGAACTTAGTCCTAATAGTTTTTACAAATCTATGTTGTAGATCAATGGCCTATGCTACCGTTCCCTTGAATTTTAATGCGTTCCTAGAGAAAGCTAAGTTGAAAGATTATGGTAGCAACTACACGGACTGGTCCGTAACTTGAGGATTATCCTCATTGCTGCACAGAAGAATTATGTCCTTGATGCACCGCTAGGTGACAGACCTGCTACACGAGCTGATGCAGATGTTATGAATGTCTGGCAGGCTCGATCTGATGACTACTCGATAGTTCAGTGTGCCATGCTTTATGGCTTAGAACCGGGACTTTAAAAGCGTTTTGAACGCCACAGAGCATATGAGATGTTCCAAGAGCTGAAGTTGATATTTCAAGCAAATGCCCGGGTTGAGAGATATGAAGTCTCCAACAAGTTCTTTAGCTGTAAGATGGAGGAGAGCAGTTATGTCAGTGAACACATACTCAAAATGTCTGGGTATCATAACCACTTGACTCAGCTGGGAATTGATCTTCCAGTTGACAGTGTTATTGACAGAGTTCTTCAGTCACTGCAACCAAGCTGCAGAGGCTTCATGATGAACTATAATATGCAAGGGATGACGAATATGATTCTCGAGCTCTTCGTGATGCTGAAATCGGCGGGTGTAGAAATCAAGAAGGAGCATCAAGTGTTGATGTTTAACAAGACCACTAGTTTCAAGAAAAAGGGCAAGGGAAGGAAGGGAACTTCAAGAAGAATTGCAAGCAAGTTGCTGCTCCCGTGAAGAAGCCCAAAGCTGGAACCAAGCCTGAAACTGAGTGCTTCTACAGCAAGGTAAATGGTCACTGGAAGCGGAACTACCCCAAATACTTGGCAGATAAGAAGGATGGCAAAGTGAACAAAGGTATATTTGATATACATGTTATTGATGTGTTCCTTACTAATGATCGTAGTAGCGCCTGGGTATTTGATACTGGTTCTGTTGCTCATATTTGTAACTCGAAACAGGAGGTGCAGAATAAACGAAGATTGGCTAAGGACGAGGTGACGATGCATGTCGGGAATGGTCCCAAGGTTGATGTGATAGCCGTCGGCACGCTACTGATACGTCTCCAACGTATCTATAATTTTCGATTGTTCCATGCTATTATATTATCCATCTAGGATGTTTTATATGCATTTATATGCTATTTTATATGATTTTTGGGACTAACCTATTGACCTAGAGCCCAGTGCCAGTTTTCTGTTTTTTCCTTGTTTTCGAGTTTTGCAGAAAAGGAAAACCAAACAGAGTCCAATTGACCTGAAAATCGACGGAGCTTATTTTTGGAACAGAAGAAGCCCACGGAGCACCGGAGATGGGCCAGAAGGTTCCTGAGGCACCCACAAGGGTGGGGGGCGCACCCCACCCCCTGGGCGCGCCCCCTGCCTCGTAGTCGCCTCGGGGACCCCCCTGGCTTGTTCCCGACTCCAACACCTCTTATATAATCCAAAACTTCCAGAAAGAAACCTAGATCGGGAGTTCCGCCGCCGCATGCCTCTGTAGCCACCGAAAACCAATATAGACCCGTTCCGGCACCCTGCCGGAGGGGGTCCCTCTCCGGTGGCCATCTTCATCATCCCGAAGCTCTTCATGACGAGGAGGGAGTAGTTCACACTCGGGGCTGAGGGTATGTACCAGTAGCTATGTGTTTGATCTCTCTCTCTCTCTCTCTCTCTCTCTCTCTCTCGTGTTCTTGAGGTGGTACGATCTTGATGTATCGCGAGCTTTGCTATTATAGTTGGATCTTATGATGTTTCTCCCCCTCTACTCTCTTGTAATGGATTGAGTTTTCCCTTTGAAGTTATCTTATCGGATTGAGTCTTTAAGGATTTGAGAACACTTGATGTATGTCTTGCATGTGCTTATCTGTGGTGACAATGGGATTTTCACGTCATCTACTTGATGTATGTTTTGGTGATCAACTTGCGGGTTCCGTAACATTGTGAACTTATGCATAGGGGTTGGCACACGTTTTCGTCTTGACTCTCCGGTAGAAACTTTGGGGCACTCTTTGAAGTTCTTTGTGTTTGTTGAATAGATGAATCTGAGATTGTGTGATGCATATCGTATAATCATACCCACGGATACTTGAGGTGACATTGGAGTATGTAGGTGACATTAGGGTTTTGGTTGATATGTGTCTTAAGGTGTTATTCTAGTACGTACTCTTGAATAGATCGATCCGGAAGAATAACTTTGAGGTGGTTTCGTACCCTACAATAATCTCTTCGTTTGTTCTCCGCTATTAGTGACTTTGGAGTGACTCTTTGTTACATGTTGAGGGATAGTTATATGATACAATTATGTTATTATTTTTGAGAGAACTTGCACTGGTGAAAGTATGAACCCTAGGCCTTGTTTCCTAGCATTGCAATACCGTTTGTGCTCACTTTTATTGCTTGTTACCTTGCTGTTTTTATATTTTCAGATTACAAATACTCATATCTATCATCCATATAGCACTTGTATCACCATCTCTTTGCCGAACTAGTGCACCTATACAATTTACCATTGTATTGGGTGTGTTGGGGACACAAGAGACTGTTTGTTATTTGGTTGCAGGGTTGCTTGAGAGAGACCATCTTCATCCTACGCCTCCCACGGATTGATAAACCTTAGTTCATCCACTTGAGGGAAGTTTGCTACTGTCCTACAAACCTCTGCACTTGGAGGCCCAACAACGTCTACAAGAAGAAGGTTGTGTAGTAGACATCAAGCTCTTTTTTGGCGCCGTTGCCGGGGAGGTGAGTGCTTGAAGGTATATCTTTAGATCTTGCAATCGAATCTTTTTGTTTCTTGTTTTATCACTAGTTTAGTTTATCAAAGAAAACTACAAAAAATGGAATTGAGGGTGCCTCATATGCTTCATCTTTTTAATATCTTTCATGAGAATAAGGATTCCGATAATTGTGCTCAATTGCTAGAGGAAGAATGCATTAGAATGTTTGGCACTAAATCTTTGAATGATGAGCATGATTGCAATGTTGTTAGTATGAACTCTTTGAATATCCATAGTACTAATGATGATTGCACTAGTCATGATGAAAATGTCTCTTATAAGCATGTCAATTTTTGTGGAGTACATAGAGTTTGCAAGTACACACCAAATAGGAAAGATAGATTTTGCAAGAGGCATAAGTATTTAGAAACTAAATGGTTGCAAGAAAGGCTAGATGTTTGTGCTGAAAGATTCAATATTTATTGCCATCCTTGTGAACTTTGCAATGAACATGGTCATTTAAAGATCTAATGCTATTTGTTTCATGATCAAATCGTGTCCAAAAATTGTCATAAAGAGCTTAGTCTTCGTTTGGGGTATGAAGAAATGAAACGTATAACTGAGGGTATTCCAAAATTTAATATTGATAGATTTCTTGATTTTGATCTAGAAGAAATTTTTATGTATTGTGCGGTGAATTGCATTGAAAATCCTTATATTGCCAATTACATAAAGAAAAGAAAACAAATAGAAGATGAGGAGAATACTAATAAAAGGGAAGAGACTTCCCAATATCCTCCTATTATTTCTTATGATGAATCAAGTAACGAGGAGGACCCTTCTATTCAACCAATCTCATTAATAAGGAGCTCCAAAAAGAGGATTAAACCCACACATGATGTGAAGAAGAAAAAGAAAATACGGAGAAGCAAAGGTGAAAAGGTATCCCTCCCAAATGATGTTGCTCCTATTACTCATTGTGATGATGATAATTGCTATACTATTGATGCTATCCATACTATTAATGATTATGCTTATGATATGAAAAGGCCCAAGCTTGGGGATTCTATGTTTGATGAGAATGACATGTTTGA
Source organism: Aegilops tauschii subsp. strangulata (assembly GCF_002575655.3). NCBI lineage: Eukaryota > Viridiplantae > Streptophyta > Magnoliopsida > Poales > Poaceae > Aegilops > Aegilops tauschii. Next base: position 107,682,348 of record NC_053038.3, on the reverse strand, counting down.
GAATATATTTGCTGCAATTAATGTTTGTCCCAAGCTTGGGGATGCTATGTTTAATGAAGATGACATTTTTAGCCTCCCAAGTTTTGATATGCAATTTTTTATGATGATAGCATGCCTCCTATTTATGATGATTATATTGATGAAAGTGGGTTTGGAAGAGTGTCAACTTTAGGAAGTAATGATCCCACTATTTTGGAGGGTGTTGAATCTTATTGTGACAATTATGAAAGTGGATTTGGAGATGTCATGACTTTATTTAGTAATGATTCCACTATCTTGGAAGAGGTTTCAATTGATTATGATGAGAACAAAGTTGCTACTTATGATGATTATTGTGATGACACTTATGCTATAAAAAGTAGTGATGATTATATTTATAAAACTTGTCATGATTATGATTACCCTTTTTCTGAACATTACTCTTTTAATATGGAAACAATTTTTATAGTATTTGAGTTTCTTATGATGCTCCCACTATTCTGAATGAGAAGAATTTTGCTTGTGTGGAGAGTAGTAAATTTTCTATGCTTGTAGATCATGAAAAGAATGCTTTATGTGATGGTTATATGGTTGAATTCATTCATGATGCTACTGAAAATTATTATTAGAGAGAATCATATGCTTCTACATATTGCAATAATATCAAGTTTCCTCTCTATGTGTTGAAATTTTTGAAGTCATGCTTGTTTTGCCTTCCTATGCTAGTTGATTATTGTTCACATAAGTTGTTTGCTCACAAAATACCTATGCATAGGAAGTGGGTTAAACTTCAATGTGCTAGTCATATTCTTCATGATGCTCCCTTTATGTTTCAATTCTTATCTTTTATGTGAGCATCATTGAAATCATCATGCCTAGCTAGGGGCGTTAAACGTTAGCGCTTGTTGGGAGGCAACCCAATTTTATTTTTGTTCCTTGCCTTTTGTTCCTGTTTAGTAATAAATAAATCATCTAGCCTCTGGTTATATGTGGTTTCATGTTTTAATTAGTGTTTGTGCCAAGTAAAACCTATAGGATCTTCTTGGGTGATAATTATTTGATCTTGCTGAAAAAGACAGAAACTTTCTGCTCACGAAAACAATTGTTACAAATCACCATAAAGTGATAAAATACTGATTCCAATTGAAGTAGATCAATAATCAAATTATCTAGGTCTTCCTATTTTGGCAGATTTTTCTGAGTTCCAGAAGTTTGCGTTTGATACAGATACAGACTATTCTGTTTTTTGATAGATTCTGTTTTCTATGTGTTTGCTTATTTTGATGAATCTATGAGTAGTATCTGTAAGTGCATCTAGTGCCCCTTAGTGATTTTGGTGTATTGAAGACTTATAGGTTAAGGGACTAATGCGTTTATGAGTGTACACAGGTCTATAAGTCTATGAGGAGTTTGATATTTACAAAGAAAGTCGACCCCTAAAAATGAAGTTCTTCGACTGAAGACTTTGGATTTCTGAAGACTTTCTGAAGACTTTGAAAGTGAAGAAATTGGTGTGACCTTGAAGACTTGGTATTCATTTGAGGAACATGAAGCATGAAGACTTTTGTTTTTGTAGTTTCATTTTCTCTTTCTTGAGTCATAGGAAACACCGTACTGTTAAAGGGGGTCGAGGAAATACTAAGGAAAAATTTCCATGTGATGCTCAATTCAAAATCCTACACCTACCAATCCCTTCGAGTGAAGCCATTGGAAATCTCATACAGTTCAGTCATATTCTTCAGTGACAGAGATGAAGTTCTTCTGGTCTCTGAGGAATTTGTTCTGACTGAGGAGTTAGGAATTCGCCAGTGCGGATTGCCTACACAGTGAGGAACATGATAGCCCTGAGGAATTTGAGCCTCAAATTTCCGACCGTTGTTGTGCTACGCGCCAGCTGTCCCAAAATATCTTATCCACCTAACGGTCATATCATTGAAGGGCATTTATGTCTTATCATGTCGGGCTGCTCCCTAGGCTATAAATAGCCGCCCCCTACAACCACTAGCTGGTTGGCTGCTCCGAGAGAAACTGACACTTGTCATTTGAGAGCATCCCATCCTCCGAGGACTTTGAGCGAAAATCATCAAGTGAGGAAAAACCCCAAACCCAAACACCTACAAACCCCAAGTGATTGAGCATCACTGAAGAGATTGATCCTGCGTGGATCCGACGCTTGTTACCTTTGAAGACTGTGCTTCTTCTAGACGGTTAGGCGTCATGGTCTAGAGCATCCAAGAGGAAATTGTGGATCGCCAAGTGACTGAGTTTGTGAAGGTTTGGAAGTCACCTGAAGACTTACCACGAGTGATTGGGCGAGGTTTGTGTGACCTTAGCTCAAGGAAAATACGGTGAGGACTGTGTGTCCGGGACTGGGTGTCCTCAGGTTTAAATACCTAGCCGCTCCAACCAGACGTACAACTGAGACAGCAGTTGGAACTGGTCTACCAAATCATTGTCTTCACCAAGCCAACTGGTTCTATTTCCTCAACTCTTTCATTTCCTCATTACTGTGTTGTATGCTTGTTCATATCTGTGTTTGAATACTTTGACTGAAGACTTTCTCAACTTCCTCAGTTCAATTTCTTCAGTCTGTTTGTCTTCATCCTGTGTTATCCTGTGTTTATGTTTTATGTACTCTGTGCTTGTTTTCATTTCATCATGATGACTATGCTTGTGTTCTGCTATGCATACTTTTGAGTACTTATTCCGCTGCAAGTAGTTCTTCGCTAAGGAATTTCCTCACCCACAAATTCGTAAGTGAAGAATTTATAAAAATCGCCTATTCACCCCCTCTAGTCGATATAACGCACTTTCAGTATCGGAGGGTATGAACCATAGGTAAGTTGGAATACAGTATATATTACACCAATATGAATTTAGAATGAGTTCACAACAGTACCTAAGTGGTGATCTATTTTCTTATACTAACGGAGCTTACGAGTTTCTGTTGAGTTTTGTGTTGTGAATTTTTCAAGTTTTGGGTAAATATTCGATGGACTATGGAATAAGGAGTGGCAAGAGCCTAAGCTTGGAGATGCCCAAGGCACCCCAAGGTAATATTCAAGGACAACCAAGAGCCTAAGCTTGGGGATGCCCCAGAAGGCATCCCCTCTTTCGTCTTCGTTCATCGGTAACTTTACTTGGAGCTATATTTTTATTCACCACATGATATGTGCTTTGCTTGGAGCGCCATTTTATTTACTTTTGTTTTTCTTCCTGTTTGAATAAAATACCAAGATCTGAAATTCTTAAATGTTAGAGAGTCTTCACATACTTACATAATTATTCGACTACTCATTGATCTTCACTTATATTACAGTAGTTTTATTTTGAAGAAATAGACGAATTCTCATGCTTCACTTATATTACTTTAAGAGTCTTAAACAGCATGATACTTTGCTTTGGTTATGAAACTAGTCCTTATATGATAGGCATTCAAGATGGGTATAATAAAAACTATCATATAAAGTGCATTGAATACTATGAGAAGTTTGATTCTTTATGATTGTTTTGAGATATGAAGATGGTGATATTAGAGTCATGCTAGTTGAGTAGTTGTGAATTTGAGAAATACTTTTGTTAAAGTTTCTGATTCCCGTAGCATGCACGTATGGTGAACCGTTATGTGATGAAGTCGGAGCATGATTTATTTATTGATTGTCTTCCTTATGAGTGGCGGTCGGGGACGAGCGATGGTATTTTCCTACCAATCTATCCCCCTAGGAGCATGTGCGTAGTACTTCGTTTCGATAACTAATAGATTTTTGCAATAAGTATGTGAGTTCTTTATGACTAATGTTGAGTCCATGGATTATACGCACTCTCACCCTTCCACCATTGCTAGCCTCTCTAATACCGCCCACCTTTCGCCGGTATCATACACCCACCATATACCTTCCTCAAAACATCCACCATACCTACCTATTATGGCATTTCCATAGCTATTCCGAGATATATTGCCATGCAACTTTCCACCGTTCCGTTTATTATGACACGCTCCATCATTGTCATATTGCTTTGCATGATCATGTAGTTGACATCGTATTTGTGGCAAAGCCACCGTTCATAATGAAGGAAATATGCCCTAGAGGCAATAATAAAGTTATTATTTATTTCCTTATTTCATGATAAATGTTTATTATTCATGCTAGAATTGTATTAACCGGAAACATAATACTTGTGTGAATACATAGACAAACAGAGTGTCACTAGTATGCCTATCCTTGACTAGCTCGTTGATCAAAGATGGTTATGTTTCCTAGCCATAGACATGAGTTGTCATTTGATTAACGGGATCACATCATTAGGAGAATGATGTGATTGACTTGACCCATTCCGTTCGCTTAGCACTTGATCATTTAGTATGTTGCTATTGCTTTCTTCATGACTTATACATGTTCCTATGACTATGAGATTATGCAACTCCCGTTTACCGGAGGAACACTTTGTGTGCTACCAAACGTCACAACGTAACTGGGTGATTATAAAGGTGCTCTACAGGTGTCTCCGAAGGTACTTGTTGGGTTGGCGTATTTCGAGATTAGGATTTGTCACTCCGATTGTCGGAGAGGTATCTCTGGGCCCACTCGGTAATGCACATCACTTAAGCCTTGCAAGCATTGCAACTAATGAGTTAGTTGCGGGATGATGTATTACGGAACGAGTAGAGAGACTTGCCGTTAACGAGATTGAACTAGGTATTGAGATACCGACGATCGAATCTCGGGCAAGTAACATACCGATGACAAAGGGAACAACGTATGTTGTTATGCGGTCTGACCGATAAAGATCTTCGTAGAATATGTGGGAGCCAATATGAGCATCCAGGTTCCGCTATTGGTTATTGACCGGAGACGTGTCTCGGTCATGTCTACATAGTTCTCAAACCCGTAGGGTCCGCACGCTTAACGTTTTGATGACAGTTATATTATGAGTTTATATGTTTTGATGTACCGAAGGTTGTTCGGAGTCCCGGATGTGATCACGGACAAGACGAGGAGTCTCGAAATGGTCGAGACATGAAGATTGATATATTGGAAGCCTATATTTGGATATCGGAAGTGTTCCGGGTGAAATCGGGATTTTACCGGAGTACCGGAGGGGTTACTGGAACCCCCCGGGGGTTAATGGGCCATAGTGGGCCTTTGTGGAGAAGAGGAGAGGCGGCCAGGGCAGGGCCGCGCGCCCCTCCCCCCTAGTCCGAATAGGACAGGGAGAGGGGGCGGCGCCCCCCTTTCCTTCCTCTCTCCCTCCTCTTTCCCCCTCCACTCCTAATCCAACTGGGAAAAAGGGAGGGAGTCCTACTCCCGGTGGGAGTAGGACTCCACCTGGCGCGTCCCTCCTGGCCGGCCGCACCTCCCCCCTTTCTCCTTTATATATGGGGGCAGGGGGGCACCCTAGAGATGCAACAATTGATCATTTGATCTTTTAGCCGTGTGCGGTGCCCCCCTCCACCATAGTCCACCTCGATAATACTGTAGCGGTGCTTAGGCGAAGCCCTGCGTCGGTAGAACATCATCATCGTCACCACGCCGTCGTGCTGACGTAACTCTCCCTCAACACTCGGCTGGATCGGAGTTCGAGGGACGTCATCGGGCTGAACGTGTGCTGAACTCGGAGGTGTCGTGCGTTCGGTACTTGATCGGTCGGATCGTGAAGACGTACGACTACATCAACCGTGTTGTGCTAACGCTTCCGCTTTCGGTCTACGAGGGTACGTGGACAACACTCTCCCCTCTCGTTGCTATGCATCACCATGATCCTGCGTGTGCGTAGGAATTTTTTTGAAATTACTGCGTTCCCCAATAGTGGCATCCGAGCCAGGTTTTATGCGTTGATGTTATGTGCACGAGTAGAACACAAGTGAGTTGTGGGCGATACAAGTCATACTGCTTACCAGCATGTCATACTGCTTACCAGCATGTCATACTTTGGTTCAGCGGTATTGTTGGATGAAGCGGCCCGGACCGACATTACGCGTACGCTTACGCGAGACTGGTTTTACCGCAGTGCTTTGCACACAGGTGACTAGCGGGTGTCAGTTTCTCCAACTTTAGTTGAACCGAGTGTGGCTATGCCCGGTCCTTGAGAAGGTTAAAACAGCACTAACTTGACGAACTATCGTTGTGGTTTTGATGCGGAGGTAAGAACGGTTCTTGCTCAGCCCATAGCAGCCACGTAAAACTTGCAACAACAAAGTAGAGGACGTCTAACTTGTTTTTGCAGGGCATGTTGTGATGTGATATGGTCAAGACATGATGAGATATAAGTTGTTGTATGAGATGATCATGTTTTGTTGAAGTTATCGGCAACTGGCAAAAGCTTTATGGTTGTCTCTTTATTGCATAAGATGCAAGCGCCAAATAATTGCTTTACTTTATCGCTATGTGATAGCAATAGTTGCAAGAGCAATAGTTGGCGAGACGACCATGTGACGACACATTGATATAGATCAAGATGATGGAGATCATGGTGCCATGCCGGTGACGATGGAGATCATGACGATGCTTTGGAGATGGAGATCAAAGACACAAGATGATGATGGCCATATCATGTCACATATTATGATTGCATGTGATGTTTATCTTTTATACATCTTATTTTGCTTAGTTCGGCAGTAGCATTATAAGATGATCTCTCACTAAATTATCAAGGTATAAGTGTTCTCCCTAAGTATGCACCATTGCGAAAGTTCTTCGCGCTGAGACACCACGTGATGATCGGGTGTGATAGGCTCTACGTTCAAATACAACGGGTGCAAAAGAGTTGCACACGCGGAATACTCAGGTTAAACTTGACGAGCCTAGCATATAACAAATATGGCCTCGGAACACTGAGACCGAAAGGTCGAGCGTGAATCATATAGTAGATATGATCAACATAGTGATGTTCACCATTGTAACTACTCCATCTCACGTGATGATCGGACATGGTTTAGTTGATTTGGATCACGTGATCACTTAGAGGATTAGAGGGATGCCTATCTAAGTGGGAGTTCTTAAGTAATATGATTAATTGAACTTAAATTTATCATGAACTTAGTCCTGGTAGTATTAGCATATCTATGTTGTAGGTCAATAGCTCGCGTTTTGCTCCCCTGCTTTATTTTGATATGTTCCTAGAGAAAACTAAGTTGAAAGATGTTAGTAGCAATGATGCGGACTTGGTCCGTGATCTTAGGATTAACCTTATTGCTGCACACAAGTATTATGTCCTTGATGCACCGCTAGGTGACAGACCTATTGCAGGAGCAGATGCAGACGTTATGAACGTTTGACAAAAGCTCGGTATGATGACTACTTGATAGTTTAGTGCACCATGCTTTACGGCTTAGAACCGGGACTTCAAAAATGTTTTGAACGCCACAGAGCATATAAGATGTTCTAAGAGTTGAAATTGGTATTTCATACTCATGCCCGTGTCGAGAGGTATGAGACCTCTGACAGTACTTTGCCTACAAGATGGAGGAGAATTGCTCAGCTAGTGAGCATGTGCTCGGAATGTCTGAGTACTACAATCACTTGAATCAAGTGGGAGTTAATCTTCCAGATAAGATAGTGATTGACAGAGTTCTCTAGTCACTATCACCAAGTTACTAGAACTTCGTGATGAACTATAATATGCAAGGGATAACGAAAACGATTCCCAAGCTCTTCGTGATGCTGAAATCGACGAAGGTAGAAATCAAGAAAAACATCAAGTGTTGATGGTTGACAAGACCACTAGTTTCAAGAAAAGGGCAAAGGGAAGAAGGGGAACTTCAAGAAGAATGGCAAGCGAGTTGCTTCTCAAGTGAAGAAGCCCAAGTCTGGACCTAAGCCTGAGACTGAGTCCTTCTACTGCAAAGGAATTGGTCACTGGAAGCGGAACTGCCCCAAGTATTTGGCGGATAAGAAGGATGGCAAAGTGAAAAAAGGTATATTTGATATACATGTTATTGATGTGTACTTTACTAGTGTTTATAGCAACCCCTCAGTATTTGATACTAGTTCAGTTGCTAAGATTAGTAACTCGAAACGGGAGTTGCAGAATAAACAGAGACTAGTTAAGGGTGAAGTGACGATGTGTGTTGGAAGTGGTTCCAAGATTGATATGATCATTATCGCAGACTCCCTATACTTTTGGGATTAGTATTGAACCTAAATAAGTGTTATTTGGTGTTTGCGTTGAGCATGAATATGATTTGATCATGTTTATTGCAATACGGTTATTCATTTAAGTTAGAGAATAATTGTTGTTCTGTTTACATGAATAAAACCTTATATGGTTACACACCCAATGAAAATGGTTCGTTGGATCTCGATCGTAGTGATACACATATTCATAATATTGAAGCCAAAAGATGCAAAGTTAATAATGATAGTGCAAATTATTTGTGGCACTGCCGTTTAGGTCATATTGGTGTAAAGCGCATGAAGAAACTCCATGCTGATGGGATTTTGGAATCACTTGATTATGAATCACTTGATGCTTGCGAACCATGCCTTATGGGCAAGATGACTAAAACTCCGTTCTCTGGAACAATGGAGCAAGCAACTGGCTTATTGGAAATAATACATACTGATGTATGCGATCCAATGAGTGTTGAGGCTTGCGGCGGGTATCGTTATTTTCTGACCTTCACAGATAATTTGAGCAGATATGGGTATATCTACTTGATGAAACATAAGTCTGAAACATTTGAAAAGTTCAAAGAATTTCAGAGTGAAGTGGAAAATCATCGTGACAAGAAAATAAAGTTTCTATGATCTGATCGCGGAGACAAATATTTGAGTTACGAGTTTGGTCTTCAATTAAAACAATGTGGAATAGTTTCACAAATTCGTGCCACCTGGAACACCACAGCATAATGGTGTGTCCGAACGTCATAACCGTACTTTATTGGATATAATGCAATCTATGATGTCTCTTACCGATTTACCACTATCGTTCTGGGGTTATGCATTAGAGACAGCTGCATTCACATTAAATAGGGCACCGTCTAATCCGTTGAGACGACACCGTATGAACTATGGTTTGGCAAGAAACCTAAGCTGTCGTTTCTTAAAGTTTGGGGTTGCGATGCTTATGTGAAAAAGTTTCATCCTGATAAGCTCAAACCCAAATCGGAAAAGTGCGTCTTCATAGGATACCCAAAAGTTACTGTTGGGTACACCTTCTATCACAGATCCAAAGGCAAGATATTCGTTGCTAAAGAATGGATCCTTTCTAGAGAAGGAGTTTCTCTCGAAAGAAGTGAGTGGGAGGAAAGTAGAACTTGATGAGGTAACTGTACCTGCTCCCTTATTGGAAAGTAGTTCATCACAGAAATCTGTTCCTGTGACTCCTACACCAATTAGTGAGGAAGCTAATGATGACGATCATATAACTTCAGATCAAGTTACTACCGAACCTCGTAGGTCAACCAGAGTGAGATCCGCACCAGAGTGGTACGGTAATCCTGTTCTGGAGGTCATGTTACTAGACCATGACGAACCTACGAACTATGAGGAAGCGATGGTGAGCCTAGATTCCGCAAAATGGCTTGAGGCCATGAAATCTGAGATGGGATCCATGTATGAGAACAAAGTATGGACTTTGATTGACCTGCCCAAATGATCGGCGAGCCATTGAGATTAAATGGATCTTTAAGAGGAAGACGGACGCTGATAGTAGTGTTACTATCTACAAATCTAGAATTGGCGCAAAAGGTTTTCGACAAGTTCAAGGTGTTGACTACGATGAGAGTTTCTCACTCGTATCTATGCTTAAGTCTGTCCAAATCATGTTAGCAATTGCCGCATTTTATGAAATCTGGCAAATGGATAAACAAAACTGCATTCCTTAATGGATTTATTAAAGAAGAGTTGTATATGATGCAACCAGAAGGTTTTGTCGATCCTAAAGGTGTTAACAAAATGTGCAAGCTCCAGCGATCCATCTATGGACTGGTGCAAGCATCTCGGAGTTGGAATATACGCTTTGATGAGTTGATCAAAGCATATAGTTTATACAGACTTGCGGTGAAGCCTGTATTTACAAGAAAGTGAGTGGGAGCACTACAACATTTCTGATAAGTATATGTGAATGACATATTGTTGATCGGAAATAATGTAGAATTATTCTGCAAAGCATAAAGGAGTGTTTGGAAGGAGTTTTTTTAAAGAAAGGCCTCGGTGAAGCTGCTTACATATTGAGCATCAAGACCTATAGAGATAGATCAAAACGCTTGATAAGTTTTTTCAATGAGTACATACCTTGACAAGATTTTGAAGTAGTTCAAAATGGAACAGTCAAAGAAAGAGTTCTTGCCTGTGTTACAAGGTGTGAAATTGAGTAAGACTCAAAGCCCGACCACGGCAAAAGATAGAAAGAGAATGAAAGTCATTCCCTATGCCTCAGCCATAGGTTCTATAAAGTATGCCATGCTATGTACCAGATCTATTGTATACCCTACACTGATTTTGGCAAGGGAGTACAATAGTGATCTAGGAGTAGATCACTAAAAGGTCAAAATTATCCTTAGTGGAATAAGGATATGTTTCTCGATTATGGAGGTGACAAAAGGTTCGTCGTAAAAGGGTTACATCGATACAAGTTTTGGCACTGATCCAGATGACTCTAAGTCTTCATCTGGATACATATTGAAAGTGGGAGAAATTAGCTAAAGTAGCTCCGTGCAGAGCATTGTAGACATAGAAATTTGCAAAATACATACGGATCTGAATATGGCAGACCCGTTGACTAAACTTCTCTCATAAGCAAAACATGATCACACCTTAGTACTCTTTGGGTGTTAATCACATAGCGATGTGAACTAGATTATTGACTCTAGTAAACCCTTTGGGTGTTGGTCACATGACGATGTGAACTATGGGTGTTAATCACATGTGATGTGAACTATTGATGTTAAATCACATGGCGATGTGATCTAGATTATTGACTCTAGTGCAAGTGGGAGACTGAAGGAAATATGCCCTAGAGGCAATAATAAAGTTATAATTTATTTCCTTATTACATGATAAATGTTTATTATTCATGCTAGAATTGTATTAACCGAAAACATAATAATTGTGTGAATACATAGACAAACAGAGTGTTAGTATGCGTCTACTTGACTAGCTCATTGATCAAAGATGGTTATGTTTCCTAGCCATAGACATGAGTTGTCATTTGATTAACGGGATCACATCATTAGGAGAATGATGTGATTGACTTCACCCATTCCGTTAGCTTAGCACTTGATCGTTTAGTATGTTGCTATTGCTTTCTTCATGACTTATACATGTTCCTATGACTATGAGATTATGCAACTCCCGTTTACCGGAGGAACACTTTGTGTGCTACCAAACGTCACAACATAACTGGGTGATTATAAAGGTGCTCTACAAGTGTCTCCGAAGGTACTTGTTGGGTTGGCGTATTTCGAGATTAGGATTTGTCACTCCGATTGTCGGAGAGGTATCTCTGGGCCCACTCGGTAATGCACATCACTTAAGCCTTGCAAGCATTGCAACTAATGAGTTAGTTGCGGGATGATGTATTACGTAACGAGTAAAGAGACTTGCCGGTAACGAGATTGAACTAGGTATTGAGATACCGACGATCGAATCTCGGGCAAGTAACATACCGATGACAAAGGGAACAACGTATGTTGTTATGCAGTCTGAACGATAAAGATCTTCGTAGAATATGTGGGAGCCAATATGAGCATCCAGGTTCCGCTATTGGTTATTGACCGAAGACGTGTCTTGGTCATGTCTACATAGTTCTCGAACCCGTAGGGTCCGCACGCGTAACGTTTCGATGACAGTTATATTATGAGTTTATATGTTTTGATGTACCGAAGGTTGTTCGGAGTCCCGGATGTGATCACGGACAAGACGAGGAGTCTCGAAATGGTCGAGACATGAAGATTGATATATTAGAAGCCTATATTTTGATATCGGAAGTGTTCCGGGTGAAATCGGGATTTTACCGGAGTAGCGGAGGGGTTACCGGAACCCCCCGGGGGTTAATGGGCCATAGTGGGCCTTTGTGGAGAAGAGGAGAGGCGGCCAGGGTAGGGCCGCGCGCCCCTCCCCCTAGTCCGAATAGGACAAGGAGAGGGGGCGGCGCCCCCCCTTTCCTTCCTCTCTCCCTCCTCTTTCCCCCTCCACTCCTAATCCAACTAGGAAAAAGGGAGGGAGTCCTACTCCCAGTGGGAGTAGGACTCCACCTGGTGCGCCCCTCCTGGCCGGCCGCACCTCCCCCCTTTATCCTTTATACATGGGGGCAGGGGGCACCCTAGAAACACAACAACTGATCGTTTGATCTTTTAGCCGTGTGCGGTGCCCCCCTCCACCATAGTCCACCTCGATAATACTGTAGCGGTGCTTAGGCGAAGCCCTGTGTTGGTAGAACATCATCATCGTCACCACGCCGTCGTGCTGACGTAACTCTCCCTCAACACTCGGCTGGATCGGAGTTCGAGGGACGTCATCGGGCCGAACGTGTGCTGAACTCGGAGGTGCCATGCGGTCGGTACTTGATCGATCGGATCGTGAAGACGTACGACTACATCAACCGCGTTGTGCTAACGCTTCCGCTTTCGGTCTACGAGGGTACGTGGACAACACTCTCCCCTCTCGTTGCTATGCATCACCAAGATCCTGCGTATGCGTAGGATTTTTTTTGAAATTACTGCATTCCCCAACACATAATTCTTTCATACATGTCACTCTTGATTCATTGCACATCCCGGTACACCGCCGGAGGCATTCATATAGAGTCATATTTTGTTCTAAGTATCGAGTTGTATTTCTTGAGTTGTAAGTAAATAAAAGTGTGATGATCTTCATTATTAGAGCATTGTCCCAGTGAGGAAAGGATGATGGAGACTATGATTCCCCCACAAGTCGGGATGAGACTCTGGACGAAAAATAAAAAGAGAAAAAAGAGGCCATAAAAAAGAGAAGGCCCAAAAAAACAAAAAAAACAAAAAAATGAGTGAAAAAGAGAGAAGGGGAAATGCTACTATCCTTTTACCACACTTGTGCTTCAAAGTAGCACCATGATCTTCATGATAGAGAGTCTCCTATGTTGTCACTTTCATATACTAGTGGGAATTTTTCATTATAGAACTTGGCTTGTATATTCCAATGATGGGCTTCCTCAAAGTGCCCTAGGTCTTCATGATCAAGCAAGTTGGATGCACACCAACTTAGTTTCTTTTTGAGCTTTCATACCATTATAGCTCTAGTGGATCCGTTGCATGGCAATCCCTACTCACTCACATTGATATCTATTGATGGGCATCTCCATAGCCCGTTGATACGCCTAGTTGATGTGAGACTATCTTCTCCTTTTTGTCTTCTCCACAACCACCATTCTAATCCACTTATAGTGCTATTTCCATGGCTCACGCTCATGTATTGCGTGAAGATTGAAAAAGTTTGAGAACATCAAAAGTATGAAACAATTGCTTGGCTTGTCACCAGGGTTGTGCATGATTTAAATATTCTGTGTGATGAAGATAGAGCATAGCCAGACTATATGATTTTGTAGGGATAGCTTTCTTTGGCCATGTTATTTTGAGAAGACATGACTGCTTTGTTAGTATGCTTGAAGTATTATTTTTTCATGTCAATATTAAACTTTTGTTTTGAATCTTATGGATCTAAATATTCTTGCCACAATAAAGAAGATTACATTGATAAATATGTTAGGTAGCATTCCACATCAAAAATTCTGTTTTTATCATTTACCTACTCGAGGACGAGCATGAATTAAGCTTGGGGATGCTAATACGTCTCCAACGTATCTAAATTTTTTGATTGTTCCATGCTATTATATTATCCATCTAGGATGTTTTATATGCTATTTTATATGATTTTTGGGACTAACCTATTGACCTAGAGCCCAGTGCCAGTTTATGTTTTTTTCCTTGTTTTTGAGTTTTGCAGAAAAGGAAAACCAAACGGAGTCCAATTGACCTGAAAATTGACGGAGCTTATTTTTGGAACAGAAGAAGCCCACGGAGCACCGGAGATGGGCCATAAGGTTCCCGAGGCACCCACAAGGGTGGGGAGCGCGCCCCACCCCCTGGGCGCGCCCCCTGCCTTGTGGCCACCTCGGGGACCCCCCTGACTTGTTCCCGACTCCAACACCTCTTATATAACCCAAAACTTCCAGAAAGAAACCTAGATCGGGAGTTCCACCGCTGCAAGCCTCTGTAGCCACCGAAAACCAATCTAGACCCGTTCTGGCACCCTGCCGGAGGGGGGATCCCTCTCCGGTGGCCATCTTCATCATCCCGGCGCTCTCCATGACGAGGAGGGAGTAGTTCACCCTCGGGGCTGAGGGTATGTACCAGTAGCTATGTGTTTGATCTCTCTCTCTCTCTCGTGTTCTTGAGGTGGTACGATCTTGATGTATCGCGAGCTTTTCTATTATAGTTGGATCTTATGATGTTTCTCCCCCTCTACTCTCTTGTAATGGATTGAGTGTTCCCTTTGAAGTTATCTTGTCGGATTGAGTCTTTAAGGATTTGAGAACACTTGATGTATGTCTTGCATGTGCTTATCTGTGGTGACAATGGGATTTTCCCGTGATCTACTTGATGTATGTTTTGGTGATCAACTTGCGGGTTCCGTAACATTGTGAACTTATGCATAGGGGTTGGCACACGTTTTCGTCTTGACTCTCCGGTAGAAACTTTGGGGCACTCTTTGAAGTTCTTTGTGTTGGATGAATAGATGAATCTGAGATTGTGTGATGCATATCGTATAATCATACCCACGGATACTTGAGGTGACATTGGAGTATCTAGGTGACATTAGGGTTTTGGTTGATATGTTTCTTAAGGTGTTATTCTAGTACAAACTCTTGAATAGATCGATCCGGAAGAATAACTTTGAGGTGGTTTCGTACCCTACAATAATCTCTTCGTTTGTTCTCCGCTATTAGTGACTTTGGAGTGACTCTTTGTTACATGTTGAGGGATAGTTATATGATCCAATTATGTTATTATTGTTGAGAGAACTTGCACTAGTGAAAGTATGAACCCTAGGCCTTGTTTCCTAGCATTGCAATACCGTTTGTGCTCACTTTTATCGCTTGTTACCTTGCTTTTTTATATTTTCAGATTACAAATACTCATATCTATCATCTATATTGCACTTGTATCACCATATCTTTGCTGAACTAGTGCTCCTACACAATTTACCATTGTATTGCGTGTGTTGGGGACACAAGAGACTCTTTGTTATTTGGTTGCAGGGTTGCTTGAGAGAGACCATCTTCATCCTACGCCTCCCATGGATTGATAAACCTTAGGTCATCAACTTGAGGGAAATTTGCTACTATCCTACAAACCTCTGCACTTGGAGGCCCAACAACGTCTACAAGAAGAAGGTTGCGTAGTAGACATCAGCTACCTCTACATCTACCTTCGGGATTAGTTTTAGACATAAATAATTGTTATTTGGTGCCAGAGTTGAGCATGAACATTATATCTGGATCTTGTTTATTATGAGACGATTATTCATTTATGTCAGAGAATAATGGTTGTTCTATTTATACGAGTAATATACTTTATGGTCATGCACCTTTGATGAATGGTCTATTCTTGTTGCATCTCAATCATAGTGATACACATATTCATAACATTGATGCCAAAAGATGCAAAGTTGATAATGATAGTGCCACATACATGTGGCACTGCCTTTTAGGTCATATTGGTGTAAAACACATGAAGAAACTCTATGCGGATGGACTTTTGGAATCACTTGGTTATGAATCATTTGATACTTGTGAACCATGCCTCATGGGTAAGATGACTAAAACTCTGTTCTCCAGAACAATGGAGCGAGCTAATGACTTATTGGAAGTAATACATACCGATGTATGCGGTCCGATGAGTGTTGAAGCACGCGGCGAGTATCATTATTTTCTAACCTTCACAGATGATTTAAGTAGGTATGGGTATATCTACTTGATGAAACACAAGTCTGAAACATTTGAAAAGTTCAAAGAATTTCAGAGTGAAGTGGAGAATCATCGTAACAAGAAAATAAAGTTTCTACGATCTGATCGCAGAGGCGAATATTTGAGTTATGAGTTTGGCCTTCATTTAAAACAATGTAGAATTGTTTCACAACTCACGCCACCTAGAACACCATAATGTAATGGTGTGTCCGAACGTCGTAACCATACTTTATTAGATATGGTGTGTTCTATGATGTCTCTTACCGATTTGCCTTTATCGTTTTGGGGTTATGCATTAGAGACAACCGCATTCACGTTAAATAGGGCACCATCTAAATCCGTTGAGACGACATCGTATGAACTATGGTTTGGCAAGAAACCTAAGATGTCGTTTCTTAAAGTTTGGGGATGCGACGCTTATGTCAAAAGGCTTCAGCCTGATAAGCTGGAACCCAAAGCGGAGAAGTGCGCCTTCATAGGATACCCTAAAGAAACTATTGGGTATACCTTCTACCACAGATCCGAAGGCAAGATCTTTGTTGCTAAGAATGGGTCATTTCTAGAGAAGGAGTTTCTCTCGAAAGAAGTGAGTAGGAGGAAAGTAGAACTTGATGAGGTAATTTTACCTTCTCTTGAATTGGAAAATAGCACATCAGAGAAAACCATTCCCGTGATGCCTACACCAACTAGAGAAGAAGCTAATGATGATGATCATGAAACTTTGGATCAAGTTGCTACTGAACCTCGTAGGTCGACCAGGATACGTACCGCACTAGAGTGGTATGGTAATCTTGTACTGGAAGTCATGTTGTTAGACAACGGCGAACCTGAGAACAATGAAGAAGCTATGATGAGCCCAGATTCTGACAAATGGCTTGAGGCCATGAAATATGAGATATGATCCATCTATAAGAACGAAGTGTGGACTTTCCCGATGATCGGCAAGCCATTGAGAATAAATGGATCTTCAAGAGGAAGACAGACGCTGATGGTAAAATCACTGTCTACAAAGCTCGACTTGTCGCAAAAGGTTTTTGACAAGTTCAAGGGGTTGAGTATGATGAGACTTTCTCACCTGTAGCGATGCTTAAGTCTGTCTGAATCATGTTAGCAATTGCCGCATATTATGATTATGAAATCTGGCAAATGGACATCAAAACTACATTCCTTAACGGGTTTTGTCGATCCCAAATGTGCTAACAAAGTGTGCAAGCTCCAGCGATCCATCTTTGCACTGGTGCAAGCATCTCGGAGTTGGAATATACGCTTTGATGATGTGATCAAAGCATTTGGTTTTATACAGACTTACGATGAAGCCTGTATTTATAAGAAAGTGAGTGGGAGCTCTGTAACATTTCTGATATTATATGTGGATGACATATTGCTAATTGGAAATGATATAGAATTTCTGGATAGCATAAAAGGATATTTGAATAATAATTTTCCAATGGAAGACCTGAGTGAAGCTGCTTACATATTAGGCATCAAGATCTGTAGGGATAGATCGAGACACTTAATAGGACTTTCACAAAGCACATACCTTGACAAAGTCCCGAAGAAGTTCAAAATGGAACAGTCAAAGAAAGGGTTCTTACCTGTGTTGCAAGGTGTGAAATTGAGTAAGATTCAAAGTCCGACCACGGCAGAAGATAGAGAGAGAATGAAAGTCATTCCCTATGCCTCAACCATAGGTTCTATAATGTATGCCATGCTGTGTACCAGACCTGATGTGTGCCTTGCCATAAGTTTGGCAGGGAGGTACCAAAGTAATCCAGGAGTGGATCACTGGACAACGGTCAAGAATATCCTGAATTACCTGAAAAGGACCAAGGATATGTTTCTCGTTTATGGAGGGACGAAGAGCTCGTCGTAAAGGGTTACATCGATGCTTGCTTCGACACAGATCCGGATGAATCTAAGTCACAAACTGGATACGTATTTATATTGAATGGTGGAGCTGTTAGTTGATGCAGTTCTAAGTAGAGCATCGTGGAGGGATCTACATGTGAAGCGGAGTACATGGCTTCTTTGGAGTAGCATATGAAGGAGTCTGGATGAAGGAGTTCATATCCGATCTGGGTGTAATACCCAGTGCATCAGGTCCAATGACAATCTTTTGTGATGACACTAGAGCAATTGCCTTAGCCAAGGAGTTCAGGTTTCACAAGAGAACCAAACACATCAAGCGATACTTCAACTCCATTCGTGAAAAGGTCAAGGATGGAGACATACAAATTTGTAAAATACACACAGATCTGAATGTGGCAGACCCGTTGACTAAACCTCTTCCGTGGGGAAAACATGATCAACACGAAGACTCCATGGGTGTTAGATTCATTACTATATACTCTAGATTATTGACTATAGTGAAAGTGGGATACTGTTGGAAATATGCCCTAGAGCCAATAATAAAGTGGTTATTATTATATTTCCTTAATCATCATAAAGGTTTATTATTCATGCTATAATTGTATTGATTGGAAACTTAAATAGATGTGTGAATACATAAGCAAATACCAAGTCCCTAGTAAGCCTCTACTAGACTAGCTCGTTGATCAAAAGATGGTTAAGGTTTCCTGAACATAGACATGAGTTGTCATTTGATAATGGGATCACATCATTAGGAGAATGATGTGATGGACAAGACCCATCTGTTAGCTTAGCATATGATCGTTCAGTTTATTGCTACTGCTTTCTTAATGTCAAATACATATTCCTTAGACCATGAGATTATGAAACTCCCGGATACCGGAGGAATACCTTGTGTGCTATCAAACGTCACTTCGTAACTTGGTGGTCATAAAGGTGCTCTACAGGTATATTCGAAGGTGTCTGTTGAGTTGACATGAATCAATATTGGGATTTGTCACTCTGTATGATGGGGAAGTATCTCTGGGCCCTCTCGGTAACACATCATCACAATAAGCTTGAAAGCAAAGTGACTAAGGAGTTAGTTACAAGATGATGTATTACGAAACAAGTAAAGGGACTTGGCGGTAATGAGATTGAACTAGGTATGGAGATACCGATGATCGAATCTCGGGCAAGTAACATACCGACAGACAAAGGGAAATACGTATGTTGTCATAAAGGTTCGACCGGTAAAGATCTTTGTAGAATATGTAGGAACCAATATGGGTATTAGGGTTCCGCTATTGGTTATTGATCGAAGAAGCGTCTTGGTCATGTCTACATCATTCTCGAACCCGTAGGGTCTGCCCGCTTGACGTTTGTTGACGATATAGTATAAGATGTGTTATGTATGTTGGTGACCGAATGTTGTTCGGAGTCCCGGATGAGATCATGGACCAGGAGCTCCGAAATGGTCCGGAGGTAAAGATTGATATAGAGGATGATAGTATTTGGTCTCCGGAAGGGTTTTCGAATGCACCGGATAATTATTGCATCGCCGGAAGGGGTTCCAGGAGGCCACGGGAGCATGTTGGGCCAAACGCGCTAACAAGGGAGAGCACACCAGCCCAAATGGGGCTGGCGTGCCCCCACCACATGGCATCCGGCCCTAGGGAAGGAAGGAAGAGGGACATCCCCCACTTTCTTCTCTTCCACATGCTGGGATAGGAAAAGGGGGGTGTCTCCCCTCCTGCCTTCCCTCCCACGCGCCAAGAAGGAAAGGGGGACGGCAAGGGCAGGCGCCTAGGCGGACGCCGCCCCCCTTGGGGCATGCCCTCCTCCCCGCTCCAACTATATATATGAGAGGAGGGGAGGGGGCAACACACACCATGATTCCAAGCCTTGTGCGGCGCCCCCTCTCCCTCTAGTTCCTCCTCCGTCCAAATCCGTTGTGCTTGGCGAAGCCCTGCGGAAAAGTTTCACCACCACCATCACCACGCCGTCGTGTTGCCGAAACTCATATACTACTTCTCCCCTCTTGCTGGATCGAGAAGGCGAGGATGTCATCGAGCTGAACGTGTGTTGAACGCGAAGGTGCCTTGCATTCGGTGCTTGATCTGTACGGATCGAACGCTTCCGCTTAGCGATCTACAAGGTTATGTCGATGCTCTCCCCCTCTCATAGCTATGCATCTCCATGGATAGATCTTGCCTGTGCGTAGAATTTTTTTTTCCATGCAACATTCGCCAACAGACAGGTACCAGGCGATGACCTCGTAGGCATCTCCTACGACGACAGTGAAACCTCTTCATTGTACCCACCATCATACGATCCGACGTCCGTGCCGCCATCTGAGCCAACGTTGCTAACATCGTCGTGCAAGTGGCGGAGGGCCCGCCAAGCGTCGTGGCATCCCTGCTCGACCTCCGCGGCGCGCTCGCAGCGTAGATGCTTTGTCGCATCATACATCGCCTTACAATGCTTTTTTATGGAGTCTGTGGCTAGAATGAAGAGGGCATGATCGGACTCCGCCAACCCCGCCTTGAGGAACTCGTTGTTGAGTCGGCGTCAGAGGTGGGTGTCTAACTACTCGATGGTCTCGGACCAATCGATGGCCCAAGCCTCCGTGAGCACCGAGGCCGACACCACCTGGCAATTTGCGAATGCCTCCCTGCGCACCGCATGGCGCTTGACGGTGTCCTGGACTAGGGGGTACTCACCACGTCGTCTCCCGACCAGTTGGATCGGGCCGAGGACCGCCATGGCGGTTCACTATTGGACCAGTTCGGGCAGCCCATGCCGCATACAAGGAGGATTCTACAAGACTTAGCGCCCAAGACAAGGACTCCTCTAAACCCTAGGCCTACGGTGTATATATAAACCGAGGCCAGGCTAGTCAATAGACAATCTCGTGGTAGATACATATACTCTGTACTACACCCACATGAATACAATCAAAAGCAGCATGTAGGGTATTATCTCATCAAGAGAGCCCGAAGCTGGGTAAAACCCCGTGTCCATGTTACCATCGCTCCCAGACGCCTAGCTTAGGACCCCTACTACGAGATACGCCGGATATTGAACCGACATCGGTGCTTTCATTGAGAGCTTGCTGGCGGTCGCCATGGGGCGATGGGAATTCGGATCATCTCCGGCGCGATCTACACATCGGAGCCGAGCTTTATGGTCGATGTCGGCATCTTTTGTCGCCGGCTCGACTGGCCACCTTGGCTTAACCAAGGACTGTACCCTACCTCTGATCATCATGTTCAGACGAGGGCCTTCGTCAACATCAACTCCGATCTCTATCATGATCATGGAAGAATCATCCATGGAGCTCGGGGGCTCAACGTCAACATTGCCCTCGGGCGACCGTGCTATTTTTTCTGAATAGCAAACTTGTATCCGCTGCCACCACTTCCTCGAGCATCGCTTTGACGATTCCTTTAGTAGAATTGTGCGGAATTAAGTATACAACAACCATGCCAAATTTCGTCGAGTTCCGATGGAGGAATCTCATGCAATTTATGATATACCGGAGCCCTGTCAAATCTGGACGGGAATCTAGACGAGTTTAGGGCGTGGTCTCCAGAGCCCAGCTCGGAGGTCCTTTGGAAGATCCAACCATTCATCTGCTGCAGAATTCCCATACCTACCACCCCTCCAAATTTCAGTTTGATCCGACGGTTCAAACTCCGGGAACCATCCGATGAGTGGACCAATTTTCGGATATGTTTTCTACGCGAATACGAATTCGGCCCGAGTTCATGTTTCTTCATGAACGGAATATTGGACAACCCTTTGGTATTGTGCGTTGTTTTTAAAAACGTACCGATAAATTTTAAGCCTCCTCCGAGGTAATCCTCATCATCACGCTGCTGTCAAACCAGTCCGGCAATATTGCTCCACGGCTACCGACCTGCGCTAGACACGTCGCTGCTTTGTTGAACCGAGCTCAACTTCTTCGGATCATCATCTCGGCAAGCCGAACAAGAGTTCGGCATCGCGAAGGATAAATCATCACCAACATCGCCGCCCCACGGGTTATACGGGGCGGGCACACCGGCATCGCCGAATGGTCACTTCCTCAAGCCAGCATTGACCGCGTCACAAGTCACGACCTGCATCGGCATGGCCGCACTGTTGCTTCTTCAAGCTGATGTCCATCACGCCGACCTGCTTCAACACCTCGGCTGACATGGCAGCTGCAACATCTCCTCACCGACCTGCTCCGTCACCTTGGCTGGACCGGGGACTTGACTATTTCTTCATCAACATACTCCGGTGACTTCGGCGTCACCAGCCGACCAGCTTCGTCACGTTAGCTGGACCGAGAGCTTGGTCTCGGCAAGCCAACCTTTGCCAGCATCGCCATGCCGTCGCTTTATCGCCCATCAGGCAATGGATGTGCGGATCGAGTCCCAATTTTGGGAGTCACCTTTCTTCGGATTGCTGCAACAAATAAACCAGGTGCTATTTATCCTACTAATTTTTGCTTGTTTGGGTTTATTTCTCCCAAGGAATTATTACTCTGGTTTGTTCCATCATCTGTACGCAGGTCTATCAAATGGTGGCCGCATTAACGATGGTCACATGGTGGTTCAATAATGGACTTCGACTACGTCAAGTGGTCTCTTCGGCAAGCCGACGCCGTTGTCCCAATCGGCATAAATCGGCTCGCGTGATCACCTTGTTGGTCGTGTTGCCATACCGACGTGTTCGGTTGCCTCGGGGACTTCGGCATCGTTGAGAGAGCTCTACCTCATCGAGTGTTCGTCACACAGGCCATATGTCTTTTATTACTCACTTTGCATAAATTATTAATTATGCAACATTTTTTAAATTTATTGTTATTCTTATTATCTCCGGCTTGCACTATTTTCTGTGCACAGATAAAGGATCCGGATTGGGCAGCGCTGTCACCCCTACGTACCGACGTACCACGTCACCTCGGCTGGACCGAGGGATTCGTCATCACTTCATTAACCCATGCCAGGGACTTCGGCGTCACACTGCGGGCCTGCATTGGCCGTGCTATGTCGCCACTTCGGGGTGCCGAGCTCTTCGCTCTGCCACCTCGGGACCGGCTTGGGGGCTGGGACCTTGTCCCACCGTATGCTCGGGCCGTGCATCGACACCGAGCACATTAACCAGCTAAGTCGCTTTTATGCTCAGAATTTTCAGTTTTAAATTTTGTTCGGTTCGACCAAGCATTATACTTTTTTTGGGGCAAAAGTTGTTTGTGAAAACTTCCTTGTCAAAACTTTGTTTGTGGCACACAAATTCAAATACCCCGTTTGCTTGGGGGCTTCCTTTATGAAGCCATTCCTCTTGCATATGATTATACTTGTATGGCTTCGTTCCTTGTTCATGTATTACGCCACAATATGCACCATGTTGACTTACGTGTTCCGCAAGCTGGGTTGCCTTGCTCCTGTGTTTACCCCTACGTTCCCGATTGTTCGGCTAGGGAGTAAAGGGAGCACCTCTGCGATTGTCACGATCGGGTCATCCGAGCTCGGACCTCAGACTGGGTGAAGCTGAAAGCTAGCGCACTTATTGTTTTCAATTATGGTCGGCACACAACAGAACTCATGAATACAAAAAAATCTATTGCACAAGTCTCATAGTAACAATGAGCAACCGAAGAAAGGTATCGGTGGAGGTACTATTTTCTTCGAAGATGCTTCTTACACTTCGTCAGTAATATAGCATAAGTTCCCTGAGCACGCTTTGTCTGTTACAGCCTTATGGCCTGATTGCCTGGTTATCGGAAACACCGTCTATATTCTCGACAGGTGGAGTACATAACACTTTTCGGTCCTTGACCGAAGAGGGAGAAGCCGGCGGTCGGTTAAGACGCGTTTAAAGTTCGGGTGAACACATATATGATATAAGTACTTCTGTACATACAATCATTATACATAAAATTATTTTGCCCAAGTCACTCGGGGGCTCTTAAATTAGTATGAGCCGTTTTATAATAATTATTTTCTTCTTGGTCATTGCAAAATATTTTTCTAGCACTCCTTTTTTCGACGCGAGTGTGTGGTCAATAGCCGGGGAGCCTAGTCTCTCTCTCAAAGCCGTTTGAGTTCAGTTTGCTAAACTGGCCTAACGAGCATTACTCCGCCTTCGGGATAGGAGGTTGCAGCCGTGGGCTGACCCGCTTGAGGTCTTGAGATCGGATGTGTCATATTAATGCACGACAGAAGCACCCCTTTTTTGACCAATTTTCGGATTGGCACCGAACACTTGATCTAATTCGGACGTCAAGTTTTTACTAAATTGTTGGGTTTTCCAAGCCTGTGGCACTTTTATACTATTTGTGTGTTTCCCGCATAAGTCTCACAGTGCAACACCGGACACCTTTAGAGATTCGGCGAAAACATTCTCGGATATTGCTATATATGCATCGGTTTCGAATTGTGTCTTCGGTCAATAGTTGGGTTGCCTGGCTCCTGTGCTTGCCTCCTATGTTCCGCTTTGTTCGGCTAGGTGTGCAAAGGGAGAACCACTGCGATTATGCTTCCAGCTCGCATAGTTAAGCACCTCAGTGGAGAAAGCCAAAAACTGACTGTCACAATAAGCGTAAACTGGTCAGCGATCCGATGACTATGTTAAATGACGGGTCATTCATAACATTGGCCGAAGTGTTTACGGCTTGACCTCGGCTGTCGCCGAACACTAACCGGGGGCTCGTAGCTAGCTTCACCAGTTTAAAGCTCCTATGACTAAGTGAAAGTTATAAAGCCCGCATATCTGATTGCCTCATTTCCGCTAACACAACCGCCTTCGGGCACCGAGACGTCGGCTAAGGGTTGTTTTGTTATTGCGAAAACACTCTGCGTAGCATCTACAATGGGGCGGAAGCCGACGATGGGCCACTTTCAACTGATAAACGGTCGCAACAGAGTCAAAATAAACATATCATCGGTGTTTGTATTTAATATACAAAGGCTGCCTTCCGTAATCATCGTTATAAAGCTATACATATGCATCAATTTGACTTAAGATTTTGGCCAAGCTGGGTTGCCTGGCTCCTGTGCTTACCCCTACGTTCCCGATTGTTCGGCTAGGCGGTAAAGGGAGCACCTCTGTGATTGTTACTACCGGGTCATCCGAGTTAGTACCTCAAACTGGGTGAAGCCGAAAGTTAGCAATCTTAAAGGTTCACGTTGGTCGGCAACGACAGAAGTAAAAATTTTGGTTCATTAATACCATAGAGTTCGGGAACTTTCGCCGAACTAAATATTCAATATTTTCCTCCCACATTGATCAGAGGTGAGTTTTCATGATCATGATAAGCATGACGACCCAAAGAAGGGAACCGATAGCGGGACTATTTTCTTTGGAAGATGTTTCTTACGTTAAGACGTAATATAACATATCTCTTCGTGTACCTTTGTTTATAAAACCGTATGACCGGATTGCCTTGTTTGCCGTAAAGCTTTGCCCTTATAATGGCTTTATAAAGTAGGACAAATACTCCCCAGCTACTGGCCGAGGAGGTTGAAGCCGATGGTTGGTCAACAAAGTTTTGTACAATGCGGATTTGAGGATTAATGATGAAAAGTACTTGGGTACATAGAATCATTACACATAAATATTGCGAGTAAAATCCATTTACTGCAATCCATCTTTTAAACCCCTTGGGGCCTACCTTGGCGAGCTCGGATTTCGACCAGCTCTAAACTCTTTTAAGAGATATTTATTCTCTTTCCGAGAAGTTTGTGTTAAACACAACAAAATTTTCTATCAAACGGATATCGATCCTTAATTCGGCCACCCGTTCCCACATTAAGGCTCGGGGGCTACTGGGCTTTGCGCTCATTATTTACAAATATTAAAGGGGCACATCGATCCCGTAATCTGGTGTTGCCACCCGACCAGTGTCTCGGGGGCTACTGCATTGCCTATTCAATGCAGAAAATTCAAAGTGCTCAGTGTTCGGCATAACCGAACTATGGACAAGCGTGTCTTCAGACGACAATAAGTGCCATATGGGACTTATCCGGCATCAAGCTGATATATCACGGCGACCTCTCATGACCCTCTCTCAGGGGCCCGTCCGCCGATCACCATTAATATATTACGCTGCGTTTCTATTCCTATGTATGCTGCCGAGCTAGGAGTTGATCCTCAGGCCGATTGTACGACCTCGGTCTCAGGGGCTACCAGGATCAGCAGTTTTATGTTTTCATTCAGGTGCATCTCGGATTTTAGGCCGATAGACCCCTTGAGGGCTACTGGCAATACATCTCGTCAGCAAATAAATTTATACGCATCGGAAATAAAATCCGCAAACAATCAGCCCATGACCGAGGTGCTAAGCCACCTCGGAAGCAGTTCGGCATATAGCTCGGATGCAAGTGGCTGGCTCCTTAGAGGGCATTTCCGGCATTAAGCTCGGCTAACACTTTTTTGAACCAAGGTGATCTATGACACCTCGGACATAGACCGGCGTTGGAGCTCGACTATAACAATACTCTTCGGATACTGTCCGACGTTGGAGCTCGGATACATTCCGGCGTTGGAGCTCAGAAGCGGTCCGGCGTTGGTGCTCGGCTGCAAAAGATGGCGTTGGAGCTCGGATGCAAGAGGACACTGCCGCCCGGGAACAACTTCAAACCCGTGGTGTGGCGTAAAAATAACAGGGCATTGATAAAGGCCGAAAACTTAAAGGGACTCCTCGGATACCTGACGTGTAAACTCTTCGGATGCACTTCGGCGATCCTCAAGATCGAAGATGAGAAGATTTGTTGAACCAGTTTTCAAGACCGACGACCGAAGATGAAGAACGGTTTGGAAGAATCGAGGAGTGTCCCCAACTTGAAGACCGGTTCAGGGGGCTACTGACGGTGTCCTGGACTAGGGGGTAATCACCACGTCGTCTCCCGACCAGTTGGATCGGGCCGAGGACCCCCATGGCGGTTCACTATTGGGCCAGTTCGGGCAGCCCATGCCGCATACAAGGAGGATTCTACAAGACTTGGCACCCAAGACAAGGACTCCTCTAAACCCTAGGCCTACAGTGTATATATAAACCGAGGCCAGGCTAGTCAATAGACAATCTCATATTCATTACTACAATCTCGTGGTAGATACACATACTCTGTACTACACCCATATGAATACAATCAAAAGCAGCATGTAGGGTATTATCTCATCAAGAGAGCCCGAAGCTGGGTAAAACCCCGTGTCCATGTTACCATCGCTCCCAGACGCCTAGCTTAGGACCCCTACTACGAGATACACTGGATATTGAACCTACAGCGCTGCTCCCGGCGGTGCGCCTCTGCCTCAGCTTTGGACTTTGATGAGGAGGTGGCGATGGTGCGTGCACCCATGAGATAGTGTCAAGGCATAGGGGCGGTTTGGACGACAACGGGAAGGATCAGGCGTCACCACTGGCTGCCCAGATGGTGACGCAAACTGACGACGGCTCCTCCTTCCCGCGGAATTCGATATGGATACCACGGATGCCTGCGCAGGGGAAGGGGGGCAACACCTCCTCCTTCAAGCGGATGCGTCTAATCTGGACATTGCGATTGTGGGGAGGGGACGGCGGTATCAAACTCCAATCGAGTAGGGACCGACACTTTGCCTCCTCCATTTGCACAGTAAACTCCTCATCTGACATTGATAAGTCCAAATTACGTGATGATTTTGGTGGTTATTTTGTGCCTACATGTTAAGCTTTGTGGAATTTGACCGCGTTCGCGCACCTCTTTTTGTTGTTATTCCTCAGGTAACTCCTTTTGGAGCAAATAAATGCATATGGAATGAATCTCAGGAAATTGTGGTGGAATCACAATATTTAATTGATAATCCACTACCATAAAATAAAAAAAATAAAAAGGGTCATGGGAAAGGTGCCTGCGGTGACTCAAGGGCTGTAGGAGAGGGCTCGTATGGTCGGTCGTATGAGGTGCCTGGGGAACTGCCTCGTCGACTATTTCCACCCGGTGGAATCAGATCGGGGATCAAACACACAGATAGAAAATAAACTCGTCTAGAAGGAGGAACCATAGCCTCTAGAGCGAATCAAAGGGGGGATTACCAAGGAGGATATCATCGCCTTCACCACCATCCACAAGGAGGGTTGATACGTCCATTTTGCATCATGCTTTTATATTGATATTTAATGCATTGTGGGCTGTTATTACACATTATATCACAATACTTATGCATATTCTCTCTTATTTTATAAGGTTTACATGAAGAGGGAGAATGTCGACAACTGGAATTCTGGAGTAGAAAAGGAGCATATTTTAGAGACCTATTCTGCACAACTCCAAAAGTCCTGAAACTTCACGGAGCACGTTTTTGGAATATATAAAAAATATTGGGCAAAGAAAGTACCAGAGGGGGGCCACCAGCCAGCCACAAGGGTGGAGGGCGCGCCCCCAACCTTGTGGGCCCCTTGGCAGGCCTCTGGTGCCCATCTTCTGCTATATGGTGTCTTTTACCTGGAAAAAATCAAGGATAAACTTTCGGGACGAAGCGCCGCCGTCTCGAGGCGGAACCTGGGCAGAACCAATCTAGGGCTCCGGCGGAGCTGTTCTATCGAGGAAACATCCCTCCGGGAGGGGGAAATCGGAGCCATCGTCATCACCAATGATCCTCTCATCGAGAGGGGGTTAATATACATCAACATCTTCACCAGCACCATCTCCTCTCAAACCCTAGTTCATCTCTTGTATTCGATCTTGGTCCCAAAACCTCAGATTGGTACCTGTGGGTTGCTTGTAGTGTTGATTACTCCTTGTAGTTGATGCTAGTTGGTTTATTCGGTGGAAGATCATATGTTCAGATCCTTAACGATAATTAATACTCCTCTGATTATGATTATGAATATGCTTTGTGAGTAGTTACGTTTGTTCCTGAGGACATGGGAGAAGTCTTGTTATAAGTAATCATGTGAATTTGGTATTCGTTCGATATTTTGATGAGATGTATGTTGTCTCTCCTCTAGTGGTGTTATGTGAATGTCAACTACATGACACTTCACCATTATTTGGGCCTAGGGGAAGGCATTGGGAAGTAATAAGTAGATGATGGGTTGCTAGAGTGACAGAAGCTTAAACCCTAGTTTATGTGTTGCTTCGTAAGGGGCTGATTTGGATGCATATGTTTCATTCTATGGTTAGGTTTACCTTAATTCTTCTTTCGTAGTTGTGGATGCTTGCGAGAGGGGTTAATCATAAGTGGGAGGTTTTTCCAAGGAAGGGCAGCACCCAAGCACCGGTCCACCCACATATCAAATTATCAAAGTAACGAACGCGAATCATATGAGCATGATGAAAACTAGCTTGACAACAATTCCCATGTGTCCTCGGGAGCGCTTTGCTTCATATAAGAGTTGTCTTCGGCGTTGCAAGGCGGGTTCCTCCTCCTGAGTACTTCAAAGCAATCTTCTGAACAAAAGAACTATATCTGGCTCTGTATACAACCCTTAGTCATGAAGGCAATATATTTAATCTAAATAGTGTCTGTCAACTGACAACTTTTTTTGGCGAAGAGTCACGTCTGGCCTCTTAACATTTCAAACCGTTTTTATGCCTCCCGCTTCACGTTTTGAGGCATAGCCTTTATTGACACGTCTTGTCAAAACAGAGATCGTGCCCGCTCATTACGGGATCCTCATCAATACGGGTTTGGGTAATCCAACCGTGCCATTCGGACGACCCCTTGGGAACAGGCGAGTTTTAAGCCTAGAGGGGGGCGTTTGATATTCACTACCTATATAAGAGGATAAAGGTTCCTCTTTTTTCCCCACACCTTCTACCTTCTCCTACTTCCCCATCTTCAAGCTCCAGGGCCCAAACTTGAATCGTTCCCACCACCACCAAACCCTCCAGCCATGTCTGGATCCGGTTCAAAGGGCAAGAGGGAGGCCTCCTCCGTCACCGAGAAGGACGTCAAGGAGCTCCGGGAGGCGGGATATCTGTCTGTGGAGATCATACACAGGCTCCCTGCCAAGGAGCAAGTCATCCCCACCCCGGAGCCCGGCGAAAGGGTTGTATTCATCCCTCACTTCCTCCGCGGGCTAGGGTTTCCCCTCCACCCCTTCGTTCAGGGCCTCATGTTCTACTACGGGCTAGATTTCCATGATCTAGCCCCAAATTCTTTCCTCCACATCTCGGCGTTCATCGTCGTGTGTGAGGCGCTACTCCGCATCCCCCCACACTTCGTCCTATGTCTTAAAGTCTTCAATCTGAAGCCGAAGGTGGTCGACAGGCAGCATGCGGACTGCAGAGGCACCATGATGAGCAAGCTCCCCAACATCATTTGGCCTAAAGGGGCCTTCGTGGAGACTGTCAAGGTGTGGCAGCATGAGTGGTTCTACATCACCGAACCCCACAACACCAGGTGGGTGGCCACTCCCGAGTTCAGATCCGGACCCCTTATGCGGCTCACATCATGGACCACCAAGGGTCTGGACTAGGGATCCACAATGGAAGTGTTGATGCTGCGAAAGCACATCACAAACATGATAGCCAAGAACACCAGCCTCACTAACGTGATTCAGGTGATGCTCTTCCGCCGGATTCTTCCCTGCTAACTCCGGCCCTCCCACATGTGGGAGTTCAATCCGGAAGATCCGCAGACCTTGAAGCACTTCTGCGGCACACCGCATGAAGACATGTGGAAGCTGCTCTTCGAGGCCCAGAAAGCGTGGCCGAAGAAGACCGAAGACATCGGTCTTGACAGCGAGAATCCGGCCACACCAGTAAGTGTGTTATTCACGAATATATATTCGATCAATAAGTTTTTAGACACAATGAGTTTTCCGTCCCTCCTACAGGACTGGATAACAAAGGCAGAGCGGATCAAGTCTCCGGCACTGCTGCCTGAAGACCCGGCCACACCCCAGCTGACGAAGATGCTGGTCTCGGTGCCCTATCAAGCGCCCGAGAAGAAGGCCAATAAGAAGAAGAGCAAGGAGGCCAAAGGCAGCCTCCGCCACAAGGGTGCTTCGGACGCAGTGTCCAAAGAGTCTGAAATCCCCTCGTCCCACGAGGGAGATTAAGACGAAGAGGAGGAGGAAGTGGAAAGCGACTCCCCTCTTAAGGGGAGGAAGAAGAAGAGGGCAGCCTCCACAGACCCGGAGGAGAAGGCACCCAAGAGGGGGAAAATAGCCCTCACGGATGGTTCGTATTCAGAAACCGAACCCATCCCCAAGAGACTCTCCAGGGTGAAGCCCCTGGCCGAATCGTAAGTATCAAAAGATTTATTGTATGCCTTCGGTCCTTTATGTTTTTATAGTATAACATATTACACCGTATGCCTTTCAGCCCTCCTTGCGACCTCCCCAACCCTTCAGTATCTAAGGGGAGTTATCTGCCGCCCGAGATGGCAGATAGCGAGACGCCTCTGCGAGCCGTTCCGCCAATCATCGCGGATGACACCGAGGTGTTGTCCCGAAGGACCTCTCCAGGCCGCGGAGGGGTGGGCGAGGCTGCCGAAATGGCGCCCGAGGGTAATACCTTGGTTGGCGAAGACATGGGGGGTGCGATCCCCATGGCAACCGACGGCGGGTGCCCTGACCAGTCTGGCCCCAGCCGGACATCACTCCGGAGACCCATGCGGCTCCGGAATCGACGAGCAACCCCCTTTGAAGGAGGGGGGAGCATCAGCTCCGACGGCGACCTCTGCTAATCCGGAGGCGCCAAATGCTCTGGTGGAAGCACTACGACGTGCTTCCATCGTGGAGGAGCACCACACCCTGATGGGTGTGGTGGCTGAGAAGGTTCAGTCCGCCAAGAGCGGGCTGAACGAAGCCTTCACCAGCCTACTAACAGGCTTTGAGGTATGCGACGTAATGCTCTAGATGCTATTCATATGAAGGAAGTATACCTGTATATAGATAGTAGCCCCTGAAACTCTGTCCGTTTTCGAAAACAAGCCGAACAAAGGGTCACATAGTATTCAGAAGAGGTGACATACTTTTCTATTTTATAACAGGCTTCCCTGTTGGCGGCAACCGCCCAGGCCGCTGAAGTTTCCAAACTCAATCGGAAACTAAAGCTGGCTGATGATGAGATCGACCGCGTTAACAAGCGGTTCGATGAGGCGCAAGGTATGTGTGTACTTTAAAAGAGCTTGATCATATATCTGAAGTGATATGCAAATTCAGAGTGTAACTCATGTACTGCTGTGATTATGAGTGCAGGTAGCGCGGCCGAGGTCGAAACCCTCAAGAGCGCCCTTTCCCAGGCCAAGGAGGAGGTGAATAAAGCAGCCGCTGACAAAGCAGCTGTGGAATTGAAGACCGAACAGGTCACCTGCCGCCAGCACGAAGAGAGGGTGGCCGAAGTGGAGCAAGAGCTGAAGGACGCCATAGGCAAGTGCGAGGCCTTGGAGGAGAAGACTACGACCCAAGCGGCCGAACTCGCCAAAGCCCTCCAAGAGGCCAAAGAGGCGCGGACCGAGTCCCGGAGTGCTCGTGAGGAGATCCGGCAGGCCGAATAGATACTGGTAAGCCCTTTCTTTTGCAGAGTATATTTGGGGGTCAAAGATATGCCTTGCTCACTCGACTGTGGAGTTCTCCAGACGCCTTTGCGGATCTTCCGAGGAGTGCCACCAACGCCGCACAGTTCTTCCGAGCCCAGTAGGGGAACTCGACAAAAAAGTTGTTCTGGTCATAGTTCGTGGCACCGGAGCACCCGGTGCTGTTGAACAACCAGATGATGCAACTGTCGGAGCTGCATAGGATGTCCGGCTTTTCCATGAAGGACATCATAGTCCGGCTTTGGCCAGCCGAACCCATTCCGAGCAGCTACTTCGGCTTGGTGAGGCGACTCATCGATGCGCTGCCCTGAGTTGAAGCTGTGAAGCGCCCGGCGTGCATAGAGGGTGCACGGATGGCCTTTGCCCGTGTCAAGATGCACTGGGCAAAGATGAAGGCCACCGTCGTGGCAACCGAAGGCCCGCCTGAAGGCAAGGACCACCACAAGCCGGACAGGTACTTTGAAGACATCCTAGCAGGTGCCCTAATAGTAGAGGGCCAATGCTCAAAGGATGTTATGTTTGAGTGAATGTATCAGGGTTGTCCAGACTTTGTTTTATGAACCAAGGCTTGTAATATATTTATGCCTTTATCTGAAATTATTTTCCTCCTGTGCGGCCATTTTAATTCTAAAAGTTTGCCAGTCGTCGGCTTTAGCCCCCATGTAGATGCTACGGGGGTGTTCGGTATAGCGCGCGATCACACTTGTCCCAATGTCTTGGTCCGTAAATGAGGTGTTTGCGCAGCGAACCAGGCAATCAGACTATGCGGCTTTATTACGGAGTAAATCACAAAATAGGAGTTTGACGGTGGGGCTAAGTACTAGCCCCTGGTGCGTATCTGGCCATCCGAACTAGGATGCCTTTGTCGCATGACTGGGCGAAGGCCAGCCCTTTGTATAATACGGAGTAAATCACAAAAGATTTCTAGCAAGTCACCGAATCGCTGACCAGCTCTCGCCCTATCATGACAGTCAATTTTCGGCTTTCTCTAGTGAGGTGTTTGACCGGACGAACCAGAAACACAATCGCAGTAGTTCTCCCTTCACCACCTTTGCCGAACTAGCGGAACGTAGGGTGGTAATCACAAGAGCCGGGAAACCCAACTATAGACCAAAGACATGATTCAGAGTTGATGGATATAGTGCAATATTCGGGACGCCGAAGTATACCATAAAAGTATTCGGACTTTTGAATATATACGTGGCTGCATAGAGCCCCCAGCATTTAGGCCAGGCCAAAGTATATGTGGCAATCTGAAGCAAGGAGGGAATACAGATGGTAGAATAAACCAATACTGAACAGGGGTTGGCGATAAACTGTTTCCTTTATGCTCTGATTAATACGTCAAGACGTGCTATTATAGATAATGCCATAAACATCAAGGCTATTTTACATGCCGAGAATTTGTACACAAGGGGAAGCTGTATACAGGGCCTAAAAAGAAAATGTAGTCTTGAAGATCCCATTGATGCCCTGCGTATGTCTGCGCCGTTTTCACCTTGGTAAAAGATCCTTTGAGAGGAGCAATCGACGATCATGTATACAAAACGGGCCTGGAAAAGAGCCCTTGCACGACCGTAAGGTGACTAGGTTTTAATGAACCTGTAATATGAGAGAGAAGAAAAAAAGGAAGGAAAAAAGGTTAAGGTCCAAATAGGGTCGAGCCGCACTATAGACCTCGTCCGCAGTGTGCCTCCGTCGTTGCCCAAGGTATTTTAAGTGTGTAGTTATGCACATGCGGTACATATGCCACAGTTTTATGGGGCGATCGACGGAGGCGGAACTACTAGTCTAGCTCTGGATCCACCGAGCTGATGTTCTGTAGAGTAGGCCGGACTCGCTTAGCAGTGTCCGGGGCGAGTCCGGGGGCTTGATGGCCGATGAATTGTTCGGCTTGATGAGGCCGCTCTGTACCTCGGCTGCAAGGCCGCAGTGTGCTCCTCAGTACGGAGGGAGTGCTCCATGTTTCCATTGACTGTGATAATGCCGCGCGGTCCGGGCATTTTGAGCTTTAAATAAGCATAGTGTGGGACTGCATTGAAACGGGCGAAGGCGGTCCGTCCGAGCAGTGCGTGATAACCATTGCGGAAGGGGACAATGTCGAAGATCAAGTCTTCGCTTCGGAAGTTATCCGGTGAACCGAATACTACTTCCAATGTTAATGAATCCGTGCAGCGGGCCTGCACGCCGGGTATCACTCCTTTAAAGGTGGTGTTACTAGGCTTGATTCTTGATGGGTCAATACCCATTTTATGAATAGTGTCTTGATAGATCAGGGTAAGGCTGTTGCCGCCGTCCATAAGGACTCGAGTGAGATGGTATCCATCAATGATTGGATCGAGTACCAGGGCTGCCGAACCTCCATGACGGGTACTGGTCGGGTGGTCCCTGTGGTCGAAGGTGATCGAACAAGCCGACCATGGGTTGAATTTTGGGGCAACAGGCTCTACGGCGTAGACGTCCCTTAGTGCATGCTTGCGCTCCCTCTTGGGGATATGTGTGACATATATCATATTCACTGTTTTTACCTCAGGGGGAAATTTCTTCTGTCCCCCTGTGTTCGGTGGGCGGGGTTCATCATCGTCCTCGCTTGGCGGCCCTTTCCCCTTGTGTTCGGTATTTAACTTACAGGCCTGTTTAAAAACCCAACAGTTTCTGTTCGAGTGGTTGGCAGGCTTGTCAGGGGTGCCATGAATCTGGCAAGGCCTGTCGAGTATTTTGTCCAAATTAGATGGATTGTCCCTATTTCCTTTGAATGGCTTCTTCCGCTGACCAGGTTTAGAACCACTGAATCCGGCGTTGACCACCGTATCTTCCGTTTCTTCATTGTTGTTCCGACGCTTATGTTTGTTACCTCGTGGCCTTCCGTTGCCATCCCTGGCTTCGGAGGTGCCAGGGTCGCTGCTACTGTTACTTCTATGAGCTAACTAGCTATCTTCTCCCACGCAAAAGCGGGTCATGAGTGCGGTAAGAGCTGCCACAGTCTTCGGTTTTTCCTGACCGAGGTGTCGGGTGAGCCATTCGTCGCGGACGCTATGCTTAAAGGCCGCTAGGGCTTCGGCATCCGGACAGTCAACGATTTGGTTCTTTTTAATTAAGAACCGAGTCCAGAGTTTGCAAGCTGACTCTCCGGGTTGCTGGACTATGTGACTAAGGTCGTTGGCGTCCGGTGGTCGGACATAAGTACCCTGGAAGTAGTCTCAAAAAGCATCCTCGAAGTCCTTCCAGCTGCCAATAGAGTTCTCTGGGAGGCTATTCAACCAGTGCGGTGCTGGTCCCCTTAGTTTTAGGGGGATGTATTTAATGGCTTGGAGATCATCACCACGAGCCATGTGAATATGGAGAAGAAAGTCTTCAATCCATACAGCGGGATCTGTCGTTCTATCGTATGCTTCAATGTTTACGGGTTCAAACCCTTCTGGAAACTGGTGCTGCATTACCTCATCGGTAAAGCATAAGGGGTGTGCGGTGCCTCTGTATCGGGCAACATCACGACGGAGTTCGGATAACACCCGTGTTCTGTTTTTAGCCCGAGTTTGGTTATGCTTATCGCGCCAAGCTTGATGGCCGTTGTCTCTTGTTGGAGCACATCCCCTTGAGCTGTAGATTGATCTAGTCTGACCGGCTCTATTGTCCAGGTCCTGACGTAAGTCGTAGGTGTAGCCCGGAGCCGCTACCTCTTTGCCTTGACGGCGAGGTGGCGCGGGCTGTTGTTCGGCATAAGCAGCCGCTTTGTCCCGTCCACGTGGTGGTCGGTCTGGCTTGTCAGCGTGATTATACCTTGATGGTATTGGCTCAAGGGCCTTGCTACCTCTTGAGCACTGCGTTGGTTTTCCCTTGAAGAGGAAAGGGTGATGCAGTAAAGTAGCGTAAGTATTTCCCTCAGTTTTTGAGAACCAAGGTATCAATCTAGTAGGATACCACGCGCGAGTCCCACGCACCTACACAAACAAATAAGAACCTCGCAACCAATGTGATAAAGGGGTTGTCAATCCCTTCACGGTCACTTATGAGAGTGAGATCTGATAGATATGATAAGATAATATTTTTGGTATTTTTATGATAAAGACTAGAAGTAAAGAAAGCAAAATAAACACCGCCAGAAATAAATTGTTGATGGGAAATTAATATGATGGAAGATAGACCCCGGGGCCATAGGTTTCACTAGTGGCTTCTCTCAAGATAGCATAAGTATTATGGTGGGTAAACGAATTACTGTCGAGCAATTGATAGAATTGAGCATAGTTATGAGAATATCTAGGTATGATCATGTATATAGGCATCACGTCCGTGACAAGTAGACCGAAACGATTCTGCATCTACTACTATTACTCCACACATCGACCGCTATCCAGCATGCATCTAGAGTATTAAGTTCATAAGAACAGAGTAATGCTTTAAGTAAGATGACATGATGTAGAGGGATAAACTCATACAATATGATATAAACCCCATCTTTCTATCCTCGATGGAAACAATATAATACGTGCCTTGCTGCCCCTACTGTCATTGGGAAAGGACACCGCAAGATTGAACCCAAAGCTAAGCACTTCTCCCATTGCAACAAAGATCAATCTAGTAGGCCAAACCAAACTAATAATTCGAAGAGACTTGCAAAGATAACCAATCATACATAAAAGAATTCAGAGGAGATTCAAATATTGTTCATAGATAAACTTGATCATAAACCCACAATTCATCGGATCTCGACAAACACACCGCAAAAGAAGATTACATCGAATAGATCTCCAAGAAGATCAAGGAGAACTTTGTATTGAGATCCAAAGAGAGAGAAGAAGCCATCTAGCTAATAACTATGGACCCGAAGGTCTGAGGTAAACTACTCACACATCATCGGAGAGGCTATGGTGTTGATGTAGAAGCCCTCCGTGATCAATGCCCCCTCCGGCGGAGCACCAGAAAAGGCCCCAAGATGGGATCTCACGGGTAGAGAAGGTTGCGGCGCTGGAAATAGGGTTTTGGCTTCGTATCTGATGTTTCAAGGGTATATGGGTATATATAGGAGGAAGAAGTACGTCGGTGGAGCAACGAGGGGCCCACGAGGGTGGAGGGCGCTCCTGGGGGTGGTGGGCGCGCCCCCTGCCTCGTGCCTTCCTCGTTGATTGCTTTATGTAGACTCCAAGTCCTGTGGATCATGTTTGTTCCGAAAATCACGTTCCCGAAGGTTTCATTCCATTTGGACTCCGTTTGATATTCTTTTTCTTCGAAACACTGAAATAGGCAAAAAACAGCAATTTGGGCTGGGCCTCCGATTAATAGGTTAGTCCCAAAAATAATATAAAAGTGTATAATAAAGCCCATTAAACATCCAAAACAGAATATAATATAGCATGGAACAATAAAAAATTATAGATACGTTGGAGACGTATCAAGCATCCCCAAGCTTAATTCCTGCTCGTCCTCGAGTAGGTAATGATAAAAACAGAATTTTTGATGTGGAATGCTACTTAGCATAATTTTCAATGTAATTCTCTTATTTGTGGTATGAATATTCAGATCCGAAAGATTCAAGATAAATGTTTAATATTGACATAAAAATAATAATACTTCAAGCATACTAACTAAGCAATTATGTCTTCTCAAAATAACATGGCCAAAGAAAGTTATCCCTACAAAATCATATAGTCTGGCTATGCTCTATCTTCACCACCCAAAATATTTAAATCATGCACAACCCCAATGACAAGCCAAGCAATTGTTTTATACTTTTGGTGTTCTCAAACTTTTTCAATCTTCACGCAATACATGAGCATGAGCCATGGATATAGCACTATATGTGGAATAGAATGGTGGTTGTGGAGAAGACAAAAAAGGAGAAGATAGTCTCACATCAACTAGGCGTATCAATGGGCCATGGAGATGCCCATTAATAGATATCAATGCGAGTGAGTAGGGATTGCCATGCAACGGATGCACTAGAGCTATAAGTATATGAAAGCTCAACAAAACAAACTAAGTGGATGTGCATCCAACTCGCTTGCTCATGAAGACCTAGGGCATTTTGAGGAAGCCCATCATTGGAATATACAAGCCAAGTTCTATAATGAAAAATTCCCACTAGTATATGAAAGTGATATCATAGGAGACTCTCTATCATGAAGATCATGGTGCTACTTTGAAGCACAAGTGTGGAAAAAGGATAGTAGCACTGTCCCTTCTCTCTTTTTCTCTCTTTTTTGGGGGGGGGGGCTTCTCTTTTTTTACATGGCCTTTCTCTTTTTTTCGTTCGCAGTCTCATCCTGACTTGTGGGGGAATCATAGTCTCCATCGTCCTTTCCTCACTTGGGACAATGCTCTAATAATGATGATCATCACACTTTTATTTACTCGCAACTCAAGAATTACAACTCAATACTTAGAACAAAATATGACTCTATGTGAATGCCTCCGGCGGTGTACCAGGATATGCAATGAATCAAGAGTGACATGTATGAAAGAATCATGAACGGTGGTTTTGCAACAAATACGATATCAACTACATGATCATGCAAAGCAATTATGACAATGATGAAGCGTGTCATAGTAAACAAAACGGTGGTAAGTTGCATGGCAATATATCTCGGAATGGCTATGGAAATGCCATGATAGGTAGGTATGGTGGCTGTTTTGAGGAAGGTATATGGTGGGTGTATGATACCGGCGAAAAGTGCGCGGTATTAGAGAGGCTAGCAATGGTGGAAAGATGAGAGTGCGTATAATCCATGGACTCAACATTAGTCATAAAGAACTCATATACTTGTTGCAAAAATCTACAAGTTATCAAAGCAGAGTATTACGCGCATGCTCCTAGGGGGATAGATTGGTAGGAAAATACCATCGCTCGTCCCTGACCGCCACTCATAAGGAAGACAATCAATAAATAAATCATGCTCCGACTTCATCACATAACGGTTCACCATACGCGCATGCTACAGGAATCACAAACTTTAACACAAGTATTTCTCAAATTCATAACCACTCAACTAGCATGACTCTAATATCACCATCTTCATATCTCAAAGCAATTATCAAGCATCAAACTTCTCATAGTATTCAACACACTTATAAGAAAGTTTTTACTAATCTTGGATGCCTATGATATTAGGACTAATTTCACTATTTAAGCAAATTACCATGCTGTTTTCTAGGACTCTCAAAATAATATAAGTGAAGCATGAGAGAACAAAAGTTTCTATAAAACAAATCCACCATCGTGCTCTTAAAAGATATAAGTGAAGCACTAGAGCAGAAACTATATAGCTCAAAAGATATAAGTGAAGCACATAGAGTATTCTAATAAATTCCGAATCATGTGTGTCTCTCTCAAAAGGTGTGTACAACAAGGATGATTGTGGTAAACTAAAAAGCAAAGACTCAAATCATACAAGATGCTCCAAGCAAAACACATATCATGTGGTGAATAAAAATATAGCTCCAAGTAAAGTTACCGATAGACGAAGACGAAAGAGGGGATGCCTTCCGGGGCATCCCCAAGCTTTGGCTGTTTGGTGTCCTTAGATTATATTGGGGTGCCATGGGCATCCCCAAGCTTTGGCTTTTTGGTGTCCTTAGATTATATTGGGGTGCCATGGTCATCCCCAAGCTTAGGCTCTTGCTACTCCTTGTTCCGTAATCCATCAAATCTTTACCCAAAACTTGAAAACTTCACAACACAAAACTCAACAGAAAATCTCGTGAGCTCCGTTAGCGAAAGAAAACAAAGCACCACTTCAAGGTACTGTATTGAACTCATTATTTATTTATATTGGTGTTAAACCTAATGTATTCCAACTTCTCTATGGTTTATAAACTCTTTTACTAGCCATAGATTCATCAAAATAAGCAAACAACACACAAGAAACAGAATCTGTCAAAAAACGAACAGTCTGTAGTAACATGTAACTAACGCAAACTTCTGGAACTCAAAACATTCTACCAAAATAGGAAGACCTAGACAATTTGTTTATTGATCTACTGCAATTGGAATCAGTATTTTATCACGTTCTGGTGATTTTAAACAATTGTTTTCGTGAACAGAAAGTTTCTGGAATTTTCAGCAAGATCAAATAACTATCATCCAAGAAGATCCTATAGGTTTAACTTGGCACAAACACTAATTAAAACACAAAAACAAATCTAACCAGAGGCTAGATCAAAGATTTATTCCTAAACAGGAGCAAAAAAGCAAAAACTAAAATAAAATTGGGTTGCCTCCCAACAAGCGCTGTCGTTTAACGCCCCTAGCTAGGCATTAATAATTTTAACGATGCTCACATCAAAGACAAGAATTGAAGCACAAAAAGAGCATCATAAAACACGTGACAAACACATCTAAGTATAACGTACTTCCTATGCATAGGCATCTTATAAGCAAACATTATCAAGGCAAGCAAAAACTAGCATATGCAAGGAAGCGGAAAGAAACAATAGCAATCTCAACATAACGAGAGGTAATTTAGTAACATGAAAATTTCTACAACCATATTTTCCTCTCTCATAATAATTACATGTAGGATCATAAGAAAATTCAAAAATATAGCTATCACAAAACATATTCTTAACACGATCCACATGTATGCAAAGTTGACACTCTTCCAAAATAGTGGGATTAACATTAACTAAAGTCATGACCTCTCCAAACCCACTTTTATCAAAAACTTCATAAGATTGAACATTCTCCAAATATGTGGGATCTAAAGTTGACACTCTTCCAAACCCACTTTCAATATTATTGCAACCATTATTATCAATCTCATATTCATCAAGGAGCTTAAATAAATTTTCAAGATCATAAGAAGAATCACCCCAATCATGATATTGCAACAAGTAGTAGTCATAGCAAAACTAGCATCCCCAAGCTTAGGGTTTTGCATATTATTAGCACAATTGACATCAAGAGAATTTATAGTAAAATCATTGCAATCATGCTTTTTATTCAAGGAGCTATCGTGAATCTCTTCATAAATTTCTTCATCACAATTTTCAGATTCACGAATTTCAAGCAAAACTTCATAAAGATAATCTAGTGCACAAAACTCACTAGCAATTGGTTCATCATAATTGGATCTCTTAAAAAGATTAGCAAGAGGATGAGGATCCATAACAATAGATTTTTAGCAAAGATGCAAGCAAATAGAAGGCACATGGTGACACAAGCAAACAATAGATCTGGCAAGAAGAAGGCAAGCAAAAAAAAGGCGAATAAAACGGCAAGGGTGAAGTGAGGGAGAGGAAAATGAGAGGCAAATGGAAAATAATGTAGTGCGAGGGATAAGAGTTTGTGATGGGTACTTGGTATGTCTTGACTTGTGCGTAGACTCCCCGACAACGGCGCCAGAAATCCTTCTTGCTACCTCTTGAGCACTGCGTTGGTTTTCCCTTGAAGAGGAAAGGGTGATGCAGTAAAGTAGCGTAAGTATTTCCCTCAGTTTTTGAGAACCAAGGTATCAATCCAGTAGGAGACTACGCGCGAGTCCCACGGATCTACACAAACAAATAAGAACCTCGCAACCAACGCGATAAAGGGGTTGTCAATCCCTTCACGGTCACTTACGAGAGTGAGATCTGATAGATATGATAAGATAATATTTTTGGTATTTTTATGATAAAGACTAAAAGTAAAGAAAGCAAAATAAACGGCGCCAGAAATAACTTGTTGACGGGAAATTAATATGATGGAAGATAGACCCCGGGGCCATAGGTTTCACTAGTGGCTTCTCTCAAGATAGCATAAGTATTACGGTGGGTAAACGAATTACCGTCGAGCAATTCATAGAATTGAGCATAGTTATGAGAATATCTAGGTATGATCATGTATATAGGCATCACGTACGTGACAAGTAGACCGAAACGATTCTGCATCTACTACTATTACTCCACACATCGACCGCTATCCGGCATGCATCTAGAGTATTAATTTCATAAGAACAGAGTAATGCTTTAAGTAAGATGACATGATGTAGAGGGATAAACTCATGCAATATGATATAAAACCCATTTTTTATCCTCGATGGCAACAATAGAATACGTGCCTTGCTGCCCCTGCTGTCACTGGGAAAGAACACCGCAAGATTGAACCCAAAGCTACGCGCTTATCCCATTGCAAGAAAGATCAATCTAGTAGGCCAAACCAAACTGATAATTCGAAGAGACTTGCAAAGATAACCAATCATACATAAAAGAATTCAGAGGAGATTCAAATATTGTTCATAGATAAACTTGATCATAAACCCACAATTCATCGGATCTCGACAAACGCACCGCAAAAGAAGATTACATCGAAGAGATCTCCAAGAAGATCAAGGAGAACTTTGTAATGAGATCCAAAGAGAGAGAAGAAGCCATCTAGCTAATAACTATGGACCCGAAGGTCTGAGGTAAACTACTCAGACATCATCGGAGAGGCTATGGTGTTGATGTAGAAGCTCTCCGTGATAAATGCCCCCTCGGGCGGAGCGCCGGAAAAGGCCCCAAGATGGGATCTCACGGGTACAGAAGGTTGCGGCAGTGGAAATAGGGTTTTGGCTTTGTATCTGATGTTTCCAGGGTATATGGGTATATATAGGAGGAAGAAGTACGTCGATGGAGCAATGAGGGGCCCACGAGGGTGGAGGGCGCGCCTGGGGGAGGTGGGCGCGCCCCCTGCCTCGTGCCTTCCTTGTTGATTGCTTTACATAGACTCCAAGTCCTATGGATCTCGTTTGTTCCGAAAATCACGTTCCCGAATGTTTCATTCCGTTTGGACTCCGTTTGATATACTTTTTCTGCGAAACACTGAAATAGGCAAAAACAGCAATTTGGGCTAGGCCTCGGGTTAATAGGTTAGTCCCAAAAATAATATAAAAGTGTATAATAAAGCCCATTAGACATCCTAAACAGAATAAATATAGCATTGAACAATAAAAAATTATAGATACGTTGGAGACGTATCAGGCCTCGTCGTCAAATTGTGGTAGTAGGCGACGCTTCAGATAACTCTTTGTTGGGCGCTCGAGGCCGTATTCTTCGGCAACTTGGACCTTGGTCCATCTGTTGTTGAGCATATCCTGTTCAGCTCGAAGCTGTTGCTGTTTCTTTTTAAGGCTCCTCGCAGTGGCGATTAGCTGTCGCTTGAAGCGCTCTTGCTCGAGGGTTTCCTCTGGCACGATGAAATCTTCGTTGCCGAGGTTGACATCCTCCTCGGAGACTGGTAGATAGTTACTATCTTCGGAATCCTCATTCTCGACTAGTTCGCCGAGGTTAACTTGTCCCCCCTCCCATTCATCCTGCTCGGATGCAGGCTCGACAGGGTCTTTGGGGTGTTCGGCATCATCCGGAGTGTTATTGTCTCCGGTGCCAGTATTACTGTCCTTTTCCCGACGCGATCATGGGCGGCGCCGCTGACGTCGGCACTTTGGTGGTGCTTCGACGGGTTTGTCCTCAATCGTGTCTTGCCTGCCATCGTCATCGTCCTTTTTAGGTGTATCTACCATATACACGTCGT
Organism: Aegilops tauschii subsp. strangulata; assembly: GCF_002575655.3. Taxonomy (NCBI): domain Eukaryota; kingdom Viridiplantae; phylum Streptophyta; class Magnoliopsida; order Poales; family Poaceae; genus Aegilops; species Aegilops tauschii. The sequence goes on along the minus strand of NC_053038.3, from coordinate 107,638,574 downwards.
ATGTGGAGGTGGCCGTCCAACGCCCGGTGATAGGCGGATTTTGGCCTGGGTCGGCTCCGGCATCGTCGTCCATACCGTCTATGTCTTCGGAGGCGTAGTCTAGCATGTCGGTTAAGTCCTCGACTGTGGCTACCAAGTGGGTGGTGGGTGGGACGCAAAATTCCCCGCACTCAGCCCCTAGTTCGGGCTGGGCGTAGTTCAGAAGCGACCCTTCAGTGATGGCGAGAGATCGCATTAAGTCCAGAGCTTTGCTTAGAAGTGAAAACTGGATGGGTGGTTCAGGATCTGCAGAGCTGGGCCTGATGAACGTTGCTTGGTCATGCCCAATGGACGCAGACCTCAAGAGTTTGGAGTTAACATCCAGAGGTGAGTTCAGCTTTTTGAAGATAGGGAGAACCCTGTTTGATTTCAGGCCCGCCGATAATATGGCCGCCTCAGGGTCTCCGGCAAGGAGCTCCGTAGTAGGAGAGGGTCAAGTGGGGTTAAAACTCCCGTATTCGTACAAGGTGGTGTGCTCTGGATCTAAAGCTAGGGCAGGAACAATAGTTGATCCTTGAACGGTCCTGATGGTGGATTCGACGGGTTTCCTTCTTGCAGATGAGGAATAGCGGTCGAGGCATGAACCCTTCGAAGATCAAGTCTCCTCGGATATCAGCGACATAGTTCAGGCTTCCGAACCTGATCTGACGACCATGGGCGTAGCTATCGATCTGTTCAAGGTGACCAGTTGAATTGGCACGCAGAACGAAGCCGCCAAACACAAAAAGTTGACCAGGGAGGAAAGTTTCCCCGGAAACAGCATCGTTGTTGATGATCGAATGAGCCATCGAACCTTCTGTCGACGAGACAGTGGAACTCTCAATGAAAGCACCAATGTCGGCGTAAAAACCGACCGATCTCGGGTATGGGGTCCCGAACTGTGCGTCTGAGGATCGAAGGTAACGAGGGACAAGGGGGACACGATGTTTACCCAGGTTCGGGCCCTCTTAATGGAGGTAAAACCCTACGTCCTGCTTGATTGTCTTTGATGAATATAGGGGTTAAAAGAGGTGATCTGCCTCGAGATCGTAATGGCTAAACCCTAGCTATCTAGCTTATGTAAAGTCTGATGGCCCCTACGGGTTAAAGCCCCTGGTTTATATACACACCGGAAGGGCTTAGGGTTGTACAGAGTCGGTTTGCAGAGGAAGGAAACTACATATCCGAACACCAATCTTGCCATCCACGCATAGGAGAGTCCTACCCGGACAGGGGGGGGGGGGAAGGTCTTCTGCCTTGTATCTTCACGACCCATCAGTCCGGCCCATATCACATACCCCGGACACCCAAGGACCCCCTAATCCAGGACTCCCTCAGTGCTGTCCTAGGACAAAGAGTTGATAAGAAATTAAATGTTATTCAGTATCCTAGTAAAACTTTAGACAGTGCCCAGAGAAATTAGGCTACCACTGAAAAAGAATATTTAGTAGTTGTATTTGCATGTGATAAGTTCAGACCTTATATTGTTGATTCCAAAGTAATTGTTCACACTAATCATGATGCGATTAAATATCTTATGGAAAAGAAAGATGCTAAACCTAGACTTATTAGATGGGTTCTCATGCTACAAGAATTTGATTTGCATATTATTGATAGAAAGGGAGCTGAGAACCCCGTTGCAGACAACTTGTCTAGGTTAGAAAATGTTCTTGACGACCCACTACCTATTGATGATAGCTTTCCTGATGAATAAACTAATGTCATAAATGCTTCTCGTAATACTCCATGGTATGCTGATTATGAGAATTATATTGTTGCTAAATTTATACCACCTAGTTTCACATACCAGCAAAATAAAAGGTTTTTTCTATGATTTAAGACATTACTTTTGGGATGATCCACACCTTTATAAAGAAAGAGTATATGGTGTTAGTAGACGTTGTGTACCTGAGCATGAACAGGAACATATCCTATGCAAGTGCCACTCCGAGTATTACGGAGGACACCATGCTGGAGATAGAACTGCACACAAGGTATTGCAATCTGGTTTTTATTGGCCTACTCTCTTCATGGATGCTCGTAAGTTTGTCTTGTCTTGTTATGAGTGCTAGAGAATTGGCAATATTAGTAGACGTTAGGAAATGCCTATGGACTATTCACTTGTTATTGAACCATTTGATGTTTGGGGCTTTGATTATATGGGACCTTTTCCTTCCTCCAATGGCTATACACATATTCTAGTTGATGTTGATTACGTTACTAAGTGGGTAGAGGCTATTCGAACTAGTAGTGCTGATCATAACACTTCTATTAAGATGCTTAAAGAAGTTATTTTTCCTAGGTTTGGAGTCCCTAGATATTTAATGACTGATGGTGGTTCACATTTTATTCATGGTGCTTTCCGTAAAATGCTCGCTAAATATGATGTTAACCATAGAATTGCATCTCCATATCATCCTCAGTGTAGTGGTCAAGTAGACTTGAGCAATAGGGAAATTAAATTAATTTTGCAAAAGACTGTTAATAGATCTAGAAAGAATTGGTCCAAGAAACTTGATGATGCTTTGTGGGCTTATAGAACTGCGTATAAGAATCCTATGGGTATGTCTTCGTATAAAATGGTTTATGGAAAAGCATGTCATTTACCTCTTGAACTAGAACATAAGGCATATTGGGCTATTAAAGAGCTCAACTATGATTTCAAACATGCCGGTGAGAAAAGATTATTCGACATTAGCTCACTTGATGAATGGAGAACCCAAGCCTATGAGAATGTCAAGTTGTTTAAAGAAAAAGTTAAAAGATGGCATGGCACAAGGATACAAAAGCGTGAGTTTAATGTAGGTGATCATGTTTTGCTATACAACTCTCGTTTAAGTTTTTTTGCAGGAAAGCTTCTCTCTAAATGGGAGGTCCTTACATTATCGAGGAGGTCTATCGTTCCGGTGCCATAAAAATTAACAGCGCCGAAGGCAAAAATCCAAAGGTGGTAAACGGTCAAAGACTCAAACATTATATCTCAGGTACTCCCATAAATGTTGAGACCAATATAATTGATACCGTAACCCCGGAGGAGTACATAAGGGACACTTTCCAGAACGTTTCAGACTCCGAAAAGGAATATGTATGTGGTACAGTAAGTAAACCGACTCCAAAACGTTTCCAATGATAAATTCTCTCTGTTTTGGAAAATTTAAAAAATGAGGAAAATTAAAAGTAGTCCGAAAGAGACACGAGGCTCCCACAAGGGTGGAGGGCGCGCCCTACCCCCTAGGCGCGCCCCCCGACCTTGTGGCCACCTCGTGTGCCCTCCGGACTCCGTTTTCTTGCAAAATACTTCTTATGGTCGGTAAAAATTCATTATATAATCTCCCGAAGGTTTTGACCACCGTACCATGCAAATATCTTCTATTTTTGTTTTGAGCTGTTTCTGCAGCAGATTTGGAGCAAGTTGTCGTTCCAGGATTCGGAGGGAGAGAGCTACATGGTTGATTATGTCACAAACCCAAAAGCATATGGGGATGTGGAACATTATGGTTGGACCACGGAGGAAGAAGAAGACTATGAGCCAAAGGGGAAGGAGGAGATGAGCTCCGATGAAGAGGACGATCCACTACCCCAACCTGGCGATATGCATGTGGAGTTCAAGAAGTCAAGCCTCCCTAAGGTCAAATCTATCCCACCATGTTTTTCGCAGGACAGTAAGGCGGCATTATGCAAAAAGATAATGAAACTTGAGCTCGAGAATGAGGAGCTGAGGGAGGAAAATTTTAGCCTCAGAGGCAAGCTAGAGAAGAAAAAAGCAACAACTCCATCATCATCACCTCCGAAGAAAGAGACCTAATTACATGGGTATGGGCACTCCCCTTGGCAACTTCCAAGCTTGGGGGAATGCCCCGCTATCGTATCACCATCACATATTTATCTTTATCGATTTTCTTAGTTCGATCCTTTTGGTTATATCTTGATCTAGTAGAATAAAGTTTTAGTATGATCTAGCTTTTAGTTTTGCTTTATGTTCCCTCCATGTAATCGAGTCCTTGAGATATATAATAAAGAGCAGTTTTGAGTTGAGGGCTTTGCTTTCTTGCTATGATCTTGAGGGAATTAAATAAAAAGAATTAAAAAGTTCATATATTGATCTTATGGAGAGTAATGACTTCACATATAAAGAGTATGATGAATAAAAGTTGTTGAGAGTTAACAAACATAGTGTTGGTCATTGTTGCAATTAATAGGAAGTAATAAGGAAGGAGAGGCTTCACATATAAATATACTATCTTGGACATGTTTTGTAATTGTGAGCACTCATTAAAATATGACATGCTAAAAGGTTGATGTTGGACAAGGAAGACAACATAATGAGTTATGTTTGCTTATATCTGAATAGAAATTATATTGTATTGGATCATCCAACATGTTGAGCTTGCCTTTCCCTCTCATGCTTGCCAAATTCTTTGCACCAAGTAGAGATACTACTTGTGCTTCCAAACATCCCTAAACCCAGTGGAGCCATGAGAGTCCACCATACCTACCTATGGATTGAGTAAGATCCTTCAAGTAACTTGTCATCGGTGCAAGCAATAAAAATTGCTCTCTAAATATGCATGATTTATTAGTGTGAAGAAAATAAGCTTTATACGAACTTATGATATGGAAGAAATAAAAGCGACGGACTGCATAATAAAGGTCTTTATCGCAAGCGGCAATATAAAGTGACGTTCTTTTGCATTAAGATTTTGTGCATCCAACCATAAAAGTGCATGACAACCTCTGCTTCCCTCTGCGAAGGGCCTATCTTTTACTTTTATCTCCTACCCTTATGCAAGAGTGTCGGGGCTCAGGAACGACACCTATGGGATGCCTCGGAGAGTCCCTTCTACGGTTGCAGGGCGTGGAGCTGCGCAAAGAGCGGGTCTAGAAGATCAATGCGGGGGGATTTTTACCCAGGTTCGAGCCCCAAACGGTGCGTAAAACCCTAGTCCTGCTTTGTGTGTATTTAGTGTTCTTGAACTTTTGAACTAGCTGCGGTGCTTGCCCAGTCCAAAAAGTCTGAATCCTTCCTTAGTACGCCTCAGGCCTCCTTTTATACGTCAAAGGGCTCGCCACAGTGGCACACAGCAGGTGGAAAGTATGTACAGTGTACAAGTCTATCCCCTGGCACCGTAGGACAAACGTATTTAATGCGCTGCCGACGTGCCCTTTTACTTTATCGGGGATGGCAACGAAGCTCTTCTCGTCCGTTGCCGCCTCGCCTTGCTTCGACGTGCGTCCAAGCCGACGTGGTACGCAGCGCCACGCTGGCTGGCTGGCTGCTATGCTGGTGCGGTGACAGGGTCTTCACGAAGATTTGCATGCCACCACATAGGTGCTTGCCTAGTTGGCTTAGAAGCTGCATGCTGCCACGTAGGTGCGCGCCTAGTTGGCAGGCTGGTTGCTGCGTCGGAACGGCCATGGGGCAGCGAAATCTTGGTAGGTGCGGGCCTGGTTGTGGCCCCGCAGATGTCACCGACAAGGGTCTTGCCGGGGTCTTGTGGGCGTCCCCGGCAAGGTTCTTGCCGGGGGTCTCGTGGCCGTCCCGGCAAGGATCTTGCCATCGGTCTTCATCTGTCCCCGGCAAGGATCTCACTGGGGGTCTTCGTCTTCTGGTTCCCTTCTAAATTTGCAGGCCTTTGGTCTTCACAAAGATCTGCATGCCACCACGCAGGCGCCCCTAAGCCTTGGTCTTGATGTTTGTCGATGGTGTCAGGACTCTCGGGCTCAAGGGTGGTGGCTTTGCCGGGGCTGTGTAGGCCGCCCCGGCAAGGGTCTTGCCAGGGGAATCCACCTTGCCCCTTTTCTCTTCATGCTTCTGGCTTGAGTGCTGCCTTGGCAGCCTTGCACCTTCCCTTCCTCTGCCCCGCCAAGCATGGCTACAGGTGCGGCTACGACTGCCTGTGCACAAGTAAAGGGGTACAATAAAGGCCCCTACTTTTGTACACCAACAGGATCCCTCGGGTCTGGTCCACACACAAGCGCAAGGTGTTGTTGGGCCAGGCCCAGAACGGTGCACGAGCATGCGTGGCAGAGTTTTAACTGTGGTAACTCCCTCGCCAGTTGCACTTCCCCATGACCCGCATTGAGTGCGTGACGTGGGGATCGTGCGTGGGGCGGTCGGGGGGTGCTTGCGTCACCCTGCAGTGAATAGTAAAGCGGCGGTCCGCATCTTCCCCATAAAAAAGAGGAAGCCGCAGGGGCGCGGCTCATTTACTAAGTGGACTCGGGTCGTGGCCATCATGGCGCCCGCGCCCCATGATCATGGGGCAGGAAACGCATGTTCCACTTGCCTCCCGAATCCTGGCTCGCTTGCCACGTGTCCCCCATGCCTCAGGGAGGGTAGGTGGTGGACATGGAGGGCACGGGCTTTAATGCCGAGGTGGGAGGCCGGGCGCCGCTGATTGTAGCAGCGGGTCGGTCCTGATTCCTCGCGCCCCTAGCAGCCGGATTGGTCGATTGAGGCGGCCGCCCTCAGGTTGGGGGGGGGGGCGAGCCCGGGCCCCGCCCCTCAATAAAGACGGGAGAGGGATGGCATCCTTTTGCATTCGTCTTCTCCTCACCCGGTCTCTTTCTTCCCTTCGCCATGGTGAGAGGGCGCGTCGGTGCTCCAGTAGCGGCGACGAGATCTTCTGCTCGACAGTGTGTCCCCCCTCCTCCGAAGCTCATGGCAGCAGAGCCCGCTGCGAGAGGAGGAGGGGGGAGGGGCGAGGCCGGGGCCGCCGCAGTGCTCGAGGGAGCGGAGGACGAGGTGGCACACCGGCCGCGCTTGTGCCAGCGGCCCCTCCCCCAATGGAGGGCCATGCCGAAGACCAGCCTTGCTAGTTCTTCATCAGGCTGTAAAAGCCGACGTGTGGTCACCTCCGCCTCCCCACCCCGTGTGCTCGGGTAATGGAGCTTGACCCACCGCAGGATTTGAAGCTGCATATGAGGGGCTGCGGGAATGGCAGCATGCGGGTCGACGTCGACTTCCTCGCCCCTCATGTCATGTATCTCCGCCGTGGGTGGAAAACCTTCGCCCGCGCCATAACCTGTCGGAGGGGCTCGCCTCCACTTCAAATTGACGGAGAATGACTTGCTCTCCGTCAAGGTCTTCGGGCACTTGGGAACTCGCCTAAGGCATTGTGCGGAGAGCTCCACCGACAACGAAACCTCCTCCTCGGGCGAGAGCGACAAGAAGGACAGCGATAGCGACGACGAGGGTATCAAGCGGGAGGACGCTAATTCCGACTCCGGCTGACCATTGGCGGCAGCTCCGTCATCTGCGTCGTCCTCCTCCCTCGGCCACGCGCCCCATCGAGGGTCATCCTCGCCATGCTCTCCATTGGCGCGTTCCCCGTCGCCCCTTCTTTGCCTTCACCTGCCGCACCTGGCAGGAAAGGGGCAAGAACGGGGATCACGGGGCACTTATCTTTCTTTTAAACTTGTAGGCATTTGCCGAATTTTAATTTCTAAGTAATGTAATCTCTCGAGCCCATGCTTGTGTTCTGCAACATTCGTACTTGTATCAGCACGTTAATGAAAAAGACTAGCCTTGCCGGGAACCCGTGCACGGATACGCTCGTGCAGAGGCAAAATGCCTCCTTAACGCAAATAAATGAGTCCTCTCGGCAAGCCGTCCTGCCGGCGCCCTCTGCACCTGCCGGAGAATCACATCTGCCGGGTTGCAAACAAAGGGTCCAGCCCCCCATCCATCTCCTTTTAGCAAGGGCTACTACGACCACTCCGACCGAAGCAGCGTTCGGATCGGGAATGGGAGCACCCGAGTTTTCTCATAAGAGAGTGGCGAGGTTTTCTAATGCGCAAGTTACAGGTTACGAACATGGATGGGCAAGAGGTAAACTTTATCTGTTTGGTTTGCCGGGGATCACCGTGCCGGGCGGTCTTCTCAACTTCTTGCCGGAGCCAGGTCATTGGCGGGATCGAGCGTCCTTGCCGTGGCTGGAAGGAAGAGAGGGCAAGAGCATGGACCCTTGACAGTCTGTTAATATTTGTTGGAATCAAAAAGTAGTACAATACCCTGGATAAGCATGCATATACGTATACACATAATCATGGAAATCAACAAGAAACTTTACATACTAAAGGTTCCTTTCCTTGACTGCGCCCAGGGTCTGCGCCTGGCTTTGTACATAGGGTTACATGCCTTGCCGGCAAGGCTAGTACAAAAAGGGGGTTGTCGGGTGATACGTCTCCAACATATCTATACTTTTTTAATGTTCCATGCTATTATATTATCCATCTTGGATGTTTTATATGCATTTATATGCTATTTTATATGATTTTTGGGACTAACCTATTAACCTAGAGCCCAGTGCCAGTTTTTGTTTTTCCTTGTTTTTGAGTTTTACAGAAAAGGAATACCAAACGGAGTCCAATTGACGTGCCAATTTTTGATGATTTTTTATGGACCAAAAGAAGCCCCAGGAGTAAAAGAGTTGGGCCAGAAGCGTCCTGAGACATCCGCAAGGGTGGAGGGCACGCCCTACCCGCTTGGGCGCGCCCCCTGCCTCGTGGATGACTCGGAGACCCCCCTGACTTGTTCCCGACGCCAAAAATTCCTATAAATACAGAAACCCCCAGAAAGAAACCTAGATTGGGAGTTCCACCGCCGCAAGCCTCTGTAGCCACCAAAAACCAAGCAAGACCTTGTTCCGGCACCCTGCCAGAGGGGGGATCCATCACCGGTGGCCATCTTCATCATCCCGACGCTCTCCATGACGAAGAGGGAGTAGTTCACCCTTAGGGCTGAGGGTATGTACCAGTACCTATGTGTTTGATCTCTCTCTCTCTCTCTGTCTCGTGTTCTTGATATGGCACGATCCTGATGTACCGCGAGCTTTGCTATTATAGTTGGATCTTATGATGTTTCTCCCCCTCTATCTCTTGTAATGGACTGAGTTTTCCCTTTGAAGTTATCTTATCGGATTGAGTCTTTAAGGATTTGAGAATACTTGATGTATGTCTTGCACGTGCTTATCTGTGGTGACAGTGGGATATTGACGTGATCCACTTGATGCATGTTTTGTTGATCAACTTGCGAGTTCAGTGACCTTGTGAACTTATGCATAGGGGTTGGCACACATTTTTCGTCTTGACTCTCTGGTAGAAACTTTGGGGCACTCTTTGAAGTCCTTTGTGTTGGTTGAATAGATGAATCTGAGATTTTGTGATGCATATCGTATAATCATACCCACGGATACTTGAGGTGACATTGGAGTATCTAGGTGACATTAGGGTTTTGGTTGATTTGTGTCTTAAGGTGTTATTTTACTACGAACTCTAGGGTGTTTGTGACACTTATAGGAATAGCCCAATGCATTGATCGGAAATAATAGCTTGGAGGTGGTTTCGTACCCTACAATAATCTCTTCGTTTGTTCTCCGCTATTAGTGACTTTTGAGTGACTCTTTGTTGCACGTTGTGGGATTGTTATATGATCCAATTATGTTATTATCGTTGAGAGAACTTGCACTAGTGAAAGTATGAACCCTAGGCCTTGTTTCGAAGCATTGCAATACCGTTTGTGCTCACTTTTATCATTAGTTACCTTGCTGTTTTTATATTTTCAGATTACAAAAACCTATATCTACCATCCATACTGCACTTGTATCACCATCTCTTCGCCGAACTAGTGCACCGATACAATTTACCATTGTATTGGGTGTGTTGGGGACACAAGAGACTGTTTGTTATTTGGTTGCAGGGTTGTTTGAGATAGACCATCTTCATCCTACGCCTCCCACGGATTGATAAACCTTAGGTCATCCACTTGAGAGAAATTTGCTACTGTCCTACAAACCTCTGCACTTGGAGGCCCAACAACGTCTACAAGAAGAAGGTTGTGTAGTAGACATCAAGCTCTTTTCTGGCGCCGTTGCCGGGGAGGTGAGTGCTTGAAGGTATATCTTTAGATCTTGCAATTGAATCTTTTAGTTTCTTGTTTTATCACTAGTTTAGTCTATAAAAGAAAACTAAGAAAAATGGAATTGAGGTTTCCTCATATGCTTGATCTTTTTAATGTCTACCATGAAAATAAGGATTCCGATAATTGTGCCCAAGTGTTAGAAGAATAATGCATTAAAATGTTTGGCACTAAATATTTGAATGATGAGCATGATTGCAATGTTGTTAGTATGAATTCCTTGAATATCCATGATGCTAATGATATGCAAAGCCACAAGCTTGGGGATGCTATGTTTGACGAACATGATATTTTTTGTCCCCGAGTTTTAATGAGCAAATTTATTATGATAATAGCATGCCTCCTATTTATGATGATTATATTGATGAAAGTGGGCTTGGAAGAGTGTCAACTTTAGGAAGTAATGATCCCACTATTTTGGAGGGTGTTGAATCTTATTGTGATAATTATGAAAGTGGATTTGGAGAGGTCATGACTTTATTTAGTGATGAATCCACCATTTCGGAAGAGGATCCAATTGATTATGAGAACAAAGTTGCTATCTATGATGATTATTCTGATGACATGTATGCTATAAAGAATAATGATATCCATGAAACTTATCAGCATGATTTTAATTTTCAATTGGATTATGCCTCACATGATAGTTATTTTGTTGAGTTTGCTCCCACTACTATTCATGAGAATTTTTTTGCTTATATGGGGAGTAATAAAATTCTATGCTTGTAGATCATGAAAAGAATGCTTTATGTGATGGTTATATTGTTGAATTCATTCATTATGCTACTGAAAATTATTATGAGGGAGGAATATATGCTTGTAGGAATTGCAATAATATCAAGTTTCCTCTCTATGTGCTTAAAATCTTGAAGTTATGCTTGTTTTGCTTTCCTATGCTAGTTGATTCTTGTTCCCATAAATTGTTTGCTCACAAAATCCCTATGCATAGAAAGTGGGTTAGACTTAAATGTGCTATTCATATTCTTCATGATGCTCTCTTTATGTTCCAATTCTTATCTTTTATGTGAGCATCATTGAAATCATCATGCCTAGCTAGAGGCGTTAAACGTTAGCGCTTGTTGGGAGGCAACCCAATTTTATTTTTGTTCATTGCATTTTGCTCCTGTTTAGTAATAAATAATCTATCTAGCCTCTGGTTAGATGTGGTTTTATGTTTTAATTAGTGTTTGTGCCAAGTAGAACCTTTGGGAAGACTTGGGTGAAAGTTAATGTGATCTTGCTGTAAAAAACAGAAACTTTTCGCTCACGAGATTAGCTGTCATTTTTTACAGAAGAGTGATTTTAAGTTGATTATTTTTGCAGAAGATTAATAGACAAATTCCTCACGTCCACCTATTTATTTCAGAATTATTGGAATTACAGAAATATTCGGGAGTTACAGATTACTACAGACTGTTCTGTTTTTGACAGATTCTGTTTTCTATGTGTTGTTTGCTTATTTTGATGAATCTATGAGTAGTATCAGAGGGTACGAACCATAGAGAAGTTGGAATGCAGTAGATATTACACCAATATGAATTTAGAATGAGTTCACAACAGTACCTAAGTGGGTATTTATTTTCTTATACTAACGGAGCTTACGAGTTTTCTGTTAAGTTTTGTGTTGTGAAGTTTTCAAGTTTTGGGTAAAGATTCGATGAACTATGGAATAAGGAGTGGAAAGAGCCTAAGCTTGGGGATTCCCAAGCCACCCCAAGGTAATATTCAAGGACAACCAAGATCCTAAGATTGGGGATGCCCCGGATGGCATCCCCTCTTTCGTCTTCATTCATCGGTTACTTTACTTGAGGCTATATTTTTATTCACCACATGATATGTGTTTTGCTTGGAGCGTCTTGTATGATTTGAGTCTTTTATTTTTAGTTTACCACAATCATCCTTGCTGTACACACCTTTTGGGAGAGACACGCATGAATCGGAATTTATTAGAATACTCTGTGTGCTTCACTTATATGTTTTGAGCTAGATAATTTTGCTCTAGCGCTTCACTTATATCTTTTTAGAACACGGTCGTGGTTTTATTTTATAGAAATTATTGATCTCTCATGCTTCATATTTTGAGAGTCTTTTAGAACAGCATGGTAATTTTTGATTCTTCCATGCTATTATATTATCCATCTTGGATGTTTTATATGCATTTATATGCTGTTTTATATGATTTTTGGGACTAACCTATTAACCTAGAGCCGAGTGCCAGTTTCTATTTTTTCCTTGTTTTTGAGTTTTACAGAAAAGGAATACCAAACGGAGTCCAATTGACGTGCCAATTTTTGATGATTTTTTATGGACCAAAAGAAGCCCCCGGAGTAAAAGAGTTGGGCTAGAAGAGCCCCGAGCCTTCCACGAGGGTGGAGGGTGTGCCCCCTGCCTCGTGGATTACTCGGAGACCCCCCTGACTTGTTCCCGACGCCAAAAATTCCGATAAAAACATAAACCCTCAAAAAGAAACCTAGATCGGGAGTTCCGCCGCCACAAGCCTCTGTAGCCACCAAAAACCAATTAGGACCCTGTTCCGGCACCCTGCCGGAGGGAGGATCCATCACTGGTGGCCATCTTCATCATCCCGGCGCTCTCCATGACGAAGAGGGAGTAGTTCACCCTCGGGGCTGAGGGTATGTACCAGTAGCTATGTGTTTGAAATCTCTCTCTCGTGTTCTTGATATGGCACGATCTTGATGTACCGCGAGCTTTGCTATTATTGTTGGATCTTATGATGCTTCTCCCCCTCTATCTCTTGTAATGGACTGAGTTTTCCCCTTGAAGTTATCTTATCGGACTGAGTCTTTAAGGATTTGAGAACACTTGATGTATGTCTTGCATGTGCTTATCTGTGGTGACAATGGGATATTCACGTGATCCACTTGATGCATGTTTTGGTGATCAACTTGCGAGTTCAGTGACCTTGTGAACTTATGCATAGGGGTTGGCACACGTTTTTGTCTTGACTCTCCGGTAGAAACTTTGGGGCACTCTTTGAAGTCCTTTTGTGTTGGTTGAATAGATGAATCTGAGTTTGTGTGATGCATATCGTATAATCATACCCACGGATACTTGAGGTGACATTGGAGTATCTAAGTGACATTAGGGTATTGGTTGATTTGTGTCTTAAGGTGTTATTTTACTACGAACTCTAGGGTTGTTTGTGACACTTATAAGAATAGCCCAATGGATTGATCGGAAAGAATAACTTTGAGGTGGTTTCCTACCCTACAATAATCTCTTCGTTTGTTCTCCGCTATTAGTGACTTTGGAGTGACTCTTTGTTGCATGTTGAGGGATTGTTATATGATCCAATTATGTTATTATTGTTGAGAGAACTTGCACTAGTGAAATTATGAACCCTAGGCCTTGTTTCGAAGCATTGCAATACCATTTGTGCTCACTTTTATCATTAGTTACCTTGCTGTTTTTATATTTTCAGATTAGAAAAACCTATATCTACCATCCATATTGCACTTGTATCATCATCTCTTCGCCGAACTAGTGCACCTATACAATTTACCATTGTATTGGGTGTGTTGGGGACACAAGAGACTCTTTGTTATTTGGTTGCAGGGTTGTTTGAGAGAGACCATCTTCATCCTACGCCTCCCACGGATTGATAAACCTTAGGTCATCCAGTTGAGGGAAATTTGCTACTGTCCTACAAACCTCTACACTTGGAGGCCCAACAACGTCTACAAGAAGAAGGTTGTGTAGTAGACATCACCGGGGCTCTCGGCAACTGTGCCGTAGGGGAAAACTTGCGAAAATGTTCGATGTTCCAGGAATTTCTCACCGGAATGCCATCCTCGGTCTCCAGGGGGACTGCGCTGGGCCTGGTGACTCGTATTACCTGATAAGGGCCTTCCCACTTTGGCGTCAACTTGTTTGAATTCTTGGCGAATTGCATTTGCCGAAGAACATGGTCGCCTTCCTCAAGGCTTCGGGCCTGAACCTTGCGGCTATGGTAGCGGCGCAAGGCTTGCTGGTAACGAGCGGCTCGCACAGCAGCCTGAAGACGATCTTCCTCAAGGAGCGTCGCATCATATTGGCGCAACTGCTCTTGCTTAAGCTCATCGTAAGCAAGCAATCGAGGTGAACCGTATATGAGTTCCGTGGGGAGAACTGCTTCTGCCCTGTACACCAGGGCAAAGGGTGTCTGGCCGGTGGCTCGATTTGGTGTCGTTCTGATCGACCAAAGAACCATTGGCCACTCATCAATCCAGCGCCTTCCGCACTTGTGTAGCCTGTCAAAAGTTCTGATCTTGAGCCTCGCAGTACTTCCGCATACACCCTCTCAGCCTGGCCGTTGCTTCTGGGATGAGCGACAGAAGCAAAACAAACCTTGCTGCCGAGGTCTTGAATGTACTGCATGAAGGTGCGACTCGTGAACTGCATGCCATTGTCGGTGATGACTCTATTTGGCACACCGAAACGACAAACTAGTCCCTTGAAGAACTTGACAGCCGATTGTGTTGTCACCTTTCTCACCGGTTCCACTTCCGGCCACTTTGTGAACTTGTCGAATGTGATGTACAAGTACTCAAAGCCCCCAATAGCACAGGGAAAGGGGCCCAGTATGTCGAGCCCCCAGACCGAAAAGGGCCAGGAAAGAGGGATTGTTTTAAGGGCTTGGGCTGGCTGATGAAGCTTCTTTGAATGGAACTGGCACGCTTCACACCTGGTTACTAGGGCAGTCGCATCCTGGAGAGTAGTGGGCCAGAAGAAACCTTGCCGGAACGCTTTGCCGGCAAGGGCTCTTGACCCTATGTGAGAGCCACACATGCCTCCATGTATCTTTGCCAACAGCTTCTGTCCGTCCTCCTGAGGAATGCACTTCAGTCTCACGCCGTTCGGTCTCCTTCCATATAGCGCATCATCCACAAACTGGTACATGCTGGACCGGAGGGCTACTTTCTCTGCTTCTTCCTGTTCCTCGGGGAGCTCCCCTATTTGGAGGAAACGGATGGTGCACTGCGCCCATGCCGGAGCCTGGGGCTCGACGGCAAGGACTAAAGGCTCATATTCGGTCGTAGGGGTAGCTGCTCCTACGGTCAGGGCTTGGGGCCCTGCCGGGGGTTGCTGCTCCCCGGCAAGCTTGCGGCACCCGGCAACGTGCTTGCCGGGGCCTGCCTTCCTTCGTTTGTTCTGTCCTGCTGATGGCTCAATGGATAGCTGGGTCAATTAAAGCACAAAGGTACCTGGTTCCATAGGCAACTTGAGGGCAGCGCGTTTCGACAAGTCGTCGGCAATGCTATTCTCCGCTTGGGGAACATGCTCTGCTTGTAGACTATCAAAACGCTCTCCAACTTCCTCACCTCTGATGATGAGCTTCCTGATTCCGAGGTCTGCCACGATCCTGAGACCGGCAAGCAATCCCTCGTACTCCGCCATGTTGTTCTGTGACTTTTCCTAGGGAAAGTGCATCTGGACTACGTACTTGCGGCCCTCTCCGGTGGGTGCGACGAGAAGCACGCCAGCACCAGCACCTTGCGGCGAGAAAGCTCCATCAAAGTACATGATCCAATCACGGCTCGTCTCCTTGCCGGGAAGGGCGGTCTCTTGAACTTCTTCGTCTGGCGTTGAGATCCATTCCGCTATGAATGCTGCCAGGGCTCGGCTCTTGATCGTTGAAGTGCTTTCAAATTTGAGGCCGAAGCTTGACAGTTCCAACGCCCACTCCACAATCCTCCCAGTGGCATCCAGATTGTGCAAGATTCGTTGCAAAGGGAGGCGGGTGACGACGGTGATCTCATGCGCTTGGAAATAGTGATGCAGCTTTCTCGAGGCCATAAGAAGGCCGAAAAGTAGCTTCTGTATGCCAGAATATCTTGATCTAGCCCCATGCAAGAGGGAACTGACAAAATAAATCGGGTGCTGCACCACCTTCTTCTTCTGTTCGACTTCGCCCGCTTGCGTGGACTCCGTCTTACCAAGACCAGGGTCTGTCGGGGGTTCTGCCTTGCCGGCATTAGGCCCTGCCGGGGAGAGCTCTGGCTCATCATCCGACGGCTCTGCTGCTACCGCTGCTTCTTCCTCGGATTCTCTCTGTGCTGCTAGCGCAGCACTAAACACTTGATTCGTTGCCGCTAGATATAGCAGCAACGACTCTTGCGGTTTAGGTGCGACTAGTATTGGCGTGGAGGAGAGGTACTTCTTCAAATCTTGCAGCGCTGCCTCTGCCTCCGGAGTCCATTTCATTGGACCCTCCTTCTTCAAAACTTTGAAGAAGGGGAGGGCGCGCTCAGCAGATTTGGAGATGAACCTACTTAGAGCAGCAACACAGCCAGGAAGTCTACGGACGTCTTTGACTCGTCTTGGAGCCTCAATCTGCTCAATTTCTTTGATCTTGTCAGGATTTGCTTCGATTCCACGTTGAGACACAAAGAAGCCAAGAAGTTTGCCGGATGGGACGCCGAACACGCACTTCTCTGGGTTGAGCTTGAGGTTGATCTTGCGTAGGTTGGCAAATGTTTCCTCCAGATCCTGCACGAGCGTGGCCTTGTCCTTGGTTTTGACCACTATATCATCCATATAGGCTTCCATATTTCTATGCAGCTGGGCTCAAAAACCAATTTGGAATGCTCGGGCAAATGTTGAACCCATGCTTTTCAACCCGATAGGCATCCGTACGAAATAGTACGTACCACATGGGGTGATGAACGCAGTTTTCTCTTCGTCTTCCTTCATCATGAAGACCTGGTGGTATCCTGAGTAGGCGTCGAGGAATGACAGCAGGTCACACCCGGCAGTGGAGTCCACTATCTGGTCAATGTGTGGCAAAGGGAAAGGATCCTTTTGACATGCCTTATTGATATCTGTGTAGTCAATACACAGCCTCCACTTCCCATTTTCCTTACGCACTGCCACTGGATTGGCCAACCACGCGGGGTGGAGCACTCCTCTGACCAAGCCTGCCGCCTCCAACTTCCTGATCTCTTCAATGATGAACTCTTGCCGCTCCAAAGCTTGCTTTCTGACCTTCTGCTTGATGGGCCGCGCATGGGGACAGACAACAAGGTGGTGCTCAATCACCTCCCTGTGAATGCCGGGGATGTCGGATGCTTGCCATGCAAACATGTCAACATTCGCCCGCAGGAAGGCGACAAGCGCACTTTCCTATTTGCTAGCGAGGGTGGAGCTTATGGTAAAAGCTCCACCCGTGCCATCCTCCTTGACAGGCACCTTCTTTGTTTCTAGCGGGGCCGCCTTGGACCTCTTGCTCCCGCTGGCGGAGCTCTCTAGCACGTCCTCAACGGTGACGCGGTGCTTTGAAGAGGCGCGTTTGCCGGAGGAGGTGCAGGAGTCCTTGCCGGGGTCGGAAGTCTTGCCGGAAGGGGCCTTGCCAGTAGAGGCAGAGGCCTTGCAGGTTTTCTTCCCTCCCCGGGCCTCAGCGTCAGGAACAACTGCCTTGGCGGCAGCCGCTGCAACTGTCTCCCGGTAGAGTTGGTCGGCGCAGATGAGCGTGTCCTTCTTGTCGGAGGGGATGGTGATGATGCTCATCGGCCCGGGCATCTTCAACGTATTGTAAGCATAATGTGATGCTGCCATAAACTTGGCCAGCGCTGGGCGGCCGAGGATCCCATTATAGGGCAAGGGGATCCTGGCAACATCAAAATCGATCTTCTCCGTCTGATAGTTCAGCTCGCCCCCAAATGTGACGGGCAACCTGACTTTGCCCTTCGGCTGACTCCTCCCCGGGTTGACCCCTTGAAATGTGCCCGTCTCCTCGAGATCTCCATTGGGGATTTGCATCCTTTCGATCACAGCGGGCGAGATCAAGTTCAGACCGGCCCCACCATCAACTGGTATCTTCGTCACCTTGAGGTTGCGTATTGTTGGGGAAACCAACAACGGCAAACACCTAACCGCAGTTGTGCGGTCAGGGTGATCCTCGGTGTCAAAAATGATAGGCGTGTCGGACCACTTCAGTGGCCTCTGGGCGTCGAAGGATGGCTCCGCCGCAGTGACTTCACGCGCCCACTACTTTAGTTGGCGGTGAGAGGTTTGCAGCGAGGCGCCACCATCGACGCACATGGCCTCCGTAGCTTTCTGGAACTTGTGCTCGCCGGACTCGTCGTCCTCATCATGATCATCATCTTCCTCCTTCTTGTCACAGCCCCGGGCAGGCCTCTCTTGTTGATTATCCTTGTCACGACGGCTTCCTCAACCGCCATGCTTCTTGCCGGACCCCTCAGCACCATCCTGGCCCTTCTCCTTGTCGCGCCTCTCATATTCAGCTTTCCGCTTCTCTGCAAGCAGCTCAACCTCCCGGCAATTCTGGAGGTCATGGCCTTTAGTGTGGTGGATCTTGCAGTACTGCTTATCAAAGCCTCCTGGCTTGTCGGCAGCCGCCAAGGCCCGGCAAGCGGCGCACCCGGCAACTTCCTTGCTGGGGTCGTCAACCTTGGCCTTCTTGGCGGCGCCGGGGTCGCCGGATCCCTCGACGGCAAGCAGGGTCTTGCCCTTATGCTTCCTGTTGCGGCGTCGGCCCTTCTTTGCTGGGGCGACGGCATCTTCGTCTGTGGAGTCAGTTTCCACGCCGGCATCTTCGCCGGGGTACTTCCTTCCTTCTTCAGCCCGAGCGCACCTATCGTCCAGAACATACAGCCCAGCTACATCCTTAACCTTGTTCATCACCAGCTCCTCGCGCATCTTGCGGTTGCGCACATTCTGATTGAATGCACTGATGACAACGGCGGGATGAACATCTGGGATGTTGTACTGCACACGGCTGAACCTTTGTATGTACTTGCGCAGGGACTCACCGTCCTTCTGGGGATGACATGCAAATCACTCGCCTGGCCAGGAGCTTGGTGGCCTCCGGTAAAGGCGCCAACAAACTCGTGGCACAGATCCGACCAAGAAGAGATGGAATCCACTGGCAGGTGCATCAACCATGAGATGATGTTGGGCTTAAGTGCCAACGGGAAATAATTGGCAAGCACCTTATCGTCGCGAGCCCCGGCAGCTTGCATCGCAATGGTGTAGATGCTGAGGAACTCCGACGGGTGAGTCTTGTCGTTGTATTTTTCTCCGACCTCAGGCTTGAACGTGCGGTGGATGGGCCACTGGAACTGCCGCAGCTCACGGGTAAAGGCTGGACAACCCACCTCGTAAGGTAGGTCACCGGCACCCCCCGGCGCTGAGCGGTCCATAGTTGGTCCCGCGCACCTATCTAACTGATGGCGTGCTTCCCGTCGCCGCTCGATAGTGGTCCGGGCGTCTTCCTGAGCTTGCCCCCGAAGGACTTGACGTTGGTCGCAGCGGGCTCGCGGGTCGGATGACACCATAGAAACGTTGTCACGGGCGTCGGCCCAGCGAGCCGGCGGCTGCTGTCGCGGCCGTGGGGAGGAGAGTGCACCGTGGTCGTAGCGTCTCCAGTCCTGCCACCGCGGGCATGCACCGGCTCGACAGAACACCGGCACAAGGGTCCCGCTAGGCACGGCTCTTCTTTGTTGGCGAAGCTGATGAGGCTTCGAATGGTGGCCCTCCACTCGTCGAGCTTCTCCGCAGCTAGAGTGAAGTCGAGGAGTAGTTGCACGCGTGCCAACGCTTCCACTGGCCTGGGTGGCGGCGAAAGCTGCGTGGACCGTGATGTGCTCCTACTTCTAACCACGTTAGAAGGAGCTCTATCACGGTCTCGCTGTCACGCGCCATTTCCGCCAGCGTCTGGGCGCGCATGCCGACCCGATGCGTCTTGAGAGTGATGCAAAGGGCTCTTCCCGCAACGGTGTCCGGAGGCACAGATGTCGCGGCGTTGGTCGTCATGCGCGGCCCAGGAAGGTCGCGGCGCGGGCATTGGCTGGGGCGGCACGGCCCCGCCCCTGAGCCCAGTGTCGTGCGGCTCGTTGTCTCGGGCACGCACGATGCCGCTCGCCTGGCTCCGATTGCCAGAGTGTCATGGATGCTCGCGGGCCACGCCTCCGCCGCCATCAGCGACCGCTCCGTCGCACGCGCGCGCTGGGACGGGTGGTCTGGCCCCAGACGAGCCGATCGTCGTGATGGCCTTCTTCTTGGGAGCCATCACGGTGAAGGAGTCGATGAGTTGACTTCAAAACCAGATTTTCACAGCCTCAGCGCCCCTACCTGGTGCGCCAAAGATGTTCGGGCTCAGGAACGACACCAATGGGATCCCTCGGGGAGTCCCTTCTACGGTTGGCGGGGCGTGGAGCTGCGCAAAGAGCGGGTCTAGAAGATCAACGCGGGGGGATTTTTACCCAGGTTCGGGCCGCAAACGGTTTGTAAAACCCTAGTCCTGCTTTGTGTCTATTTAGTGTTCTTGAGCTTTTGAACTAGCTGTGGTGCATGCCTAGTCCAAAAAGTCAGAATCCTTCCTCAGTACGCCTCGGGCCTCCTTTTTTACGTCAAAGGGGTCGCCACAGTGGCACACAGGAGGTGGAAGTATGTACAGTGTACAAGTCTATCCCCTGGCGCCGTAGGACAAACGCATTTAATCCGCTGCCGACGTGCCCTTTTACTTTATCGGGGACGTCAACGAAGCTCGTCCGGTTCATGGCCGCCCCGCCTTGCTTCGACGCGCGTCCAAGCCGACCAGGCATGCAGCGCCACGCTGGCTGGCTGGCTGCTATGCTGGTGCGGTGACAGGGTCTTCACAAAGATCTGCATGCCACCACGCAGGTGCTTGCCTAGTTGGCCTAGAAGCTGCATGCTGCCACGTAGGTGCGCGCCTAGTTGGCAGGCTGATTGCTGCGTTGGAACGGCCATGGGGCAGCAAAATCTTGGTAGGTGCGGGCCTGGTTGTGGCCCCGCAGATGTCCCCGGCAAGGGTCTTGCCGGGGTCGGAAAGGGTCTTGTCGGGCTCTTGTGGGCGTCCCAGCAAGGATCTTGCCGGGGGACTTCATCTGTCCTCGACAAGGATCTCGCCGGGGGTCTTCGTCTTTTGGTTCCCATCTAGATTGGCAGGCCTTTGGTCTTCACAAAGATCTGCATGCCACCACGCAGGCGCCCCTGAGCCTTGGTCTTGATGTTTGTCGATGGTGTCAGGACTCTCAGGCTCAAGGGTGGTGGCTTTGCTAGTGTTGGGCAAGCTGCCCCGACAAGGCTCTTGCCGGGGCTGTGTAGGCCGCCCCGGCAAGGGTTTTGCTAGGGGAATCCACCTTGCCCCTTTGCTCTTGATACTTCTGGCTTGAGTGCTACCTTGGCAGCCTTGCACCTTCCTTCCTCCGCCCCGCCAAGCATGGCCACAGGTGCGGCTACGACTGCCCGTGCACAAGTAAAGGGGTACAGAAAAGGCCCCTACTTTTGTACACCGACAAAGAGTCATGGTGATCTTCTCCTTTCCTTTTTACACTTTTTCCTTCGGCATGCTCTATGTGTTGGAGAGATCCGGATATATATATCCACTCGGATGTAAGTTATCATAAAGTATTATTGTTGACATTACCCTTGAGCTAAAAGGTTGGGAGGCGAATTATAAGCCCCTATCTTTCGCTGTGTCTGATTGAAGCTTTGTACCCATAAGTATCGCGTGAGTGTTAGCAATTGTGAAAGATTATATGATAGCTGAGTATGTGGACTTGCTGAAAAGCTCTTAATTGACTCTTTCCGATGTTATGATAAATTGCAAGTGCTTCAATGACTGAGATCATGGCTTGTTAGTTTTCAATGAAGTTTCTGATTCATACTTTATCTTGTGAATGAATTGTTACTTTAGCATAAGAAATTATATGACATTATATGTTGTTGTTGTAAAGATGACCATGATGCCCTCATGTCCGTATTTTATGTTTAGCGACACCTCTATCACTAAACATGTGGACATATTTATCGATATTGGCTTTCGCTTGAGGACAAGCGAGGTCTAAGCTTGGGCGGGTTGATACGTCCATTTTGCACCATGCTTTTATATTGATATTTAATGCATTATGGGCTATTATTACACATTATATCACAAACTTATGCCTATTCTCTCTTATTTTACAAGGTTTACATGAAGAGGGAGAATGCCGGCAGCTGGAATTATGGACTGGAAAAGGAGCAAATATTAGAGATCTATTCTGCACAACTCCAAAAGTTCTGAAACTTCATGGAGCATGTTTTTGGAATATATAAAAATATTGGGCGAAGAAAGTACCAAAGGGGGGCCACCAGCCAACCACAAGGGTGGAGGGCGCGCCCTACCCCCTGGGCGTGCCCCCCGACCTTGTGGGCCCCCTGGCAGGCCTTCGGTGCCCATGTTCTGCTATATGGTGTCTTTTACCCTGGAAAAAAATCGAGAAGAAGCTTTCAGGACGAAGCGCCGCCGTCTGGAGGCGGAACCTAGGCAGAACCAATCTAGGGCTCCGGTGGAGCTATTCTGCCGGGGAAACATCCCTCCAATGATCCTCTCATCGAGAGGGGTCAATATCCATCAGCATCTTCACCAGCACCATCTCCTCTCAAAACCTAGTTCATCTCTTGTATTCGATCTTGGTCCCAAAACGTCAGATTGGTACCTGTGGGTTGCTAGTATTGTTGATTACTCCTTGTAGTTGATGCTAGTTGGTTTATTCGGTGGAAGATCATGTGTTCAGATCCTTAATGATAATTAATACTCCTCTGATTATGATTATGAATATGCTTTGTGAGTAGTTACGTTTGTTCCTGAGGACATGAGAGAAGTCTTGTTATAAGTAATCATTTGAATTTGGTATTCGTTCGATATTTTGATGAGATGTATGTTGTCTCTCCTCTAGTGGTGTTATGTGAACGTCGACTACATGATACTTCACCATTATTTAGGCCTAGGGGAAGGCATTGGGAAGTAATAAGTAGATGATGGGTTGCTAGAGTGACAGAAGCTTAAACCCTAGTTTATGCGCTGCTTCGTAAGGGGCTGATTTGGATCCATATGTTTCATGCTATGGTTAGGTTTACCTTAATTCTTCTTTCGTAGTTGCGGATGCTTGCGAGAGGGGTTAATCATAAGTGGGAGGCTTGTCCAAGGAAGGGCAGCACACAAGCACCGGTCCACCCACATATCAAATTATCAAAGTAACGAACGCGGATTATATGAGCATGATGAAAACTAGCTTGACAACAATTCCCATGTGTCCTCGGCAGCGCTTTTCTTTGTATAAGAGTTCGTCCAGGCTTGTCCTTTGCTACAAAAAGGATTGGGCCACCTTGTTGCACCTTGTTTACTTTATTTACTTGTTACCCATTACAATTTATCTTATCACAAAACTATCTGTTACCGATAATTTCAGTGCTTGCAGAGAATACCTTGCTGAAAACCACTTGTCATTTCCTTCTGCTCCTCGTTGGGTTCGACACTCTTACTTATCGAAAGGACTACGATAGATCCCCTATACTTGTGGGTCATCAAGGGCTTCAAAATCATCCCTACCGTCATCATCATCATCACCACTGTCATCATCCACATCCATCTCACTGTAACATGAGGAACATTAGTGGATCAACTTGTGTGTTACATGTCTAATCCATTCATGTTCACTATCATCACTCTTATGATGTTTGTTACCTCTATGTGTGAGTGTTTCCCTTAGTTCTCTAGGAAATGGATGATCCCTAGTGTGCAATAGATCATTTGGTATTAGGATTTAGTATCATCTGTGCATGTTTATGTAAATAGTCTTCTTGATAATGGGTGAAGCCGACCATCGAACATATGCCAAGTTTGGATGGAATGTTATTACTACTAGCGGCCCGGATGATTGCGGAGGTGGGTGAGTAATAGGCCCTGTCTCCCTTCATCCCGGATCATTGCAACATGGGGTAAAACAGAGACGATGCTTATAGGTTGTGTCCATAGGGACCTCTTTCCCCTTAATCACCATTGGATAACCGGAGTCGGGAAAAACGATGGAGGTGTATGTGATACAGGGCTTGATAACCCACAAGTATAGGGGATCATTTGTAGACTTTTCGATAGATAAGAGTGTCAATCCCAATGAGAAGCTAAAGGTAGAACAAATATTCCCTCAAGTTCTTTCGACCATCGATACAACTCTACGCACACTTGACGTTTGCTTTACCTAAAACAAGTATGAAACTATTTTGCAAGAATAAAACTACGAGTACTTTGCGAGAATAAAACTATGAATAAATTGCAAGACAGTAAAAGTAGATAGCTTTGTCAACAAGAAATTCATTTGTCCCTAGGAAATCAATAACTAGATCGGTAATCATTCTTGCAATTTTATATGAGGGAGGGGCATGAGCTAACATACTTTCTCTACTTGGATCATATGCACTTATGATTGGACCCCTAGGAAGTATCTGCAACTACTAAAGATCATTAAGGTCATAAAACCCAACCATAGCATTAAGTATCAAGTCCTCTTTACTCCCATACGCAACAACCCACTTATCCGTGTTTAGGCTTCTGTCACTCCCGCAACCGACAATAAGCGAATCATGAACATATTACAACACCCTACAGCGGGAATCCCTCTGTTTGCGTGACACGGAGGGCACCATAGGACAACACCATAAATAATTCAGAAGCTTTCGTCACTTCTATGATTTTTCAAAATGGTTTTACTGGACGCAAAAGTTTCTATTTTCCAACAATATCAAATCAACTATCGCCCAACATGATCCCAAAGGCTTTGCTTGGCCCAAACACTAATTAGAACATAAAAAACACAATCATAACAGAGGCATAATTCTGCAAACACTCAAGAACCGAAAGAAAAAGGCAAAAATAAATTTTATTTATTGGGTTGCCTCCCAACAAGCGCTATCGTTTTACGCCCCTAGCTAGGCATAAAGCATAGATTCAAGTATTATCATCTTTGTTTGTAGATCCATAGGATGCCCTCATTATTGATTCATATGGTTGCTTAATTCTTTTTCTAGGGAAGTGTTCCATTCCCTTTCTTAGTGTAAATTGAAATTTAATATTGCCTTCTTTCATATCAATCACGGCACCGATAGTACGTAAAAACGGTCCACCAAGCATAATTCGACAAGACGGATTGCAATAAATGTCAAGAACAATAAAATCTATGGGCACATAATTCCTATTTGCAAGAATAAGAACATCATCAATTCTTCCCAAAGGCTTTTCGATAGTAGAATCCGCCAAGTGCAAGTTTAAAGAACACTCTTCAATATTGGTGAGACCAAGCACATCACATAAAGACTTCGGAATTGTGGAAACACTAGCACCCAAGTCACATAAAAGCAAAACACTCATAATTTTTAATCTTGACTTTAATGGTGGGTTCCCATTCATCATGTAATTTTCTAGGAATTGAGATCTCTAATTCCAACTTTTCTTCCAAAGCTTTCATCATGGCATCAACAATATGTTTAGTAAAAGATTTATTTTGTTCAGAAGCATGGGGTGAATTAATCATGGATTGCAACAAAGAAATACAATCAATCAAAGAGCAATTACCATAATTAAAGTCTTTGTAATCCGAAAGAGTGGGCACATCACTAGTTAAAGTTTTGACCTCTCCAAACCCACTTTTATCAATTTTTTCAACAAGGTTTTCACCCTCCAAATTATCGGGACGCCTTCTAACTAAAGTTGACTCTTCTTCAGTCCCTTTATCATCAATTTTAATTTTACTAATCAAAGAATCAATAGAAGGAACACCAATCACCTTAACATCTTCATCAATTTTTTCTTCTAATGAGATTGGTTTAGCGGCCATTTGGTTTACTAAGGTAGCTTGTGCATCGGATATTTTGCCTAGCAAACTTTTAGCAAAAGCATACTTAGATTGGAGATTACAAACTTCTCTGTTAATATCGTCAAGTTGTTTTGTTATAACATCTAGCACAATAGAGTGTTCGTTAAGTTCTTCGGTAAAATATTTATTGTGCTCAAATTGTGTAGTCATATATTCCTTGGTACTTTTCTCAATTTCAAGCAAAAAATTGGGGTAAGGAACATCATAATATTTTCTTTGAGGCATCATGACTATGCTAACAAGAACGCACACAAAAATAGATCTGATGAGAAAACGGCGAACGAAGAAGAGGGCGAATAAAATGGCAAATTTTCGTGAAGTGGGGGAGATGAAAACGAGAGGAAAATGGAAAATAATGTAAATTGCAAGGAGATGAGATTTGTGATTAGGAACCTGATAGATGTTGATGATGTCTCCCCGGCAACAGCGCCAGAAATCCTTTCTTGATGGCTTGTGTCCACGTCAGTATTTTCCCCGAAGAGGAACGGATGATGCAGCACAACTACGGTAGGTATTTCCCTTAGTGATGAGACCAAGGTTATCGAAAAAGTAGGAGAACCACGCAAAACTATGTAAATGGTACCTGCACACAAAGAACAAATACTTGCAACCCGACGTGTAAGAGGGATCGTCAATCCCTCCCGGGTAAAAGATAGATAAATTTGTAGTAGATTGGATAAATAGATCTCACGGAAATGTGAAATAAAAAAAAAGTTGCATCAAAGAATTTTTTGGTTTTTGGAATAATAGATCTGAAAATAAAAGAGGCCAATAATAGATCGGAAAGCAAATATGATAAAGAATAGACCCGAGGGCCGTAGATTTCACTAGTGGCTTCTCTCGAGAAAAATAGCATACGATGGGTAAACAAATTACTGTTGGACAATTGATGGAATTTCAAATAATTATACGATATCCAGGCAATGATCATTATATAGGCATTCATGTGGCACGAACTACGTCGGTATTTCCCCAAAGAGGAAGGGATGATGCAGCACAGCGACGGTAGGTATTTCCCTCGGCGATGAGACCAAGGTTATCGAAACAGTGGAGAATCACGCAACACTACATAAACAGTACCTGCACACAAAGAACAAATACTTGCAACCCGACGTGTTAAAGGGGTTGTCAATCCCTTTCGGGTAACGGTGCCAGAAATGGTTGAGTTGACGAGATAAAAATATAATAGATTGGATAAATAGATCACGAATAAAAGCAAAATAAAATAAATTGCAGCAAGGTATTTTTTGGGTTTTCAGAAATATAGATCTGAAAATAAAAGCGAATAAAAATAGATCTTGAAGGCAAATATGATAAAGAAAAGACCCAGTGGCCGTAGATTTCACTAGTGGCTTCTCTCGAGAAAAATAGCATACGGCGGGTAAACAAATTACTGTTGGGAAATTGATAGAACTTCAAATAATCATGACGATATCCAGGAAATCATATTTATATAGGCATCACGTCCAAGATTAGTAGACCGACTCCTACCTGCATCTATTACTATTACTTCACACATCGACCGCTATCCAGCATGCATCTAGTGTATTAAGTTCATTAAGAAATGGAGTAATGCAATAAGAACGATGAAATTATGTAGATCTATTTATGTAGAAATAGACCCCATCTTGTTATCCTTAATAGCAACGATACATACGTGTCGGTTCCCCTTCTGTCACGGGATCAAGCACCGTAAGATCGAACCCATCACAAAGCACCTCTTCCCATGGCAAGAAAAATCGATCTAGTTGGCCTAACTAAACCAAAGATTCGAAGAGGAAATATGAGGCTATAAGTAATCATGCATATAAGAGATCAAAAGACTCAAATAACTTTCACGGATAAAAACATAGATCTGATCATAAACTCAAAGTTCATCGGACCCCAACAAACACACCGAAAAAGAGTTACATCAAATAGATCTCCAAGAGACCATTGTATTGAGAATCAAAAGAGAGAGAGAGGAAGCCATCTAGCTACTAACTACGGACCCGTAGGTCTACAATGAACTACTCACGCATCATGGGAGAGGCACCAATGAGGATGATGAACCCCTCCGTGATGGTATCTAGATTGGATCTAGTGGTTCTGGAACTTGCGCCTGCTGGAATTGTGTTTCGTCCACTCCCCTATGGTTTTTGGATTTTTGGGGTATTTATAGAGAAAAGAGGCGGTGCGGGAGGCCACCGAGGTGGGCACAACCCACCTGGGCGTGCCTGGGCGCCCAGGCATGCCCTGGTGTGTTGTGCCCCCCTCGGGGCACCCCTCTGGTACTTCCTCGGCCCATCTTGTGTCTTCTGGTCCAGACAAATTCTCCAAAAAGTTTTGCTGCGTTTGGACTCCGTTTGGTATTGATTTTCTGTGAAGTAAAAAACAAGCAAAAAACAGCAACTGGCACTGGGCACTATGTCAATAGGTTAGTCCCAAAAAAGGATATAAAGTTGCTATAAATGATTGTAAAACATCCAAGAATGGTAATATAACATCATGAAACAATAAAAAATTATGGATACATTGGAGATGTGTGAGCATCCCCAAGCTTAATTCCTGCTCGTCCTCGAGTAGGTAAATGATAAAAACATAATTTTTGATGCGGAATGCTGCCTAACATGTTCATCACATATTCTTTTCTTTGAAGCATGGACATTTGGACTTTTATATGATTCAAATCAATAGTCTAGTTTTGACATAAGATTTCAATACTCAAGCATATCAACAAGCAACCAAGTCTTTTAAAATATCAATACTAAAGCAAGTTATCCCTAGCCCATTATGCTCAATCATTGATCCATTCATGAAACACACTCTCATATTAGCTACACCCAATGCTCAAGTACGATCATAGTTGTAAGGGCATTTCCCTACATGGTGTTTTGGATGATGATGACAACCCGTTGTTGGTCTAATCGTGTGCTAAGTGCTTCAGGCTCTCGGTGGTTAGGCTTTCATCGGATAGCTATTCTCTCTGGAAGGAAAAGATCGAAGACAGAGTTTTCTACGCTTTTTATCTCTTTGGTCGTAGGGAACCCGTACTATCAAGAGGGAATCCACATTGGAAGGAGTTGGGGGAATCTTTTCACATACACTTGCCTCACCCCTCTCTTGCCTTCCTTCGCTGTGAAAGAGAGCTCTTCCCTTCTTGTCCTAATACTTGATGTGGCTTCCCAGCGGTTGTACCGCTCCCTGGAGCGGTTGTACCGCTGGTTCTTGATGCTCACCAGTCTTGACCGAGCGGTTGTACCGCTGCCTCCGGGCGGTGGTACCGCCACCATGCTCCGCAAAGACTACGGCAGTTGTTCTGGCCAAGCACTGCCCAAGTACCGGTCAGACTTCTATTTTGATGCGGTACTCGGGCAGTGGTGGACCGGTTGGTCTGGTCGGACCGGTACCACCGGTGCCCCGAGCGGTTCTACCGCTCAGGACTTAGCCGCCCGAGCACTCAAGGCCAAGCGGTTGCACCGGTCATGTACCGCTCGACTACCGCACTCAGGGGTGACTCCCTATTGTTTCTATGCGGTGGTTGAGTGGTGGCTGGGCGGTTGGTCCGGTTGTTCTCTTAAACCGGTACTACCGCCTGGTCGCCCGGTTGTACCGCCTAGTAAGGTTCTGCACGTATGCCGTGAGTCCCGGTTGTACCGGGACAAAGAGCGGTTGTACCGCTGCAGTACAGAAAACGCAGTAACGGTTGGATTTTTAGGGTTGCTATATAAGGATGCTTCTTCCACCTACCACACTTACCTCTTACCTCTCTCACTCCACCATTAATGCTACTCAAGCTCTCTTGCCCGATCTCTCTCTCTAGCCACTCAAACTTGTTGATTTGCTAGGGATTGAAGGAGGAGACCTAGATCTACACTTCCACCAAAGTATATTTGCCCCCCTCATACTTTCTTGTGTGGATTTTGTTACTCTTGGGTGTTTGAGCACCCTAGACGGTTGAGGTCACCTCAGAGCCACATTCCATTGTGGTGAAGCTCCGCGGTTTCATTGGTAGCCTCCAATTAAGTTGTGGAGAGAGCCCCAACCTTGTTTGTAAAGGTCTGATTGCCGCCTCCAAGGGCACCAATAGTGGAATCACGGCATCTCGCATTGTGTGAGGGCGTGAGGAGAATACGGTGGCCCTAGTGGCTTCTTGGGGAGCATTGTGCCTCCACATCGCTCCAACGGAGACGTACTTCTCCTCAAAGGGAAGGAACTTCGGTAACACATCCTCGTCTTCACCGGCTCCACTCTTGGTTATTTCATCCCTTTACTTGTGCAAGCTTATTTGTGTTATTTACATTGCTTGCTTGTGTGCCTATTTTTGTTGCATCTTATAGGTTGCCCACCTAGTTGCATATCTAGACAACCTACTTTGATGCAAAGTTTAAATTTGGTAAAGAAAAGTTAAAAAATTGTTAGTTGCCTATTCACCCCCCCTCTAATCAACTATATCGATCCTTTCAATTGGTATCAGAGCCTCGTCTCTTGATTAAGGACTTTACCGTCCGAAGAGTATGGTTGATGTCGTAGACGGTGTGGAGCAGCACTCCGGTGCGAATCCGGTCTCGTCTACGGGAGATGGGGGAACCGCGGTCTCTTGTGAGGAATTCAATGCGGCGTTGGACACATTGAAAACCTCCATGACGACCGAGGTCGAAAGCATGTTTAATAAATTCATAGAAGGGCTTAAACTTTCCACCACACCATTGAAAGTGGGTGATCCCGCTAACTAGGTGACGGATGCTACCTCCGACAAGGGGGAAGCTACTAGCGAGAAAGCTCCTTCTTCTAGTGGTAAAAATGGCACCGGCATCTTTGCCCATGTGGAACCTCCACTTGTCTATGGTGGACCGCTTCCTTCCACTCATTTTAATCATGCCGGCCCGGCCCCTAAGATTGAGAAGAATGTGGAATTTGATTCTTGGGTCTATCATTTTAAGTGTCATTTAAACCATGTGAACACTAACCTTTGGAGAATCATTGAAGAAGGTTTCTATTCGCATGACCGAAGCAACTTCACTCCTAGAGAAGCCGTGGATAATCAATTCAATGAGAATGCTCTCTTCATTATCCAAGAAGCAATCCCACCCGAAGATCTTCCTCATCTCCGGCCCTACTCCATGGCCAAAGATGCTTGGCACCAAGTGGTTTCCCTCTATCGGGGAAGCGCAAGCATTCAACGCTCCAACTATGAAGTGGTGCAAGATGAAGCCGATGAGTTTGCAATGAAAGAAGATGAAGAACCTCGTGAGCTTTATCGGAGGGTAACCAAACTCGTGGTCTCTCTTTGAGATCATGGAAGTAAGGACACGGATGACAATTGGATCAAGCGCAAATTCCTCAAGGCAATGATGCCCTACCACAAAGCCATGTCCTCCATCATTCGTCAAAGGCCGGACTTCCACACCTTGTCCTCAAGTGAAGTGTTGGATGAGTTTGTTGCTATGAGCATCTTGGACAATACCGCCGACAATGCGGTACTTCGCTCTCAAAGAGTAAAGAAGCCCAACCTTGCACTAAAGGCCAAGGTTAAGAGGAAGAAGAGGAGAGCAACCTCGAAGATACGAAGTATGCCTATCATGAACACATGGCTCTTGCTTCAAGGCAATTTTGGAGCAAGAAGAACTCAAGGCCCAACTTCAACAAGAACAATTCAAGTGACGCAAAGGGCAAGCAACGAGTGAGGACTTGCTTTAATTGTGGCAATGTGAGCCACTTTGTGGCGGAGTGCCCTTATGAGAAGAGGGAAGACAATGGTGGCAAGCTCATCCGAAAGGACAAGGCCAAGTCTTTCCCCAACAAGAGCAACTTCACCAAGAAGACTCCTCCCAAGGCATTGGTGGTACAAGAAGATTACAATGAGGATGATGACGATGATGAAGATGGTGAGTCGGTGGCCATGGCCTCCGTTGCCATTGCGACGACTCCACGGGTGTCTCTCTTCGACTCACCCAACGAGAGCATCACTGCCAAGTGCCTCATGGCTAAAGCCACCAACAAGGTAACCCCCAACATCAAAACTACCATCATTAATCATCCTTCCTTGACGGATGGCATTGATGAACATGAGGGAACTAATGTGTAGAAGAATGAGTTTGAGACCTTTATGGGTAAACTCAAGGGTAAATCCAAGAAGCACTTCGTTGCTCTCTTGAAACAACTTGGTGAAGCCAATGACATGATCGAGGCTCACGAAGATACCATCTCTAAGATGGAGGGGCATAGTCGTGACTATGCCGATGAGATTTCGGATCTTTCCAATGCTCTTGAGGAAGGGCGTGGTCTTCATTTGGCTCTTGAGGAGTCACACAATGATGATCATGCTAAGTTAAAGAAAGATCTTGATCATGCTCTTGTTGTTTCTCGTGTGCTAAACTCCGAGAAGGCCAAGCTTGGGGTTGATCTTGCTAGACTCAAAGAGGAGTTTGACATTCTCGACAAGGCTCACAAAGTCTTGAAGGGTGCTCATGCTTGTCTCAAGGAGTCTCATGATCAACTTCAAGTAAAGCTAACCAAGGAGAAAGCCACATTTCCTCATATGGTGTTAATTGATAATGCAAATGCTACTAACCCATGTTGTGAGCATGTGCATCTTGTTGAGGAGAATGCTAAGTTAAAGGAGAAGCTTGAGAAGGCTCTTGTGTCTTTCATACAAGGCGAGAAGAACCTCAACGACCTTTTGAGCAATCAAAAG
Organism: Aegilops tauschii subsp. strangulata; assembly: GCF_002575655.3. Classification (NCBI taxonomy): domain Eukaryota; kingdom Viridiplantae; phylum Streptophyta; class Magnoliopsida; order Poales; family Poaceae; genus Aegilops; species Aegilops tauschii. Next base: position 107,606,287 of record NC_053038.3, on the reverse strand, counting down.
GAAGTTGTGGCCAAGGAAGGGATTAGGTACGCACCCAAGTCCAAGATTAAGAAGAAGAATGACAAGACCAAACGACCTCCCCCTCTCAAGAAAACCTTTGTAAAGCAAGGAGAGGGTGCTACTAAGGAGAAGAAGAAGAACACCGTGAAGGGTGGTGATGCCAAGATGGGCAACACTTCCCTTCCCAACAAAGCCGGCGACTTTAACCCTTCTTATGTGTTGTGCCGTGCTAGTGATGGACATGTTTATGCCAAATTTGTTGGTTCTCCTCATGAGTACATTGAATGGTCTATTTGGGTCCCTAAGACCCTTGTCACTAACATCAAAGGACCCATTACAAAATGGGTACCTAAAACCAAGCATTGATCTCTTGTAGGTGTTTGCTTCCGGTGGGGGATCATGGTTGCTCGATAGTGGAGCTACAAATCATATGACCGGAAGCAAGGACTTGGTGGTGGACGTGCACAAAATTCCATCTATGCCCACCAATGTCGAGTGGGGTGATGCCTCGTCTTCTAAGGTATTGGGACTTGGCAAGGTTGTCATTTCTCATGATCTCACGATCGAGAAGGTCATGCTTGTTGAGTCCCTTGCATACAATTTACTTTTCGTTCGTCAACTTGCAATCATGGGCTTTGCCACTTTCTTTTATATTGATACCGTGGCCCTCTTGTGGAGCAAGACTCTTAAATTAGCCTTTGTTGGGCATGTCGAGAACGGTCTATATGTGATTAACTTTTCAGAGCGACCCACTAAGACCGCGACATGCCTAATGGCTAAAGTTGACGTGGGATGGCTTTGGCATCGCCGTTTAGCCCATGTCAATATGAGATCTTTGCAAAGTCTTCTCAAGGGGGACCATGTTCGTGGACTAACAAATGTTAGTTTTGCTAAAGATCGTGCTTGCGGTGCTTGTATCAAAGGAAAGCTACATGAGAAGGCTCACCCTCCCATGACTATCATTTACTCGAAGAGGCCTTTGGAGCTCCTTCACTTGGATCTCTTTGGGCCTCCATCCTTTGATAGTCTTGGGGGTAGAAAGTATTGCTTGGTGATTGTGGATGACTACTCAAGATACACATGGGTATATTTCTTCAAGAGGAAGAGCGAGACCCAACAAACCGTCATTGACTTTGCAAATGAAGCCCAACGTCAACACAATGCAAAGATCTTGACTATAAGAAGCGACAACGGCACCGAGTTCAAGAACTACACCTTGGATGAGTTTCTTAGTGATGAGGGGATCAAGCATCAATATTCCGCACCATACACCCCTCAACAAAATGGTGTAGCGGAGAGGAAGAACCGGACGTTGATGGATGCGGCAAGGACCATGATGGCGGAGTTCAAGTCTCCATACAACTTTTGGGCCGAAGCCATCAACACCGCGTGTCATGCATCCAATCGACTCTACCTCCGCAAGGTACAAGACTCCATATGAGATACTCATCGGTAACAAGCCCAACCTCAAGTACTTTCGGGTGTTCGGGTGTAAGTGTTTCATTCTCAAGAAAGGTGTTCGTTTTTCTAAGTTTGAGGCTAGAGCTTATGAGGGCATATTTGTTGGTTATGCTACAAACTCTCATGCTTACCGTGTCCTCAATAAATCCACGGGACTTATTGAGGAGACGTGTAACGTGGAGTTTGATGAGAATAACGGCTCCCAAGTGGAGCAAAGTGGCACTTGTGATGTAGGTGATGAAATTCCTCCTCAAGCCATAAGAAGAATGGGTGTTAGTTTTATCCTACCCATTGAGGAACCCCTTGTGGCCGAAGGAGAAGTACAATGCTCCACTCAAATGGAGCCATCACCAACCCAAGGCCCACACGCTTCCGAAGAACAAAGTGAAGGCCCTCAACCTCATGAACAAGACCAAGGGCAAGATCATGCTCAAGACAGAGTTGACACACCAAGTGATGCTCAAGGTCAAGTTCTCTCCTCCGAGCAAGTTCAAGATCAAGAACAAGCTCAAGACGGCGCTCAAGATGATCAAGTGACCGCTCATCATCTCACCACCGAGGAGGAATTGGAGCGTCGTGCCACCAAGATTGCATCCAAGCTCTCCACCAAGGGTCATCTCATGAAAAATGTGCTAGGAAGTATTCAAAAGGGGGTAAGCACTCGTAGACAATTAGCAAACTATGGTGAACATCACGCGTTTGTCTCTTGTGTCGAACCCCAAAAGGTATATGAAGCACTTGAAGATCCGGATTGGCTTAATGCTATGCATGAAGAACTCAACAACTTCGATTACAACAAGGTGTGGAGATTGGTGCCAAGGCCCACCGGGAACCACAATGTCATTGGAAGCAAGTGGATATTCAAGAACAAGCAAGATTCTCATGGGACCATCATCCGCAACAAGGCAAGATTTGTGGCACAAGGCTACTCCCAAGTCGAGGGTATCAACTACGGTGAAACCTTTGCTCCCGTTGCTCGCCTTGAATCCATTCGTTTGTTGATTGCTTATGCTTCTCATCACAACTTTAAGTTGCAACAAATGGATGTGAAGAGTGCTTTTCTTAATGGTCCCATTAATGAGTTGGTATATTTCAAGCAACCCCCCGGGTTCGAGGATCCATACTTTCCCGATCATGTGTATCAACTCGATAAGGCACTCTATGGCGTTAAACAAGCCCCACGTGTGTGGTATGACCACCTTACCGAGTTGTTACAAGACCGTGGATTTGAAGTTGGGCTAACCGACCCCACTCTTTTAACTAAGAAGGTCAAAGGGGAGTTGTTTGTGTGCCAACTATATGTTGATGATATTATCTTTGGTTCCCCTAACAAAGCTTTCAATGAGGAATTTGCTGCTCTCATGACCTCAAAGTTCAAGATGTCTTCCATGGGAGAGTTGAAGTTCTTTCTCGGGTTCGAAGTGAAGCAAAGAAGGGAAGGAACCTTCATCAACCAAGCCAAATACACTCAAGACATGCTCAAGAGATTCAAGCTAAGTGATGTCAAGCCGGCTTCCACTCCAATGCCCACCAAGTGCCAACTTGACATTGATCCCAATGGTAAAGCGGTGGATCAAAAGGTATATCGCTCCATGATTGGCTCCTTGCTTTACCTTTGTGCATCTAGACCGGATATCATGTTGAGTGTGGGAATTTGTGCACGGTTTCAAGCCGCACATAAGGAAAGCCACTTTGTGGCGGTCAAGCGAATCTTTCGATATTTGGCTCATACCCCAAACTTTGGCTTATGGTACCCAAGAGGAGCAAACTTCAAGCTTGTAGGTTATTCGGACTCGGATTGGGCGGGAGACAAAGTGGATAGGAAGTCCACTTCCGGACGGTGCCAATTCCTTGGTTGCTCTTTGGTAAGTTGGTCTTCTAAGAAACAAAGTTGTGTGTCTCTCTCGTCCACCGAAGCGGAGTATGTTGCGGCCGGTAATTGTTGTGCACAACTTCTATGGATGAGGCAAACTTTAAAGGATTACGGTGTCATTTGTGACAAAGTGCCTCTTTGGTGTGACAATGAAAGTGCCATCAAGATTTCTCTCAACCCGGTGCAACACTTCAAGACGAAGCATATTGAGATTCGGTATCACTTCATCCGGGATCACATTAGACGAGGGGAGATCGAGCTCAACTACGTCAACACCCATGATAACCTTGCAGATATTTTCACGAAGCCTTTGGATGAAGCAAGATTTTGCGAGTTAAGGCATGAGCTAAATATCATTGATTCGAGCAATGTTGCTTGAACCCTTGCACACCCCACCATACTCAACTTGTTCTCTTGTCTAGATGTAGGCATGGACATAGGGGGAGTGTTGTTCTCTCAATGAACTCTCCATCCCCCCATTATGCATAAATTGATCAACTCTTTCACATTAGCCATTGTTGATGGTACTTGTGCTTTAAAGACGAGTTTTGGTCATGGGCCCAAGGATAATTCTTCGCGGTGCCATACCAATTGACCCATACATAGGTGGCTACGGCCACCGCCCTCCTTGGAAGAGTTTGTGCTTTGTGTTTGTCTTTCTTGTCTTGCCTTGGTTTGGTTTCGTAGGCTCTAGGTGTTGGGATCTCCAAGTGTGGTTTTCTTTCGTGTTTTCCTCTTAGGCTCTAGGAGATCCTCACACTTTATTCCAGTGTCTTGTCTATCCCAAGCCTTCCCTTTCCTTGAACCATCTAGTCCAATTGCACACACTTGATCGTGGCTTAGGTGATGGTGACCGGGCGGTACAACCGGTGTCACAGGCGGTTCTACCGCTGGTGCACTCGGGCTGTCCTGCCCCAGGCAGTCTCCTAACGGTGCTTGAGCGGTTCCACTGCTCAACCACTAGGGTGCCCGTCTGGCCGGTACTACCGGCTGGTTATGACGGTACTACCGCTGCCTCTTAGCGACGGAAGTACCGCCTGCAACCACTGGCTCGTACCAGGCAGCGGTACAACCGCTTCCTTGAGCGGTACAACCGCCGCGCGACTTTGGGCCTATATATACCCGTTGGGGCTGGAGGGGATTTCTTTTTCCCTTCTTCCCCAGCCCTTCCCATCTTGTGCCCTAGCCGCCGGTCACCATTGCCTCTGCCCCGGAGTGCTTCTCGCGCTTCAGATCCGTGGGGTCTTCGTGGATCCTCTCCAAGGAGGCCTCCTCCTTCCCGATTTCTTCCCATGGATGCCGGTAATGCCCCTTTGTCCTTCGTTCTTTATTCTAGGGTTTGTTCCCTACTTCTAGGGCATTACTTGACATTCCGCGTTTATTGTTTAAACTACTGGGTGGAAGAAATCTATATTTGCCTCCTGCTTAGATTGCACTTCTTCAAGATTAGAATATGGCTAGTGTGATTCATATTTCGCGGTTAGATCTATGCCCTACTGGTATTACCACTATTCAGCAGTTCTACCGCCTTTACGGGCGGTACAACCGCTGGAGCGGTACTACCGGTGGGAGAACCGGTACAACCGGGATATCTGCACCACGTGGCCCTGTTCTGTTCTCTATGTTTGTGCATTCTATCTATTCCTCTGTTTGTGTGTGCAATCCTCTCATCTTTGCTAGGTTTCTTGTGTTCTCCTCATGTGTGTGTTCAGGTGGCTCTAGTTCTCGCTCTGCTCCTCGCAAGACCAAGAAGAGGGCACGAACGACCATGCGCCCGGCTGTGTCTGATGACAAAGAAGAGGTTGTGATTCCCACCAAGCCCACTCGCCGTGAAAAGTCTGCCGCTGCCAAGCAACGTGTGGTGTTGCCGTTGCACCGTTGGAAAGCCAAGCATTGGGAAGCCTTCCGCTCGAAGAATCCTTATGAGGTTCCCATTGCTCCTCGTTGGACCACCGTTCAGTTCCGGAATGAGATGCAAGTGCTGATTGTTCATGAACTCTTTGAGCACAACAAGAACAGGTATGCCAAGCAGTGGACCATCGATCTTGACCATTGGAGGAACAACTTGGAGTATTTTGGTGAGGCATTGGCTCTCTGTGAGGAGTTTGATCTTGTCAAGCTCATGTCTGTCAACTGTGACTTTGATGTTCAACTCGTCCATCAGTTCTATGCCACGATTCACTTTGGAGAAGATGACACGCGCACTCTCACTTTCATGTGTCGTGATGAGCTCTTTCAAGTTCCCTGGAGGGCTTTTTGCAATGCTATTGGGTATGATGATACTGGTCTGGAAGGAAGGGGTGGCATTCGTCCTCATGACCATCCCGAGTCCATGCCTAAGGAGAAGCTTGCCCTCTGTACATTCGGGGCCGTGGTATTATTGGTGAATCTAAGGATTTGGTGAAGGTCTATGACATCATGCATCGCATGTTTCGCAATGTGCTTCCGCCCAAGGTGGGGAATCCATATGAAATCCATGGCTATCTTGTTGACTTGATGGTTGCAATGAAGACCAAGGTGGGCTCTGGGGAAACGTTTGATGTGTCCAACTGGCTGTGGCACGAGATGTTCAACATGGTCATCTACAGGAAGGTCCCCATTTATGCTTCGTTTGTCATGTGCTTTCTGAACTCAGTCTGGGAGGTTCGCCGTCCTGGAGAGGCTCTCACTTCTCCCGATAATCTCACTGTTCATGAGGTCAAGCTACTCAAGAAGAAGAAGCATGCCGAGCCCCGCTTTCCTGCTAATGCTCCTGAGGATGTCTATGCCACTTCTGACGATGAGGACTTTGAGATGGAGCCAGGGGCCAAGCCCTCTTGGGTGGACAAGCTCACTGCCAAGGTGAAGAAGACTTTCTGCCTCCAGTCTGACATCTAGAAGAGGATGTATGAGGCCCATGTCAATGAGAAGCATGCCCGGCGTCGTCAAATTGCAATGATGAAGCACCTCAATATGTTGGTTCAGAGTGGCTCTGAGAAGAGCATCACACCGGAGGAGCGTTGGATATCTACCCACAACACCTGGACTGATGATGAAGCTCCTCCCCAGCCCTCCATCTCCTTTGCTGCAGCTGACGATACCATGGAGGAATCTGATCACGACGATGATGACGAGTCTGCTGATGAGGATCCAGATGCGACCGAGGAGTCAGAGGAGGACGACTGAGCTCTGGGGCGCTAGCTTCGCTCTTTTCCTTTTTGGTGTCTTGATGCCAAAGGGGGAGAGAGTTATATAGGGCTCGGGATTTGCATGGGTGTTTGTTGACTCGCTTGGGTTTGTGTTTCCCTTGTGTTTGAACTTTAGCTTGTATACTTTGTTGCTTATCTCTTCTTGCGTGGTGTAAGACATGCGCCTATCTTGCTATCTATCTCTTTTCTCGGTAATATTGTTGTTTTATTCCGTTAGTATCGTTACCTTCATATTATGTGCTTCTACGCTTATCTTCGCATATCCTCTCTAGTAGGAGTGGTGAGTCTATAAAATCTAGGGGGAGTCTCGCCCTTAATGGGTGCCAAAATTGGGGCACACATCTAGGGGGAGTCCCGTCTACATTTCCTAGACTTCCCTTGTGCAAATCGTGTTGTTGTCATCATCCACCAAAAAGGGGGAGATTGTAAGGTCACTTCCCTACTTGGTGTTTTGGATGATGATGACAACCCATTGTTGGTCTAATCGTGTGCTAAGTGCTTCAGGCTCTCGGTGGTTAGGCTTTCATCGGATAGCTATTCTCTATGGAAGGAAAAGATCGAAGACGGAGTTTTCTACGCTTTTTATCTCTTTAGTCGTAGGGAACCCGTACTATCAAGAGGGAATCCACATTGGAAGGAGTTGGGGGAATCTTTTCACGTACACTTTCCTCACCCCTCTCTTGCCTTCCTTCGCTGTGAAAGAGAGCTCTTCCCTTCTTTTCCCACTACTGGATGTGGCTTCCCAGCGGTTGTACCGCTCCCAGGAGCGGTTGCACCGCTGGTTCTTGACGCTCACCAGTCTTGACCGAGCGGTTGCACCGCTGCCTCCGGGCGGTGGTACTGCCACCATGCTCCGCAAAGACTACGGTGGTTGTTCCGGCCAAGCACCGCCCAAGTACCGGTCAGACTTCTGTTTTGATGCGGTACTCGGGCGGCGGTGGACCGGTTGGTCTGGTCGGACCGGTACCACCGGTGCCCCGAGTGGTTCTACCGCTCAGGACTTAGCCGCCCGAGCACTCAAGGCCAAGCGGTTGCACCGGTCGTGTACCGCTCGACTACCGCACTCAGGGGTGACTCCCTACTGTTTCTATGCGGTGGTTGAGCGGTGGTTGGGCGGTTGGTCCGGTTGTTCTCTTAAACCGGTACTACCGCCTGGTCGCCTGGTTGTACCGCCTGGTAGGGTTCTGCACGTATGCCGTGAGTCCCGGTTGTACCGGGACAAGGAGCGGTTGTACCGCTGCAGTACAGAAAACGCAGTAACGGTTGGATTTTTAGGGTTGCTATATAAGGATGCTTCTTCCACCTACCACACTTACCTCTTACCTCTCTCACTCCAGCATTAATGCTACTCAAGCTCTCTTTCCCGATCTCTCTCTAGCCACTCAAACTTGTTGATTTTCTAGGGATTGAAGGAGGAGACCTAGATCTACACTTCCACCAAAGGATATTTGCTTCCCCCATACTTTCTTGTGTGGATTTTGTTACTCTTGGGTGTTTGAGCACCCTAGATGGTTGAGGTCACCTCGGAGCCACATTCCATTGTGGTGAAGCTCCGCGGTTTCGTTGGGATCCTCCAATTAAGTTGTGTAGAGAGCCCCAACCTTGTTTGTAAAGGTCCGATTGCCGCCTCCAAGGGCACCAATAGTGGAATCATGGCATCTCGCATTGTGTGAGGGCGTGAGGAGAATACGGCGGCCCTAGTGGCTTCTTGGGGAGCATTGTGCCTCCACACCACTCCAACGGAGACATACTTCTTCTCAAAGGGAAGGAACTTCGGTAACACATCCTCGTCTTCACCGGCTCCACTCTTGGTTATTCCATCCCTTTACTTGTGAGAGCTTATTTGTGTTATTTACCTTGCTTGCTTGTGTGCCTATTGTTGTTGCATCATATAGGTTGCCCACCTAGTTGCACATCTAGACAACCTACTTTGATGCAAAGTTTAAATTTGGTAAAGAAAAGTTAAAAATTGTTAGTTGCCTATTCACCCCCCCCCCCTCTAGTCAACTATATCGATCCTTTCAATAGTGCCCCTTAGTTGGTGCTTTATAAGAGAAGATGGAGACTCGAAATAAAATTTGCATAAAGTAAATAGAAAGTCCCTTCGCGAAGGGAAGTAGGGATTTGTAGAGGTGCCAGAGCTCAAAGCGAAAAAGATAGAGATAAAAACATTTTGGGTGGCAAGCTTTTCCTGTCAACGAAAACAATTGAGTAGTTCCCAATACTTTCCGTGCTAGATATATCATAGGCGGTTCCCAAATAGAAAATAAAGTTTATTCCTTTTTCCACCATACTTTCACTTTCCATGGCTAACCGTATCCACGGATGCCTTCCATACCAACACTTTCCAAGGAATTTATTATTTGACAACATAAAGTAAATTCATTTTTATTTCGGGACTTGGCATCCCTAATACCTTTGTCATACTCTTGTGCAATGACAAGTGAATAAACGCTCATCTTGAGAATAACACATCTAGAATGGAAATATATCAGCCACCCCCTACCGTTTCATGAGCGATACAAGCACACAAAGGAGAAAATTATTTTGAAAATTAGAGATGGTACATACAAATTTGCTTAGAACGGCAAAAGAATACCGCATATAGGTAGGTATAGTGGACTCAGATGGCAAAACTGGTTTAACGATTTTGGATGCACAAGTAGTGATCATACTTAGTGCAAATGAAGGCTAGCAAAAGATTGAGAAGCATCCAACCAAGAAACGAAAAATCTCATAAGCGAGCATTAAGCATAACTAACACCGAATAATGCACCACAAGTAGGATGTAATTTCATTGCATAACTATTGAATTTTGTGCTCGCATAGGGAATCACAAACCTTAACACCAATATTCTTACTAAAGCATAATTACTCATCAATATGACTCACATATTATATCATCATATTGCAAAACTATTACAAGGAATCAAGTTTTTTTGTCCAATGATCTTCATGAAAGTTTTTATTTTATCCCTCTTGAATATCTATCACGTTGGGACTAATTTCATATGTTGCTTTTGATAGCTCAAACAAATCTAACTGAAGAACATGAGCATAAAAATTTTCTTCTCTCAAAATAAATCTAAGTGAAGCATGAGAGCATTTCTTCAAAAGTACTAAAGCACACCGTGCTAAAAAAGATATAAGTGAAGCACTAGAGCAATTCTAACAACTCATAGCATAATTTTGGCTCTCTCAAAAAGGTGTGTCCAGCAAAGATTCATGACACAAAATAAAAAGCAAAACAAGAAATTACTCATATCATACAAGACACTCCAAGCAAAACTCATGATATGTGACGAATAAAAATATAGCTCCAAGTAAAATACCGATGGTCGTTAGAAGAAAGAGGGGATCCACTCGGGCATCCCCAAGCTTAGTTGCTTGCTTCTCTTTTAGATAGTAGCTTGGGATGCCATGGGCATCCCCAAGCTTAGGGTCTTTGATGCGGAGCATCCCTCGCTCATCCCCATGGACTCTACTACAACTCGTCAAGCACCTCATGGACCAATGACAAGAGCACGTGCACTCACCGTCGAACCCGAGGTTAACTCTTTCCTCTTCGAGTTTCATTCGGATTCACATGAGAGTCGGATTCTACCTCAAATGGAAACCCTATGCACTCGTAGGTACCAAGAAGAGGACCGTGAAGAGGCGAGGACGGAGACACATGCACCTATGGTGGAGGAGAAGGAAGAAGGACGCGTGAGGCGTGAAGCAAGAGAGGTCGCGGACCACCCCGGGTGCCCGGACCCCAACCGCCGGAGGGCCAAGTCCCTGGCCACCCCGGGTGCCCGGCCCTCCCGTGGGCGCTGCCCCTGCCGGCCCCGGGTGCCCGGCCTCGGAGCCTCGGGTGCCCGACCCTTGGCCCTGTCGCCGCCTGGGCGCTGGTGCTTCCCACCCCAGGTGCCCGGGCCATCAGAACCCGGGTGCCCGGCCTCCTCCTGGCGCGGCCTAGCCCCCTCCCCCACCGGGTGCCCGGTCCATCAACCCCCGGGTGCCGAGCCCAGCTCCAGTCGGCCTCGGCCTAGTCCGGGTGCCCGGCCCCTGTAGCCCCGGGTGCCCGGCCCCGCCTGGGCGCCCGCCTCTGTCCGGTCCGGGTACCCGGGCCACTTCACCCCGGGTGCCCGGACCCCTCCGAATGCCTGCTTGCAAATTTGGGTTTTGGACCCTTGTATCCCCCTCTCCCTCTTATTTCGCCCCTAGACTATAAGTACCCCCACCTAGCTCATTTAGAGGATAGCAAAGTATTAGATAGACAAAGAGAGAGCTTTGCTGATCTTCCTCCTCTTGTAGATCTAGACCTCCTCTTGGAGAAGCTCATCTTGGAGATCAAGCCCTCCTCTTGGAGAAGATCCCCTTGTGGATATTAAGGCCTCCTCTTGGAGAAGGATCCCCATCATAGGATCATCCAGACCTCTTTCCTCATAGGATTGGGATGAACTAGTTACCTCTTGTATCTTCTTGTGTTAGATTTGGACCTTTGTATCTCTCTTTGTGTGATTGGATCTAGCACATGTGTGATTGTATCAAGTCAATTTGAGTGTTCATCTTGTTCTCCCCCTTTTGTGTTCTTCTTATTTTTGGGGATTTCCCCTCCAATTCGTGAAAGATCTCTATCTAGGGTTCCACCCTACAACATCTCGGTATCATGAGCCATGGTTTCTCACGAAATTGGAGCCCCCCTTCTTGTTCTCTAGCCTAATTTTGTTGTGTTCTTCCCCAATTTCGAAAATTCCCAACCAAAAATAGCCCCAATTTGTTTGTGATTTGTTGGTTTGATGAGGTTTTGTTGGATTTGATCCATGGATTTGCTTGGTTTCAAGTGGATCTAGCCTGCCCCCCATCCATCTCCAGCTTTCCCTCCATGAAATCCACCAATTTCTTCCATTTATCCATGAATTCCCGCCCAAATCCGTGACCCCCGGGCACCCGGGCCCCCGTGCATCCCCGCTGACCACCCCAGGCACCCGCACCCCGAACCCCCGGGCACCCGCACCCCCGGGCTGTTTGCCCCGAACCACCCCGGGTGCCCGGAGCCCCGACCACCGGGCACCCACACCCCCTAGTTTCAGCCCACTTCCAAACAACGTTTCGGCCATAACTTTCACTCCGGGAGTCCGATTTTGACGTTCTTTAGCTCGTTGAGTAGCTTTTGACATACACCATCCATAAAGATAGGTTCCAACACCATTTTACTTCATCAAAAAATTGGCATTTTGGCTTCTTTGCATAGGCCATCCACCATATCATCCGCCAAACCACCATAGCTTTCCGCAACCTAACCCATTTTTAGTCCCATATAGCATTTGTGGTTGCTCGAGGGGTGACTTGAGTCTCCTATGGTGTTTCAGCTACTTAGGGACGGTTGCTTCATCATCAACCACAACCTCCACTTCCGCGTTTCTAACTCCGGAACCACCAACGCATTCCGCTACCACCATTTGACATTTTCCTTTGAGATTTTGTGTTTGCGGTTTTTCCATTTCCTTAGGGTGTTTCGGCTCTCTAGGAACAGTTCGACATCGACAACACCGCCGCTCAACTTCAACAACGATTCGACATCGACCATCTTCACCAATTTGACACCCTAACCGTAAGCAAGAACGGTAACCTCTATATCATCTTGGTATCGTGGTATCCCATCATTGTACATTCTTGCCATTACTTTGTTAACCCCTTAGCCCATTTTGCGTCACTTGCCCATCGAGACTAGCCTTTGAGTATTGCCGGCAATGTTACTTGTGCACATTAGTGATCCATACCCCCCCATTGCATACATATCATATCATATTGGTATCATCTTGCTGTCATCATATCATCGCTCGTGTTACAAGATTGTTCCCGCATATACACAATTGCTATCTTGGTTCATGCATTTCGCATAGTGGCCATATCAAAAAAAGGAATAAGCTTTTAAGAAAAAGAAAAAGAGAGCAAAGAGCTTGTAAGCAATAGCCATAGCATCATACCACATTGCGCATAAGATTGTCATATCCGATCATCTTGGATCATCTTGAGAAGAACACCGGGAACATCATACACATAGCATACTTGGGATAGAAAGCTCATACATTTTGCATCTTATAGGTTGTGCACAAGTGTCGCATCCGCCTATTGAGCAATCGTGCTAGCATCTCTCTTGAGTTGTGCAACACGAGCGTTTTCCGTGGATTCCACATTTTGTGCTCATTCCTTGGTTGCACGACCCCATTTATCTATCCGTGTGTGTGTTTTCGTGTGCCACCCATTGCTATTGGTCTACTTGTTTACTTGCGAATTTGTGAATCTTTTCCAACATTATTGACTCTTGCTAACATTTTGCATCAAATTTTTGTGCCACTATCCTCACCGAGCTCCACCATAAGCCTTACTTGTGTAGGTGTGAGAATTGACAAGATCCGGTACCAATTGTGCTATTTCCTTGATACATTATTGAGTGATCATTGATCCATCTTCAACATTGGATAATGTACATTGGTCTAGTTCTTTCCTTTCTTCCACTCACATTTGCTCGAGTCTTGTGATGGATAGGCAAGGCATTTCATCTCCAGTCTTCCATGACAACGACGGCGCGAACAAGTACATCACCAAAACGTCCACCTTCGGACTACAACGAGCAATGAGAGGCATTGAGCGACTCGTCATCGACATTCGACAAAATGAAGCAAGGAAAAGGGACTACATCGACACCAAGTTGGACGAACAAATGGATCAAGTACGAGACTTGGTGGCCAAATACAAGTCTTCTTCCCCTTCGTCATCTTCACGGCGGAGACGTCAAGTCGCAAGTCTTCGGAACGGCCACAAGATGCAAGTACCACGTGGCACCGTCAAGAAAACCTTCATGAGCACAAGAGAAGACCGCGAGACGAGCACTAACAAGACGGAGCTACGACTACTACCAGGAATACTTCGGCATCTTCGCCAAGTGTTATCAAGGCATCTTCAAGTTTGGACCTACGACATCTTCGCCTACTCTCGATGTCAAAACCGGCGGATCTCGGGTAGGGGGTCCCGAACTGTGCGTCTAGGATCGATGGTAACAGGAGACGGGGGACACGATGTTTACCCAGGTTCGGGCCCTCTCTATGGCGGTAATACCCTACTTCCTGCTTGATTGATCTTGATGAATATGGGTATTACAAGAGTTGATCTACCACGAGATCGTAACGGCTAAACCCTAGAAGTCTAGCCTATGTGAATGTGGTATTGTATGGATGTACCCTTTCCGGACTAACCCCTCCGGTTTATATAGACACCGGGGGTATCTAGGGTTTACATGGAGTCGGTTACATAAGAAGGAATCTTCATAATTGGTCGCCAACCTTGCCTTCCACGCCAAGGAGAGTCCAATCCGGACACAAGTATGGTCTTCGATCTTCATGTCTTCACAGCCCATCAGTCCGGCCCATGGATAGCGAACCGAACGCCCTAGGACCCCTTAGTCCAGGACTCCCTCAGAAGCCCCTGAACCTGGCTTCAATGACGAGGAGTCCGGCGCGCAGATTTGTCTTCGGCATTGCAAGGCGGGTTCCCTCCTTCCGAACTCCAGAATAGTCATCGGATGAAGTAAGTATATCCAGACCTGTGTATATAATTGCGGAGAATACAATATCCCACGAGCCCAACTTGTTGATAACTGTTCATGACATCGTATCATGCCTGCCCGGTTACTATTTCCAATCGTAGGCTAGCGAGCCGCCCCACGTCTCGGGGCGCGGTTTTATCGGCACGTCTTGTCAAGGCAGAGATCGTGTCCCCTTTTTTATGGGATTTTCATTAATGCAGGCGTGGATAACCCAACCGTCCCCTGGGTACAACTCCTTGCTGATAGGTAAGTTTAGAGACCCAGGGGGAGACGCCCAGCATTCTGGGCCTTTATATAGAGACCAAGTCTCGTCTTCTTCCCTTGCGCTTGCTCCTTCCCCAACCCCAGCCACTCCAAGTTCCAACCCTCGGGTTCCAATCACCACCAGCCCTAATCATGTCCGGATCCAACCGTCAGGGACGATGGGTGGCTTCTTCTGCCACAGAGGAGGATATTGTGAAGCTCCGCGTAGCGAGGTATCTGACCCCGTAAATCCTTCATCGGCTTCCGGCACAAGGGCAAGTTATACCGACCCCCAGATCTGGCGAGAGGGTAGTATTTGTATCCCACCTCCTGCACGGGCTGGGGTTCGCGCTTAACCCCTTCGTCCGGGGGCTCATGTTCTACTATGGGCTAGATTTTCACGATCTGGCCCCGGACTCTATTCTCCTCATCTCGACATTTATCGTCACGTGTGAGGCCTTCCTCCGGACTCCTCTGCACTTTGGTTTGTGGCTCAAGACCTTTGATGTGAGGCCGCAGTTGACAGAGGAGGAGGAGGAGGCAGAGTGCGGCAGCGTCATAATAGGCAAGCTGGCCAGCGCGGTTTGGCCCGAAGGATCTTTCGCCAAATCTTCCGACCTATGGCAGCAGGGGTGGTTTTATATCAACGAGCCACGGGGCTCCAAGTGGGCGGCTACACCTGCGTTCCGACCCGGCCCTCCAATTCAGCTTGCTTCATGGATCAATAAGGGATTGGACTGGGGATCCGTCAATGAAGTGCAGACTCTGCAAAGTCGCATCCGAAGCCTTACCGAGAAGGGCATCGGTCTTGTGAACGTTGTTCAAGTAATGCTAGTCCGCCGGATCCTTCCATGTCAGCGGCGGCCTCTCCGTATGTGGAAGTTTAACCCAGAAGGGCGGCGGACTTTAGAGCACTTCTTCGGCACTACGCACGAACGAATGTGGAAATTATATTTCGGGTAACGAGAGCAATGGCCGGACACCACCGAAGACGTTGGCCTTGACTGCAATCATCCGGACACTTCGGTAAGTACTCGATATCCGAGCACCTTCCATTCGAGCATCTCTTAACAAGATACTGAACAATCTGTCCCTGTACAGGACTGGATAAAGAAAGCGGTGCTAATCTGGTGTCTGGCGCCCCTTCCCGAAGACCCTGCGACCGCCCTGCTGACGAGAATGCTGATTCCGACACCGTACCAGGTGTCTGCAGAGGGGGCGAGAGCAGGGAGCCCAGAGGTGATACCCACCCTGAGGATGAATTGAACGCTGCATTCGGGGAAACCCTAACACTTTTGCCCAAGGGTAAGGGTGCAGAGGGAGCCCTCCATGTCAAGAAGAGGGCCGCTTCCGAAGATCTGGAGGGGAAGCCTTCCAAGAGAGGAAAAACGCCATCGTTGGGCGGCTTGGGCCAGGCGAGCGAGGCTGCCATAGGGCTTGATGACGAGGACGAACCTCGGGGCAAACCATAAGTGAGGCTGGGGCACTTTAAACGTACCTCATTCCTTTCCTACTAGTGAAGTAATCATCCGATATATGTTCATCCACACAGGTTAACATCTGGTGTTTCTCAACCGTCCTCCTCCTCGGGAGATCTTCTTCCGGAGATGATGGAGAGTGACACGCCTTCTCCGGCCTCATCGCCCAACATTGGGGATGATACCGAGGTATTGTCCCGAAGGGCTCCTCCCGATCGCCAAGTAGTACAGGAAACGCAGAAGGCGTTACCCGAAGGTGGTGCCTCTATCACTCAGGGTTCGGGAATCAAGAGTGGCGTCCCCGAACCCTCCGGTTGTCAGCCGGAGACGATTCTGGAGGCAAGTAAGCGGGTTCCTTTACAGGAATGTCGTACTCCGGCGGTGGTTTCCGAAGACCCAGGAACGCCGGAAATGCTGACGGACATGCTGCGACGAGCATCCATTTCAGAAGAGCATCGTTCCTTGATGGTTACGGTGGTCAAAAGGGTTCTATCCGCGAAGAGTGGATTGCACGAGGCCTTCACGAGCCTTCTAAGAGGTTTTGAGGTTTGTGATGTAGTTTTGTCAATTGAATTTTATTGACAGAATGCACCTGTTGTATATGCAGTAGCCCCTGAGGCTCGGATTGCCTTCCGAAGGAAGCGATCGGAGGATCAAAGAGATATGCTCAGGTATTAACCTTGATTTGATTTGAAATACAGGCTGTCTCCCCTCCTGCGGCTGCCCGAAATACGGAAGTGGCCGAACTGCAGCGAAAGCTGGATATTGCGGAGGATGACATTGCATTGATCAACAGGCGTCTTGACGACTCGCAAGGTATATATTTCGAGCATTCCTTACACCAGTGTGCTTGACGCTGAAAAGAGCTTTATATGAAATGTGCATGAAATGCAGATGGTGCTGCCGCCGTGGAGGCTCTTCGGACGGAGCTAGTCCGGGCCATGGAGCGGGCCCGGTTTAGTGATGTTGCTGCTGAAAGGGCACCGGCTGAATTGAAGGCCAAACAAGCCGCACGATGCCAGGGCGAGGAGAAGATATCCACGATGACACTCGTGTTGGAGAATGCTACTGGCCACTGCGAATTTCTTGAGAAGGAGAATAAAGCCTTAACGGCTGAACTGGACAAGGCCCGACAGGAGGCGAGAGAAGCGCGATCAGAATCCAGAGCACTCCATGAGGAGGTTCGGCTGGCGAAGGAGATAGTGGCTGGAAAGCCTTTTCTGCTGCAGACTAAGTTCGGCGACCCGGACTATGCTCAGCTGAACCAAGTGTGGAGTTCTCCGGACGAGTATTTGGACTTGCCGAAGAGTTCTTCCGATGCAGTGCGGTATTACCAAGCGCGAGCTGGATATGCAATGGAGAAGCTTTTTTTGTCACAGTTTGGCGTGTCAAAGCGCCCTCTGCTGCTCAATGAACAGATGTCCCAATGGGCCGAACTTCATAGGGTATCTGGCGCGGCCATGAAGGATGTCATAATCCGGCTGTGGCCAACCGAGCCTGCGCCGAATAGCTATTTTGGTTTGGTGCAGAAGCTTGTCGATGCGGTGCCGCAAATCGATGCTGCGAAGCGATCGGCGTGCATTGAAGGTGCACGGATGGCCTTTGCCCGAGTCAAGACATTCTGGGGAAAGATGAAGGCCATTGACGTCGCGACGAAGGGTCCGCCTGAAGGCAAGGACCGGCCAGAACAGGAGCGTTATTTTGAAGACGTCCTGGAGGCCGCCCGCTTGATAGAGGGTCAATGCTCGAAAAACATATTGTTCGAGTGAGGTTTATGATGATTGTAAAAGACAATTTTATAGTTAATCTATTTATGTTTTGCTCGAAAGCTTGAATTCCTCCAGTGCGGCCATTTTAATATAATTTGAAATTTTTCCAGTCGTCGGCTTCAGCCCCCTCATAGGAAGTGCGGGGGTGTTCCGAAAAGCATTTAATCACTCTTTATCCAACGTCTTGGTCCATGAAGGAGGTGATAATGCGGCGAACCAGGCAATCGGACTATAAGGCGTTAACACTTTCACTTAACCATAGGAGTTTTATGGTGGGGCTACGACATAGCCCCTGGTATGTATGCGGCGTGTGGTGCCTTACATATCTGATCTGAAAAAGATCCCTCGTGTTACACGGAGAATCGCTAAAGATTCCAATAAGTCGTCAAGTGGTTGACCAGCTCTCGCCGCATCATGACAGTCAGTTTTCGGCTTTCTCTACAGAGGTGCTCATCCGGTTTAGGCCAGGGCACAATCGCAGTAGTTCTCCCTTTACTACCCTAGCCGATAGAGCGGAACGTAGGGTAGCAAGCACAGGAGCCGGGCAACCCAACTATTGACCCAAGACAATGATTCGGAGGTGATGCATATAAGACCAAACCTGCGATGCCGAAGTACGCTATAGAGCTGTTCGGACTTTTACTGGCAACTCATTCGTTCCCATGTCGAGCCCCTGGCAGGGTATGCCAAGGTGCATCTGCAAAGCGGCCGTTGAGGCCGTACTTTTTGCTGAAGGAGTATGAAAGATCGGTTCGGATGGGGCTTACTGAGAGCGGAGCGATGTGCCAATGATAAATTTATGTATATATATATATATAAAAGGAAACCACGAACCAGGCTATTTGACATGCTCGGTGTCGGGATCAGAGGAAAAAGGGCATAGTACAGGCTCGGAATAAAGAGTGCGGTCTACAAAAAGTTATTTTGGACCTCCTGTCGCACGTCTGCGTCGCCCGTCCTCGGGGAGGGGAATCCTTAACGGAAGTAGCCCCTTAGGTGAGTGTATGGATCCGAACTCCGATAGAGTCTGTTGTAGATGTTGTCCAGTTGGTCACCTGTTCTTTAGGGATGATACAGAAAAATAAGGAAACCAGATAAAAAATGTTACGGGAATGCTTGTAGGGTTGTCCGTATTGTGCTTCCGCCGATGCCCATGGTATCTTGAGTGCGTAGTGATGTGCGCGTGTTGCAAATTTTGCCAGTACAGTAGGTGGGTGGTGGAAGCCGAACTGCTATTTGCGTTCCGGGAGTGGTCGAACTCCGGAGGGAAACTGTTTCTGGCCCCTGGTGTTCGGCTGGTGAGCCGATCCGTCGTCTTTATCGCCTGGTGGCCTCCTCCCCTTGTGATCAACGTTAAGCTTGCCTGCCTGCTTGAAGACCCAACAGTTTTGGTTGGTATGATTAGCTGGTCTATCAGGGTGACCGTGGATCTGACAAGGTCGATCCAATATCCTGTCAAGGGTGGATGGTCCATCCTGGTTTGCCTTTAGTGGCTTCTTCCGTTGACCGGGCTTCAGATTGTGAAATCCGGCATTCACCGCTGTGTCGCGTATAGTATTGCGACTGTTGTGTTCGGTTCGTCATGGCTTGCTGTTGCCATCTCGGATTTCGTAAGTGCCCGGGCCCCTGGCGTCATTGCTTTTATAAGCAAGCCAGTTGTCTTCTCCCGCACAAAAGTGGGTCATTAGAGCGGTAAGGGCTGTCATGGATTTGGGTCCTTCCTGGCCAAGGTGACGCGCTAGCCATTCATCCCGGACGCAAGGGCTTCTGCGTCCGGACAGTCGACAATTTGGTTCTTTTTGACTAAGAACCTGGTCCAGAGCTCCCTGGCTGACTCGTCGAGCTCCTGGACAATGTGACTTAAGTCATCGGCGTATAATGGCCGGACATATGTTCCATGGAAGCTGTCTCGAAAGGCGTCTTCCAAATCTTCCCAGTTGCCAATAGAATTTTCTGGCAAACTGTTTAGCCAGTACCGAGCTGGCCCTTTAAGCTTGAGAGGTAGGTATTTAATGGCGTGGAGGTCGTCTCCGTGGGCCATGTGAATATGGAGGAGGTAATCCTCGATCCACACCGCGGGATCTGTTGTTCCATCGTATGATTCGATGTTAATGGGTTTAAACCCGTCTAGAAATTCATGCTCCATTACTTCGTTAGTGAAGAAGAGAGGGTGTGCGGCTCCTCTATGTTGGGCCACACTATGAAGCACTTCCAGCGGGCTCCGTTTACGGTGCTCGGGCCGGTCATGGTCGGTTCTGTAATGTCCGAATAGGTGACCATCATCGTCGGTCAGGGTATATCTCCGTGATCTGTACATCGATCTTGTTCGTCCTGCTTTACCCTCCGGGTCTTGGTTGATGTCGCGAGTGTTCCCCCGAGCTGTTTTGTTTTTGCTTTGACGGCCAGATGGGTTGGTATGGTGCTCTGCTTGGGCTGCTGCTTTGTCTGGACCAAACTATGGTCGGCCCACCGCATTGTTCGATGGTGGTATGGGCTCCATTGCCTTGCCATCATATTGAGGGGGACACCTACTCTTGGGGTGGCTTTTGTATGGGCTGCTAAGGCCGTATTCTTCAGCGGCCAAGACCTCGGTCCATCTATCATTGAGCAAACATGGCTTGCTTGAAGCTGCAGCTGCTTCTTCCTTAGGCTCCTTGCAGTGGCTATAAGCCGTCGTTTAAAGCGCTCCTACTCGAGAGGTTCCTTAGGCATGATAAAGTCCTCGTTGCCGAGGATCTCCTCTTCCTCGGAGAGTGGGAGATAATTGCTATCCTCCGAGTCTCCATATGTGGCCTGTTCATCGGGCCTGTCTTGCCCGCTTTCCTGTTCCTCCTGTTCGGATGTTACCTCAATAGGGTCTTCATTGTCCGGAGTATTATCTTCTCTGGTGCTAGCAGTGTTTTCTCTTGAGCGATGTGACCTAGAGCGGCGCCGTGTGCGCCGGTGTTCGGGCTGTGTACCAGGAGGTTTGTCCTCGACCGGATCCTCCTTGTCGTCGTCGAGAGCGTCGTAAGGTGTGTCTATCATACACACGTCGTACCAGGAAGTGGTCGTCCCGTGTCTGGCGAGTAGTAAGCTCTGGCCTTGCCCCTCATCGTCGTCCACATCGTCGATGTCCTCGGAGCGGGGGTCGGGCGTGTTGGATAGGTCTTCAACAGTGGCTATGAAGTGGGTGGCGGGTGGGAAGCAAAATTCTCCATCATCCGCCGTAGGTTCGAACCGAACATAGTTCGGCGATGGGTCATCTGACAGGGATATGTTTTTTTAGCGAGTTTAGTATGTCGCCCATGGGCGAGTGTTGGAAGACATCTGCGGCGCTGAACTTGAAGATCGATAACCGATCGAGTTCGGTATATGCGGGCTCGCAGGGTTCGGAGCTCGACATCGGAGGCGAGTCCGAGGTTCCGTTGATGCAGATACCGTATGAAGTGGAATCTGCGTGCGGCTCCAACGCCGCGGGATCGGTAGCCCCCGTGATGGGGTCGAGCTTCCCATCTTCGGACGACTTGATCTGCTCCGGATTTAAGGCCAGAGCTGCTACGGGAGCTATCTCCTGGATGCGGCCCGATGACAGGTTTAAGCCATGTTCATCGGGGCGACGGGGAGCGGTTGCCGCGGTCTCAAATCCGTCGAAGATCAAGTCTCCACGAATGTCCGCAACGTAATTCAAGCTTCCGAATCTGACCTGATGGCCAGGGGCGTAGCAGTCGATTTGCTCCAGATGGCCAAGCGAGTTGGCCCGTAGTACGAAGACGCCGAATACGAAGATCTGTCCGGGGAGGAAGGTTTCTCCCTGGACAACGTCATTACTGATGATCGAAGGGGCCATCGAGCCCCTTGCCGATGGCATAGTGGAACTCTCAATGAAAGCACCAATGTCGGTGTCAAAACCGGCGGATCTCGGGTAGGGGGTCCCGAACTGTGCGTCTAGGATCGATGGTAACAGGAGACGGGGGACACGATGTTTACCCAGGTTCGGGCCCTCTCTATGGAGGTAATACCCTACTTCCTACTTGATTGATCTTGATGAATATGAGTATTACAAGAGTTGATCTACCACGAGATTGTAATGGCTAAACCCTAGAAGTCTAGCCTATGTGAATATGGTAATGTATGGATGTATCCTTTCCGGACTAACCCCTCCGGTTTATATAGACACCGGGGGTATCTAGGGTTTACATGGAGTCGGTTACATAAGAAGGAATCTTCATAATTGGTCGCCAAGCCTGCCTTCCATGCCAAGGAGAGTCCAAACGGACATGAGTATGGTCTTCGATCTTCATGTCTTCACAGCCCATCAGTCCGGCCCATGGATAGCGAACCGGACGCCCGAGGACCTCTTAGTCCAGGACTCCCTCACCTACCTCTGACGAGTACGCCTACATCGGCCTTCATCCACGATGACGGTGACGAGATGATCGAGCATGGAATTTTCCCTTCGGTCATGGAGGAGAGCGATTATGTGCCATCTTAGGCCTTCATCCACGGCCAAGACGACGAGATGGTTGAGCATGGGATCTTCCCTTCGACCACGACGACGTACGATGACTTGAGTGACTTTTTCCACCATATTGAGAGCGAGAGTGACTTCACCACTAGCCCCATATATGATGAGCTTCCCCAATTCCCATGTGAGGAGAGCCACAACCACCACCACTTGAGTGAGATGAGTGACTCCACCATATGTGACGGTGAGTGCACCTACCTTGAGGCAGTGAGTGAGCCACCACCACATAGAGAGAGTGTGATAGTTGATAGGGCATGTGAGGCCACTATGATTTCTAACGACTTAACCTCTACCTCTATTATGTCTTCTCCTTTGGTGCTAGGTCCCATATATCATGACACGCCAATTTGCGACGACTCCGTCCTTCCTTTGGACAAGACGATGGCCACGGTGGAATATGATGCACCCCCCACATGGTTTCATCAAGTTGATGATGATGACCACCATTTGGTCTTTTCCACCTCACCTACACCACATGAGTGGAATGAGAAAGGTAACATAGGTGAAGGTGATGCTCTAGTCCCACTAGTGGACATTCTTGACATTGATTGCTTGCATGATGATGATCCACCTATTGTCATGCTTCATGCTAGTGTGACTTCCCCATGCGATGATTTACCCATTTATGATGAGTTTGATGATTGCCATGTGGAGTCCATTAATTGTGATGCCATGTTACATAGGATTTCTTGTGACAATTCTATAGGTCACATCATGTTTGACAACCCGCTTGACTTGTCATATGCTATGCATGAGATCAACCATATGTAATATTTGCAATCTCTTCAGAGTGACTATGCATATGCCATTAAAATAAACCCAATTTGCACATATGGCATAGATGACAAGCCCATGGTTATCGGCATTTGTTTCTCTTGTGATGATATTGATATGCTCGCTTTGCATCATTTATCTCATATGCCATGCCATGACCACTTAGCTTTGGATATGCATTGTTTTGGACGTTGTTCGTATTCTCCATATGATGTTTCCACTATTTCTCATGAGGAGACCCCGATAGTTTCCTCATACATTTTAGGAGATTTTGATTCATCCTATGCATTCATGATCCTACTAATTGTGTGCACCATATGCTCCCCATGAATGAAAATGCTATTGGTGTGCCATATACTTGTATGCTAGATTTGCATCCCAATCATGTTATACATAACAAGTATTCTTTCATGATGGATGACATGTTCATATAACATGCATCAAATTTCTTTGAGCGATGTTTATCTTGTGCTAACTCACACATGCACATACACATCATGATGGATGATGCGTACATTTACCACACACACAATTTCTTTGGTTTGTGTCTCTTTTGTGTAGGTACCCATGAATACTTGTCAACCTCACAATTCCATGAGTTGACAAAACGAGATCTAGAGAGCAATGATGACTTGGGATCCCATGGATTGTCTTTCCCACCACTCTCTTCGCACAAAGACTCCGCACATTTCTTCTACATGGCTCTCACATGATTATGGGTTATCACCCATTACATATTATATGCCCATCTTGCCATGTTCACTTTGCATGATATGCTCATTGCCATGCCTTTGCCATGCATTTGTGACCCATGCTTTGTATTACACATGATGATTGATTCTACTACTTGTATGTGTATTTGCAAGCTTGGTGGAGATATTGCTTGTTATTGCCATGTTTGCTATGTGCCCCATGCCTATGATGATACATTGATCTTGCTTTGTGTTCGTGCTCGCGATATGTCATGTGCATTGCCTATATCTCTTATTTGCTCACATGACATGATTGCCATGATTTCCTCTAGTGTGTTGCATCTTTGCTCCACTAGTTTGCACGACTTGATTTCTATGCTTTCTCATGTTGCATCCAATTCTTGGATTACTTGCTCCTATCATATGTTTGGTTGCAACAATGTCATTACTTCACATATGCCATGTCCCATTGCTTGTCACATGATTGATTTGATTGCCCCACACATGTTGCACAATTGCCATCTCATTTGTGTTGGGTGCCACACTATCTTCACCACACCATATGCACATTATGCTTGGATTGTCTTGCACTTGCCCCATGTGTTTAGACATTGCCTTTCATTTGGTGTTGTGAATGACTCTTATGCCTACCATAGACCTTTCATTGAGCAATTTGTGAATACTTCCTATGAACTTCAGGTAGATGCTTATTCTCTTGTCACACATATGTGCATCTCTACCTCACATTTACATGCTTGTTTCCATGATGTCCTTGATTGCGCTCAATTTATGTGCTTACATGGCATGCCACACTCCCTTGTCACACCATATGCTATGCTTGATGACGACACTTGTTTGGTGAATCACCTCTTAAATGCTTGGTTTTGCTCTAATGCTAACCGCATTTGTTTTACCAAGTGTTTGTTCTACTTGTTCCTTTTGAAGGAATCACTAGACAGTGCGACATTGGAGAGTGCCCATTTCCAGCTTGACGATGATGAGTACTTGGTGGTTGTCCACTTCTACACGGCGATGCCCTCTCTTTCTCATGGTGATGAAGATCATGATCCGTGGACGGATCTCTCCCAAGGGGGGGAGATGATGAGGAGCATCCCTTGCTCATCCCCATGGACTCTACTACAACTCGTCAAGCACCTCGTGGACCAATGACAAGAGCACATGCATGCACCGTCGAACCGAGGTTAACTCTTTCCTCTTCGAATTTCATTCGGATTGACATGAGAGTCGGATTCTACCTCAAATGGAAACTCTACGCACTCGTAGGTACCAAGAAGAGGACCGTGAAGAGGCGAGGACGGAGACACATGCACCTATGGTGGAGGAGAAGGAAGAAGGACGAGCGAGGCATGAAGCAAGAGAGGTTGCGGACCACCCCGGGTGCCCGGACCCCAACCGCCGGAGGGCCAAGTCCCTGGCCATCCCGGGTGCCCGGCCCTCCCCTGGGCGCTGCCCCTGCCGGCCCCGGGTGCCCGGCCTCGAAGTCCCAGGTGCCCAGCCCTTGGCCCAGCCGCCGCCTGGGCGCTGGTGCTGCCCACCCCGGGTGCCCGGGCCATCACACCCCGGGTGCCCGGCCTCCTCCTGGCGCGGCCCAGCCGCCCCACCAGGTGCCCGGGCCATCAACCCCCGGGTGCCCGGCCCAGCTCCAGCCGGCCTCGGCCTAGTCCGGGTGCCCGGCCCTGCTTGGGCGCGCGCCTCTGTCCGGTCCGGGTGCCCGGGCCACTTCACCCCAGGTGCCCGGAGCGCTCCAAATGCCTACGTGCATATTTGGGTTTTGGACCCTTGTATCCCCCTCTCCCTCTTATTTCGCCCCTAGACTATAAGTACCCCCCACCTAACTCATTTAGAGGATAGCAAAGTATTAGATAGAGAAAGAGAGAGCTTTGCTCATCTTCCTCCTCTTGGAGATCTAGACCTCCTCTTGGAGAAGCTCCTCTTGGAGATCAAGCCCTCCTCTTGGAGAATATCCTCTTGTGGATATCAAGGCCCCCTCTTAGAGAAGGATTCCCATCATAGGATCATCAAGACCTCTTTCCTCATAGGATTGGGATGAACTATTTACCTCCTGTACCTTCTTGTGTTAGATTTGGACCTTTGTATCTCTCTTTGTGTGATTGGATCTAGCACATGTGTGATTGGATCAAGTCAATTTGAGTGTTCATCTTGTTCTCCCCCTTTTGTGTTCTTCTTATTCTTGGGGATTTCCCCTCCAATTCATGAAAGATCTCCATCTATGGTTCCACCCTACAACACTCTTCTTACTCCTTATTCCTTCATCCATCGTGATCTCACCCAAAACTTGAAAAGTTCAATCACACAAAACTCAAAAAAGCCTTCGTGAGATCCGTTAGAATAAGAAAGCAAATCACTACTATAAGTATTGTTGCAAACCCATTCATATTTTATTTTTCATTATATCTACTATATTCCAACTTTGATGTGGCTCAAACCCTTCAAAAGAGTCCATAGATCAATCAAAATAATCACACAACGCAAAGAAAACATAATCTGTCAAAAACAGAACAATCAGTACTAATCTGAAAACTTTCGATACCTCTGTAACTCCAAAAATTCTAAAAAATTAGGACAATGTGGGACATTTTTATGTAAATCTTGTGTAAAAAATTTAGAATTTTTGGTCGCTTCTGTGATTTTTAAAAATTATTTTACTGGATGCAAATGTTTTTTTTCAACAAGATCAAAGCAACTATCACCCAACATGATCCCAAAGGCTTTGCTTGGCACAAACACTAATTAAAACATGAAAAACACAATAATAACAGTAGCATAATTGTGCAAACACTCAAGAACACAAAGAAAAAGGCAAAAATAAATTTTATTCATTGGGTTGCCTCCGAACAAGCGCTATTGTTTTACGCCCCTAGCTAGGCATAATGCAAGGATTCAAGTATTGTCATCTTTGTTTCTAGATCCATAAGATGCCCTCATGATTGATTCATATGGTGGCCTAATTCTTCTTCTAGGGAAGTGTTCCATACCCTTCCTACGTGGAAATTGAAATTTAATATTGCCTTCTTTCATATCAATCACGGCACCAATAGTGGGTAAAAACGGTCCACCAAGAATAATTGGACAAGATGAATTGCAATCAATATCAATAACAATAAAATCTATCGGCACATAATTCCTATTTGCAAGAATAATAATGTCAATTCTTCCCATAGGCTTTTTAATAGTAGAATCCACCAAGTGCAAATTTAAAGAACATTCTTCAATATCGGTAAGATCAAGCACATCACATAAAGATTTCGGAATTGTAGAAACACTAGCACCAAAGTCACATAAAGCAAAACACTCATAATTTTTAATCTTGACTTTGATAGTAGGTTCCCATTCATCATGTAATTTTCTAGGAATTGAGATCTCTAATTCCAACTTTTCTTCTAAAGCTTTCATCATAGCATCAACAATATGTTTAGTAAAAGCTTTATTTTGTTCATAAGCATGGGGTTAATTTATCATGGATCGCAACAAATAAGTACAATCAATCAAATAAAAATTATCATAATTAAAGTCTTTGTAATCCAAAAGAGTGGACACATCACTAGTTAAAGTTTTGACCTCTTCAAACCCACGTTTATCAATTTTCTCAACAAGATTTTCACCCTCCAAATTATCGGGACGCCTTCTAATTAAAGTTGACTCTTCTTCAGTCCCTTTTTCATCAATCTTAATTTTACTAAACAAAGAATCAATAGAAGAAACACCAATCATTTTAAGATCTTCATCATTTTTATGAAAGCAATCGCTAGAAAACGCTTTTTCTAAAAATTCTCTTTTGGCTCTAAGCATAGCGGTTCTTTTCTTACTTTCATCCATAGAAACATATAAAGCTTTAATTGATTCTTCAAGTTTAGGCAAAAAAATCATCTTGAGATTTTCTACATCATAATAAATTCTATCAATGCTTCTAGACAGATCATCAATCTTACTCAACTTTTCTTCTATCATAGTATTAAAATTCTTTTGAGCATTGATAAATTCTTTAATATTATTCTCAAGATCAGAGGTGTCCCTATTATTATTATAAGAAGGATTACCATAGTAATTACAATAATTATTAGAGGAATTTCTTGGAAAAGGTCTAGGATTAAAATTACCTCTATAAGCATTGTTATTAGAATTGTTTCGCGAAACAAAATTCACATCTATGGCATCACTATTTTGCTCAATCAAAGTAGACAAAGGCACATCATTAAGATCAATAGCAACCAACTTCATAAGAGCATCAACTTTTTCACTCAAAGAATTTATTTCTTCTTCCGAATTAACCTTTTTACTAGTAGGAGCTCTTTCGGTATGCCATTGTGAATAATTTGCCATAATATTATCAAGCAATTTAGTAGCTTCACCCAAAGTAATTTCCATAAAAGTACCCCCCGCGGCAGAATCTAAAAGATTTCTAGAAACAAAATTCAATCCCGCATAATTTTTTTGTAAGCTCATCCAAAGACTTAAACCATGAGTGGGACAATTTCTTAAGATCAATTTCATTCTTTCCCAAGATTGCACAACATGTCCATGCTCAAGTTGCTTAAAATTCATGATTTGCATCCTAAGGGAAATAATTTTTGCGGGCGAAAAATACTTAGTAATAAAAGCATCCTTGCACTTATCCCAAGAATCGATACTATTGCGAGGCAAAGAAGAAAACCAAATTTTTGCACCATCTCGCAAAGAAAACGGGAATAATTTTAACTTCACAATATCATTGTCCACATATTTTTTATTTTGCATATCGCATAATTCCACAAATGTGTTAAGATGGGATGCGGCATACTCATTAGGAGTACCAAAAAATTGATCTTTCATAACGAGATTCAACATTGCGACATTAATATCACAAGACTCTGCACTAGTGACGGGTGGAGCAATCGGAGTGCTAATAAAATCATTGTTGCTGGTATTAGGGAAATCACACAACTTGGTGTTCTCTTGAGTCATTGTCACTATGCAACAAGATTGCACTCAAAAACAGATCTGACGAGAAAAACGACGAACGGAAAAAGGGCGAATAAAACAGAAAATTTTCTGAAGTGGGGGAGATGAAAATGTGAGGAAAATGGCAAATAATGTAAATTGCAAGGAGATGAGATTTGTGATTAGGAACCTGGTAGATGTTGATGATGTCTCCCCGGCAACAGCGCCAGAAATTCCTTTTGATGCGGCTTGAACTACGTCGGTATTCCCCAAAGAGGAAGGGATGATGCAACACATCGACGGTAGGTATTTCCCTCAGTGATGAGACCAAGGTTATCGAACCAGTAGGAGAATCATGCAACACTAAGTAAACGGTACCTGCACACAAAGAACAAATACTTGCAACCCGACGAGTTAAAGGGGTTGTCAATCCCGAACAAATTGTTGAGTTGACGGGATAAAAATATAATAGATTGGATAAATAGATCGCAAATAAAAGTAAAATAAAATAAAGTGCAGCAAGATATTTTTGGGTTTTTGGAAATATACATCTGGAAATAAAAGCGAATAAAAATGGATCTTGAAGGCAAATATGATAAAGAAGAGACCCGGGGACCGTAGATTTCACAAGTGGCTTCTCTCGAGAAAAATAACATACGGCGGTTAAACAAATTACTGTTGGGCAATTGATAGAACTTCAAATAATAATGACGATATCCAGGCAATGATCATTATATAGGCATTACGTCCAAGATTAGTAGACCGACTCCTGCCTGCATCTACTACTATTACTCCACACATTGACCACTATCCAGCATGCATCTAGTGTATTAAGTTCATGGAGAAACAGAGTAATGCAATAAGAACGATGAAATGATGTAGACAAGATCTATTTATGTAGAAATAGACCCCGTATTGTTATCCTTAATAGCAACGATACATACGTGTTGGTTCCCCTTCTGTCACTGGGATCAAGCACCATAAGATCGAAGCCATCACAAAGCACCTCTTCCCATGCCAAGAAAAATCAATCTAGTTGGCCTAACTAAACCAAAGATTCGAACAAGAAATATGAGGCTATAAGTAATCGTGCATATAAGAGATCAAAAGACTCAAATAACTTTCATGGATAAAACCATAGGTCTGATCATAAACTCAAAGTTCATCGGATCACAACAAACACACCGCAAAAAGAGTTACATCAAGTAGATCTCCAAGAGACCATTGTATTGAGAATCAAAAGAGAGAGAGAGGAAGCCATGTAGCTACTAACTACGGACCCGTAGGTCTACAATGAACTACTCACGCATCATCAGAGAGGCACCAATGAGGATGATGAACCCCTCCGTGATGGTATCTAGATTGGATCTAGTGGTTCTGGAACTTGCGCCGGCTGGAATTGTGTTTCGTCGACTCCCCTATGGTTTTTGGATTTTCAGGGTATTTATAGAGCAAAGAGGCGGCGTGGGAGGCCACCGAGGTGGGCACAACCCACCAGGGTGCTCCTGGATCCCCAGGCGTGCCCAGGTGGGTTTTGCCCCCCTCGGGGCACCCCTCTGGTACTTCTTCGGCCCAAGTTGTTCCTTCTAGTCCATAAAAAATCTCCAAAAAGTTTTCCTGCGCTTGGACTCCGTCTGGTATTTATTTTCCATGGGGTAAAAAACAAGCAAAAACAGCAACTGGCACTGGGTACTATGTCAATAGGTTAGTCCCAAAAATGATATAAAGTTTCTATAAAATGATTGTAAAACATCCAAGAATGATAATATAACAGAATGGAACAAGCAAAAATTATAGATACATTGGAGACGTATTAGGGTGTGGTTAAGGATTTTGGAGCAATATCTTCAAGCACTTGAGCAAATGACTCATGATCAAAACCTCATCCCCTTCTAATAGTATTGGCTTTCCTATGGACTCAATGTGATTTGGATCACTTAACAAAAAATGTAGAGTCTTGAAGCTTTTTGCCAATCCATGTTCTTTGCAATTTGAGGGGTCCACATTCACATTTCCTTGCCATACCTACATTGAACGTTCCTAAAATAATCTTTGAATAAGCATTAATTGAATGATGTATATGTTGTTATGAATGACCCAAACCACCCAAGCTATTAGTTGCACTTTCAATCTCCCCCTTTGCGGTAATTGATGACAACATATAGATCTAAGCTTCGACATTG
This sequence comes from Aegilops tauschii subsp. strangulata, assembly GCF_002575655.3. NCBI lineage: Eukaryota > Viridiplantae > Streptophyta > Magnoliopsida > Poales > Poaceae > Aegilops > Aegilops tauschii. Next base: position 107,575,566 of record NC_053038.3, on the reverse strand, counting down.
GATATAATCAATGAATAGCATCATCTCTTATAGAAGTATGTGATATGCAAGAGCTCCTCCTATATTTGTGCATTATTTAAAATTTGCATTTGAATGCAAATGCACAATCGATTAGGATCATGGGTGACTCTTTCATGTCACATACATCTTGGTGGAGCGCACAAGAGAATATGAATGAAATAAATCAAGCACTCGTCACCAAGAAAACATGTGAATAATCATCGCAATAATCACAACTGATGGATAGATGTCATGCAAAGCAAATTGATATGACCACACACAAAGCATAGCATAATCTTGCAAACCATCACAATCAAATTATCTCAGAAGAAAATCAAGTCCAAAAAACAAGCAAAAGCAAAAGGCTCTCTCACAAAGCCCTATGATCTATATTTACTCACCCCTTCAGCAACAAGTTACCCAAAAGTTCGAATAAAAATAGAGCTAACGTCACTCTGGGCTCGATCCACGGTAGCTGGCGATGAAGTCCTCTGGCTTGCAGCTCCAGTGTGGGTTGATGGAGTGGAGAGAAGTGCATCTACAAATGCTTCTGATGAAGTCTGCTGGACGGGAGGGGTGGACACAGGTGGTGCAGAAGTAGGAGAAGCAGTAGGAGCAGTCTCTATGGCTGGAGCATCTGAGGTCACAACAATTGTAGCTGACCTAGGCATCGTATGGAACTAACTTGTGGTAGGAAGTACATCATCATCACTTCTTGGCTTTTCTTCCATGTCTGCCTTGATCTTCTCAAGATCCGTGGCAATCTCCATTACCTTACCATCTAGATCATGGAACTTGGTTTCCATGATCCTCTCAAGACTCTCCTGGTTCTTTACAAGGTTAGCTAGGCCTCACTCAATCCTCTAAGTGGCTAGCAGAAGATATAGCATCCGATCTATCTTCGTCTTGGGCAGCTGTGTTGATGAAGTACTGGGACCAACTAAAGTTCCAGAATATCTAGTAGTCTCTTCCTGTGCTTGGGCACCAGCAAAGGTGGAATGCGAAGGCTCCATAGTAACTGTGCAGTCCTCCTTCTCTGGCTGAAGCGACAGGTGCCGACGGTCAAGCAGATAGACATTGTTACCAACCTTAGAGTTGATAAGCATCTGGATATGAGGTGCAAAACCGCAAGAGCGCTTCTGATCTCCAGCTATCCTCCTCACTGTTTCTATAATAAGATCCATGATCTTGGATCTAGTGAAGATGTCAATGTGATGCAACATGTTGATAGAATATCCTCGGATCATCCTCTCATCTCCTGACTTGGGCATAAGAGTGTGCCTCAAGATGGTGTTAATTTTATCAAGTCCTAACAGCAGATACTAAATGGATTCCAACTTGTGTTGTTTAACATAGTACGGAGGGATAGGCGTGTACATGTTAGCCATGGAGTTATGATCCATTTTGGGCTTCCCATATACATCCAAGTAGTTCTCTGCATCCCCTGGAGCACCAATTAGTTCAGCCCATTCTTTAATGGAAGACTCATATCTTACACCCTCAGTCATCCAACGAATCTTGCAATCCAGGTAGAAATGTGCAATGGAATAGAATTGCATGATGAGCTCGTCATTCCATGCAGTCAACATTCGACCAATGAAATCATCAATCTCAAGTGTCTTGAAGTACTCATGCACATTCGGGAAGTTGTCGGGATAAGCATCAATATACTTCCAATCTACCCATCTTATGTCACTAACTGTGGGCTCTTGTCAAGAAGAACTATCTCATAAAAGTCATGTTGCTCCCTGAGTGGAAACGATAGTCCATGGCAGTCCTCCTCCTGATGGCATAGGGATTTGTGGTTCTCCACTTCCTTAGCCCTTTGTCCTTCATGCTCTTCATGTCATCTACCTCTGGATGGGAATCATCATGAGCAGGCAGGCATGGTCTGGTTTTCTTGAGGTGCATTGTGGCTTCATCTTCTTTAGTTTCTCTCTTAGGCACTGGGGCCTTGTTCTTCTGAGATGCAGGAATGGTTAGAGTGGTCTTGCTCTTGGCCTCTGCAGGAGTTGTCTTGGCCTGGGCAGCAGGTGGTGCATTCTTGGGCATATCATCTGCCATGAGCTTTCTCAGCTTGGGAGGTGGTGACTTGGCAGCAGGCTCTTCCTTCTCTACCTCTTCATCTTATGGATCAACATACATGGAAGTAGGTCTGCCAACAACATGAATAGTGCTCTTTCTTTCCTTGGTTGGCTTCTTGGTTTTTGGTTGCCCTTGTCCAGAATTGCCTGGATTCTCAAGAGTGAGAGTGAATCCTCTGTTGGCAGTAGTGGGTGTTGGCACTTTTCTTACAGTAGCCCTCTCCTTCTCTGAAGGACCATCTTCTTTTCTCATCAACTTCCTCTTGGAAGTGACATCATCTGGAACAAAAACCTGAATCTTCTTCATCAGAGTTCTTCTTTTTGGCACGTGTGGCAGCCTTAGGAAGTCCATGAGAACTTGGAGTTCTTGGATCCTCAAAACTGCACTCAGGACTAGTGCATGCACTGATCTCAACATCATGTTCTGACACATTCTCACTATCCTCGGAAACTGATATGCTTCTCAACTGACCCTGTGAATAGAATAGATGGGGTAGAATGGACGAGGGTCAAAAAAAGCAAAAGATTTTTGCCAAAAAATTAGTTCAAAATTCAGTTTTAGGTTTTCTCTGTGTGCAGTTCGATCTCACCGAGTGAAATATTCCAGAAATTCTGAGGCAACAACAGAAACTTGGTCACACATTATGGTGGCACCGAGTGTGTGCTTTGGTCTCCCCGAAGTGCATATTGGATTTAAAAAATGTTGTTTCTGTCACACTGAGTGAGTACGGTTTGGTCATACCAATACCAAACCGTACTCAGTGCATTTGCCAAAGCCACCCCGGTGGCACCGACAAAGTACAATCGGTGAGTCCGATATGAAGACAACAAAACCCTAAACCTAATTTTTGTTAGTCAACCCTAAAATCTAGGAGCTTCTTAGGTGGATTGAATCGTGCAAACTATAGGAAGATAATGCGCAAGCTTCTGTGCTAAGAATCAGAGTTTGAGAAGCACAAAAGGATTGAGTCATACCCTCGATTGGTGACGACCCTCTACGGCGGCGACGGCGGGTGAGATTGTTGACGACGGTGGTGGATTCTAGCGGCGAGAGCATGTGGAAGATGACGGCGATGATCAAGCTTTCTGGAGACGAAAGAGGCGAGGTGCGGGAATGTTTGGATTGAAGGAATTTGCAAGAGAACCATCCGTTGGATATAGATATACTCGCACTGTGTCGGTCAGTCCGATCCAAATCACTCGGTGGTACCGAGACATGTAACTGCCAGAGATAGTGCGTTTTGGTGGCGCCGAAAGTTTTCGACCAGTCTATCTCAGGGCACTTAAACAGATCAATCTAAGTGCATTGGTGGGACCGAAGGGGAATGGATCGGTCAAATCGAGATACACTTATAAGTTTTTAATGTTCAGCCCTATTCAGATCGGTGACTCCGAGTGCTCGTCGCCCAGAGGTCCGAATAGCAACTTGTTCAAATTTTGTGATCCACGAGAATGAAACTGAGATGAGTAGAGATAGATAGCTGGGGGAGGTTCTCATGCATTCTTGTCCATCCAATTGGCCAAAGGATCCAAATCAACCAAACAACAATTGGATGTACTCGGATGAGAAAAAATGCAATGTAACATGCTCACACAATAAGATAGCAAATAAAATAGGTTAAACATGCACAACCAACTCTAGCATCTATCAAGCAATGGTCGATGACAAAGTCATCCATATATGAGTACATTGACTTAAGAGCCAAAGGAGAACATTTGATCACAGGTCATACTCATCGTTTAAGCATGATACGTCTACAAGGTATCTATAATTTTTGATTATTTCATGCTATTATATTATCAATCTTAGCTACGTTATATGTAATTTTATATTATTTTGGGGGACCAACCTATTAACTCAGTGCCCAGTGCCACTTGTTGTTTTCTGCTTGCTTTTGGTTTTCCAGAAAAATCTGTACCAAATGGAGTCCAAACGCTATGAAACTTTTTGACGATTTTTTTCTAGACATAAGAGACCCTAGAAGTTCCGCGAGGAGACCAGATGCGAAGCAAGGAGACGGCAAGGCAACAGGGCTCGCCCTTAGGGGTAGGCGGCCCTGATGCCTTGTGGGTCCCACATGGCTCCGTTTGACCTAATTCCAACAAAATAAATTCCTAAATATTCCAAAAACACCAGAGAGCCACCCAAAATAATTTTTCCGCCGTTGCAAGCTTCCGTTCTTCCGTGATCCCATCTGCAGGCCTTTTCGGTACTCTGTCGGGGGGGGGATCGATCACGGAGGGCTTCTACATCAACCTTGATGCTCCTTCGATGATGTGTCAGTAGTTCACCATAGACCTATGGGTCCATCTAGCTAGATAGCTTCTTCTCTCTCTTTGATCTTCAATAAAATGTTCTCTTTGGAGATTGATCCAATATAGTCTTATTTTGCAGTGTGTTTGTTGGGATCCGATGAATTGTGGGTTTATGATCAGATTATCCATTGAAAGTAATTGAGTCTTTTCTGAACTTTATTATGCATGATTATTATAGTTTTGTATTTCTCTCTGATCTATCTGTGTGGTTTGGCCAACCTGATTTATTTATTTTCAGCGGGAGAGGTGCTTTGTAGTGGTTCAATCTTGCGGTGTCCTCACCGAGTAATAACAGGTGTAGCTAGGCACATATTGTATTGTTGCTACAAAGGGTGAAACGACGGGGTTTAATCATATTGCTTTGTTTAATTCTATCTACATTATGTCATCTTGCTTAAAGCGTTACTCTATATGTCATGAACTTAATACCCCAGATGCAGGAAGGAGTCGGTCGATGGGTGTAGTAGTCGATGCAGGAAGGAGTCGGTCTAGTTGTCACATACGTAATGCATATATACATGATCATTGCCATGAATAACGTCATAACTATGCATTTTTTAATCAATTGCCCAATAACAATTTGTCTACCCACCGTATGCTATTATTATGAGAGAGAAGCCTCTAGTGAAAACTATGATCTCCGGGTCTACTTTAATCATATTACAAAAACAAAAACTTCCTTGCTGTAATTTTTCTTCTTTTATTTTACTTTGCAATTTATCTATCTACTACTATCATATTTAATCCTTGCAATTAACGAGTACAAGGGGATTGACAACCCTCTTGCCCGCGTTGGGTGCAAGTATTTGCTCTTGTGTGTGTATGTACTATTCACTAGGTATTTTCTCTTGTGTGTGGTGGGTTCATCCTGGTTGCTCTCTTTGAGAGTAAGTGGTGTGGGTGGGGTATATATAGCCTTCACCAAAATCTAACCATTACACACCTTTATGCACAACCCGATAGGACCAAGTAAAAAACGCAGTGAGACCGACCAGTACAAAAGGTTTGAACTTCAGATGTTTCGATGAGACCGGATGGATCCACTAGGTGTGACTGATTAGTGATGACCTAAGCACTTTCCTCATTTTGGTAATTTCGATCGGTTTCACTCCGTGATTCTGAGATAAAATTGATGGGTTATATAGAGTTGCACGCGCACTTTGGTGGGACCGAATGTCATCTCGGTGAGACCGAGTTTCTAGGAATTAGGCAGTGGCTCTGTCTGATGTATCTCGGTGGGTTTGGGTGTATATGTTTCAGTGGGACTGAGAGTAACTTTACGGTTTTGGACAGATTTGATTGTGAGGGTGTGGCTGAGGGTTTTGGACCAATATCTTCATGCACTTGAGATAATGACTCATGATCAAAATCTCATCCCCTTTTAATAGTATTGGCTTTCATATGGACTCAATGTGACCTTGGATCACTTGACCAAAAATGTAGAGTCTCGAAGCTTTTTTCCAATCCATGTTCTTCGCAATTTGAGGGGTCCACCTTCACATGTCCTTGCCATACATACATCAAACTTTCCTGAAATAATCTTTGAATAGGGATTTGTTCAATTATGTATATGTTGTTATGAAATACCAAAACCACCTGGAGATTATTTGCACTTTCAGGGGGAAGGTAGGGTGACTCATCGAGGATCTCGAATCCAAGCTTAGTGAACAACGTTATAGGAGCCATGCCCGCCTCCTTCAAGTACCTCACCTCTGTGCCCTCGTGTCATCCATGTCGCTCTTACCGCCAGACTACCAATCGTCGAGCCTGGTCGCAATGCCACCCCGTGGCCCAGAGCCTCTCGACGGACTGAGCAATGGACACCAAGAACCATAGTGGCACAGGGACAACAGAGACGAGGAGGACACAGCAAAGGAGACGCCCGCCTGTAGCGACCCGACCCGAGTGGATCAAGTCTCTGTGCTTAAGTGTCATCCCTGGATCGGTATGCTGACACACACAGTACTCGAGGATTTATAACAGAGGTAAATCACATGTATAAAATAACGTAAATACTATTACCTCAATCCAAAATAGCGGAAGTAACAAGGTTGTGGATTCCCATCAACACCAACGGCAAAGTTGAGTGTAGAAATCGTAACCCTAACGTATCACTTACTCGTCATAAGAATCCTGCAACATGAAACGTTGCAGCCCGAAAACGGGTCAGTACATTGAATGTACTGGCAAATTCACACCATAGAGAAATGATGAACAAAGGCTATCACTACATGCATATATGGCTGGTGGAAAAGCTCTATGATTATAATGTTTTTGCGAAAAGCCAATTTTTCCCTACTTCAAAGGAATAAATTTTATTTAACTATCATGGTGGTTGTGAAACATTGAGAAGGTACCTCCAACTCAATCCCAATTAAGTATCATCATTAACCCAACAATTTAATTAAAGTAACATGATGAGATCAACGGGATAATCCAAGAACTAGATACTCAAGATGTCCATAACCGGGGACACGGCTAATCATGATTAGTTTGTACACTCTGCAGAGGTTTGCGCACTTTTCCCCACAAGACTCGATCGCCTCCGCTTGATTCTCGCACTGCATGATGTTTGAGAAACGGATGACCGAGACACAGTCTTTCAGAAACAATCACTCTTTACTCTGGATGGACCGGTACACCTACTTTCCCCTACATCTTCTAGTCCACCTCTTCAAGAGATCCTGTAACCTACTCAGCTATGCTAGAGCCCATAATAGCTTGTGGCTGCACACGGAAGTTTCCAGCATGAATAATCTTATGATCCCTTTGAGCCTGGGTGGCGGACCTTATACATACAGGCAACACTGGGTTCTCCAGGTGCCTCAATCCACCCAGATGTGAGTTTTAGTTGCCACCTTAAGTTGAACCATTAATAAACATCTCACATCTGTCATGAATATCACTCTAACCCAGATCCACGTCTACGAGCATAGCATGGCAATAATAAAAGCAACATAGAAGTAACTCCCAAGGGTTTGATAATAAATAGGGCAATAGGTACTACCTCATCAACTACTTCCCAATACCCACATGTTATCAATCCTACTCATGCAATGTTTGAGGGTTGAATCTAATGCATAAAAACTGGGTATGAAAGGGATATGATCAAAGTGTGAACTTGCCTGCAATGTTGATGAAGATGATTCGCACTCAAAACTCTTGATAGATCTACTCGTCACTCTCCGGTCAATCTATCGCAAGCAAGCAATGGTAACCACACATAAGCAATCGGTCAAAAGATCGAGAAGAACGAAGAAGACGATTCGGAAACATCAAAACCAAGCAAATAACTCTTGCAACATAAAACAATTTCTAACAGTACCAAAATTATATGAATTTGGCCTTATCAGAAAGTTTAGGTCAAGAGCTTCGATTTGCAAAAAGAATCAACTCAAGCGGAGTTACGGAACTTAAGTTATGAACAAAAGAAGTTGGAATACAAATCTGTTTGAATTCAAATTTTAAAACTTTTAAAAACATGTTTAAGTTGTTTTACTGGATAGAGGAGATCATAACGAAGAAGTGGGCGTTGGTTTCGTTGGATTTGGACAAACGAGTAAAAAGTTATAGATGTTTGAAGATCAGGGGCTAATCTGTAAATAAAATATTCACAGACGGGTCCCTGGCCGAAAATAACAGAAAAAGAAAAAACTAAATAGTGAACGCTCATTTACAGGATCTAAACAGTGGACGTTCGTTGTTTAATAAAACCCTAAAAAACAGATCTAGTCTAGTTTTTTTTAGAAAAACCGAACAAAAGAAAAACCGAGAAAACCGGGCGGCGGTTTATACCGGTTCGCGGCGGTCCGGCGGCGGACCGGGTCGGCGGTGGCGGGGTTCGCCGGCGTCGGAGAAAGGTGGCGGCAGCTCGGGCTCGACCGGAGCGGCGGCTCTGGTGGCCCGCGGCGAGGGCGGAGTGGACGGGGAGGGGCGGCGCGTCGCGGCGAGGAGGATGGCGGCGTCGGCGGCGGTCGACGGCGACGGGGCGGCGGCTACGGCGTGCGGTGGCGGTGAGATGCGGGAGAGGCGGCGGCGGGGCAGAGAGAGAGAGGGGGGCCCGGGGCGGCGCTATTTAAGGGGGGGAGAGGAGGAGGCGTGGGGAAGGGGGCAGAGGAGGCCGGAGGCGGCACGACGGCCATGGCGGCGCGGCGGCGTGCGGGAGGCGGAGTCCTGCCCGGGAGGTCGGGGACGCACGGGCGTCGGGCTGGGCCGTGGCCTGGCTGGGTGCTGGGCCGGCCCAGTTCGGCGGAGGGTTTTTTTTAAACTCCGACAAACAAAATAAAAACAAATAAAAGTAAAAATATTATATAGGCATATAATATATCAAAATTTTCAGAAAAAGATTTCCTACAACGTGAACATTTTTGTGAAGTCAAATAAAATCCTCACAAATTTTAATAAATCCAACAGTACTACTGCCTTAATAAAAATCCAATAAAAATCATTTTAAAAATACCAAAATGATTTCAAATTTATTTTTCTCCAATTTTCTGATGTATTGAATCATGTTACCCTATTTTCTGTATATTTTATTTTTGGAGAAAAATAATTTGAATAAAACTCAAATAACTCCAATATTGAAAAATAATTGCAATGGGACTTTGAATAAATCCTTTGAGACTCCCAACTCATATTTCATTTGTTTTGAAGAAGTCATTTTATCTTCTCTCGTGAAAATCATTGAGTTGCATAAAGTTTCAGAATTGGAAAATATTTTCAAATGATATTCAAATATTTTCAACACCCCCTTTCATTTAAATAAATGGAAGAAGTCATGTCATCTTCTCTCCAGGGTTTTGTGATGAAAAGAATTTGAATTCATGGAGACCATAAAAGCAAAAATGAAAGTTTGGGAAAGTCCTTTTATTCCCTCTCATTTAACTTTCAAAAGTTTTCGAATTCCACTCACTTTCAGTCAATCAATCAAACAATCAACCCAATCTATCTGTTTATTATAACATTCCAAAATTTAGAATTTTGGGATGTTACACCGCCTTCGGCAAATGAGAATGCGGTGTTGAGCACCCAAATTCATCAATGCCCCCAGGAGACGACTAGCTTCAACCACCGCTAGATACCAGGGCCCTCCAGGCTCATAGTCTACCAGGCTACCGTGCAGCACATCACGGTCCACTACGGCCTTGACGCCACCGACATTTCCACTGTGGAGGGTTGCGCCATCGCCATCAAGCGGCATTGCAGGCAGCCATGCCCCTCTTCGCCTACAACGCGCTGCTCGGGAGGGGAAGCCACGCGACTATCGACAAGTTTGTGCTCCCCTCGGGTCGCACCACCTCACGCCAGGATTCACGGGTTACTGCCTGGGAAGAGAGGCGTCGACGGCCGGAGGGAAGTTGGGCGATGGGGGAATAAGAAGTGAGTGGGGAGAGAGTGCGGGGTCGCTGGGGAATGATACGTCTCCAACAATTTTATATGGTTTCGATGCACTTTTATATGATGTTCATGAACTAACCTATTAACCTAGTGCCCAGTGCCAGTTGTGGTTTTTTGCATGCTTTTGGTTTTCCAGAAAATCGATACCAAACGAAGTCCAAATGCGATAAAAAATTACGGTGATTTTTTTGGGACATAAGAGATTCCTGAAGCTTCGAGGGAGGACCAAAAGACCCACAAGGGAGTCACAAGCTCGCCTATCACGCCCCGGGGGTAGGGAGGGGCGTCTAAGCTGGTGGGTCCCTCGTAACTTGTATTGGCGTGAAACAAACGCTGAAAATTCTTATAAATCGGGAAACCCCCAGAAAGAAACCTAGAACTCCCTCGCTACCGCTGCAAGCCTCTGTTCTGAAGCGATCTCATCTAGAGTCCTTTTTCGGCACCCTGCCCGAGGGGAAAATCATCACCGGAGGCCATCGTCATCATCCTGGTAGCCTCCATGACGAGGAAGGAGTAGTTCACCATCGTGGCTGAGGGTATGTACCAATAGCTATGTGTTTTATCTCTCTCTTTCTCTCTCATGATCTTGATAGGGCACGGTCTTGATGTACCATGAGCTTTGTTAATATAGTCGGATCATATGGTGTTCTTCCCTCTCTATCTTTGTTGTGATGAATTGAGTCTTGCGATTTGAGGGTTCATTATTATCGGATTGAATATTGGATTTGACATCACTTGATGCATGTCTTGCATGTGGATACCCGTAGTGACAATGGGGTATTCTACTGAGTCACTTGATATATGTTTTGTTAATCAACTTGAGGATTCCCGTGTAGACATGTTGTCCTCCTACTTTCCCCAATAGAAACTTTGGGGTACTCTTTGAAGCTCTTTGTATTGGATTGAATATATGGATCTGAAATTGTTTGATGCATATCGAATAATTGACTCATGGATCCTTGTGGTGACATTGGAGTATCTAGGTGACATTAGAGTTGATTGATGTGTATCATATGGTGTTATTGTAGTAAAAACTCTAGGGTTGTTTGTGACACTTATAGGGATGGCTCAATAGATTGATCGGAAAGAAAAATTTGAGGTGGTTTGCTACCTACAACAATTTCATCTTATATTCTCTTCTATTGATAAGAACTTTGGAGTGATTCTTTGTCGCACGTTGAGGGATTGTTATATGATTCAATTATGTTAGCACTGTTGAGATATTGCACTAGTGAAAGTATGAACCCTAGGCCTTGTTTCTAAGCATTGATACACCGTTATGCCCGTTGTTAGCTACTTGTTACCTTGTTGTTTTTATTATTTAGAGTACAAAAACCTACATCTACTATCCTCACTACACTTGTATCACAATCTCTTCGCTTAATTAGTGCACCTATACAATTTTCCATTGTATTTGGTGTGTTGGGGACACAAGAGATTTCTTGTATTTGATTGCAGGGTTATTTGAGAGAGACCATCTTCATCATACATCTCCCACACATTGATTAACCTTAGGTCATCTATTTGAGGGAAATTTGCTGCTATCCTACAAAACTCTGCACTTGGAGGCCCAACATAGTCTACAAGAAAAGAAGTTGCATAATAGACATCAGGGAAAAGGACGCCGAAAACATTCACTCGGTTAGGAAGTCCCAGTGAATTAATATAGAACCTGACGTGTCACAAACTTTGCGCCAAGATTCATGCAAGCAGATTGGATGATAGTAAAAGCGTCTGCTCCAAATTGGTAAAAAATTGACTTCAAAATTTTACAATTTTGGAAATAATACTAGTCTATGCACAAATTGTTCCAAGCACTTTTTTCTATGTGAAGCACTCTTGTTTTCTTCATGCATAATTTGAATCTTCTCTTCTTCTGGAGTTACTTGCATACACTACCACATTTGCGGCTAGGTTTGCAGAAAACCACCAAGTCGGTAATCCAATACAAAAATCACTGTGTTCCCAGTAAACTTCTTGCAAAAAGCACCAATTGGGTGATTTGGCCCATTTGATCACTTTCTGACAAGTGCGACCAGATTGTAAGGAGATTATTTGGCAAATAAATGGAATATACACCCCTAGATCTAAAACATAAACACAATCACCCTCCCTCCCTAGATAAGTCCCCAACGCCGACGATAGCGTACCACCGGTGGTGCGCGTGCCAGCCACAGAATAGGGCCATGAACAGGGTGGCCACAATGCCCATCCCCACCATGATGTGCTTGAGATGCACGCGCGGGACAAACAAGCGGCATCCTCACTGGAGAAGGAAAACATCAGCACCCTCAGCTCGGTGGCGACAGGAGTGCTTGGCCCTGTAGCTACTCGACAATAGCTCCTCAATGTCATGCAAGCAACAGCTCAACGCCATGCCCGAAGCACCAGCTCAGCGCAACCGGGGATGCCGTGTGGTGCACCACCACCAGGAGATGGGTGGGGCTCTCTTGGACAGGGGATCCACGATGGCATTACCCTCCTAGCTCGAGCCGGCGGCCCGCAATAGAGTGAAGAGGGTGCCACCATGCCGGCCGAGGGGAGGTGCGCTTGCCATGGATGGGGAAGAGGGGAGATAGGCTTGCCAGGAAGGGGCAGCGCGCCATGGTGCCATGCGAGGTGGATCCCGGCGGTGGGTGCCTGGATACGGCGGGTTAGGGTGGTGCCATCGGGTTAGCTAAGGTGGCCGGAGCCGGCGTCGCAGGAAGGTCACTCGCGCAGGGGACGGCCCGGGATGGGTGGGGGTCTGATTACTTTTTCATTTTAAATTCAGGGGTGCGTGTGACAGTTGGTTGCCAAGTCAGTGAAGGAAATATGCCCTAGAGGCAATAATAAAGTTGTTATTTATATTTCCTTATATCATGATAATTTTATATTATTCAATGCTAGAATCGTATTAACCGGGAACTTAGTAGATGTGTGAATACATAGACAAACAGAGTGTCACTAGTATGCCTCTACTTGACTAGCTCGTTAATCAAAGATGGTTGAGTTTCCTAGCCATGGACAAGAGTTGTCATTTTATTGATGGGATCACATCATTAGAGAATGATGTGATTGACCTGACCCATCCATTACCTTAGCACGATGATCGTTTAGTTTGTTGCTATTGCTTTCTTCATGACCTATACATGTTCCTATGACTATGCGATTATGCAACTCCCAAATACCGGAGGAACACTTAGTGTGCTATCAAACGTCACAACATAACTGGGTGATTATAAAGATGCTCTACAGGTGTCTCCGATGGTGTTTGTTGAGTTGGCATAGATCGAGATTAGGATTTGTCACTCCGATTGTCGGAGAGGTATCTCTGGGCCCTCTCGGTAATGCACATCACTATAAGACTTGCAAGCAATGTGACTAATGAGTTAGTTGCGGGATGATGCATTACGGAACGAGTAAAGAGACTTGCCGGTAACGATATTGAACAAGGAACGAGTAAAGAACCTCGGGCAAGTAACATACCGATGACAAAGGGAACAACGTATGTTGTTATGCGGTTTGACCGATAAAGATCTTCGTAGAATATGTAGGAACCAATATGAGCATCCAGGTTCCGCTATTGGTTATTGACCAAAAGTGAGTCTCGATCATGTCTACATAGTTCTCGAACCCGTAGGGTCCCCACGCTTAAAGTTCGATGACGATCGGTATTATTATGTGTTTTGATGTACCGAAGGTAGTTCGGAGTCCCGGATGTGATCACGGACATGACAAGGAGTCTCGAAATGGTCGAGACATAAAGATTGATATATTGGATGACTATATTCGGACACCGGAATAGTTCCGAGGGTCACCGGATAAATATCGGAGTGCCGGAAGGGTTATCGGAACCACCGGAGAAGTAATGGGCCTTATTGGGCCTAGGGGAGTGAGAGAGGGGCTGCCAAGGCCTGGCCGCCCGCCCCCCATGGGCCTAATCCGAATTGGACTAGGGGGAGGGGCGGTGCCCCCTCCTTCCTTCTCTTTCCCCCTCCTTCCTTCTTCTCCTAGTAGGACTAGGAAAGGGGGGAGTCCTAATCCTACTAGGAGGAGGATTCCTCCCCCCTTGGCGCGCCTATGAGGGCTGGCCGCCCCCCCGCTCCTTTATATACGTGGGGAGGGGGGCACCCTATAACACATCAAAGTTGATCTTAGCCATGTGCGGTGCCCCCTCCACAGATTTCCACCTCGGTCATATCGTTGTAGTGCTTAGGCGAAGCCCCGCGTCGGTAACTTCATCATCACCGTCATCACGCCGTCGTGCTGACGAAACTCTCCCTCGGCCTCAGCTGGATCAAGAGTACGAGGGATGTCACCGAGCTGAACATGTGTAGATCGCGGAGGTGCCGTGCATTCGGTACTTAGATCGGTTGGATCGCGAAGACGTTCGACTATATCAACCGCGTTACTAAACACTTTCGCTTTTGGTCTACGATGGTACGTGGACACACTCTCCCCGCTCATTGCTATGCATCACCTAGATGGATCTTGAGTGATCGTAGGCAAAAAAATTGAAATACTACGTTACCCAACGGTCAGCTCCTTACAACCAGGTCCTAGTTGTCAGAAAGAGATCAAACGGGCCAAATCATCTTATTAGTGCTTTCTGCAAGAAGTTCATTGGGAACGCGGTGATTTTTGCAACAGATCACCGACGTGGTGGTTTTCTGCAAACCTAGCTATAAATGTGATAGTTTTCTGCAATTAACTCCTTTTGTGCTCAACTCAGTGTACATTTTCTCGATGTGGTATGTGTCATTCTTGCTTGGTATCGCCACCAAAGGCTAGACCTTCTTTCTTATCTCCAATGAACTGAAATTCTTTTGGCACATATATGTGTGATCTTAAGTGGTACCAGAACCCTCAACACGGTACATTTGGTCTTAGGCCATCTCCAAGATGGACCCTTAAACCTCCACTATATGTCCGGATGACATGTTCATTTTCAAATGTATATGTCCGTTTAGCAGTTCGTACAAATGGATTCTGATATCCTAGAGACAAACGTGTGTGTGAGTGTGGGGGGGGGGGGGCTTTGCCAGAGTTTCGGACATACATTTGACCACCTAAAAGCCTGCGCGTGGTCTCAATCTCTATTCTCTCTCTTCATATGCATGGCTTCCCTCTCCTCTTTCTCCTCCCAACGCGACACCACATCACAAATCCATCACATTTGTGGTCCCCTTCTACTCTCTCTTCTCCCAACTAGATTAGTTTTAGAATAGCTTTGGATGGCTCCCTCCGGCATCATGCCCGCGGACCACATCTGGACATAAAAACAGACATATATATAGGACAAATTTGCGAGTTAGCTTTGGAGATGCCCTTGTCAATGTGATTGCCCAAAATGCATGTCAAAGGCTAGGCCCCTTGGGGCCCCTTTTCTTTCAAAAATCGTACTCACAACTCATTGTTTTTTGAGAAAAGGTACATGTACACATACATGTATATTGTACACATACACAATTTTATAATAATGTATGAAATTTATTTTTGTCTGTAGCTTACAAATTAGCATATTATTTGATGAAATTTGTTGACATGTAGTAAATATATATAAGGTTTCACGGAAAAACGTATTTTTTATTTTTTTAAATGTTATTTTAGTTTTTAAATACCGGGCTCCTTGCCGAAAATTTGGACATTAATGCCTTTTGGTGGACGAGAACTAGGGAGGCCGGTACCCCCCCCCCCCCTCCTCAAATGTCATATTTCTACATTGCAAAAAAGGGGAAATCTTGGTGTATACACAGATAAATGTATACTACGTAAGTGAAAATTTTCATAACAATGTATTTTCATGAGTGTCGTACACAAAAAAGAGAAATTTGTACATGAAAATGGGCCAATTTTTTGTTGGGCCAGGATTCGTTTTCTTTAGCTTACAAATCACTACATTTGTAAACAAAAATTTACAAGTATATGTGTATAAATTTTCGCATTTTTTATTTTCTAAACTTGGATATATGATTTTTGAATTTTGTTCAAAATACCGGGGTCCGTAGCAAAAAAAAAGCCCGCATCATGTCTCGCTAACAGCGAGGCTTAGCGTGCTCTCGCGTAAATTTAGTTTCGTTTCGTGAAAAAAAAAACGGCCCAGATGCGCGGGGAGGCCATGGCCTCAATTTTTTTCATGTTTTTGGTTTTAATTTTATTTAGTTTCGTTTATACTCCATCTGTAAACTAATATAAGAGTATTAAGATTACTAAAATAGTGATCTAAACGCTATTATATTAGTTTACGGAGGGAGTACTTCCAAATATTATAAATAAATATATTAGAACACTTTTTCCATAGAAACATGAGAAATATGTTAACCAAGCATTTAAAAAATGTTAAATGTGTATAAAGAGAATATTTTCTATGTATATGAAAAATGTATACAAAAAATATACAATGCATGTGAAAATAGTTGATCACGTATTTATAAAATGTTAATCAAGCATTTGAAAAAAAGTTCTTTTAATGTTAATCAAGAATTTAGAAAGTTAATATTTATAAGGAAATTTTTTACCATGTATTCAAAAAATGTTTAATATGTATTACAAAATGGTAAACGTGTATAAAAAAATGTAGACCATGTATTCAAAAAAGTTAATCTTGCATATGAAACATATTAATCAAATATTTGAAAAATGTTATATATATATATATATATATATATATATATATGTATTATAAATATGTTCATATACTATATCTAAGATATTACAAAGAAAATTATATAAAAAAATTGCATGTGAGATTATAAGTTTTTGTATATTTCATAAATACCTTCATATTTGTACGTATGAAACAATATACTTAAAAAATAGTACAGACTACCTGGAAAAAGATATATACTAACCAAATATTGTTATATACTACATAATATACATACATACTCTCTGTTTTGACAGATACTACATATAATATACAATACTCATATATATACTCGAGAGTATATATATGTGTAATATGTAGTATATAAGAATATTTGAGTAGTATATATCCTACTTTTTAGGTAGTATATATATTTTTTAGTATATTGTATTTCACGTACAAATATGAAGGTATTTTCAAAATATATAGAAAACTATGGACTCACATGCATTTTTTTCTCTATGGCTTGCTTTGAAATATCTTATATATAATATATGAACATATTTAAAATTATAAAGTAGTGTGTCTACGCACGTTGCTCAGATCCAACCCACTAATGCATTTCTTGCTTATAAATAATCACTACTACCCTTCCAAATAATTTGCTTTCATTTTCTGCGTGCATGCACTTGTATCCTCCACAACCATTGATTCTAGATTAATTTCCAAATGATTTATTCTAGGTATTCACTACTAGGCAAAAGCCTAGCAGCAGCGCTGGTTTTTGTCCTAGCAGTAGCGCGGGGTACCGCACTACTACTACGGCGCTACAGCTAAAGGTTAGCAGTAGCGTTGGTTTACCCGCATTACAGCTATAGCTACTTAGTAGTAGCGCTTCTTACAGAACGCGCTACTCGTAATTAGTAGTAGCGCTCCTCTCTGCCCGCGCTACTACTATTATTCCGTATTCTATTTCTTTTTTATTTTATGTCGTATTCATACATCATCATACAAGTTTTCATACAGTAGCAATTTAGAGATTGTTCTTACATCATGATGAGGTATTAAATCACTGGGGGGAAGAACTGTGGATTAGTTTCAAGTGGATGGATCCTAAGTGACCAAGTCATGGATTATCGTGATAATCCATGACTTGGTCACTTAGGATCCATCCACTTGAAACTAATTCGCGGTTCTTTCATCCAATGATATAATAACTCATCATCACCATCATGATTATCATATCATTAACAACTTATCATCCTAATACATCATTGTCATATAACATCTCCTCATGATCATCATTTTCGTCCATGAGACATCATATAACAACTTGGTCACTAGTCATAATCACAACTCGTCCTCATCATCATCATCAACTCTAACACATTGTAGCACATAATAACACATTGTACCTAGGACCTACTCCTCCCTCATAGGACCTACTACCCTCTCTATGGTAAAATAGCATAAAACACGATAGGCCCTGACTCTCCATTATGGAGAATGGAGACTATTCTGTCTCCAATTCTTGCGCTGCGCACAATGTTGGTTCCAAGTAGCTCCCTATGATTGTCCATACATTTTTTCCATACTTTGATTGTCCTGTCTTGATTGGTTTTACAAATCCAGTATGAACAGTTGTGACGCCTAGGGAGATATGGCCGTAAGCTAATAACATCAAGCCGTCCTTTCGGAAACATCAGATCAGTCACACAATCCTTTGGGATTTTCCGTTGAAAAACATAATAATAACATCGTAGTTAGCAATGTAGTTTAGCTTTAGAATAATATATGCAAAAGATGCATGGATTTCGTAATAGTAAAAAATCTTACCATGCCATCTCCATGGATGTTACCGTAAGTCAACACGTGCACTAGTGGCTGATACGTCTCCAACGTATCTATAGTTTTTGATTGTTCCATGCTATTATATTATCTGTTTTGGATGTTTATAGGATTTATTATACACTTTTATATTATTTTTGGGACTAACCTATTAACCCAGAGCCCAGCGACAGTTTTCGTTTTTTCCCTTGTTTCAGTGTTTCGAAGAAAAGGAATATCAAACGGAGTCCAAATGGAATGAAACCTTCGGGAGAGTTATTTTTGGAACGAAAGCAATCCATGAGACTTGGAGTAGATGTCAGGGAAGCTTCGAGGTGGCCACGAGGCAGGGAGGCGCGCCTGCCCCTGGGTGCGCCCCCCACCCTCGTGGGTCCCTCGTGGTTCCCCTGACCGACTTCTTTCGCCTATATATGTCCATATACCCTAAAAACATTGAGGGACAGAATAGATCGGGAGTTGCGCCGCCGCAAGCCTCTGTAGCCACCAAAAATGAATCGAGACCCTGTTCCGGCACCCTGCCAGAGGGGGGATCCTCATCTGTGGCCATCTTCATCATCCCGGCGATCTCCATGACGAGGAGGGAGTAGTTCACCCTCGGGGCTGAGGGTATGTACCAGTAGCTATGTGTTTGATCTCTCTCTCTCTCTCTCTCTCTCTCGTGTTCTTGAGGTGATACGATCTTGATGTATCGCGAGCTTTGCTATTATAGTTGGATCTTATGATGTTTCTCCCCCTCTACTCTCTTGTAATGGATTGAGTTTTCCCTTTGAAGTTATCTTATTGGATTGAGTCTTTAAGGATTTGATAACACTTGATGTATGTCTTGTCGTGCTTATCTGTGGTGACAATGGAATATTCACCTGATCCACTTGATGTATGTTTTGGTGATCAACTTGCGGGTTCCTCCCATGAACCTATGCATATGGGTTGGCACACGTTTTCATCTTGACTCTCCGGTAGAAACTTTGGGGCACTCTTTGAAGTTCTTTGTGTTGGTTGAATAGATGAATCTGAGATTGTGTGATGCATATTGTATAATCATACCCACAGATACGTGAGGTGACATTGGAGTATCTAGGTGACATTAGGGTTTTGGTTGATTTGTGTCTTAAGGTGTTATTCTAGTATGAACTCTATGATAGATTGAACGGAAAAATTAGCTTCATTTTATTTTACTACGGACTCTTGAATAGATCGATCCGAAAGAATAACTTTGACGTGGTTTCATACCCTACAATAATCTCTTCGTTTGTTCTCCGCTATTAGTGAATTTGGAGTGACTCTTTGTTGCATGTTGAGGGATAGTTATATGATCTAGTTATGTTATTATTGTTGAGATAACTTGCACTAGTGAAAGTATGAACCCTAGGCCTTGTTTCAACGCATTGCAATACCGTTTACGCTCACTTTTATCATTCGTTACCTTGCTGTTTTTTATATTTTCAGATTACAAAAACCTTTATCTATCATCCACATTGCACTTGTATCACCATCTCTTCGCCGAACTAGTGCACCTATACAATTTACTATTGTATTGGGTGTGTTGGGGACACAAGAGGCTCTTTGTTATTTGGTTGCAGGGTTGTTTGAGAGAGACCATCTTCATCCTACGCCTCCCACGGATTGATAAACCTTAGGTCATCCACTTGAGGGAAATTTCCTACTGTCTGACAAACCTCTGCACTTGGAGGCCCAACAACGTCTACAAGAAGAAGGTTGCGTAGTAGACATCAAGCTCTTTTCTGGCGCCGTTGTCGGGGAGGTGAGTACTTGAAGGTATATCTTTAGATCTTGCAATCGAATCTTTTAGTTTCTTGTTTTATCACTAGTTTAGTCTATAAAAGAAAACTACAAAAAAATGGAATTAAGGTTGCCTCATATGCTTCATCTTTTTAATGTCTTTCGTGAAAATAAGGATTCCGATAATTGTGCCAAAGTGTTAGAAGAAGAATGTATTAAAATGTTTGGCACTAAATCCTTGGATGATGAGCATGATTGAAATGTTCTTAGTATGAATTTTTTGAATACCCATGATGCTAATGATATGCAAAGCCACAAGCTTGGGGAAGCTATGTTTGATGAAGATGATATTTTTTATCCCCCAAGTTTTGATGAGCAAATTTACTACGATGAAAGCATGCGTCCTATCTATGATGATTATTTTGATGACACGTATGCTATAAAGAATAATTATAACCATGAAACTTGTCATCTTGATCTTAATTTTCATTCACATGATAGTTATTTTGTTGAGTTTGCTCCCACTACTATTGATGAGAATAAATTTGCTTATGTGGAGGGTAGTAAAATTTCTATGCAAGTAGATCATGAAAAGAATGCTTTATGTGCTGGTTATATGGTTGAATTCATTCATGATGCTATTGCAAATTATTATGAGGGAGGAATATATGCTTGTAGGAGTTGCAATAATATCAAGTTTCCTCTCTATGTGTTGAAAATCCTGAAGTTATGCTTGTTTTACCTTCCTATGCAAGTTGATTCTTGTTCCCATAAGTTGTTTGCTCACAAAATCCCTATGCATAGGAAGTGGGTTAGACTTAAATGTGCTAGTCATATTCTTCATGATGCTCTCTTTATGTTTCAATTCTTATCTTTCATACGAGCATCATTGAAATCATCATGCCTAGCTAGGGGCGTTAAACGTTAGCGCTTGTTGGGAGGCAACCCAATTTTCATTTTTGTTCCTTGCTTTTTGCTCCTGTTTAGTAATAAATAAATCATCTAGCCTCTGGTTAGATTTGGTTTTATGTTTTAATTAGTGTTTGTGCCAAGTAAGACCTATAGGATCTTCTTGGATGATAGTTATTTGATCTTGCTGAAAATTCCAGAAACTTTCTGTTCACGAAAACAATTGTTTAAAATCACCAGAACGTGATAAAATACTGATTCCAATTTCAGCAGATCAATAATCAAATTATCTAGGCCTTCCTATTTTGGTAGATTTTTCTGAGTTCCAGAAGTTTGCGTTAGTTACAGATTACTACAGACTGTTCTGTTTTTGACAGATTCTGTTTTTGTGTGTTGTTTGCTTATTTTGATGAATCTATGGCTAGTAAAATAGTTTATAAACCATAGAGAAGTTGGAATACAGTATATTTAACACCAATACAAATAAATAATGAGTTCATTACAGTAACTTGAAGTGGCGTTTTGTCTTCTTTCGCTAACGGAGCTCACGAGTTTTCTGTTAAGTTTTGTGTTGTGAAGTTTTCAAGTTTTGGGTAAAGATACGATGGACTATGGAATAAGGAGTGGCAAGAGCCTAAGCTTGGAGATTCTCAGGGAACCCCAAGGTAATATTCAAGGACAACCAAGAGCCTAAGCTTGGGGATGCCCCAGAAGGCATCACCTCTTTCGTCTTCGTTCATCGTAACTTTACTTGGAGCTATATTTTTATTCACCACATGATATGTGTTTTGCTTGGAGCGTCATTTTATTTTATTTTGTTTTGCTTTCTGTTTGAATAAAATACCAAGATCTGAAATTAATTAAATGTTAGAGAGGCTTCACATAGTTACATAATTATTAAACTACTCATTGATCTTCACTTATATCTTTCGGAGTAGTTTGTCGTTTGCCCTAGTGCTTCACATACATCCTTTTAGAGCACAACGGTAGTTTTATTTTGAAGAAATAGATGAACTCTCATGCTTCACTTATATTATTTTAAGAGTCCTAAACAGCATGGTGATTTGCTTTGGTTATGAAATTAGTCCTAATATGATGGGCATCCAAGATGGGTATAATAAAAACTTTCATATAAAGTGCATTGAATACTATGAGAAGTTTGATACTTGATGACTGTTTTGAGATATGAAGATGGTGATATTAGAGTCATGATAGTAGAGTAGTTGTGAATTTGAGAAATACTTGTGTTAAAGTTTGTGATTCCCATAGCATGCACGTAGGTGAACCGTTATGTGATGAAATCGGCGCATGATTTATTTATTGATTGTCTTCCTTATGAGTGGCGGTGGGGGACGAGCGATGGTCTTTTCCTACCAATCTATCCCCCTAGGAGCATGCGCGTAGTACTTTGTTACGATAACTAATAGATTTTTGCAATAAGTATGTGAGTTCTTTATGACTAATGTTGGGTCCATGGATTATACGCACTCTCACCCTTCCACCATTGCTAGCCTCTCTAATACCGCGCACCTTTCGCCGGTATCATACACCCACTATATACCTTCCTCAAAACAGCCACCATACCTTCCTATCATGGCATTTCCATAGCCATTCCGAGATATATTGCCATGCAACTTTCCACCGTTCCGTTTATTATGACACACTCCATCATTGTCATATTGCTTTGCATGATCATGTAGTTGACATCGTATTTGTGGCAAAGCCACCGTTCATAATTATTTCATGCATGTCACTCATGAGTCATTGCACATCTCGGTACACCGCCGGAGGCATTCATATAGAGTCATATCTTGTTCTAAGTATTGAGTTGTAATTCTTGAGTTGTAAGTAAATAAAAGTGTGATGATCATTTTTATTAGAGCATTGTCCCAGTGAGGAAAGGATGATGGAGACTATGATTCCCCCACAAGTCGGGATGAGACTCCGGACTAAAAAAAAGGAGGCCATAAAAAAGAGAGAAAAGGCCCAAATAAAAAAATGAGAGAAAAAGAGAGAAGGGGCAATGCTACTATCCTTTTACCACACTTGTGCTTCAAAGTAGCACCATGATCTTCATGATAGAGCGTCTTCTATGTTGTGACTTTCATATACTAGTGGGAATTTTACATTATAGAACTTGGATTGTATATTCCAATGATGGGCTTCCTCAAAATGCCCTAGGTCTTCGTGAGCAAGCGAGTTGGATGCACACCCACTTAGTTTCTTTTGTTGAACTTCCATACACTTCTAGCTCTAGTGCATCCGTTGCATGGCAATCCCTACTCACTCACATTGATATCTATTGATGGGCATATCCATAGCCCGTTTGATACGCCTAGTTGATGTGAGACTATCTTCTCTCTTTTTTTTGTTTTCTCCACAACCACCATTCTATTCCACCTATAGTGCTATGTCCATGGCTCACACTCATGTATTGCGTGAAGATTGAAAAAGTTTGAGAACATCAAAAGTATGAAACAATTGCTTGGCTTGTCATCGGGGTTGTGCATGATTTAAATATTTAGTGTGGTGAAGATAGAGCATAGCCAGACTATATGATTTTGTAGGGATAGCTTGCTTTGGCCATGTTATTTTGAGAAGACATGATTGCTTTGTTAGTATGCTTGAAGTATTATTGTTTTCATGTCAATATTAAACTTTTGTTTTGAATATTATGGATCTGAATATTCTTGCCACAATAAAGAAGATTACATGGATAAATATGTTAGGTAGCATTCCACATCAAAAATTCTGTTTTTATCATTTACCTACTCGAGGACGAGCAGGAATTAAGCTTGGGGATGCTGATACGTCTCCAACGTATCTATAATTTTTTATTTTTCCATGCTATTATATTATCTGTTTTGGATGTTTATGGGCTTTATTATACACTTTTATATTATTTTTGGGACTAACCTATTAACCCAGAGCCCAGTGCCAGTTTCTGTTTTTTCCCTTTTTTTAGTGTTTCGAAGAAAAGGAATATCAAACGGAGTCCAAACGGAATGAAACCTTCGGGAGAGTTATTTTTGGAACGGAAGCAATCCAGGAGACTTGGAGTAGATGTCAGGGAAGCTTCGAGGTGGCCACGAGGCAGGGAGGCGCGCCTGCCCCCCTAGTCGCGCCCCCACCCTCGTGGGCCCCTCGTGGCTCCCCTGATTGACTTCTTTCGCCTATATATGTCCATATACCCTAAAAACATCGAGGGACAGAATAGTTCGGGAGTTCTGCCGCCGCAAGCCTCTGTAGCCACCAAAAACCAATCGGGACCCTGTTCGGGCACCCTGCCGGAGGGGGGATCCCTCATCTGTGGCCATCTTCATCATCCCGGCGATCTCCATGACGAGGAGGGAGTAGTTCACCCTCGGGGCTGAGGGTATGTACCAGTAGCTATGTGTTTGATCTCTCTCTCTCTCTCGTGTTCTTGAGGTGATACGATCTTGATGTATCGCGAGCTTTGCTATTATAGTTGGATCTTATGATGTTTCTCCCCCTCTACTCTCTTGTAATGGATTGAGTTTTCCCTTTGAAGTTATCTTATTGGATTGAGTCTTTAAGGATTTGAGAACACTTGATGTATGTCTTGCCGTGCTTATCTGTGGTGACAATGGGATATGCACGTGATCCACTTGATGTATGTTTTGGTGATAAACTTGTGGGTTCCGCCCATGAACCTATGCATAGGGGTTGGCACACGTTTTTGTCTTGACTCTCCGGTAGAAACTTTGGGGCACTCTTTGAAGTTCTTTGTGTTGGTTGAATAGATGAATCTGAGATTGTGTGATGCATATCGTATAATCATACCCACGGATACTCGAGGTGACATTGGAGTATCTAGGTGACATTAGGGTTTTGGTTGATTTGTGTCTTAAGGTGTTATTCTAGTACGAACTCTATGATAAATTGAACGGAAAAAATAGTTCGTGTTATTTTACTACGGACTCTTGAATAGATCGATCTGAAAGAATAACTTTGAGGTGGTTTCGTACCCTACAATAATCTCTTCGTTTGTTCTCCGCTATTAGTGACTTTGTTGTGACTCTTTGTTGCATGTTGAGGGATAGTTATATGATCCAGTTATGTTATTATTGTTGAGAGAACTTGCACTAGTGAAAGTATGAACCCTAGGCCTTGTTTCAACGCATTGCAATACCGTTTACGCTCACTTTTATCGTTCGTTACCTTGCTGTTTTTATATTTTCAGATTACAAAAACCTTTTTCTATCATCCATATTGCACTTGTATCACCATCTCTTCGCCGAACTAGTGCACCTATACAATTTACCATTGTATTGGGTGTGTTGGGGACACAAGAGACTCTTTGTTATTTGGTTGTAGGGTTGTTTGAGAGAGACCATCTTCATCCTACGCCTCCCACGGATTGATAAACCTTAGGTCATCCACTTGAGGGAAATTTGCTACTGTCCTACAAACCTCTGCACTTGGTGGCCCAACAACGTCTACAAGAAGAAGGTTGCATAGTAGACATCAGTGGCACGTGTTGACCATAATGTGCAGGAGTTTGATAATTGATATTGTAATTCTCAACATCAATAATAAATGAGATAAGATGATCTTTCTCCTGATAAGTTAATTCTGCGCCATCGGTGTAGTAGGTTCTGTCTACCATCTTCCGTACATTCTTTGAAGAATGAAAATAAACTATCAATGGAAATAAGTATTTTGAAATAAACAATATAAATTACTTAAAAATATGTTTGAGAAACTCACATAGCGGTAGAATTGGAAGCGTATCAACAAGGACCCAAATGTCCATATTATCTTCGTCGATGTCAGGATCACCAAGATCCAAGGTGACGAGCATACCCTCATGAAAATCATACATCTTGCAAAGTGCTTCCCAATTCGGGCAACCAAAATGGGATACGCTCTAAGAATTGTATAGATTTACAGCAAAATCTATACCATGATCGGTCCATAGGTGAACTAACTTTGTTTCCATACTTTCATGATCTTCAAAATCCATCCTCTCGAAGACATAGCATCTTGCATGGCATGGGATAAGCTAGTCGAATTGTAAAAGACAAAAATTACACGTTGAAAAAAAGAAGTCGTGCTTAATTATGAAAAAACACTTGTCGTCGTTGCGTACCGTTTCAACATCGAAGGTCTCCTGGAGTTTAATACTGAAGCGCCGACCTTCTACCAGGTGAGGCCTATCGCACACACCCCGGTCATCGCCGCACCAGTCGCACTCCACGAGGCTATCATTGTCAGACGAGATTTCCTATGTTCGTAATCCAATGATTAAACTTCTAAAATTAAATATATGTACTACAAAAACTAAATTAGATCATGCATTATTATTTCACGGGTTGACTATCGGTCTGTCGAGTATTTTCTTGAAAACTCTCAGATCACGTGGTGTATATATTCTTCGTCCTCTCTCATATATGGTGGACACACTCCCTCACTGATTTTTTGACCGTCGGTGATGGTCGTTACTCCTCCTTCCCCTAGTGCATAACGAAGGTCTAGCACAAGGAGAAACGACTTTCGGTGTCAAAACCGGCCGATCTCAGGTAGGGGGTCCCGAACTGTGCGTCTGAGGATCGAAGGTAACAAGGGACAAAGGGAACACGATGTTTTACCCAGGTTTGGGCCCTCTTAATGGAGGTAAAACCCTACATCATGCTCGATTGTATTTGATGAGTATAGGGGTTACAAGAGTTGATCTACCTCAAGATCGTAATGGCTAAACCCTAGATGTCTAGCCTATGAGAATTCTGATAGCCTCTACGGACTAAACCCTCTGGTTTATATACACACTGGAGGGGCCTAGGGTTGTACAGAGTTGGTTCGTGGAAGAAGGAAATTACATATCCGGACACCAATCTTGCTATCCATGCATAGGGGAGTCCTACCCGGACATGGGGGAAAGCCTTCTGCTTTGTATCTTCACGGCCCATCAGTCCGGCTCACATCCAGTAGCCCGGACACCCAAGGACCCCCTAATCCAGGACTCCCTCAGTAGCCCCCGAACTGGCCTTCAAACGATGATGCAGTATCCGGCTTATGTCTTCGGCTTTTGCAAGGCTGGTTCTTCACTGTATACTGGGAGGATAATAGTTCGGCCCTGGCTTCCTTGTTCCGCCTTTATGACTCCTTCCCTGTCGCCTTGATTTCCACGCATTGGGCGAATGCAAATGGTCCACAATTTTTTATTAAAAAGAAAACACCTGGTCACATAGGGACAACGCCTATATAAAGAGGTCAAATCCTCCAAGTACCATCCACATCACATAGAAAAAACGCCAAGATTAGCCACGAAAAAGCTTCCAAACATGGCCAGCACCCCAGGCTCTTTTTCGCACCCCATGGCCCTCAAGAGGGTGATTGGCTGAGCTGCTCAGTGCCTCATCTTCAGTTGAGTCGACCCCAAACACAGGGATATCTTCCCCTCGTAGATCTAGTCTCCGTTTGAGCGGGATTGGCCTCAATTGGCAACGACATGATGGCTGGAAATTTCCCCAACCCCAATAAGGAGGAGAGGGTGTGCTTCATTCCATTCCTTTTGCGGGGCTTAGGATTTCCAATCCATCCCTTTTTCAGGGGGTCTATTTGAATTTTACATCATCCAGCTGCACAACCTCACCCCAGGTTTGATTCTGCACATCTCAGGTTTCGTTGCCCTCTGCAAACTGTTATTGGGCATCGAGGCCCATTTCGAACTCTGGAGAAAGTTCTTTTGCCTCGTCCCCCGCCATCGAGGAGGCTCTATATTTGAAGTGGGCGGCGCTGAAATATGGCGTATAGCCGAATCCGGATACCCCGTTGGAACTCCCAAAGAGATATATCCACAGTGGTCTTCGGAGTGGTTTTATATGGATGACGTCCCACTGCCAGACCCAGTTCGGTGCGGCCTTCCTGAATTTTCCAGCGCTCCTCTGAAGAAGCGCCTCTACTGGCGTCCCCAAAGACCCAAGGAGGAGGACAGTGCGGAAATAAAAAGGTTGGTCCGCAAGGTCAGATTATTAGCCCATACCGAGCTCTCGATAATTGAGGTTACGGCCATTGCAATAAAAAGATGCGTACAGCATCTCCAGTCCAGAGTAACTCCCTTATGGTGCTACAACGGAGAGGATGACGCGTCTTGTTATAGACGCAAGGGACGGGATACCCCGGCCGAACTGGCCGTGATCTTGGCCGATCTGTACAAGGGAAAAAAGGAAGACTTCCTCCGCTTAAACTGCTGGGAAGGTTACTCCATGTACAACCCCATTGAATGGGTAAGATTTCGATTAGTTGTGTTGCCTTATTGCTGTCATGCCATGCTAATCCAGTTGTTCTTTGTTGTTACAAAAAAGTCATGGAGGAAGATGATCGAAGACGTTCACTGTCCTGCCCCACAGCTAGAGGATCACAATCGCGACGAGGACCCTGGCTTCCGCGAGGATCCGGATATATACATAGAGTTTTATGATGGGGTATTTTATCAAGAGAGCCTTGACGGCTCGGAAGTGGCTATTACCGCCGACTACCCCCGCCCATATTCCTTCTCCATCTTAAGTATTCG
Organism: Aegilops tauschii subsp. strangulata; assembly: GCF_002575655.3. Taxonomy (NCBI): domain Eukaryota; kingdom Viridiplantae; phylum Streptophyta; class Magnoliopsida; order Poales; family Poaceae; genus Aegilops; species Aegilops tauschii. Next base: position 107,547,167 of record NC_053038.3, on the reverse strand, counting down.
AAGAGCTTTATCAAAAAGAAGTCCCTACTTGCACCTTTGCCCATTATACTAATCCACACTTTATAGGATTGGCGCTCGGCAGACCGCACCTCCTCAAGGGCGGCCCCTATGCAGGGTAATCGTTCAAAACGAAGGGAGACTGGGAGCGCTGTAGAACCCTCACCATCTTCAAAAAGGTATGTTCCTTTAATATGTGCCTAGGCACGAGTTCAGATTGTTAGAGTTCCCTTCTGTCTTTGATTCAGGAGGAGCACGCGACAGACAGTGGGAAAATGGCCTCTAGCCGAATGTCAGCCAATCCGGCGCCGGACTCGTTAGCTAGGACGAGGGCTGATGCAATGCCAATTCCACCACCTCATGAGGATTCGGATGACGTATCTGTCATGAATTCTGAGGTGGAGAGCATAATGAATCACCGTCGACTGAAAGAGGCCATGCGCGCTCCATCTTTTTCTAAGCAGGAATTTACCGCACTCAGCTCGGTGGATGCGTATATCCGAGCCGCTCGAGACGGACTTCCCAGAGTTACTCACTTGTTCTCAAAGGATATACAGGTAAGAGTTCATGCAATTGTGATAGACATATGCTAGTAGCCCCTGAGACTTGAAGCAGTGAAGCCAACCGATTTAAGGATCGATATGACCTGCAGGTTCTCAAAGAGAAGAATACTGCGCTACCCCAGGAGATGAAAACAAACTAGACGCAGCTGAATGTCATCCCCGCCGTGCTGGCAGAAATGAAAAAGGTTGTAATGAGCACGTCCAAGAAGAAGAAACATGAGGAGGAAAAAAGACAAACAACTCAAAGAGATAAAGAGCTTAAAGGCTCAGTTATCGACAACTCAAAAAGAAAATGAGAAGTTGAAGGGCGGCATGTTCGGTATGACTTTTAAAACCACCATTGAGACTCATGTTTAGTCCACAATTCAGAATGTCATAACTCTGTTGCTGCAGGTCTATTAACTGGTCGGCCAGAAGAAGAAGTATCCGGATTTCAGGGCGACGTGCTGAAGGAGTTGTCCGTGGTACATGCGCAGGCTCGGAAAGCCATGAAGAGTATGGTCAAGGCTTTATGGCCATCTGATACCCCTCCAGAAAGTATGGAGGGTTTGGCAAGCCTGTTCAAAGGGGCCCGGCGCCGCTTTGAGCTGTGGAAGACGTCCGCCTGCCGTGAAGGCGCACGAGAAGCCTGGGCGATGGTGAAACCACGCTTCACTATGCTAGACCCGAATCATATGGCCCGAGTGGGACCGCAGGGACCAGATGGGAAAGAAATTCCGTTGAACTTGGTGTATGACCAAGTAATGATAGCTGTAAAATGTTCGTTGGAAGACTGTAGGTTAGACAGTCTGATGGATGGAATAGATAAGGAATAGGCATTTGATTCAATGTATTAATATACTTTATGATCAACCTGTATCGTCAGCCGAACATGTGGAAAATTTGTCATCGCAGGCTTTCGGCTTTAACCTCCAAACCAAAAATGTGGAGCGTTTCCAGATACTATATTGAAAGAAACATTCATTATGTCCGGAAACCAGCCAACCCAGTCATTGTGCTCGAATAGACAAAAAATTTAGTTCGGGAGGTATGTTATATTACGTATGTAAGGAACATTTTCCAAGGAGAATAGTTCCGTTAAGGGTTCCTTTCCTTGGGTTGGCATGCTTTAATTGTGCGTGGCTGGGCTTTGGTCCGTAGTACGGAAAAATTGTCCCGTAATTTTTTTTGAAGAGTTACAAGAATGTAACAATTTGTCGTTTAATTGTCAACCAATTATTCTCTTAAGAACGCAAGCTTTCGGCTTCACCCGTCTAAGCTACAGGTCCGGATTACCCGGTTGCAACAATCGCAGAGGTGCTCCCTTCACTACAAAAAAAAGACACATCCGTGACATTTTGGGCCGAACGAATTTTTTTTCTGTCATACTTATGACACTTCTATGACGATAATTGTGACAAAACCCGGTATCATCATAGATGTGGTGGGGTCCTACTTCTATGACAAAAAATCATGATAGAAAATGGGCTTTTCGTCCTGGGCGGGCCGGAGACGCAGCTGCATGACATTCTTTGGGCCGTCCATGACGAAAAAAACTGTGGTAGAAGCGAGGGCGAGGAAAATATCGGGGTGTTCCCGGTTACGGTGGGTGGTCGGGGCCGAGTGATGCGCGTTTCTCTCGTACACGCACACGCGTGGGTCCGAGGCGTTGGGCTCTAACTGAACCCGAGCGAGGCGTTGGGCTCTAACTGAACCCGAGCGATTGCATTGCATGCTACACGTTACTGAACCCGAGCGATCGATCGATGGCTGTTAACTGAACCCGAGCGATTGCACTGCAGGCTACGCGTTACTGAACCCGAGCGATCGATCGATGGCTGTTAACTGAACCCGATCGAGCAATTCCTTCGCTACTGCTGCTAACTGAAGCCGATCGATGCTGCCTCTAGATGAACAGTGAGCGTTGCTGGGGGGGTTTGGATGTACAGTTCCCAGTGGGGGTGGATGAACAGGACCCCGTGGCGTTGCCTCTGGATGAACAATGAGCGTTGCTGGGGGGGTTTGGATGAACAGTTCCCGATGGGGGTGGATGAACAGGACCCCGTGGTGTTGCCTCTGGATGAACAGGACCCCGATCGACCGAGCCAGTTGGGGCTGGATGAACAGGACCCCGTGGAGGGCAGGATGAACAGGACCACCCCATGGAGGGTAGGATGAACAGTAGACGGTAGGAGGGCTGGATGAACAATAGCCCGTGGAGGGGTGGTTGAACAGTAGCCGGTGGAGTAGCACGCAGTGGAGGCAGGATGAACAGGAGCCCGTGGATGAACAGTCGCAGGTGGAGGGTGGAGGAGGTCGATGATGGATGAACAGTAGCCCGTGGAGGCTGGAGGGGGTCGACGGTGGAGATGAACAGTATCCCGTGGAGTCCCGTTTTGCGGTACGTCACACCCCTCCCAATGAACAGGACCCCCGTTTCGACCGTAGCGCTCCAACACAAGTCCGTTTCCTCCGTTTTGCGGTACGCCACACCCCTCCCGATCAACAGGACCCCCGTTTCGACTGTAGGAGGTCCGTTTCCTCCGTTTTGCAGTACGCCAGCCCCTCCCGATGAACAGGATCCCGTTTTGAACGTGGCCGATCGAACACAAGGCCGTTTCCTCCGTTCTGCGGTACGCCAGGCCTCGTTTCCATCGGCTGTTCCGTCCAAGCCCTCCCGATGAACACGACGACGCATTCCGTTCCGACCCAACCGGTTGGCTCCCCATGAATACGACGACGACGCTGTTTCTCCGTTCCGACCCAGCCATGTACACGAGCCCTGGCCGTACGTACGCGCGAGTAGGCGTTCGAGACCCCGCCCATATGTACGTACGTGGCTGTATTTACTTTCTTGCACCCTGGCCGTTGTACGTACGTGTACATGCTACGTGCGCGCCTCTACAACGACACGTGCGCGCCTCTATATCGACCAGTATGTACGTACACGTTTGCGACCAGAATGACAACGCTACATACGCTTCGACCAGGTGGGTCCTGACTGTCAGGCACTTCCTTGCGTGCGAAGATGTAGCTGGTGGGTCCCAGCAGTCAGGGGGCGAATCGTTTTTTTTTGCCTGGACGCACTTCCTTGCGTGCGAAGATGTAGCTGGTGGGTCCCAGCAGTCAGGGGGAAACATTTTTTTCAAGAAATACGGTGGCCCGTCCGGTGGGTCCCCACTGTCAGGTGGAGGAATAATTATTTTGCGCGTAATAAGGAGGCACTTCCTTGCTGCGGCCGTGGACCCAGCTGTCAGCCTCTCCACGTACAGTACTCTTCCGATGGAAGTTGGTCGTTGACCACATTGACCACGCCGCGCCGAGGGCACCAAGGCGGTGGACGACGGCGAGGCCTAGGAAGGGGACGACGCAGAGCCAGGGAAGATGCGGCAGTGGATGGCCATGCGGAGAGGAATATGAGGGTTCACTGGTTCGGCTGCGGTGTGAGGCTGCCGTCGCCGCAGAATAACAGGGGGTGTGGGTGAGTAGAGGGATGGCCTGGCCAGCGGTGGGAGTAGTAGGGGGCGGTGAGGCCTCCGCGGCATCGCAGCCGGCCACGGGAGGCAGGAGCACGAGGCACAACCGACGCTGGTTTGGGCGGCTGGAGCAAGAAGACCAGAGGTTGAAGAAGCACCACGGCCGTTGGATGGATATCGTACGGTCAATGGAGCTAGAATCATGCATATTGACTAAGTTGACAAAGCCCTCCGTCCCCGTCAACTTAGTAGGCCCACAAGTCAGCCTCCCACTATACTGGGTCCCAGCTAGCAGGGGGAGTATTCATTTTTTTGTGCGTAATAAGGAGGCACTTCCGGTGGGTCCGAGCTGACAGCGGGGGGAACATTTTTTCGCAAAATACGGTGGCCCGTCCCGTGTGTCCCAGAAGTCAGGGGGGAAACGTTTTTTTCGCCAAATACGGTGGCCCGTCCAGTGGGTCCCTACTGTCAGGTGCAGGAATAATTATTTTGCGTGTAATAAGGAGGCACTTCCTTGCGGCCGCCGTGGACCCAGCTGTCAGCCTCTCCACGTACAGTACTCTTCCGATGGAAGTTGTTCCTTGACCATGTTGACCACGCCGCGCTGAGAGCACCAGGGCGGTGGACGGCGGCGAGGCCTAGGAAGGGGACGACGCGGAGCCGGGGAAGACGCGGCAGTGGAAGCCCGCGCGGAGAGGAGTACGAGGGTTCACTGGTTTGGCTGCGGTGTGAGGCTGCCGTCGCCGTAGGGCCTGGCCAGCGGTGGGAATAGTAGGGGGCGGTGAGGCCTCCGCGGCAGCACAGTCGGCCACGGGAGGCAGGAGCATGCGCCACGAGCGGCGCTGCTTTGGGCGGCTGGAGCAACAAGACCAGAGGTTGAAGAAGCACTACGGCCGTTGGATGGACATCGTACGATCACTGGAGCTAGAATCGTTCATATTGACTAAGCTGACAAAGCACTCCATCCCCGTCAACTTAGTAGGCCCACAAGTCAGCCTCCCACCAAGGTGGGTCCCAACCACCAGGGGGAGTATTCATTTTTTGTGCGTAATAAGGAGGCACTTCCGTTGGGTCCGAGCTGACAGCGGGGGGGACATTTTTTTCATGCAATACGGTGGCCCGTCCGGTGGGTCCCAGCAGTCAGGGGGAAATGTTTTTTTTGCGAAATACGGTGGCCCGTCCGGTGGGTCCCTGCTGTCAGGTGGAGGAATCATTATTTTCCGCGTAATAAGGAGGCACTTCCTTGCTGCCTGCGTGGACCCAGCTGTCAGCCTCTCCACGTACAATCCACGTCCGATGGAAGCCGTTCCTTGACCACGTTGACCATGCCGCGTTCCGTTGCATGCATGCGTCCATGGGCGTGGTGCGTCCCCACTGTCAGCCTCTCATGTACAGTCATCTTCCGATGACTCTCGGTTGTTGACCATGTTGACCACACCATGCCGAGCGCACCGAAGGCCGGTGGACGACGGCGAGGCCCCAGACTGGAATGACCCAGAGATGGGGAAGACGGGGCAGTGGAGTCGCAGATGGAGAGGAGTGGGAAACTTGACTGGTTTGGGTGCACGGCAGCACAGCCGCGCTGCCGCCCACGGGAGACAGGAGCAAGAACAGAGGTTGAAGAAGGAGCACGGCTGTTGGATTAACATCCAATGGTTCAACTGCTAGAATCATTTGTTGATTAAGTTGACAAAGCCATGCGTACACGTCCGCTTAGTAGGCCCACAAGTCAGCCACCAAATCTGACGGGTCCCAGCTGTCAACGGGAGGAATAATTTTTTTCGCATAACAAGGAGGCACTTCCTTCCGTGCGAAGATACAGCCGGTGGGTCCCAGCTGTCAGGTGGAGGAAACATTTTTTTCAGCTTAATAAGGAGGAACTTTCCTTTCGTGCGACCATGGACCTCGTGGGTCCCAGCCGTCAGGCTCTCCACGTACAGTCCTCTTTCGATGACTCTCATTTGTTGACCACGCCGCACCGAGCGCAGCGAGGCGGTGGACGACGGTGAGGCCCCGGATGGGAACGACTCGGAGATGGGAAGACGCGGCAGTGGAGTCGCAGATTGAGTGGAGGAGAAGGGTTATAACTTGTTCTGGTGCGGCGTGGGGCTGCAGTCGGTGGAGAATAATAGGAGGTGTGGAGGGGTGGAGGGATAGCCTAGCCGGTGGTGGGGTAGCACTTCACAGCGATGCATGCTAAGCAGAGCCGCTAGCCGCCGGAGGCCGGACCAGGCGGTCCCAGTGACGCTGGAGGAACAAGACGAGAGATTGAAGGTGCATGCCGACCAAGTTGACAATGCCCTGCGTAGGCTTCGACCTATTGGCCCACATGTCAGCCTGCAAAAATGTGGCATATATTTAACCCATGTTTTCTAGAATGTACAGTCCATTTGCTGGGCTGGGTGAACAAATAATTTCGCATCAATGCGGCCCATTTATATTATCTAAGAAATCCCAGCCCATTTGCACTTCCTTCAAATACACGAATTCTCTGGGCTCGTTATATATATAATGTTATGTTAGAAGGAGCAATTAGTATCAAAAATAAACCGGAGAGGCACATTTTTTATATACATAATTAACAAATTAGCGAGTTATTGCTCAAAATAAAAATGAGCGCGTTATTATTACATTGGTCCTTAAAATCTTCGCAAGCTTTTGTACGCAATCACCGGGATTTTCCTTGCCTGTGAGTCAAAAACAACCAGGATTTTCCTTGCCAACTTCTGTTAAACATTTACTTTTATAAGTTAATAACACGTGGGATGTTTTTATAATGTATATATAAGTCTCTATAAAATATACGATAATAGTAATAATATAAATATATATAATGTGGTTAAAAAAATACATTAGGCTGCCGATCTTTAAGAAAAAACCAATAGGCCGGTATGGACCTCAAAAAATAAGTTGAAACCACTGTCACCATATGTCGTGGGCTACTCATGTTAAAATACAAAACCTAGGCCTAGCTGATACTTGTTCGCCCTCTGAAAAAAATGATACCAGATCCCCGAGCGAACTGGATTATAGAGGGGGCGGGCGGCACGACTGAAGAAGCACATCAGGAGCGATTTTTTCTTCTTCGGTGGATGGCTCTCGATGGCGTTTTTTACTTGCCTCTGCACCATACAACTTGTATTTTTAGCCTCCCAGTCCGTGGTGGACCAGCAGCCCATTTTCTGGGCGGGCCAACCTACAGAAACCAGCACTCGATTTTTCATCAAGCCCCAAAAAACAACGCAGTACTATGTTTGTTTTGAGGCCGAAAACATTACGGCAGGGGTTGAGCGGGGGAGGGGGCAAGACAGAGAAAAAAGATTAAAAAGAGTTGATGTGCCGTTGCTACCCTAACAAAGAAGGTGCAATTCTTCTCGGGAAGAAGGTGTGCCGTTGACACCCACACGTCACATACCCCACAGTAGGGATACTAACAAGTTCACACACAAGCACAACAGAAAAGGTAAATATTCGTATCAAACTCAGGTTCACAGGACACGTTCATATTCTTAGCCAACATTCACTATCAACAACTCAAAAGATTCATATATACACAAGTTCAGCATGTCTATGGATCCAAATGATTGATAGATCACACAACAATATTCATAGATAATTCACAAAAAGATTCAGATATACACATGTTCAGTATGTTTATGCATCCAAATGATTGAGATTACAGCCAATATGATCCATGGACGAACTTTAATTACCTAGGGTATAGACTGGTAAATGGTGTTCGGTCGGAGGTACTTCTTGCTAAAATTAATGCTTGTATGAGTAACCTTTCGAGTACATAAGGGGCGGCACAGACAATCTGAACTTTGCTTGTAGGTTTATCCTCAAATAGTGGCCTCGTGTCGAGGGAGGTTTGAGCAACTTGGCCACTACTTTCATCCAACTAGTTTACTGGCTCATCTTGGTCCTGTAGCTCGCCAAAATTCTACATTGCAGACTGGTAAATGGTGTTCAGTCGGAGGTACTTCTTGCTAAAATTAATGCTTGTACGAGTAAACTTTCGAGTACATAAGAGGCAGCACAGACAATCTGAACTTTGCTTGTAGGTTTATCCTCAAATAGTGGCCTCGTGCCGAGTTAGGTTTGAGCAACTTGGCCACTACTTTAATCCAACTAGTTTACTGGCTCATTTTGGTCATGTAGCTTGCCAAAATTCTACATTGCAGACGAGAAAGGTGGCAGTTGAGAAAATGAACCACCCAAATTTTTTGTGCAGTTCAACTGAAATGGAGCATCCCTGGCGTGCAGACTGATTAAGTGCCAGATGAATATACGCGTCAACCAACTTGTCTGGAATCTTTAGACTCCATGCCATACAGTTCGCTACCATATCCGCCGATAACCAAAAGGCACCAGTTGGGACCAAAGACTGGACTGTGTTTTTCTGGGCTATGCGCCAAGCAATATTTTTAGTGTTCACTCTCCTAATACTTGGAGTTTGACAACTTGTTGACACCGGTTGATACTCGAATGAATATAGGCACTTCTTGTCAACATCGATGCTTGTCTGAGTGAACTTTGGAGTACATAGCAACAACATAAGTATCTATCCATCTGATCTTTTTGTGCAGTTCTACTGAAATCACCCAATGCAATGATTTGCCTGCGAGTTCAGGCTCCAAGTTACTCCTTTATAAAATCGGCAAACATTTGCACAATACCAAATTACCAATACATGACAAGCACAATAATCAGGATAAAGACCAGTACCAACCTGGTGAGTTAGCATATCAATTACTTTTTCCTTTGACTGGAAGCCGAGATAAGCGAAGCGACTGACAGCAAAGGAAGAAAGCAGGCCTAGATTAGCGACTGATAGGAAAGGACGGAAGCTGTCGAGGCAATGAAGCACCCAAAGTTTTTGTGCAGTTCCACCAAAATCGAGCATCCCTGTTGGCACATATATTGAGAGAGTGAGATTACTGTAATAGTGGGACTAGTTGATGAAACATACACTAACAAATAGAAGCACCCTCATTATCTTAATGGGTAAAGTTAGCAACATAGTAGTCTTGCTTAAAGAGAGGTATTAGTTTATTTAATCAGTGCCAATTAGCTCAACACTCAAAGCATTGCCATGTATCATAGGTTGCAAAACTTTAACGTGCAAAGATAAAGGAGTGTCTCATGACAGTATCACGATACAAATAGAGATGACAGCAAACTAATATGGATGAAGGCCTTAGGCCCATACCAACCTGAGGAAAAAAGCTTATTCATGTAGTCCCATAAGAGATGATAAAGCACTCACTGGAATCACTCAATAGTATATATTTTTGTGCACTTCAAATGTATGGTTGAAATCACTCTTGTTTACCAGTGCTGAGATTATATCGAAAGATTATCAAGAACTTCTAGTAGAATTAAAGCACAGGCTGGGATACAGTTCATTGTATTGTCTTGTGTAGTTCCACTAAAATGTATGATTGGCACAACATGATCCCTGTTTGCACAAGTAGGAACAAAGTGAAACCTTCATTAGCTTAATGAGAAAGGATAGAAAGACATTAGCATATTACTCTAATAGTAGCATCAAATTCATGATGGACAATACGCAAAACATTGCCTCATTGAACCAACGGCAATAAATTGACATGCAAAAAATAGCACTGTTATGTCATGACACTAATAATATTACCTCCCTGCTCCACCACATGATTCACCTCCATAGACAAACATACACACGTACATGATTCAGCACAGGGTGCTACTAAAGATTTGTTTAACTCCGACAGGAAAATTAGGCAGCAATAAATTAGTGGTACTTAAGTACTCCTAATTAATTAAGTGAGACAGCAGAAGTGGAAGGGCTCCCTGGAGGATCGTCTCACATGTAAGGTAGTCGTTGCCGAAGCCCTTGAATGGCCTCGACTGAGCCCTCTGGCTTCAGCAAGATCGCCTTGGCACTGTTTATTCTTCTTCTTCCTCTTCATGCTCTGTTTCTCATTCTCCTCACCAGTTGGTGAAACCAAGTACATGATTGGCCTTCTATTTCAGAATTGGTTTTGTCAGTGAGGGAGTACAAGTGTACTAGTAAAAAATAGCATTATTTTCTCATGGCAGTCACAAAATAGAAATGAACACATGCATTAAATATCATTCTTACCTAAAGGAAGGTTATGGTGCCAATATGGATGATGAGGATTGGAACACAGATCTCCCTTTGTGCAGTTCCACCGAAATGAACCAACTGTTCAATTCTGACATTCCAGTTAAACAGCACAAAGTCACTTATTTTAAGAAGAGTTTTGTGCAGTGCACCAAAAGGTCACAATAGCAACCAGGTGAAATGGATATCCATGTTTACACAAAAAGCTACAGAGGAAACAGTCAGAGTCTCAAACAATTACAGGCAAAAACATTTGGCTAAACTTGTCATGGCTTATAACAGTGGAATGGCTTCATTTTTACCAGGGGCATTAGATTAAGAACAACTAAATATTTGGTATAAGGGCATGGGACAGTGGGTGCACCAGCAGTCCAGCACCATGTACCTAAACAGGGGCATAAAGTGGTGATTCATAGTTTGTTGCCCCGAGAAACAAACATCCAAGAAACATATCTGGGTTGGTCCCATTTTTTGTTCACTCTAGCCACCTACTCCTATGTGTGGATAGCAAATCTAGTCTTGGTCATACCACTGTGTTCAGCGTTACCCCTATATTTCCCTTTTCGACCAAGAGACCGGTTGGATGACCAGTCTGTACTACTTTCACCCCCTTTCCTTACTGTTTGTACCAAGTCCGATGTACTACATACTAAATTCCCCCACCCCCATTTTATTTCTTGTTTGAACCAAGTACAAGATTCGACTCCATGAAGTAGCTTTACCTCTAACAATAGAAAAAAGGTGACGTTGGACCATCCGATCGAGAGGGGCTGAGAGGTAGAAAATGATGCACATGCAGCGACGTAGCGAGCTGGGGAAGTAGAGCTAAGGCGGTTCCGAAGGAAGATATACCTGAAGGTCGTCGGGATGTGGATAGGTGGGCGGCGGGAGGCCGGATCCGCCCACACTAGGGCAACGATGAAGGGATCGAAGGACCTCCCGCGCCGGCGCTCGGCCAGAGATAATGGTGCGGCCGGCAGTGGGTCTCCTCCCTCGCTGTCGGCGACGGCCTAAACGCTGCCCCTCCTCCCCTTCACCAATGGAGGGGGATACGTCCGGATCTGTAACCAGCGGTGAGGATAGAAAGACAGTGTTTTTTGAAGGGAGAAAGATAGTGTTACCACCCCTATCTTGTTTAGATCTGGAGAGGATGAGAGTGTGTGAATAGAGCAACCCTAGCACGCAAGCGCGGAGGCTCCGGCCTATATATACGTAGTGGGGTAGTTTTCCTTTTTCACTCCATCAAAACAATCGTTTAAAATTGTGTACTACGTGCCAGGTCGCTGTTTTTTTAGTTGTTGATTGTTTTTTGAGATAGCTACCCGCTTGTTCCAAGTGGTGTTACGGTGTGCCAGGTCGCACTTTGTATCATTCAAGTCTGGTACAAGTCCCTCCATTAAATGAACAACCACCCCCTCGTAAAAATTGTGAACAAGCCCACGGCTAAAATTATCGGAAACGTGGGTTGCCCCAACATGCATTATTATTTATATTTTCTAGTCCCTCCATTCCTAAATATAAGTCTTTTTATTAGCCACTCCTAAGACAAGATTTTTTTTATTAGCAGTGAACCCCACATGTCATAGACACAAAAAGTGTGGTAAGATTCCCTTTGGCAAGCCAAAGTGTGTCTAACAATTTGAGCAACTCAAGTTAGGCAAGTGTGGGAAAAATAATGTGGCAACATAAGACAAACATAGTCACAATCCAAACAGCCCCATAATTTTTTGTGACATGCATGAAAATTTGGTTAGTTAAATTTATAGTCAAAATTTGGCAAGGTGCATCAAATCAACACATGCAACTATCAAAAGGGAAGTCACGGCATGCATGCATGCATTTTACTCCCTCTGTTTCCAAATATAAGTGTTTTTAGAGATTGCAACAAGTGACTACATACGAAGCAAAATATGTCTACATACATCCGTATGTAGTAGTCCATTTGAAATGTGTAAAAAGACTTATATCGAGTGCGGTGCTTTGATGTGTCGCGTCAACTCGTACAAGACCGAGAAGTTTGGTTACTACAACGCCCTCTCCCTCGCGGACTGAGCTCCGGTGCCTTAACTGCACCTGCCTTTAGCTGCATGATAGGTGGGCCAACCACCTATTGGGCCCACCTGTCATAGACACAAAGGCAGGAGTAGTAAGTCAATGAAGCTGCGTCCCTCCCTCGCGCATGAGCGTGGTAGCTGGCAGGACTAGTAGGAGCTTTCGCTACACGCTTCTTGACAGCGGCGAACTTGCGGATGGAGTTGACCATCATGTCGTCCATGCGAGAGGCGAAGCCGGCGTCGGCGAGGGCTAAGACGCCGGTGGTCGCCAGCACCATTTGGAAACGCTTCACGGTGCGGGGCCGCAGGCCGGCGCCTTGGATGATTTGGCACAGCCGACTGCCGCTCGCGACCATTGCCTCGATAGGTGCTTCTGGCTTCTGGTCACTTGGTCTTTTTTTTAAACAGAACACTCGATTCCATAACTCACACAGGCCCAGCCAAGATGCTGGCCATACGAACATTTACATCATCTTGCATGTCCTCTAGCCAGAACTCCTGATCAACTTGGTGACGGGCACCGTAGGCAGCTAACTCATGAGCCCGCGGGGCGAAGCTAAAAGAAACATGGCTGAAGTTCAGTCGCACGAAATCATGGATTTCTTGGAGTGAGCAGTGTTGCGCAGAGACTAGGAGTGAGCAGTGTTGCGCAGAGACTAGGAGTAGATGGATTGGAGGGGTGGGGATTCGCCGATGGTCCGTTTGCTCAACTGCGGCCCCACCTCACAGTGAAAACTTTACTACTGGAATAAAAATGCCATATACTTCTATACTAATAAAACATTAAGGCCACGAGGCGATGCAGTGCTGGTTACAGGAGGCAAGAAGAAGAGATGCATCCATCGACGACGTCCACCTCCTCGACTCAGGGCGCCGGCCCACCAAACAGCGGCTATGTAGCAGCGGCTTTCGTGGCCAGGTTGACGTGCTTTTGAACAATGGCGTCCAAAGATTCCAGCCACTGGAAGAAGTCCAACGTCTTTCTGTCCTTGCTGGCCTTGTAGTGGCCTATCTAGATGATTTCCTCGTAGACGTGGATGTGCAGGTCGACGGTTTCTTGCATGGCGAGGCGCTGCGCGACGAGCGCGGCCTCGAGGTGCACATTCTTCGTCGTGACCTCCGGCACCTGCAGGGCCACCAGGGCTTGAAAGAGTTAGTCACCATGGAGGCCGATGAGGGTGGCAGGCAATGAGGAGCCTGGGCGCGTGGGCTGGAGCAGTACGGCAAGGTCGTCCGCGCGCTTCTTGACGGTGGTGAACTTGTGGATGGAGTTGACCATCATGTCGTCCATGCGAGAGGCGAAGCCGGCATCGGCGAGGGCTACGACACCGGCGGTCGCCAACACCGTCTGGAAACGATGTGCGTTGCGGGGCCGCAGGCCGACGCCTTGGATGATTTGGCACAGCAGACTGCCGCTCGCGTCCATCGCCTCCATAGGTGCTTCTGGCTTCTGGTCACTTGGTATTGGATTGGAGCGAGCAGTGTTGCGCAGAGACTAGGAGTAGATGGATTGGAGTGGTGGGGTGCCTTTATATGAGAATCCAAACTCTGTTGCATTCACATCATGCTGGCTCTATTCTGCTTCTCCAATTAATTCCCTCTGCATGTAGAGTAATTTGAGGATGCATCATTGACCGTTTAACGTCTCGGGAACCGCTACCCTCTCCCTCCTTGGCATTCAAGAACCTATGAAGGTGACTGCCGCTCGCGTCTATCGCGTGTTAGGAGACGTTCCCGTCGACGAAGAGGTGCCTATGATGACTTCGTAAATTTCAAGATGATAGTACTAGTATACTCAATATTGTGCACCGCGACCAAGGCCGAGAGGAAAATGAGAGAACTATGTATTTATTTACGGTGTAGATTCACTCATTTTGCTCCATATGTACTCCGTCTCGGTGTAGTCTAGTCACTTGTTGAAATCTCTAGAAAGGCAAATACTCCTTTCTTGTTTACAAGGCTATACTAGCAAGTAGTACTACAATAGTGGGCTCACATAGCAATTTTGTCTCATGCAAGAGCCTGGCTATATGCGTGCTCCAAGGTTCGCAACTACCATGTTTGGGTTGCACTTGGCTCTTCGCCTCTTTGAGAAGACGAACAATCATGTTACTACTACTGCTTCTACAGTATCGAATCCACTGCTGCATGTCCGTCCACCGCGAGTGGGAGGGATAGCTTGTTGTACTAGTACTATAAGCAAAAGTCTGTCCTCGTCTGCGAGCCACCGCGCACATGGGCAAGGGAGAAGGCGTGTAGTAGTAAAATCAAGCTTCTCCTCGTTGTACGAGTTGACGTGACACATCATAGCACTGGCCCCACATGGTTGCCTCTAAACTTGGCTGAAAGACCCGCAGTGTACAATACTCCATTTGCTGCAACCTCTAACATTTACCCCACCACAAATTAAAATATATATTCCTGTCTTGACCAGATGAGCGTGCAAACTAGAATCACCAGGATGACATGTAGGGCCAGAAGATTATTCTAATCAAAAAAATATAGCATGGAGCCGACCCCAATGATTTTAAGTTTACAGGCACGGTACACGCTATCCTAGACTACTCTACACATGAAACTGCCACACGAGCATCCGGGCTGCGCTTGGCTCTTCGCCTCTTCGGGAAGTCGAACAAAATGATGGAGTACTACTGCAGTGGAGGAGTACTACAGTATGCTTCTGGCCATCTGACACCGATTGAACTGCTACATGTCCACCGCATACGGGAGGGAGAGCCTGTAGCGAACGAAAGCTTCTCCTAGTCCTGCCAGCCACCACGCTCATGGGCGAGGGAGGGACGCAGCTTCATTGACTTACTGCTCCTGCCTTTGCGTCCATGACAGGTGGGCCCAACAGGTCGGTGGCCCACCTGTCATGTAGCCAAAGGCAGGTGCAGTAAAGGCGAGAGGGTGTTGTAGTAATCAAACTTCTCGGTCTTGTACGAGTTGAGGCGACACATCAAAGCACTGCACTCGATATATTTCAATAATTTGCGTTTACCGATGCATTAGTTACAACGTATGCATGCATGTCGTGACTCTCCTTTTGATACTTGCATGTGTTGATTTAATGCACCTTGAAGTAGTATGAATATGTGACGGTAAAGCTTTGTAATTCCCCGGCCCTAATAAAGCGAGAGATGGTTGTGCACGAGGAGGGTGAGATCATGCAGACGGAATAGGACCCGACGATGGAGCTCTCTATGGTCTCGATGGACCTCACCTTGCTCCACTGCCCCTTGTGCCTCCGCCCCTTGAAGCCTCCAGTGTATGAGGTTCGAATACACCTCGTCCGTTCGGCTGATCGAGCAAGGTGCAGGTTTCTTGATTGATGTGTTGTTCGATTGATTTGTGCAGTGCAAGGGAGGGCACCTGGCTTGCGCGGACTGCCGCGTCGAGCGCCCGGGGAACCAGCGGAAGTGCCAGAAGTGCGAGCGCGGCGGCGGCTTCGACGTGCGGAACACGGCGGTGGACGTCGTCCTCTCCTCGGTGAGGGTGGAGTGCCCGCACGAAGGCTGTGGGCTCTATGTCACTTACCACAAGCTCGCCGATCACCAGAGCGTGTGTCCGCTCGCGCCCTGCAAATGCCCTGTGCCCATCTGCAGCTACGAAGGCCCGCTGCCGGTGCTCTCCCACCACATCAGCACCGTGCATCCCATGCCTGTGCACAGGATCCAGTACGGAAAGGCGCTCTAGCTGCAAGTGCCACTGTCGTAGCCACGTCTCTTGTGGTTCACGAAGGAGGATGGTCGCGCATTTTCTTGGTCGGCGGCGTGCTCGACATCAGCGGGCCTATCGCCATGTCGGTCGTCTGCATCACAGCGGGGGCATCCCCACTGTCACACTACGTGGCCAAGCTGTTGGCGAACGGCCCACTGGGGGAGCCCAAAGGCAGGACCGACGCCGTCAAGGTGGAAATGGAGGTGACAAGCAGCAGGGATCCCGGCGACGTCACCATGCAGGAGCTGACCTTCTTCACAGTTCCGCCCAAGCTGCTGGCCGGGGCTAAGCTGGTGTCCTTCCACATTCAAATTGACAAGCTCACGTCCTAAATGATTCTACAGTGCCTTCTGTTTATCTTAGTAATATGCTAATATAGGGGTTAGCTCGGTCTACTTTAGCTTAAGAGATGGTGGGTTTTGGTGGCGATGCAGCAATTACCTCAACATCAGATCAGTAGTGAAAGTAATTTCGAACGGTCGAATGGATATTTTGTGTCTGTTGGATATAAAGATCCTTTGGGTAAGAAGTAACAACTTATATGCTTTTTTCGAAACGGAACAACAATACTAGTATAATTTTTGTTGACATGCACTAATATTTTTGAAACGGACGTCGGGCTGTAGCTAGAAGGGCGGTTGGGACACGGCAGCGGCCCATACCGCGGTGACCCCCAATTGGGACGCACCGACTATGGATTTTCTCCCTCGCCGATGTCGACCGCGTCTACGCAGAACATTGTTCCCTTCCCCGAGCTGCGGGATCAGGCCGGATATGTGACCAGCGGTGTGGCCACCGTCGTTCTATGCTTGTGAAGAGAGCAACCCAAGTTGAGGAGTGTAAGGAGCAGATAACTCATGAGTAATACCAAGTTCATCAAGATAGTCATCAAGACCAGAATTCTTGAACTCAGTTCCATTGTCACTTCTGATGTGCTTGATCTTCACACCAAAGTTGGTTGAAGCCCTCGAGGAAAATCGTTTGAAGACTTCCTACACTTCATGTTTGTAAGTAACAATGTGTACCCATGTGTATCGAGAGTAATCATCAACAATAACAAAGCCATAGAGAGATGCGTCATTTGTGACTGCTGAGTAATGGTTAGGACCGAAGAGATCCATATGAAGCAATTAAAATGGTCGAGTAGTGGTCACGATAGTCTTCGCTGGATGCTTAGCCTTCGTCATCTTTCCAGCTTCACAAGCTCCACACAAGTGATCCTTGAGGAATTTGACATTCTCAATGCCAATGACATGCTTCTTCTTCGCAAGCGTGTGCAAATTCCTCATGCCTGCATAACCAAGTCGTCGATGCCATAGCCAGCCCTCTGAAGCTTTTGCAAGTAGGCACACGGCTGGTTGTGGTCCTGTAGAGAAATCAACAATATACAAATCTCCTCTCCTAAAGCCTACGAAGACTTTGGATTGTCAGCTTCCATAACCACAACACAAGGATACTTGCCAAAGACAACAACAAAATCAAGATCACAAAGCATTGAGACAGACATGAGGTTGTATCCTAAGGACTCGACAAGCATGACTTTGTCCATGTGTCAATCCTTTGTGATCGCAACCTTACCTAGACCCAATACCTGACTTTTGCCTTTGTCAGCGAAGATGATATGCTTCAGATGCGATGGTGATAAGGGAGCATCCATCAATAGATTCTTGTCACAAGTCATGTGATTTGTACATCCACTATCGAGGACCCACTCAGTGGCTTTGGGTTGATCATCCTGCAGATGAATTAGTGCAGCTTACGAACTTCATATACTTCATCAGTGAAGAATATGACATCACAATTCATCAGACCAATTTTATGAAGCAATGCAACAGTTAAAACAGCATGAGGACGTGAGAAATGAAGTTCATTTCTTCATGATTAGCCTGCGTCCTTTCAGGCACTTTTCAGGTCTCCAGCAAATTCTTCAGACGTTAAAGTACGTCTGGAGACCTGACCCTGCATAAAAGATTAGTTCTTTTTCTTCACCACCCACATCTGAAGGGGTGGCAAAGAGTTTGTCACTCTGCGAGCTCCATACGAGAAAGGTGGCATAGAAGCCAATCCATTTCATTTCACATAAGAGGAGTTAGGGTAAGCATATGAATAAGCAGACAAATTCTTCGAGGACTTATGAACATAATGATTAGAAGAATAATGCTCATATTCATAGCCCTTAGCTCTTCCCAGCGAAAAAGAGTTGTTAGCACGATGATATTCATATGAGGACTTTGATCCTTTTGAGGAATATGATCCACGTGAGGAATTCGATCCGTATGAGGACTTGGATCCATATGAAGAATTTGATCTGGGGTTCCTATTCTTCACAGGTGGTGTCATGAGGACATTCACCTGAAGACTTTCAAGGCACCTTTCGGGAACCCAGATTTTCTTCATAGGAGAACCGTTCCTGCAGTTAGTGCCAACATATCTAGCAAATACTTCACCATTCTGATTTTTAAACAGTTTATAGTTGGAGTCAAATGACTCATCAGAAGAATGAGAAGATTCATATGTAAAGCTAGATAAATTAGATGGATCAACTGGAGGTCCCTTTGCAGCAACCCATGAGGTTTTGGGGTACTGCTCAGGCTTCCAATATGTACCATCAGCATTGAGTTTCCTCTCAAAGGCAATACCCTCTTTCCTAGGGTTCCTGTTGAGGATCTGCTTTTTAAGCACATCACAAAGAGTCTGATGCCCTTTGAGGCTTTTGTACATGCCTGTCATGTACAATTCCTTCAGCCCTGCATCGTCGGTGATACAAGCAATGTCCTCAGATGAGGAGTTAGTGAGAGCAGAGAAAGTTGAAGAATTTGTAGCATTAGAAGCATTTGAACATTCAGGTGAAGAATTAGCAGATTCACGTTCAATGCATTTCAAGCATGGAGGAACAAATTCTTCCTGAGCAGCGGCAATTTGTTAAGCAAGTAATGAATCGCGCTCCTTCTAAAGATCTTCATAACTCACTCTTAGCTTTTTAAGATCTTGCTTTCTTTGAAGAAATTCATAAGAAAGCTTCTCATGACCAGATAAGAGAGTGTTATGTTGATCCTGAAGGGTGTCATACTTAGTATGAAGTCTCTGAAGACTTTCAGCCAAAGCTTTTGACTGATCCATTTCTTCACCCAACATATCATCGCTCTTATTTAGCATGTATTGAACTTTTTCCAAAGCTCTTTGTCGTTTAGTGGCAAGGGGAGCAAGTTTGACATAGTTGGGTCCAAACTCATCACCAGATTCATCATCACTTGACTCGGATAGGTAGCATTCAGTTACCTCAGCACTTTTTGCCATAAGGCATGATGAAGAGGATGATGATTCTGGTTTGAATGTCATCACTTTGAGAGACTCCTTGAAGTCCTCAAACCAAGGATCATGACGGGTTTGATGACCTTCATAGACCTCAGAGAGACGGTCCCAGATAAGCTTCGCATGATTGAGATGCATGATGTTCCTGAACTGATTTTGAGACAGACAGGAGCAGATGACGTCCTTCACCGCGAGGTTGAGAAGAGTGTACTTGCGAATGTCATCAGCTTCCGCCGTCTTGCACAGATAGGTAAGACCAATCTCAGTGACGGTCCACAGTTTGCTGTTCATCGCCATGAGGCGCTTCTTCATCATGGCCTTCCACTTGGGATACTCGTGACCGTCAAAGATGGGGCATGTCACTTTCTTCATACCTGCGGTCGACATAACTAAAACTCCAGGCGGTTAAACCAAAATCACACAGAACAAGGGAGTACCTTGCTCTGATACCAATTGAAAGTGCGTTATATCGACTAGAGGGGGGTGAATAGGCGATTTTTATGGATTCTTCACTGAGGAATTTGCCAGTGAGGAAATTCATTAGCGAAGAACTACTTGCAGCGGAATAAGTACTCAAAAGTATGCATAGCAGAACACAAGCATGGTCATCACGATGAAATGAAGACAAGCACAGAGTACAGAAAGCGTAAACACAGGATAACACAGGATGAAGACAAACAGATTGAAGAAATTGAACTGAGGAAATTGAGAAAGTCTTCAGTCAAAGTCTTCAAACACAGATATGAATAAGCGCACAACACAGTTATGAGGAAATGAATGAGTTGAGGAAATAGAACCAGTAGGCTTGGTGAAGACAATGATTTGGTAGACCCGTTCCAACTCTTGTCTCAGTTGTACATCTGGTTGGAGCGGCTAGGTATTTAAACCTGAGTACACACAGTCCCGGACACATAGTCCTCACTGTATTCTCCTTGAGCTAGGGTCACACAGACCTCGCCCAATCACTCGTGGTAAGTCTTCAGGTGACTTCCGAACCTTCACAAACTCGGTCACTTGGCGATCCACAATTCCTCTTGGATGCTCTAGACCATGACGCCTAACCGTCTGGAAGAAGCACAGTCTTCAAAGGTAACAAGCGTCGGATCCACGCAGGATCAATCTCTTCAGTGATGCTCAATCACTTTGGGTTTGTAGGTGTTTGGGTTTGGGTTTTCCTCACTAGAAGATTTTCGCTCAAAGTCCTCGGAGGATGGGATGCTCTCAAATGACAAGTGTCAGTTTCTCTCGGAGCAGCCAACCAGCTAGTGGTTGTAGGGGGCGGCTATTTATAGCCTAGGGAGCAGCCCGACATGATAAGACATAAATGCCCTTCAATGATACGACCGTTAGGTGGGTAGATATTTTGGCACAGCTGGCGCATAGCACAGCAACAGTCGGAAATTTGAGTATCAAATTCCTCAGGGCTATCATGTTCCTCACCGTGTAGGCAATTAGCACTGGCGAATTCCTAACTCCTCAGTCAGAACAAATTCCTTAGAGACCAGAAGAACTTCGTCTCTGTCACTCAAGAATATGACTGAACTGTATGAGATTTCCAATGGCTTCACTCGAAGGGATTGGTAGGTGTAGGATTTTGAGTTGAGCATCACATGGAAATTTTTCCTTAGTATTTCCTCGACCCCCTGTAATAGTACGGTGTTTCCTATGACTCAAGAAAGAGAAAATGAAACTACGAAAACAAAAGTCTTCACGCTTCATGTTCCTCAAATGAATACCAAGTCTTCAAGGTCACACCAATTTCTTCACTTTCAAAGTCTTCAGAAAGTCTTCAGAAATCCAAAGTCTTCAGTCGAAGAACTTCATTTTTAGGGGTCAACTTTCTCTGTAAATATCAAACTCCTCATAGACTTATAGACCTGTGTACACTCACAAATGCATCTGTCCCTTAACCTATAAGTCTTCAATACACCAAAATCACTAAGGGGCACTAGATGCACTTACAATCTCCCCCTTTTTGGCGATTGATCACAATATAGGTTAAGTTTTCAACGGGGATAAACATATGAAGTGTAAATACTGATATTGAGGAATTTGATTGCAAGATATAGAAGAACTCCCCCCTGAAGATGTGCATAGTGAGGAATTTGCTTTTGAAGCAATGCACACTTGAAGAGTTGAATCATGGAGATCTCCCCCTATATCTTGTAATTTATACACGCATTTGACATAATATATGAAGAATTTGAAATGCATGATGAAATATGGTGACTGATGCAATTCAGCATGCGTGCAATAACATTAACGAGGAATAAGCATGCAAAAGAAACATCAAAAGTATCAGGCCACCATAGAGTTTAAGTTTACAACTCGATCCAACAAAGTCATCAGAAGAACGAGAGTTGTAACTTAGAAAAAAACGCCCATATAAGATAGACCCGCTGAAGACTAACTCAAATTTCTTCCCCTTTGTCATCGAATGACCAAAAGGTTCGAATATGAGGACTAACGCCCCTGAAGAATATCAAATTGACGAAGGAGCGCCAGTGTTGTTGGGGTCGTTTGTTGATGTAGGGCCTGCCGCAGTGTCGTCCAAGTCTTCATGCTCGTCGGTGTCGCGCGATGAAGAATAGGAGCTGGCCACTAAGGACGGAACCTTGACCTTCTTGTATTTCTTCGGTGGAGGAGCAGAACAGTCGAAGTCCTCCTTGAGACCCATTTTCTTCAGATCTTCCACGCTATAAATGTGCGACAGAACAGCCCAGGTGCGGTTGAGGGTTTCATGAAGGTAGTAATGGTTTTTCTTCAATGCATTGTGAGTAGCAGTCATGTTGTGAAGAATTGAACCAAACTGATGCTTGACCCATTTGTGATTGCGATCAACCTTCTGGTGAAGACTGACGAGAAGCTCACGGTCAGTCATCACCCTGGGAGCTGTGCCTTGAGGATTTGGCTTGGTTGCGTTGGCGACAGAGTCATGGGTGGCAGAGTCATCATTGGTGGAGTAGGATGCAGCCTTGCGAAATTGACCATCCAATGGACGAATGCCTTCATCAATAACAGCAGTAGCCTTGCCCTTTTCATCAGCTTGTTCTGATGAATCTCATAATCCACGGAGCATAAGGCTTCAACTCAAAAGGTGACATTGCGACATTTGCTAGAGTTCTCATGAAGAAATCATGGAAGTTGACAGGAACGCAATGAATGATCTTGAAAAGCAGATTCTTCATGATGCCAACGACTTCTTCTTCATCCGAGTCGTGGCCCTTGATAGGACTCAGTGTCTTCGTCAGAATGCGATAGACAGTCCGAGGCACATATAACAATTCCTTCACAAGGAATTTTGTTCTTGGGGCCTGACCTGGCTTCAATGGCTTCATCAGCACTTGCATATAGTGATCTGTAAGCTTAGGTTCACTGTAGACGCAACAAGCAGCTTCAAAGGGAGGACTGAGAGGCAAAGCACGAAGTAATTCAGTAGCTGGTGCCTTGTAGTGAGTATTTTCAGACATCCAGTCCAGCACCCATGAATTCACATCTTCACAGTCTTCGGTGATGTGCAGAGTTGCATAAAATTGAAGAATGAGCTCTTCATTCCAATCACATATATCAGTGCAGAAATTTAACAGCCCAGCATCATAAAGAACACTGAGGACTGGCACGAAGCACGGGAGAGATTCCATATCCACGTGAGGAATGTGCTCATGATCGAAGACTTTGTCTTTGTTCAACAGCACTGGGGAATAAAAATTTGCCTGGCTGGCAGTCCAGAAACGCCTCTTCCTAATGCGAGCATAGTCATAGGGGTCATCAATACGTGCTCTGAAATAAAACATTACAACCTCAGAGGAATAAAATAGCTCTGATACCAATTGTAATCAGTGAAGAATACGTGCTCACCGAAGAAATCATTAGCCTTGAATTTTTGCTTCCTTGAGAATGGATCCTTTGGCTTGGGCAGAGGAGTGTCAGTCAGCTGCATTACAACCTCAGGAATCGCAATCTCAGGTTCTTCAGGCTGAGAAATTTCTGGTTCCTCTTCAGTGGCAGCCTGGGTCTTCAATTCTTCATTTTCATTTTCTTCAGCACTAGTGGCTGGAATTTCTTCATGAGCTTCATCAGATCCCATTTGAACTGTAGTTGCTGGGGACTGAGGAATTTGTTGCAATGGTGTGAAGAGTGGAGAGTTGGGGTGCTGACTTTCCCAAAAGTCATCATTCAGCACAGGTGTGGTACAACCAATGTCCACATCTTCATCTTCCATTTCTTCAACGCCGGCCTCTTCAGGAGTAAACTGAGGCATAGGCGAGGAAACTGTGGGGGTTGAAGGGATTTTATCCACTTCAATTTCTTCATCCATCTGCTCTGACGAAGCAGCAGAAGGATTTTCTTCATCAGATCCGCTAGGGATCACATATTCTTCATCAAAAGGGACGATTTCCTTTGATGGCATGGATGAAACAGGAACAACATCAATTGGATTAGCAAATGAGCTTGTCAACTTCTTCATCTTCTTCGGTGCTGAAGAATCTGAAGGAGCTGATGCTTTCCTTTTCTTCACTGCTGCACGCTCTGCAGCCTTGGTCTTCTTCACATCTGATGAAGATGGAAGGATTGGAGTTGGAGTAGGCGCAGGAGGAGCAGAGGAATGTGGTTGATTTTCTTCAGGCACAACTGATGCAGTTGCCCTGACCTCGTCATTTTCTTCAGGCGCACCACTAGTGGATGCCCTGGCAATTTAATCAGCGGCTGGAATGCAGTCATCAGCCCTGGAACTCATATTTTCTTTAGCAGCCTGATTGTCATCAGTGGTGCTGGCATGTTCTTCAGTTGGCTGAGCAGATGCTTCAGCCTGGGGAATTTGTTGTTGCGATGGGGCTGCAACATTTGAGGTGAACTTCTCAGTCAGTTTAACAAACCTGACCTTGGCTCCTTTCCAATCAGCATAGTAAGCATTGAAATCATCGCTGAGGACTTTGATTTCAGACTGGATCTTTACAAGTTCATCAGTTGTCATAGAGATAACGTTGTTCTTCAGGAATTTCTCCTTCCCATAGTGCGCTTTCTTGAGCTGCCTGGCCTTCTGAAATTTCCATTTCTCTTCTTGGATGAAGGCAGTCAGCATATGACTTTGGCCAGGAGTCAGCTTGAAGTCAGACATAGGAGTGTTTGGGTCCTTGTGCCAGAGATCAATGTAATCGAGGATCAACTTTGGATCCAAAAGCAGTGGCACATTTGTTCCCTTGGATCTAGCGGCCCTGACTTGCCTATCTTTGATGATTTCAGCAAGTTCTTCATTATCAGCTTCGTCTTCTTCAGACGGCACTTGGAAGGCGACCTGCTTCTTGTGAGGACTTGGGTGAGGGCCTCGTCCAGCAGTGATCTTTGTCTTCAGCAGAGAGGGTCATGTTGAAGAATTTGGTGCAGCTGAGGAACTAGCTGAAGCTCCTGAGGCAATAGAGATGCCTGTAGTCCTTTGGCACATGGCAAGATGCACAGGTGCTGAGGATTTGGTCGGAGCAGCTGAGGACTTTGGAGGAGCAGGAGCAGCATGAGGAATTGGCCGTGAGGGCTTAGTTGAGGAATTTGGCCGTGAGGGAATTGAAGAAGAAGCACTTGGCTTATGCGCAGGCTTCTTTGCCATGGATTTCTTTGGCTTGACAGAGACCTCAGCAGCAGGAGCAGAGTCTTCGTTGAATTTCCTCACTGCATCTTTTGCCTGTTTGGCCAGCTTGGCCTGGCACTTGGCCCATTCTTCAGGATAATCTTCACCACGCTTGAGGCTGGTGAGATCAGCTTCTTGGCCAGGTGCCAACGGAGGTCTTGAGCATGGAGGATTGAGTGCGAATTTCTTCATGTATTTGGGAGTCACATACCTGTACTCCCTCCACTCTCTTGCCCATCTCCTCTCTATCTTCTGAATGCGTACCTTGCGCTGATTTTTATCTTCCTCAAGGGGTATGCAGTACCCAGCATAGATGTCCTCAGGGATTTCAAATGCAGTGTTGATCTCATGCCTCCTTCCTCCTTTCTGTGGCTTCTTTCCATCAGCCATTTTCTTCAGATGAGGAATTTGAACAATTGAATTCTCTGAAGAAGTATGCAACCTTTCTTCGAGGAATGCTGCAAATGAGTTAAGTTGATGAGAACCTAGTGATTCAGCAGCGGACATGAGTACCTGTGAACAGAGTATAGTTGCGAGGAATTTGAAGAGGTCATATGCGTTCTCAGAAGGTTTTTCAAAATGAACAAGTTTGAGAAATTTGACCAGATGAGTCTTGAAGAATTTCACTAAGCGTTCTTTGTCTTAGGTTCTAGAGTTGTATAGATCGAAGATCCACACAATTGAGGAATCTTGAAGAAAAAATATTGCTTAGCAAAACGAATCAAGAACAGATGACATGTAAGGTGTTTAGTGTGTGAAGAATTTGAAGAAAAAACACCTTTGAAGATTTTGTAGAAGTCATTTGAATCAAAGAGGGCAGTAAAAGTAACTTTTAATTACCCTAAACGAAGAACACGACGAACTGGGATGTAGAGATGAGAAGTTCGTCTGTGCAGATCTTCCACGCCCTAACTCGGCGGAGGAAGACGGCTACGGCAGCGGTGGAGTGAAGATTTCCACGGCCGGCGCGAGTACGGCGGCGACGAGGTCGAGGCAGTGAAGCTCTTCCTCACCGGAGACGATGAAGTAGCGGTGGCGCTATGGTTTGAGAAGCTCGAGCTGGAGAGAGGTCGAGCGGAGTAAAGGAAGTGAGGAAAGGGAGAGGGGGTATTTATAGCCACGATGAAAAACTGTTCGCCCGAAGAAATTGGACGAAGGTGCCCCTAACCCTTCTCATTAGCTTGACATGTGTCACCCACGTACTGAGAAGTGGACATCGTGTTAGATCGTGGCTGAATAGATAAGTATTTCGTGGGATGCAGAACGGTTTCAGCGGCAAAGCCGAAAATTTGGATAAGATAAGTTAAAAGTTCCGTTCGCAAATTCTTCAGCTCACAAGGACACAGTGAAGATTTTGAACGAGTTTCAAATAGAACGCACATGAAGAATTTGTGAATAGATTGGGTTGAGTATAGCATAGAGGGGAAAGGGTCCGATCACATTCACTTAGCAGAAAAACCAACTTGAAGAATTAGCCATAAGTGAATGCTGTAGAGGACATAAACTCATATATATATATATATATATATATATATATATATATGTATATAGCCAATGAAGAAAAACGACGGAGAAGGTGAAGACAATGCAAAGTTGAAGAACATGAACAACTGAGGAATTTCCAAAAGTGAGGAAAAACTCAAATTGAAGCTTTTAAACTTTTGTGGTGGCGTGACCCACCGTATAAGAATGATGATTTCACACACCGCGTACAATTGTCGTAGGGCTCTGAGAATCAAATTCTTCATTAATTTCTTCACACTTAGAGTGTTATTCTTCATTGATTGAAGAAAAACGTTTCTTCATGTGTTGCACATCTAAGTCATCAATTTTGCATAAGTGTTAGGATGAGTGTCCTTTTCAAAGAACATTTGAAGATTCTAGGATATTTAGCTCACACCGTAACTTGCTAAATCTCTTCTCATCCAAGGGCTTTGTGAAGATATCGGCTAGCTGTTCTTCAATCTTCACATGCTCAATAGAAATGTGGCCCTTCAACACATGGTCGCGAAGAAAATGATGACGAATCTGAATGTGCTTTGTCTTCGAGTGCTGAACTGGGTTGTGAGCAATCTTGATGGCACTCTCATTGTCACAGAAGAGAGGCACATTCAAAACATTGACGCCGTCGTCCTTGAGAGTTTGCTTCATCCACAGCAATTGAGCACAGCAAGAACCAGCAACAATGTACTCACCTTCAGTAGTAGACAGTGATACGCAGTTCTGTTTCTTCGAGGACTGACAGACCAAAGATCGTCCGAGGAAATGACATGTACCAGATGTTGACTTGCGGTCCACACGATCACCAGCATACTCAGAGTAAGAATATCCAATGAGATCAAAAGCCGAGCCCCTTGGGGTACCATAATCCAAGTGTTGGTGTGTGAGCTAGATATCGAAGAATATGTTTCACATCCTTATGGTGTGATTCTTTCGGTGTAGCTTGAAATCGGGCACACATGCAAACACTAAGCATAATATCTGGCCCAGATGCACATAAATACAATAAAGAACCAATCATGGAGCGGTATACCTTTTGATCGAAGTCAATACCATTTTCATCAGTGCACAGATGGCCATTTGTGGGCATCGGAATTTTGACGCCTTTGCAATCTTGCATGCCGAATTTCCTCAGTACATCCTTGAGGTATTTCTCCTGAGATATGAATATGCCATTGCGCTGTTGACGAATTTGAAGAACTAAGAAGAATTTCAACTCTCCCATCATAGACATTTGATATTCTGCACTCATCATATAGGCAAATTCATCACTATAACGTTGGACAGTATAGCCAAAGATAATATCATCAACATATATTTGGCACACAAACAATTCACCATCATAAGATTTAGTGAAAAGAGTAGGGTCGAGTGAACCGGGTTTGAAGCCTTGCTTCATGAGGAATTCCTTCAAAGTATCATACCATGCCCGAGGAGCCTTCTTGAGGCCATAGAGGGCCTTATTGAGTCTAAAGACTTTGTCAGGATGCTTAGGATCTTCAAAACCTGGGGGTTGAGCAACATATACTTCTTCCTCAAGCTTACCATTGAGGAATGCACTTTTCACATCCATTTTATATAAAGTGATATCATGATGGTTAGCATAAGCAAGTAATATGCGAATAGCTTCAAGTCTAGCAACCGGTGCAAAAGTTTCATCGAAATCAATTCCTTCAACCTGTGTGTAGCCTTGAGCTACTAGTTGTGCCTTATTCCTCACCACAAGGCCATTTTCATCTTGCTTATTGCGGTAGATCCACTTTGTGCCAATGATATTGTGCTTGCGAGGATCTGGACGTTTGACCAGTTCTCAGACGTTGTTGAGCTCGAATTGATGTAATTCTTCTTGCATGGCCTGAATCCACTCCGGCTCCAGAAATGCTTCATCTACCTTAGTGGGCTCTGCGATAGAGACAAAAGCATAGTGCCCACAAAATTTATATAAATGTGAAGCTTTTGAGCGTGTGAGAGGACCTGGTGCTTCAATGTCATCGATGATCTTTTCAACTTGCACTTCTTTTGCAACGCGAGGATGAGTTGGTTGTCGTTGAGGAATTTGATCAGCATTTTCTTCAGCACCATTTTCTTCAGGTGCATTAGCTCAACGTTCTTCACGTTCTGGAATGAATTCTTCAGCAGATTCTTCGGTAGGAATGACATCCTCAGTAGCCTTGAACTTGATAGTGTCCTCAGGTGCTGGTTCATCAATCACAGAGGGTAGGTGCTCTCTTTGCGAGACATTAGTTTCATCGAACCGCACATCTACAGTTTCAACAACCTTCTGAAGAACGTTGTTGAAGACTCTGTAGGTGTGCGAGTCCTTTCCGTAACCAAGCATAAAACCTTCATGTGCTTTCGGTGCAAATTTAGCATTGTGATGAGGATCTCTAATCCAACATTTAGCACCGAAGACTTTGAAATAACTCACATTGGGTTTCTTGTCAGTGACGAGTTCATAGGCAGTCTTCTTGAAGAATTTGTGAAGATATACCCTGTTGATGATGTGGCACGCGGTATAAATTGCCTCAATCCAGAAGTGACGAGGCATCTTGTACTCACCAAGCATAGTGCGAGCCATCTCAACAAGAGTTCTATTCTTGCGCTCCACGACGCCATTCTGCTGAGGAGTGTAAGGAGCAGATAACTCATGAGTAATACCAAGTTCATCAAGATAGTCATCAAGACCAGAATTCTTATACTCAGTTCCATTGTCACTTCTGATGTGCTTGATCTTCACACCAAAGTTGGTTGAAGCCCTCGAGGAAAATCGTTTGAAGACTTCCTGCACTTCATGTTTGTAAGTAACAATGTGTACCCATGTGTATCGAGAGTAATCATCAACAATAACAAAGCCATAGAGAGATGCATCATTTGTGACTGCTGAGTAATGTTTAGGACCGAAGAGATCCATATGAAGCAATTCAAATGGTCGAGTAGTGGTCATGATAGTCTTCGCTGGATGCTTAGCCTTGGTCATCTTTCCAGCTTCACAAGCTCCACACAAGTGATCCTTGAGGAATTTGACATTCTCAATGCCAATGACGTGCTTCTTCTTCGCAAGCGTGTGCAAATTCCTCATGCCTGCATGACCAAGTCGTCGATGCCATAGCCAGCCCTCTGAAGCTTTTGCAAGTAGGCACACGGCTGGTTGTGGTCCTGTAGAGAAATCAACAATATACAAGTCTCCTATCCTAAAGCCTTCGAAGACTTTGGAATTGTCAGCTTCCATAACCACAACACAACGATACTTCCCAAAGACAACTACCATATCAAGATCACAAAGCATTAAGACAGACATGAGGTTGTATCCTAAGGACTCGAAAAGCATGACTTTGTCCATGTGTCGATCCTTTGTGATCGCAACCTTACCTAGACCCAATACCTGACTTTTGCCTTTGTCTGCGAAGATGATATGATTCAGATGCGTTGGTGATACGGGAGCATCCATCAATAGATTCTTGTCACCAGTCATGTGATTTGTACATCCACTATCGAGGACCCACTCAGTGTCTTTGGGTTGATCATCCTGCAGATGAATTAGTGCAGCTTACGAACTTCATATACTTCATCAGTGAAGAATATGACATCACAATTCATCAGACCAATTTCATCAAGCAATGCAACAGTTAAAACAACATGAGGACGTGAGAAATGAAAGTTCATTTCCTCATGATTAGCATGTGTCCTTTCAGGCACTTTTCAGGTCTCCAGCAAATTCTTCAGACGTTAAAGTACGTCTGGAGACCTGACCCTGCATAAAAGATTAGTTCTTTTTCTTCACCACCCACATCTGAAGGGGTGGCAAAGAGTTCATCACTCTGTGAGCTCCATACGAGAAAGGTGGCATAGAAGCCAATCCATTTCATTTCACATAAGAGGAGTTAGGGTAAGCATATGAATAAGCAGAAAAATTCTTCGAGGACTTATGAACATAATGATTAGAAGAATAATGCGCATATTCATAGCCCTTAGCTCTTCCTGCGAAACAGAGTTGTTAGCACGATGATATTCATATGAGGACTTTGATCCTTTTGAGGAATATGATCCACGTGAGGAATTCGATCCGTATGAGGACTTGGATCCATATGAAGAATTTGGTCCATATGAAGAATTTGATCTGGGGTTTCTATTCTTCACAGGTGTTGTCATGAGGACATTCACCTGAAGACTTTCAAGGCACCTTTTGGGAACCCAGATTTTCTTCATAGGAGAACCGTTCTTGCAGTTAGTGCCAACATATCTAGCAAATACTTCGCCACTCTGATTTTTAAACAGTTTATAGTTGGAGTCAAATGACTCATCAGAAGAATGAGAAGATTCACATGTAAAGCCAGATAAATTAGATGGATCAACTGGAGGTCCCTTTGCAGCAACCCATGAGGTTTTGGGGTACTGCTCAGGCTTCCAATATGTACCATCAGCATTGAGTTTCCTCTCGAAGGCAATACCCTCTTTCCTAGGGTTCCTGTTGAGGATCTGCTTTTTAAGCACATCACAAAGAGTCTGATGCCCTTTGAGGCTTTTGTACATGCCTGTCATGTACAATTCCTTCAGCCCTGCATCGGTAGTGATACTAGCAATGTCCTCAGATGAGGAATTAGTGATAGCAGAGACAGTTGAAGAATTTGTAGCATTAGAAGCATTTGAACATTCAGGTGAAGAATTAGCAGATTCATGTTCAATGCATTTAAAGCATGGAGGAACAAATTCTTCCTGAGCAGCGCTGATTTGTTGAGCAAGTAATGAATCGCGCTCCTTCTAAAGATCTTCATAACTCACTCTTAGCTTTTCAAGATCTTGCTTTCTTTGAAGAAATTCATAAGAAAGCTTCTCATGATCATATAAGAGAGTGTTATGTTGATCTTGAAGGGTGTCATACTTAGTATGAAGTCTCTGAAGACTTTCAGCCAAAGCTTTTGACTGATCCATTTCTTCACCCAACATATCATCGCCCTTATTTAGCATGTATTGAACTTTTTTCCAAAGCTCCTTGTTGTTTAGTGGCAAGGGAAGCAAGTTTGACATAGCTGGGTCCAAATTCATTACCAGATTCATCATCACTTGACTCGGATAGATAGCATTCAGTTACCTCAGCACTTTTTGCCATAAGGCATGATGAAGAGGATGATGATTCTGGTTTGAATGTCATCGCTTTGAGAGACTCCTTGAAGTCCTCAAACCAAGGATCATGACGGGTTCGATGACCTTCATAGACCTCAGAGAGATGGTCCCAGATAAGCTTCGCATGATTGAGATGCATGATGTTCTTGAACTGATTTTGAGACAGACAGGAGCAGATGACATCCTTCACCGCGAGGTTGAGAAGAGTGTACTTGTGAATGTCATCAGCTTCCAGCATCTTGCACAGATCGGTAAGACCAATTTCAATGACGGTCCACAGTTCGCTGTTCATCGCCATGAGGCGCTTCTTCATCATGGCCTTCCACTTGGGATACTCGTGACCGTCAAAGATGGGGCATGTCACTTTCTTCATACCTGCGGTCGACATAACTAAAACTCCAGGCGGTTAAACCAAAATCACACAGAACAAGGGAGTACCTTGCTCTGATACCAATTGAAAGTGCGTTATATCGACTAGAGGGGGGTGAATAGGCGATTTTTATGAATTCTTCACTGAGGAATTTGCCAGTGAGGAAATTCCTTAGCGAAGAACTACTTGTAGCGGAATAAGTACTCAACAGTATGCATAGCAGAACACAAGCATGGTCATCATGATGAAATGAAGACAAGCACAGAGTACAGAAAGCGTAAACACAGGATAACACAGGATGAAGACAAACAGACTGAAGAAATTGAACTAAGGAAATTGAGAAAGTCTTCAGTCAAAGTCTTCAAACACAGATATGAATAAGCGCACAACACAGTTATGAGGAAATGAATGAGTTGAGGAAATAGAACCAGTAGGCTTGGTGAAGACAATGATTTGGTAGACCAGTTCCAACTTTTGTCTCACTTGTACATCTGGTTGGAGCGGCTAGGCATTTAAACCTGAGGACACACAGTCCCGGACACATAGTCCTCACTGTATTCTCCTTGAGCTAGGGTCACACAGACCTCGCCCAATCACTCGTGGTAAGTCTTCAGGTGACTTCCGAACCTTCACAAACTCGGTCACTCGGCGATCGACAATTCCTCTTCGATGCTCTAGACCATGACGCCTAACCGTCTGGAAGAAGCACAGTCTTCAAAGGTAACAAGCGTCGGATCCACGCAGGATCAATCTCTTCAGTGATGCTCAATCACTTTGGGTTTGTAGGTGTTTGGGTTTTGGTTTTCCTCGCTTGATGATTTTCGCTCAAAGTCCTCGGAGGATGGGATGCTCTCAAATGACAAGTGTCAGTTTCTCTCGGAGCAGCCAACCAGCTAATGGTTGTAGGGGGCGGCTATTTATAGCCTAGGGAGCAGCCCGGCATGATAAGACATAAATGCCCTTCAATGATATGACCGTTAGGTGGGTAGATATTTTGGGACAGCTGGCGCATAGCACAACAATGGTCAGAAATTTGAGTATCAAATTCCTCAGGGCTATCATGTTCCTCACTGTGTAGGCAATTCACACTGGCGAATTCCTAACTCCTCAGTTAGAACGAATTCCTCAGAGACCGGAAGAACTTCGTCTCTGTCGCTGAAGAATATGACTGAACTGTATGAGATTTCCAATGGCTTCACTCGAAGGGATTGGTAGGTGTAGGATTTTGAGTTGACCATCACATGGAAATTTTTCCTTAGTATTTCCTCGACCCCCTTTAACAATACGGTGTTTCCTATGACTCAAGAAAGAGAAAATGAAACTACGAAAACAAAAGTCTTCACGCTTCATGTTCCTCAAATGAATACCAAGTCTTCAAGGTCACACCAATTTCTTCACTTTCAAAGTCTTCAGAAAGTCTTCAGAAATCCAAAGTCTTCAGTCGAAGAACTTCATTTTTAGGGGTCGACTTTCTCTGTAAATATCAGACTCCTCATAGACTTATAGACCTGTGTACACTCACAAACGCATCAGTCCCTTAACCTATAAGTCTTCAATACACCAAAATCACTAAGGGGCACTAGATGCACTTACATAACTGACGGATAGGAAGGAAACTATGGCAATTTTGAAAAAAAAGATACCCACACCCCTCTCCATATTTGCAAATTAGGCCTCCCCTTGATCATGTTGATGTTTTGTGGAACGCATGGGCATCTTGCTAGTACTACGTATAACATATAGAACATTGATCATAATTTGGGCTAATGTGTGGCTTTTGCAGCTTAGGTCTAAATACTTGTCATGATGTAGGGGGCAGGGCACTATACTATGTGTGATAAACACGGTGTACACGTATGGAACATGGTTTAGATTATGAATATATAGTTAGTACATCAAATGTACTATTATTTGGAATCAACATCAAGTGTATTCAAAAAATAGAATTCGAGTTCATGTAGTACACATAGTTCATATCTATATCTATAGTAATCATGTGATGTGTTATTAAGGTAATACACGAATGATGGTTGAAGTTGGCAACAATCATGATTGTAGATTTGTTATTGAAATAGAGAAACGAATTCAAATTCAGTTCAAATTGCAGCGACAGTATAGACATTTGGAATACACTAAAATGTTGGTATGAGTAGGTTACATGCATTATACAGCAAGCGAAAAAAAATTAATTGGACATAACATGGATTCATACTACCGAATAGCATTTAATTGCACTAAATTGTTGGTATGAGTTGCTTTAAATAGCATTTTTATAGGAAAACGGGGCAAGACCCTCTCTTTGTGTGGTGTGAATAGTTTTATTTTTTTGTTTTCTATTTGGTTGAGGGAAGTGCGAATTGATTTGGTACGTACAAGTCCAATATTACACGTTAGGCTTGTCCCTAAAATTCAACCCGCGCCTTGTTATATCCCGAAAATTCAGATATCGTGCTCGCAAAACTGGCGCCTTCACAACCCGCGCCTTGCTATCCCGAAATTACAACGCACGCGAAAACTCCCTCCAGCTGCCAAATCCCGACACGCGAAATTCCCCTTCTAACCCTGTGCCAAAAGGGCCGCTAGTTCAAATCGGTGCGGGGTACTTTTGTAACACACCCTACATTCTGGACAAGCGCGTCCCTAAGTCATGGTTCACCCCCTCCCATCGCCTCCTTTTTTCCATTCGAAATCCCAGGCCACCATAACCTCTCAGCTCCAGCCGCGAAACCCCACCCTCCTCCGTCCGCCACCTCACCGCTGCCCAGCCGGAGCCTCTTCCCAGACGACGTCGTCCACCACAACAGCTCGACGTCCCTCGTCCACCTCCCCGGATGAGGATCCGTCGTCCATCTCATCGTCCCGCCAGTTCAGCCGCCCCGTCCTCCACCTCCAAGGAGATGCTCCGACGATCGCCTCGTCTATCGCGGCTGCTCCATCCCCATAGCGCCGCCTTAACCTGCTCCACCGGAACTGCAACATCCTCACCGACTCCTCGGACAAAGCCGAGGCCTACTCGGCGCCACCAAAGAGGTTGTACACTCATCGCATCGCACCTTCTCCTTAGCTCGACCTCCCGGCGCCGACGGTGCTCCATCCCGCACCCCCATGGAGCGGCTACCTTGAAGCCGGCGCCGCGGGCGACATCTCCACGGTGGCTCTCCCCCAGTGCGAGGCCCCTTCGGTGGCGGCGGCCATACCAGCCGGATTTTCTGCTGCTGCTCCGGCTCTCGCTCGCTCGCGCTGCTGCTGCTGCTCCGGCTCTCGCTCGATTGCTCGCTCGCCCAGCTGCTGCTGCTCCGGCTCTCGCTCGCGCTGCTGTTGCTGCTCTCCCCCTCGCTCGTGCTGTTGCTCTTCTCCGATTTAGCTACACTTCAGTCGACTGTACCGACTTTTGGGTTAGTCGATTTTCAGGGGGTGGGGGGGCTCGCCGGAGTTAAGGAAGAACCACCCGCAGCGAGGACGGGGGCTCGCCGGAGAGGTACCCCACTATCTATCTTAGGGTTCAGGGTGGGGGCGGGGGGCCTATAGGGCTAGCCGGGGCGGCGGCGGACCGGCGGTGGGGAGTTGTTTCGGGGTGGCGAGGCGGTGCTGGGGCCGGCGGTTCGGCCGATAGTGGCTGGCGGCTCAGGGGGGTGCAGGTTGAAGATAAACTGCAAGCCCTCCCTAAACTACATGTCAAGTGCCTCTCTGCTACCATTGCGTTCAGTTTCGACAGTAACATTCAGATTCCACAGTAAATTTCAGTTTCGACATTTAAGTTCAGAGTCAGTAGTTTTTACCTCATCTGTTGTAGTCAGGTGGTTTTTGGTGATGTAAATTTTACATCTATTTTACATCATCTATTGGAGATGCTATTAGAATCCCACTTGAGATTGACGATGTCTATCTTGTGCTGCTTCAGCCATGACGTCTTACGGCTCACCGGGGCTGCTTTAGCCTTGACGTCTTACGTCACATATCGAGGAAGCAATGAATAGTATCTCTGTCTAATGTCTGGTTCACCTAGGGTATGCCTATATTGTTCGTCTTGGGTGGGAAACAAATAGTAAAGAAATCATCATCTGTCTTTTTATTAAATTAAACCAATCATTAGCCTACTATCATTATTTTTGGATCCATCCACTGGTTGTTACCATCACTCTAAATTTCTGCATGCTCTCCTTACATAATCTCACCATATTTTTTTCGTATGCATGTCAGATATTGTACACAATCATGCTGAACATGTAGAGAAAAAGAGAATAGTTTTGCGGCAATACAATGTCATGCGGACATTGCTCCATGGTGGGTTCAATGGCAAACCCTCCCCACCCCTCTGCAGATTGTAATCCAGAGGAAGATATCTGTTCTGAGGCGGATTCAGACGCCGCTGACCACTCCTATTTACCCCCCAAGGTGTTTGCTCTACCTTGGCATGATGATGTTAGCCATATCATGCATATGTTGCCTTGCAGTGCCTACTTTTGACATCATATATGTCATCTGCTTAGTTTTGACATGTTCTCTAATGCCACCTGTTTAGTTTCTATATCATATATGGGAATTGTGCAGTCTCATGTCTTTTAGCCAGCCATAATATACGTGAAATGTGCAATGCCATCCTGTTTAACCAGGCATCATATATTTGAATGATATCTTGCCCATCCTTTTCTTCATTACATTTCCATTTGTCGACAATGTTTGTACATTAAACTACTCTTCCTGTGAATCGGCCATTTGGGTGGGAGATTGAAAAATCTGGAGTGAAAACAAGGCCTTCAGAGCAGACAGTGCTACCTGTCAAAGCAGATCTCTTGTTGGGCCCCGATAGCTCCTCAGAGATGGATTCAGAGATAGATGACCATTCCTATTCCCCCACCGAGGTGTATCCTCTAACTTGGCACAGTTATACTGCTCATATCATGCATATGGTGTCTTGCATTGCATAGATTAGACATCATATACACAATATTCAACACCATGTTCCTAGTGCAGACATCATATCTAATGCCCTCTGTTTAGCATATAAATCACATATGTGAATTAAATGATGCGATCCTGATTACTTAGATAACATTTAGGTGAATTATGTCATGCGATCATGTTTAGTTATTCATCATATCTTTGAATTATGTTATGCTATGCTATCCAGTTTAGATAGACATCATATATGTGAAATTATGTCATGCTATCCGTTTTAGTTAAACAATATACATGTCAACTATTTCATGCCCTCTTTTTTCCACACTATCTATTGCATCTGTCTCTCATACATTGTCTGTACATTCAACTATGTTTCCTGTTTATCAGCCATTTGAATTGGAGCGGGTGATGCCAGCATCTAGCGGACTAAAAACACGGTCTTCAAATAAAACAGTGCTACCTCTTGGTGGAGATAGCACCCCGGTTGTACATGCACGAGAACCAGCCCTACCACACATAACCCAAACTCTCACAGATTGTACCCCTACTGCGATGGATAGAGAACCAGCTTCACCCAATCTAACCCCAACCCCAGCAGATAGTAACCCAGTTCCTATTGACACAGCACCATCTCCACCACAGAGCTCCCAAACAAGAGCAGTTAGTAAGGCAACTCCAGTGCCCAAAGGGCCAGTACTACCACGGCGAACCCCAACTCCACCAGTTAGTACGCCTATTCCTATGGAGGAAGCACAACCAGCTAGTCGTAGTTTAGCATCTCTCGCATTTGATGTTGTTAAATCGTATGTGCGTATCTTCCCATCTTGGAAATATTATACTGAAGATGAAGGAAAATGCCAGTTGCAGGTGTTTGTCCAGCAGTTATGTGTAAGTAATGTTATTCATGGCAATTACTTTGCTTTGTCCCATACATCCTACCTCCATGATGGTTATAATACATCAAATTTTCCCATTTTTCTCTATAGAGAAGGATCGATTTGGAAACTCAGGATGAGGTAACCTGTGCTAATACCTCTGCTATCTTCAAGAATGCATGGTGGTAGTATCAGAATTACCTGAAGAAAACATACTTCACCGGCAAAGAAACTCATCAAATTCCCTTACGTTCTCCTGAGACACATTTACTGGACGATGGCTGGGAACGCCTTGTTCTGTACTGGTCCCGAACCAAGAATGTGGTAAGATCTATGAGCTCATTTTCTATTTTTAATTACTATATTCTTGCATCTTACTGTACTCTGTTCATGTAGAACAAGTTCCTAAACCTGAAGAACAACTGTTCTAACTTAAGATTCCATTGCTATCATAGTTCAAAAAAGCGCTAGACGTTAATTGTGCGTTTTGCCACCGCCTTGCGCTTTACTGACCAAAGCGCATGCTTATGCGCAGTTATGCACAGATTAAGCGTAGTTATGCGCAATGCGTTTCGCCAATGCCTAGAGCCTAGGCGCACCTTTTTTAACTATGATTGCTATCGTGCATACCGCTTTGCTCTTGTATCACTGTATTTACTCATACAAACTTATTTTTAAATTGAAGGATCCAATCAAAACTGCAATGGCACAGCAGTTATGTTCACGCATGTTTCTTTAACAGGCTTGCTCTTATCAATAGCTCTGTTGATTTCAATTTCAATTGCGTATACAGTTGACTTCTCATATCATGCACATTACTAGCATCACAACAGAGCCAATAGTGTTTTTGTACATGTAGACCCGTGGCACCCATCTGAAAACTTGTTGTGCCGTGTAGTTTCCCACGCTTTGTATTCTTTCACTACTGCTTTGTCTTGAACTGATATGATTTGAACTGTGTCTCTATTTTGATTTGGCAAGACAATGCAGTGACCATAAGACATAGATATATGTTTGTTTGATGCTTTTATTATGTACTAGTACTTGGCAATAGAAGACTTGGTAGTTTAATCCTGTCCACTTTACTAATGAACTGGTTCACCGAAATGAGTTTCATATACTAGTACATGCTAAACTGT
Source organism: Aegilops tauschii subsp. strangulata (assembly GCF_002575655.3). Lineage (NCBI taxonomy): Eukaryota > Viridiplantae > Streptophyta > Magnoliopsida > Poales > Poaceae > Aegilops > Aegilops tauschii. Next base: position 107,508,409 of record NC_053038.3, on the reverse strand, counting down.
TATGTGTCTGCTTGTTTCTTCTTTTAGAATGCTGACAGAATATTGGGGAAGAGTGCCTTATTAAGCAATGGTAAAGGAAGTAATGCAAATAAGGTTCAGGATAGTGACACATCCTTGTTGGTCTCCAACAAAGCTAATAAAACAACTAAGGAAGACTATCTCGAAGATAGTGAGACAACCCCAAAGTCCTGTCTTGGTTTAGTGTTGGAGTTACTGGCCACTACCGCTTGCACAAGCTATTCAAACTCACTGTCTGAATCAGTTCGGTTTCTTGAGTCTCAACTACAAGCTAAAAGACATCGATCAGCTGTGCTGCGACAAGAAGCGGAAGGACTGCGGAAGTCCCTGGAGCATTCAGATGCATACTTTCTGGTGCAACAGCAAGCATTGGAGGATTTTAGCGCCAAACAGGACAAAGCTAATAAGCTTGCTAAGCTTATTGCCAGCATGGTGGATACCATGTTTCTTGAGCTCTTCTGAAGTTGTTTCAGTTATGTTCTTGTTTTGCTGCCGCGTTTATTTGCACTGGTGGGCAATTTTGACGGCCAGTGTATGTAATATGCTGCTTTGTTCCCTATTTTTTGCACTGGTGGCGAACTTTGATGCCCAGTGGATGTAATATGTGTAATAGCAGTAATAGGCTAGCGTTAATTGCTTGCTTATTTATTTCCTTATTGTCTTGTTTAGTTGTTTGCTTGTAGTCACTGCAGTTCTTTTTATGTGTTTTTCTAGTGGCCACAATAACCTATTTTTGGAAACTAGGCCAAAATAATCATGGCAACACACCGACTGTTGTAACCATGGGCCTCCTGCGGGCCGTATGATCCATGGGCCTTCTACGGGCCGTAGGATCCATGGTCCTTCTACGGGCCATAGGATCCATTGGCCTTCTAGGCCTTCTATGGGCCGTACGATCCATGGGCCTTTTACGGGCCGTAGGATCCATGGGCCTTCTACGGGGCGTATCATCATTTTGCCAATCATGGGTCATACTATTCGTGGACAATAACGGGCCGTTTATCGGCAGTATTTGATAACTCTATGAAAACAGCCGAAGGGTTTTTTTCGACAAGAAAACGGCCCAACGTATTAACGGGCCACAAACGGGGCGATTGTAACCACGGGCTGAATTTGGCCCACAAGCAGAAAATGACAGTAACGGGCCGTAAGTAACCGAATGCTGGAAATGAGCCCAAGAATAAATGGGCCCTGAGAAGGCCGAAAGATATCATGGGCTGGAAACGGCCCAACGGATTAATGGGCCGTCAATGGGTGTAAAGTGATACACTGTTCATTACAGGCCAGTTTTACCACGGGCCGTTAAGGGGCCGAGGGTTACTAAGGGCCTCATATGGGCCGAAAGACGTCATGGGCCATACATGGGCCGGAAGTTAAAACGGGCTGGAATTATATTGGACGGTCCAGATGACACTACTGGGCCTAATTCGGATAGGCCGTAAACGGGCCCTGGGATAGCGGGCTGTAAATGGGCTATATGCGAATAGGCCGTTAACAGGCTTGTCGTGGGCCGGCCCGCCACCGTTTGACCAAGTCAAATGGGCGGGCCTTTTCACAGGAATGGGCCTCTGTTGGGTCGTGCCATGTGTCGACGTATCATAGGCGCTTTGGGTCCAATGAGTGGATGACATCTGTCCCAACGGTGAGCCGACACGTGTTTCCTCCAGCCAATGATGATTTTACATGTGGAAAATACCCATTGGTCGGGGCTGTTAACGGGTTATCGGATCCAAAACTGGACCCGATAGCTTAACGGCGTTCCGTTACGGTGGATGCCACGTGTCAGTCACCCTTGACGAAAGCACTTCTGTGACGCGCGATTTATCGTCATGGAAGTGGACACTTCCGTGATGATAATTTTGGTAATGTCATGGAACACTTCTACGACAGCACAGGTATGACTATCTTGATTCTGTCATAAATTTGTCATGGATGTACATGCATGACAGAAAACGTGACCTACTGTGACAAACACGTATCATCACGGAAGTGTATTTTTTTGTAGTGCTTTATGCCCTAGACGAACAATCGGGAACGTATAGGGCATAAACACAGGAGTGAGGCAACCCAGCTTGGCAAAAACTTAAGTCATAGAAGTGCACATAATGGAAAAAGAGTGTATATAAACAAACGACATATAAATTGTGAGCTCCACGCTCTGAGTAATAATAAGTTTCGGTTAAAGAAGCCCCCAGTCATGGTAGGGTGTATACATTTTAAGATGTGTACCCCTTAAGAGTTTGTCCTATCCGAACATATCTTGGGAAACGTATAAAAACGAGAAAACAAAAACAAATGAAGAGGGAAAAAGGGGGACAAAAAAGAAGTAGGCCGAACTTATGCCTAGAATCTTCGGAGCCGAGCAGCGTTCCATGGATTCGGCTCTAGGCGATTATCCAATGCATTACGAAGGCGATAGGCTCCTCCTGTGAGAACTTCATCTATAATGAAGGGGCCCTCCCTTTTTGGTTTGAGCTTGTCCTTCTTCTTCTCTGGGAGGCGTAAAACGAGTTCGCTGACATTATAAGTCTTGGCCCGCACTTCTCTGCTTTGGTATCTCTGAGCCTGTTGTTGATAAAATGGGGAACGGGCTCTTGCAATATCGTGCTCCTCCTCCAGGCCGTCTAGGTCGTCCTGCCGATCGAGCTCGGCTTCTCTCTCTTCATACATGCGCAATCGAGGTGAGTCATGAATAATGTCGCAGGGCAAGACAGCCTCTGCGTCGTACACCATGAAAAAGGGTGTGTATCCGGTCGTGTGATTGGGCGTAGTCCGCAATCCCCAGAGTATGGAATCGAGTTCCTCGACCCAGTGTTTATCTGACTCCCGTAGGGATCGCACTGGTCTCGGTTTTATGCTGCTCATTATCAGGCCATTAGCCTGTTTGACCTGACCGTTTGTTTGAGGGTGGTATACGGAGGCATAATCGAGCTTAATGCCCAAGTTAGCATGCCAAGTTTTCACCTCATCGGCTGTGAAATTGGAGCCATTATCAGTGATGATGCTGTGCAGGACACCATAACGGTGTACCACGCCGGATTTAAAGTCGACCACTGGCCCGACTTCGGCCATTTTTACTGGTTTGGCCTCTATCCACTTAGTGAATTTATCCACCATAACCAGCAAATATTTCTTCTTGTGGCTTCCCCCTTTACGGGGTCTGACCATATCTAGCCCCCAGACCGGAAAGGGCCAAGTGATGGGGATTGTTCTTAAGGCAGTGGGCGGCATATGACTTTGGTTGGCAAAAAGCTGACATCCCACACAGCGTTGTACAAGGGCATGTGCGTCTGCTCGGGCCGTTGGCCAAAAGAAGCCTGTACGGAAGGCCTTGCTTACGAGGGCTCGAGCTGCAGCGTGATGGCCACCAAGACCAGCATGTATTTTGGCCAAGAGCTGTCGTCCCTCCTCTTCGGAGATGCATCTTTGAAGGACTCCCGTAGTACTTTTCTTGTAGAGTTCACCTTCATGAACTTTGTAGGCTTTAGAGCGTCGAACTATGTGACGGGCCTCATTCTGGTCATCAGGGAGCTCCTGCCTATTAAGGTAGGCTAGGGAGGGTTCGGTCCATGGAGCCATGACGGCCATGATTACATGGGCAGAAGGTATCATTTTGGTGCCCGAGCCCCCGATGATATCGGAATTGTGTTCCGCAGTTGGGGGTATGATCGGCTCCAGACTAGCATTTCCGCTCTCATCCTGCCATACCACAGATGGCTTGAAGAGCCTTTCCACAAAGGTGCTAGGTGGGACAGGATCGCGCTTAGCGCCCATTCGAGCAAGGATGTCCGCTGCCTGATTATTGTCTCGAGCAACGTGATGGAACTCGAGCCCCTCAAACCGAGCTGATATTTTTAGTACGGCGTTTCTGTATGCCGCCATTTTTGGGTCTTTTGCATTGAATTCTCCATTTATTTGGGATATTTTGAGGTTCGAATCCCCACGCACCTCTAGGCGTTGTATGCCCGTACAGACAGGCATTCGGAGACCATGTAGTAATGCCTCCTATTCGACTGCATTGTTGGAATCCGTATACATGATTTGTAACACGTAGCGGTCTATGTCCCCCATAGGGGATGTCAAGATGACACCAGCCCCCAGTCCGGCTAACATTTTAGAGCCGTCAAAGTACATGATCAAGTTGGAGTATGTGTTGTACTCTTTAGGGAGCTCGGCTTCCGTCCAATCGGCGACAAAGTCGGCCAGCACCCGAGATTTAATAGCTCGGCGTGGCTTGTATATTATTTCAAATGGTAAGAGATCGATGGCCCATTTGGCTATGAAGCCGGTGGCATCCTGATTATTTATGATGTTGTTGAGTGGTACTTCAGATACCTTCGTGATCGAACACTCTTGAAAGTAGTGCCGTAGCTTCCGGGATGCCATAAATATCGCATAAGCTATCTTCTGATAGTGAGGGTATCGAGATTTTGTTGGGGAACGCAGCAATTTCAAAATTTTCCTACGCACACGCAAGATCCATCTAGGTGATGCATAGCAACGAGAGGGGAGAGTGTTGTCCACGTACCCTCGTAGACCGTAAGCGGAAGCGTTATGACAACACGGTTGATGTAGTCGTACGTCTTCACGATTCGGCTGATCCTAGCATCGAAGGTACGGCACCTCCGCGATCTGCACACGTTCAGCTCGGTGACGTCCCGTGAACTCTAGATCCAGCTGAGGTCGAGGGAGAGTTTCCTCAGCACGACGGCGTGGTGACGGTGATGATGAAGCTCTTGGTGCAGGGCTTCGCCTAGGCACTGCAATGATATGACTGAGGTGGAAATCTGTGGAGGGGGGCACCACACACGGAAAAACAATCAACTTGTGTGTCTATGGAGTGCCCCCTCCCCCGTATATAAAGGAGTGGAGGAGGGGGAGGGACGGCCCTCTCATGGCGCGCCCAAGGCGGGAGTCCTACTCCCGGGAGTAGGATTCCCCCTTCCCTAGTTGGGGTAGGAGAGGAAGGAAGGAGGAGAGAGGGAGAAGGAAATGGGGGCCGGCCCCCACCCCAATTCGGATTGGGCATGGGGGGGCGCACCCCCACCTTGGCCGCCTCCTCATCTCTCTCCCACTAAGGCCCAATAAGGCCCATAGACTCTCCGGGGGTTTCCGGAACCCCCCGGTACTCCGGTAAATGCCCGAACTTACCCGGAACCATTCCGATGTCGACACATAGCCTTCCAATATCGATCCTTATGTCTCGACCATTTCGAGACTCCTCGTCATGTCCGTGATCACATCCGGGACTCCGAACAACCTTCGGTACATCAAAACACATAAACTCATAATACCAATCGTCATCGAACGTTAAGCGTGCGGACCCTACGGGTTCGAGAACTATGTAGACATGACCGAGACTCATCTCCGGTCAATAACCAATAGCAGAACCTGGATGCTCATATTGGTTCCTACATATTGTATGAAGATCTTTATCGGTCAAACCGCATAACAACATACGTTGTTCCCTTTGTCATCGGTATGTTACTTGCCCGAGATTCGATCGTCGGTATCTCAATACCTAGTTCAATCTCGTTACCGGCAAGTATCTTTACTCGTTCCGTAATGCATCATCTCGTAACTAACTCATTAGTCACATTGCTTGCAAGGCTTATAGTGATGTGCATTACCGAGAGGGCCCAGAGATACCTCTCCGACAATCGGAGTGACAAATCCTAATCTCGATCTATGCCAACTCAACAAACACCATTGGAGACACCTGTCGAGCATCTTTATAATCACCCAGTTACGTTGTGATGTTTGATAGCACACTAAGTGTTCCTCCGGTATTCGGGAGTTGCATAATCTCATAGTCATAGGAACATGTATAAGTCATGAAGAAAGCAGTAGCAACAAACTAAACGATCATCGTGCTAAGCTAACGGTTGTGTCAAGTCAATCACATCATTCTCTAATGATGTGATCCCGTTCATCAAATGACAACTCTTTGTCCATGGCTAGGAAACTTAACCATCTTTGATTAACGAGCTAGTCAAGTAGAGGCATACTAGTGACACTCTGTTTGTCTATGTATTCACACATGTACTAAGTTTCCGGTTAATACAATTCTAGCATGAATAATAAACATCTATCATGATATAAGGAAATATAAATAACAACTTTGTTATTGCCTCTAGGGCGTATTTCCTTCAGTCTCCCACTTGCACTAGAGTCAATAATCTAGATTTCATAGTAATGATTCTAACACCCATGGAGTCTTGGTGCTGATCATGTTTTGCTCGTGAGAGAGGCTTAGTCAACGGTTCTGCAACATTCAGATCCGTATGTATCTTGCAAATCTCTATGTCTCCCTCCTTGACTTGATCGCGGATGGAATTGGAGCGTCTCTTGATGTGCTTGGTTCTCTTGTGAAATCTGGATTCCTTTGCCAAGGCAATTGCACCAGTATTGTCACAAAAGATTTTCATTGGACCCGATGCACTAGGTATGACACCTAGATCGGACATGAACTCCTTCATCCAGACTCCATCATTTGCTGCTTCTGAAGTAGCTATGTACTCCGCTTCATACGTACATCCCGCCACGATGCTCTGTTTGGAACTGCACCAACTGACAGCTCCACCATTCAATAAAAATACGTATCCGGTTTGTGGCTTAGAGTCATCCAGATCAGTGTCAAAGCTTGCATCGACGTAACCATTTACGACGAGCTCTTTGTCACCTCCATAAACGAGAAACATATCCTTAGTCCTTTTTAGGTATTTCAGGATGTTCTTGACCGCTGTCCAGTGATCCACTCCTGGATTACTTTGGTACCTCCCTGCTAAACTAATAGCAAGGCACACATCAGGTCTGGTACATAGCATTGCATACATGATAGAACCTATGGCTGAAGCATAGGGAATGACTTTCATTTTCTCTCTATCTTCTGCAATGGTTGGGCATTGAGTCTGACTCAACTTCACACCTTGTAACACAGGCAAGAACCCTTTCTTTGCTTGATCCATTTTGAATTTCTTCAAAACCTTATCAAGGTATGTGCTTTGTGAAAGTCCAATTAAGCGTCTTGATCTATCTCTATAGATCTTGATGCCCAATATATAGGCAGCTTCACCAAGGTCTTTCATTGAAAAAATCTTATTCAAGCATCCTTTTATGCTATTCAGAAATTCAGTATCATTTACGATCAACAATATGTCATCCACATATAATATCAGAAATGCTACAGAGCTCCCACTCACTTTCTTGTTAATACAGGCTTCTCCAAAAGTCTGTATAAAACCATATGCTTTGATCACACTATCAAAGCATATATTCCAACTCCGAGATGCTTGCACCAGTCCATAAATGGATCGCTGGAGCTTACACACTTTGTTAGCACCTTTTGGATCGACAAAACCTTCTGGTTGCATCATATACTACTCTTCTTTAAGATATCCATTAAGGAATGCAGTTTTGACATCCAATTGCCAAATTTCATAATCATAAAATGTGGCAATTGCTAACATGATCCGGACGGACTTAAGCATCGCTACGGGTGAGAAGGTCTCATCGTAGTCAACTCCTTGAACTTGTCGAAAACCTTTCGCAACAAGTCGAGCTTTGTAGACAGTAACATTACTGTCTGCGTCAGTCTTCTTCTTGAAGATCCATTTATTCTCTATGGCTTGCCGATCATCGGGCAAGTCAACTAAAGTCCACACTTTGTTCTCATACATGGATCCCATCTCAGATTTCATGCCCTCAAGCCATTTTGCGGAATCTGGGCTCATCATCGCTTCCTCATAGTTCATAGGTTCGTCATGGTCAAGTAACATGGCCTCCAGAACAGGATTACCGTACCACTCTGGTGCGGATCTTACTCTGGTTGACCTACGAGGTTCGGTAGTAACTTGATAAGAAGTTTCATGATCATCATCATTAGCTTCCTCACTAGTTGGTGTAGGAATCACTGGAACTGACTTCTGTGATGTACTACTTTCCAACTCGGGAGAAGGTACAATTACCTCATCAAGTTCTACTTTCCTCCCACTCACTTCTTTCGAGAGAAACTCCTTCTCTAGAAAGGATCCATTCTTAGCAACGAATATCTTGCCTTCGGATCTGTGATAGAAGGTGTACCCAATAGTCTCCTTTGGGTATCCTATGAAGACACATTTCTCCGATTTGGGTTCGAGCTTATCAGGTTGAAGCTTTTTCACATAAGCCTTGCAGCCCCAAACTTTAAGAAACGACAACTTGGGTTTCTTGCCAAACCACAGTTCATAAGGTGCCGTCTCAACGGACTTAGTGCCCTATTTAACGTGAATACAGCCATCTCTAAAGCATAACCCCAAAATGATAGCGGTAAATCAGTGAGAGACATCATAGATCGCACCATATCTAGTAAAGTACGATTACGACGTTCGGACACACCATTATGTTGTGGTGTTCCGGGTGTCGTGAGTTGCAAAACTATTCCGCATTGTTACAAATGAAGACCAAACTCGTAACTCAAATATTCTGCTCCACGATCAGATCATAGAAACTTTTCAAATGTTTCAGACTTATGTTTCATCAAGTAGATATACCCATATTTGCTCAAATCATCTGTGAAGGTCAGAAAATAACGATACCCGTCGCGAGCATCAACACTCATCGGACTGCATACCTCACTATGTATTATTTCCAACAAGTCTGTTGTTCGCTCCATTGTTCCGGAGAACGGAGTCTTAGTCATCTTGCCCATGAGGAATGGTTCGCAAGCATCAAGTGATTCCAAAAGCCCATTAGCATGGAGTTTCTTCATGCACTTTACACCAATATGACTTAAACGACAGTGCCACAAATAAGTTGCCCTATCATTATTAAACTTATATCTTTTGGCTTCAATACTATGAACATGTGTATCACTACTATCAAGATTTAGTAAAAGTAGACCACTCATCAAGGGTGCATGACCATAAAAGATATTACTCATATAAATAGAACAACCATTATTCTCTGATTTAAATGAATAACCGTCTCGCATCAAACAAGATCCAGATATAATGTTCATGCTCAACGCTGGCACCAAATAACAATTATTTAGGTCTAAAACTAATCCCGAAGGTAGATGTAGAGGTAGCGTGCCGATGGAGATCACATCGACTTTGGAACCATTTCCCACGCGCATCATCACCTCTTCCTTAGCCAATCTTAGCTTAATCCGTAGCCCCGGTTTCGAGTTGCAAATATTAGCAACAGAACCAGTATCAAATACCCAAGCGCTACTGCAAGCATTAGTTAAGTACACACCAATAACATGTATATCAAATATACCTTTCACTTTGCTATCCTTCTTCTCTGCCAAATACTTGGGGCAGTTCCGCTTCCAGTGACCAGTCCCTTTGCAGTAGAAGCACTCAGTCTCAGGCTTTGGTCCAGACTTGGGCTCCTTGACTTGAGCAGCAACTTGCTTGCTGTTCTTCTTGAAGTTCCCCTTCTTCCCTTTACCCTTTTTCTTGAAACTGGTGGTCTTGTTGACCATCAACACTTGATGCTCCTTCTTGATTTCTACCTCCGCAGCCTTTAGCATTGCGAAGAGCTCGGGAATTGTCTTATCCATCCCTTGCATATTATAGTTCATCACGAAGCTCTTGTAGCTTGGTGGCAGTGATTGAGGAACTCTGTCAATGACACTATCATCAGGAAGATTAAGTCCCAGTTGAGTCAAGTGGTTGTGGTACCCAGATATTCTGAGTATATGTTCACTGACAGAACTATTCTCCTCCATTTTGCAGCTATAGAACTTATTGGAGACTTCATATCTCTCAATCCGGGCATTTGCTTGAAATATTAACTTCAACTCCTGGAACATTTCATATGCTCCATGATGTTCAAAACGTCATTGAAGTCCCGGTTCTAAGCCGTAAAGCATGGCACACTGAACTATTGAGTAGTCATCAGCTTTGCTCTGCCAGACGTTCATAACATCTGGCGTTGATCCTGCAGCGGGTTTGGCACCTAGCGGTGCTTCCAGGATGTAATTCTTCTGTGCAACAATGAGGATAATCCTAAAGTTACGGACCCAGTCCGTGTAATTGCTACCATCATCTTTCAACTTAGCTTTCTCTAGGAACGCATTAAAATTCAATGGAACAACAGCACGGGCCATTTATCTACAACAACATAGACATGCAAAATACTATCAGGTACTAAGTTCATGATAAATTAAAGTTCAATTAATCATATTACTATAGAACTCACACTTAGATAGACATCCCTCTAATCATCTAAGTGATCACGTGATCCATATCAACTAAACCATGTACGATCATCACGTGAGATGGAGTAGTTTTCAGTGGTGAACATCACTATGTTGATCATATCTACTATATGATTCACGCTCGATCTTTCGGTCTCAGTGTTCCGAGGCCATATCTTCATATGCTAGGCTCATCAAGTTTAACCCGAGTATTCTGCATGTCCAAAACTGGCTTGCACCCGTTGTATGTGAACGTAGAGCTTGTCGCACCCGATCGTCACGTGGTGTCTCGGCACGACGAACTATCGCAATGGTGCATACTTAGGGAGAACACTTATACCTTGAAATTTAGTGAGAGGTCATCTTATAATGCTACCGCCGATCTAAGCAAAATAAGATGCATAAATGATAAACATCACATGCAATCAATATAAGTGATATGATATGGCCATCATCATCTTGTGCCTTTGATCTCCATCTCCAAAGCACTGTCATGATCACCATCGTCACCGCTTGACACCTTGATCTCCATCGAAGCATCGTTGTCGTCTCGCCAACTATTGTTTCTACGACTATCGCTACCACTGAGTGATAAAGTAAAGCAATTACATGGCCATTGCATTTCATACAATAAAGCGACAACCATATGGCTCCTGCCAATTGCTGATAACTCTGTTACAAAACATGATCATCTCATACAATAAAATTTAGCATCATGTCTTGACCATATCACATCACAACATGCCCTGCAAAAACAAGTTAGACGTCCTCTACTTTGTTGTTGCAAGTTTTACATGGCTGCTACGGGCTTAGCAAGAACCGTTCTTACCTACGCATCAGAACCACAACGATTTTTCGTCAAGTTTGCTGTTTTAACCTTCAACAAGGACCGAGTGTAGTCACACTCGATTCAACTAAAGTTGGAGAAACAGACAACCACTAGCCACCTGTGTGCGAAGCACGTCGATAGAACCAGTCTCACGTAAGTGTACGCGTAATGTCGGTTTGATCCGCTTCATCCAACAATACTGCCGAATCAAAGTATGACATGCTGGTAAGCAGTATGACTATTATCGCCCACAACTCTTTGTGTTCTGCTCATGCATATAACATCTGTGCATAGACCTGGCTCGGATGCCACTATTGGGGAACGCAGTAATTTCAAAATTTTCCTACGCACACGCAAGATCCATCTAGGTGATGCATAGCAACGAGAGGGGAGAGTGTTGTCCATGTACCCTCATAGACCATAAGCGGAAGCATTATGACAACGCGGTTGATGTAGTCGTACGTCTTCACGATCCGACCGATCCTAGCACCGAAGGTACGGCACCATCGTGAACTGCACACGTTCAGCTTGGTGACGTCCCGCGAACTCTAGATCCAGCTGAGGTCGAGGGAGAGTTTCGTCAGCACGACGGCGTGGTGACGGTGATGATGAAGCTATCGGCACAAGACTTCGCCTAAGCACTGCAACGATATGACCGAGGTGGAAATCTGTGGAGGGGGACACCACACACGGCTAAACAATCAACTTGTGTGTCTATGGGGTGCCCCCTCCCCCGTATATAAAGGAGTGGAGGAGGGGGAGGGCCGGCCCTCTCATGGCGCGCCCAAGGCGGGAATCCTACTCCTGGTGGGAGTAGGATTCCCCCTTCCCTAGCTGGAGTAGGAGAGGAAGGAAGGAGGAGAGAGGGAGAAGGAAAGGGGGGCCGGCCCTGATACGTCTCCAACGTATCTATAATTTTTGATTGTTCCATGCTATCATATTATCTGTTTTGGATGTTTAAATGGCTTTATTATGCTCTTTTATATTATTTTTGGGACTAACCTATTAACCGAAAGCCCAGTGCAAATTGCTGTTTTTTTTGCCTATTTCAGTGCTTCGCAGAAAAGGGATATCAAACGGAATCCAAACGGAATGAAACCTTCACGAGGATCGTTTTTGGAACAAACGCAATACAGGAGACTTGGAGTGGAAGTCCAGGAAGCAGCGAGGAAGCCACAAGGCAGGAGGGTGCGCCCCCACCCTCGTGGGCCCCTCGCAGCTCCATCGACCTACTTCTTTCGCCTATATATACTCTTATACCCTGAAAACATCCAGGGGAGCCACAAAACCACTTTTCCACCGCCGCAACCTTCTATACCCATAAGATCCCATCTTGGGGCCTTTTTCGGCGCTCCGCCGGAGGGGGAATCGATCACGGAGGGCTTCTACATCAACACCATAGCCTCTCCGATGATGTGTGAGTAGTTTACCATAGACCTTCGGGTCCATAGTTATTAGCTAGATGGCTTCTTATCTCTCTTTGGATCCCAATACAAAGTTCTCCTCAATCTTCTTGGAGATCTATTCGATGTAATACTCTTTTGCGGTGTGTTTGCCGAGATCCAATGAATTGTGGGCTTATGAACTTGATTATCTATGAATAATATTTGATTCTTCTTTGAATTCTTATATGCATGATTTGATATCTTTGCAAGTCTCTTCGAATTATCAGTTTAGTTTGGCCTACTAGATCTTGCAATGGTAGAAGTGCTTAGCTTTGGGTTCAATCTTGCGGTGCTCGATCCCAGTGACAGAAAGGGAAACGACACGTATTGTATTGTTGCCATCGAGGATAAAAAGATGGGGTTTATATCATATTCCTTGAGTTTATCCCTCTACATCATGTCATCTTTCCTAATGTGTTACTCTGTTCTTATGAACTTAATACACTAGATGTATGCTGGATAGCGGTCGATGTGTGGAGTAATAGTAGTAGATGCAGAATCGTTTTGGTCTACTTGACACGGATGTCATGCCTATATTCATGATCATTGCCTTAGATATCATCATAACTATGCGCTTTTCTATCCATTGCTCAGCAGTAATTTGTTCACCCACCATAATATATGCTATCTTGAGAGAAGCCACTAGTGAAACCTATGGCCCTCGGGTCTATTTTACATCATATTAGTTTCCCGTCAACTAGCTATTTCTGTTGCCGTTTATTTTGCAATCTTTATTTTCCAATCTATACAACAAAAATACCAAAAATATTTATCTTATTATCTTTATCAGATCTCACTTTTGCAAGTGGCCATGAAGGGATTGACAACCCCTTTATCGCGTTGGTTGCAAGGTTCTTGATTGTTTGTGCAGGTACTAGGCGATTTGTGTGTAGTCTCCTACTGGATTGATACCTTGGTTCTCAAAAACTAAGGGAAATACTTACGCTACTTTGCTGCATCACCCTTTCCTCTTCAAGGGAAAACCAACGCATGCTCAAGAGGTAGCAAGTAGGATTTCTAGCGCCGTTGCCGAGGAGATCTACGCACAAGTCAAGACATACCAAGTACCCTTCACAAACTCTTATCCCTCGCATTACATTATTTGCCATTTGCCTCTCGTTTTCCTCTCCCCCACTTCACCTTTGCCGTTTTATTCGCCCTTTTTCGTTTGCTTCTTTCCGCTTGCTTCTTGTTTGCTTGTGTGTTGGATTGATTGTTTGTCACGATGGCTCAAGATAATACTAAATTGTGTGATTTTTCCAGTACCAACAATAATAATTTTATTAGCACTCCGATTGCTCCTATTACCGATGCTAAATCTTGTGAAATTAATGCTGCTTTGTTGAATCTTGTCATGAAAGATCAATTTTCTGGCCTTCCTAGTGAAGATGCCGCTACCCATCTAAACAACTTTGTTGATTTGTGCGATATGCAAAAGAAGAAAGATGTGGATAACGATATTGTTAAACTGAAGCTATTTCCGTTTTCGCTTAGAGATCGTGCTAAAACTTGGTCCTCTTCTTTGCCTAAAAATAGTATTGATTCATGGAATAAGTGCAAAGATGCTTTTATCTCTAAGTATTTTCCTCCCGCTAAGATCATCTCTCTTAGAAACGATATTATGAATTTTAAGCAACTTGATCATGAGCATGTTGCACAAGCTTGAGAGAGGATGAAATTAATGATACGTAATTGCCCTACACATGGTTTGAATTTATGGATGATTACACAAAAAATTTATGCCGGGTTGAGTTTGCCTTCTAGAAATCTTTTAGATTCAGCTGCGGGAGGCAGTTTTATGGAAATCACTTTAGGAGAAGCTACTGAACTCCTAGATAATATTATGGTTAATTATTCTCAATGGCACACCGAAAGATCTACTAGAAAAAAGGTTCATGCAATTGAAGAGATAAATGTTTTGAGTGGAAAGATGGATGAACTTATGGAATTGTTTGCTAATAAGAGTGTATCTTCTGATCCTAATGATATTCCTTTGTCCACTTTGATTGAGAATAATAATGAATCTATGGATGTGAATTTTGTTGGTAGGAACAATTTTGGTAACAACGCGTATAGAGGAAACTTTAATTCTAGGCCATTCCCTAGTAATTCCTCTAATAATTATTGCAATTCCTACAACAACTCTTATTGAAATTTTAATAAGATGCCCTCTGATTTTGAGGCGAGTGTTAAATAATTTATGAATTCGCAAAAGAATTTCAATGCTTTGCTTGAAGAAAAATTGCCTAAGATTGATGAGTTGGCTAGGAACGTGGATATAGTTTCTCTTGATGTTAATTCTTTGAAACTTAGATCTATTCCACCTAAGCATGATATCAATGAGTCTCTCAAAGCCATGAGAATTTCCATTGATGAGTGCAAAGAAAGAACCGCTAGGATGCATGCTAAAAAAGATTGCTTCGTGAAAGCGTGTTCTTCTAGTTTTCATGATAACAATGATGAAGATCTAAAAGTGATTGATGTGTCTCCTATTAAATCTTTGTTTTCCAATATGTATCTTGATAATGATGGGACTGGAGATGAGTCAACTTTAGTTAAAAGGCGTCCCAATGATTCGGAATTTTTAGATCTTGATGCAAAAATTGGTAAAAGTGGGATTGAAGAGGTCAAAACTTTACATAGCAATGGACCCACTATTTTGGATTTCAAGGAATTTAATTATTATAATTGCTCTTTAATAGATTGTATTTCCTTGTTGCAATCCGTGTTAAATTCTCCTCATGCCTATAGTCAAAATAAAGCTTTTACCAAACATATCGTTGATGCTTTAATGCAATCCTATGAAGAAAAGCTTGAATTAGAAGTTCCTATCCCTAGAAAACTTTATGATGAGTGGGAACCTACTATTAAAATTAAGATTAAAAATCATGAATGCTATGCTTTATGTGATTTGGGTGCTAGTGTTTCCACAATTCCAAAAACTTTGTGTGATGTGCTAGGTTTCCATGAATTTGATGATCGTTCTTTAAATTTGCATCTTGCGGATTCCACCATTAAGAAACCTATGGGAAGGATTAATGATGTTCTTATTGTTGCAAATAGGAATTATGTGCCCGTAGATTTTATTGTTCTTGATATAGAATGCAATCCTACATGTCCTATTATTCTTGGTAGACCTTTCCTTAGAACGATTGGTGCAATTATTGATATGAAAGAAGGAAATATTAGATTCCAATCTCCATTAAGGAAAGGCATGGAACACTTTCCTAGGAAGAAAATTAAGTTACCTTATGAATCTATTATGAGAGCCACTTATGGATTGCATACCAAAGATGACAATACTTAGATCTATTCTTGTTTTTATGCCTAGCTAGGGGCGTTAAACGATATCGCTTGTTGGGAGGCAACCCAATTTTATTTTTGTTCCTTGCTTTTTGTTCCTGTTTAGTAATAAATATTTCATCTAGCCTCTGGTTAGATGTGGTTTTATGTTTTAATTAGTGTTTTTGCCAAGTAGAACCAATAGGATCTTCTTGGGTGATAGTTGTTTGATCTTGCTGAAAAGGACAGAAACTTTGCGCTCACGAAATAATTGTTAAAATTCACCAGAACGTGATAAATACCAATTCTTTTTCAGTAGATCAATATACAAATTATACAGGTTTTCCTAGTTTTTCAGAATTTTTGGAATTCCAGAAGTATTCGAACAAATCAGATTGCTATAGATTGTTCTGTTTTTGACAGATTATGTTGTTCGTGTGTTGTTTGCTTATTTTCATGAATCTATGGCTCGGGGGGTATGAACCATAGAGAAGTTGGAATGCAGTAGGTTTAACACCAATATAAATAAAGAATGAGTTCATTACAGTACCTTAAAGTGGTGGTTTGTTTTCTTACACTAACGGAGCTCATGAGATTTTCTGTTGAGTTTTGTGTTGTGAAGTTTTCAAGTTTTTGGGTAAAGATTTGATGGATTATGGAATAAGGAGTGGCAAGATCCTAAGCTTGGGGATTCCCAAGGCACCCCAAGATAAAATTAAAGGACAACCAAAAGCCTAAGCTTGGGGATGCCCCGGAAGGCAGCCCCTCTTTCGTCTTCGTCTATCGGTAACTTTACTCGAGGGTATATTTTTATTCACCACATGATATGTGTTTTGCTTGGAGCGTCTTGTATGATTTGAGTCTTTGTTTTTTGGTTTACCACAATCATCCTTGCTGTACGCACCTTTTGGGAGAGACACACATGAATAGGAATTTATTAGAATACTCTATGTGCTTCATTTATACCTTTTAAGCTAGATAATTTTGCTCTAGTGCTTCACTTATATATTTTAGAGCACGGTGCTGGTTTTATTTTGTAGAAATTATTGACCACTCATGCTTCACTTATATTATTTTGAGAGTCTTTTAGAACAACATGGTAATTTGCTTTGGCTATAAAGTTAGTCCTAATATGATAGACATCCAAGATGGGCATAATAAAAACTTTCATATAGAGTGCATTATAAACTATGATAAATTTGATACTTGATATTTGTTTTGAGATATAAAGGTGGTAATGTTAGAGTCATGCTAGTTGGGTAATTGTGGAATTGAGAAATACTTGTGTTGAGGTTAGCAAGTCCCGTAGCATGCACGTATGGTAAACATTGTGTGACAAATTTGAAGCATGGGGTGTTCTTTGATTGCTTTCCTTATGAGTGGCGGTCGGGGACGAGCGATGGTCTTTTCCTACCAATCTATCCCCCTAGGGGCATGCGTAGTAGTACTTTGCTTCGAGGGCTAATAAACTTTTGCAATAAGTATATGAGTTCTTTATGACTAATGTGAGTCCATGGATTATACGCACTCTTACCTTTTCACAATTTGCTAGCCTCTACAGTACTGTGCATTGCGCTTTCTCACCTTGAGAGTTGGTGCAAACTTCGTCGGTGCATCCAAACCCCGTGATACGATACACTCTATCACACATAAGCCTCCTAATATCTTCCTCAAAACAGCCACCATACCTACCTATTATGGCATTTCCATAGCCATTCCGAGATATATTGCCATGCAACTTACCACCGTTCCGTTTATTATGACACGCTTCATCATTGTCATATTGCTTTGCATGATCATGTAGTTGACATCGTATTTGTGGCAAAGCCACCTTCATAATTCTTTCATATATGTCGCTCTTGATTCATTGCATATCCCGGTACACTGCCGGGGACATTCACATAGAGTCATATTTTGTTCTAAGTATCGAGTTGTAATTCTTGAGTTGTAAATAAATAGAAGTGTGATGATTTTCATTATTAGAGCATTGTCCCATGTGAGGAAAGGATGATGGAGACTATGATTCCCCCACAAGTCAGGATGAGACTCCGGATGAAAAAAAGAGAGGCCAAAGAAGCCCAAATAAAAAAAGGAGGCCAAAGAAGCCCAAACAAAAAAATGACAGAAAAAGAGAGAAGGGACAATGTTACTGTCCTTTTTCCACACTTGTGCTTCAAAATAGCACCATGATCTTCATGATAGAGAGTTTCTTATTTTGTCACTTTCATATACTAGTGGGAATTTTTCATTATAGAACTTGGCTTGTATATTCCAATGATGGGCTTCCTCAAAATGCCCTAGGTCTTCGTGAGCAAGCAAGTTGGATGCACACCCACTTAGTTTCTTTTTGATGAGATTTCATACATTTATAGCTCTAGTGCATCCGTTGCATGGCAATCCTTACTCCTCGCATTGACATCAATTGATGGGCATCTCCATAGCACGTTGATTAGCCGCGTCAATGTGAGACTTTCTCCTTTTTTGTCTTCTCACATAATCCCTATCATCATACTCTATTCCACCCATAGTGCTATGTCCATGGCTTGCGCTCATGTATTGCGTGAGGGTTGAAAAAGATGAGGCGCGTTAAAAAGTATGAACCAATTGCTCGGCTTGTCATCGGGGTTGTGCATGATGGGAGCATTTTATGTGACGAAAATGAAGCATGGCCAAACTATATGATTTTGTAGGGATAATGTAACATCCCAAATTTTCAATTTGGAATGTTATACATAGATCCTTCATGCATATCATATTTTTGTTGCATTTCGTTTCGCGATCCTCGAAATCCTAAGCAACTCAAGGACCCTCGGACAGAGTTGGGGATTTCACTTTTTCATATTTGAATTTTATCAAATATTGAAACGAGGATTATTTGTTTTATTATTTTTCTCTCCAAAAATATTTCATATTAAAATATATGAGAGGAGATAATAGGACTTCTCCAAAATAAATGAGATATTGGAGGAAAAATATTTAAATCAAATATTTATTTTTATTCGGATTTTTATTGATATTTTATTGCATAGGAAAGATTGCATGTTTTCAAAATTGCATTTTAGGGCCAAGAAAATGTTCATCTTGTTCTAAATATTTTATTTAGACAGTGAAAATTTGTTTTGGCATTTTTAGATTTTTATTTATATTTCTAGGATTTATTTTCGACGGAATCTG
Source organism: Aegilops tauschii subsp. strangulata (assembly GCF_002575655.3). Taxonomy (NCBI): domain Eukaryota; kingdom Viridiplantae; phylum Streptophyta; class Magnoliopsida; order Poales; family Poaceae; genus Aegilops; species Aegilops tauschii. The sequence continues at coordinate 107,489,475 of NC_053038.3, read as the reverse complement.
TTTTTTTTTAAACTTCAGCGCCCGACTGTGCCGAATCCCAGCCGAGCCAGGCCGGCCCACCCCGCGCCACCGCCTCCCTCGCGCACCCCGTGCCCGCACCGGACTCCGCCGGAGTCCGGGAAACCGCCGCCGCCTTGGGTTGCCCCTTCCCCAAGCCGACCCCGCCCTCCCCCTCTTAAATACCCCGCCGCCGCCCCAAGTCCCACCACCACCGCCGCTGCACGCCGCAGCAGCAGCAGCCGCCGCCGCCTGCCGCGCCTCGCCTCGCCCTGCGCCGCCGCCGCAACGCCGCACTTCCCCGCCGCCGCGCCGCACCGCCCCGCCGTCGCCGCCACCCCGCAGCCCCACCTCGCGCTGCCGGAGCCGCCGCCTCGCCGCCAGAGCCGCCGCCGCCGATCCGATCCGGAGCCGCTCGTTTTTTTCGGTTTAGGTAAAAACCGACGGTTTTTAGAAAAAACCTAGTTCGTTTTTTAGATCGGTTTGCCGGTTTTCTCGGTTTAGTTTATTTTGCGGGCGTTCATCCATACGTTCGTTTTAACGAACGGTTTTCGCTCATTAGTCATAAACAACGAACGTTCGTTCGTTAGCCTGTTCGTCAGTTTTCTTTTTCTCGGGTTTTTCGCGATTATTTTCGATCGCGATTTCTGATCCGATTTTCGTTTCAGTTTATCTTTTTGCTCGTTTATCGGAATCAGGCGATTCAAGCGCCTAGATCTTCAGCTCGAAACCCTCTTTCTGTTTAACCAACTTGAACAAGATTTTGGTACTATAAAATTTGACTTTAGTCCAGATTAGTAAATGAATCTTGTTTCTTTCGCAGTTTGAGTTTCATTGCTCCGTTTGATTTGATTCTTTTTGCAAACCGGAGTTCTTAAGTTGAACTTTCTGGTTAATTCTTCTTATTTGAGTTTTACCCGTGCATCTTTGCTTGATTGCTTATGTATGCTATTGTTTGTTTGCGATAGAATTCCCGGAGTGCGAAGCGTGCTACTATGAGTCTCTAGGTTTTGCGGATCGTCAGCAAGGCAAGTAACACATTGATCATACTCTTTTTATACACAGTTTTTATGCATTAGCTCCAATCCTCAAACATTGCATGATTAGGATGTGATTAACATGTGGGTATTGGGAAGTAGTTGATGAGGTAGAACCTATTGCCCTGTTATTATAAAACCCTTGGGAGTTACTTCTACGTAATGCTTATATTGCTATGCTACGCTCGTAGACGTGGTTCGGGTGAGTGAATCCATGACAGATGTGAGCTTGTTAATTAATGGTTCAACTTAAGGTGGCAACTTTAATACACATCTGGGTGGATTTCTTGTCGGGCACTTGGAGAATCCAGTGTTGTCCTAGGATATCCCGGAGTACCCGTGTGATCATCCTAAGGTCCGCCACCCAGGCTCAAAGGGAATTGAGATATTTCATGCTAGAAACTTCCGTGTGCAGCCACAAGCTATTATGGGCTCTAGCATAGTTGAGTAAGTTGCATGACCTCTTCCAGTGGTAGGCTAGCAGATGTAGAGAGATGTAGGTTGGTACATGTCTACCCGGGGTTAGAGTTAATGCTTCTAAAAGACTGTGTCTCGGTCATCCGTTTCTCAAACATCATGTAGTGCGAGAAATCCAACGGAGGAGATCGAGTCTTGTGGGGAAAAGTGCGCAAACCTCTGCAGAGTGTACAATCTAATCATGGTTAGCCGTGTCCCCGATTATGGATATCTTGAGTATCTAGTACTTGGATTATCATATGTATCTCATCACTCTAAATTAATATTGTTGGGTTGATAATTTCTTTAATTGGGATTGAGTTGGAGGAACCTTCTCAATGATGTTTCAACTACCATGATAGTTAAGTAAAATCTATTCCTTTGTTGTAGGGAAAAATTGGCTTTACGCAAAAATATGACCATAGAGTTTTCCACCAGCCAAATATGCATGTAGTGATAGCATTCATCATGTTCTTGCTCTACTGTGTTATATTGCCAGCATATTCCATGTGCTGGCCCGTTTTCGGGCTGCAACGTATTATGTTGCAGACTTTTCAGACGAGGAGTAAGGTTCGTTAGGTCATTGTCGTGCAGCTCAGCTATGTCGTTGGAGTTGATGGACTCACTTTATCTTCCAAGCCTTCCGCTGTTATCGTATTAGATGGCCTTAAGCCATATTTATTGTAATATGTTCTCTTTTGAGACATTTGATGTAATAAGTGTGTGATTGCTGCTCTGTTATAAATCCTTCGAGTACTGTGTGTGTCAGCATTACCGATCCAGGGATGACACTGAAACACAAAGACTTGACCGTTTGAGGTCGGGTCGCTACAAGATGGTATCAGAGCACACGCTGAGTGTAGGACACGGCCACTAAGATAAGCCATAGGTCACTCTTCTCTACTCATTTCTGACTCCTCTCCATTTTCTACTCTTAGGATGGCGGATTCGAGGAACAAGTTTGCACAACCGGATGAAGACACACCCTTTGGACGCCACTTGAAGGAAGTCACCAGGTATCTGAACATCGGAATACCAAGCTTCACCGGACCTACAATGCCACTTTACCAGAAGAGGAGCGCTCGATGATTCGAGTTCAAGTTCCAGGAAGGACGTACTTGCCAACCACTGAGCCCATAGAGTTTTCTTTTGAAGCACCAACCTGGAGGCTAGGCAAGAGCATGGCAGCCCACATTGCCATGGGATGTATTGGAGAAGTCTACAGCAAGGATCTCAAAGACACTATCTACCAGATATATGGGCGCCGAGATGAGCAATGGGAGATGATCAGCACCAAGAAGGACAGATCCATTGCAGCTTCCATCCAGGAGTTAAACCAGCACATTCGACGCCAGGAAAACCAGATGTGCGCAGACATGATAGATTTGAAGAAGGCGAAGACAAGGATCACCGAGCTGGAAGAAGAACTTAAAGTCTACACGCGATGGAAACGAGGAGGAAATTGCAACACTACTGGAGAAGAACGACGACCAGATAAAGAAGATTGGAGTATTCATGGGAGACCCCGCGCCAGGAGGAGAGGACGACGATTCCACTTGTCCGGAGAACTACATCATCATCGACGACACTGACTCCGACCCCAGTGAAGATGACTTTGAAGACGAAGCTGGAGCAGACATCATGGAGTCTTCCACCGATCAAAATTTCTAGATGACCACCAAATGATTAGTAGTACTCCCCCATGTATACAGTAGTAGTTGAGCACTTTTAATGACAGTTCTAGACCGTTCGTATGCCCTTGCTTGATTGATTGAGTGATATGATTGTGTTTATCTCATGTGCATATGGGTAGTGTTTTCTCACTAGACCCCTTTTCTATTCTAATCTCTCCCCTCTAAACCCATCAGATGCCTCCGAGACGCGACACCGGATTTGCCTTCCCACCGGAGCTCACTCAGTTGATCCAGCAGCAGAATGCCTTGATGCAATTGTTAGTCCAGAACCAAGGCAACAACAACAACAACCCGCCTCCAGTTGACAACTTAGCTCGCTTTCTGAGGTTGCAGCCGCCGGTGTTTTCCAGTAGCACCGAGCCTATAGTTGCTGATGATTGGCTATGCCGTATTGGAAGGGAGTGACCACCGCAGGTTGCACAGATGCTGAGAAGGTGCGCTTTGCCTCACACCAATTGGATGGACCAGCAGCCTCATGGTGGGAGAATTATACGGCCACTTTCCCCATAGCCAACGTCACTTGGGATCAGTTTCAGCAAGCTTTCCGCACAACCCATGTCTCAACTGGAGCTATGAATATGAAGAAGCATGAGTTTCGCAACTTACGCCAGGGGAACCATACTGTAGCTCAGTACGTGGATGAGTTTAGCAAGTTATCCCGCTATGCCCCTGATGATGTGGCCACAGATGCCGCGAAGCAGGAGAAATTTATGGAAGGGCTGAATGATAGAGCCTGCAGTTGATGGTGGCAACATTCAACAACTACCAGGAGTTGGTAGATAAGGCTCTTATGATTGAAGGGAAGCAGCAACAGATTGAGAGCCGTAAGAGGAAGTATGGACAAGGAAGATACAATTCGGGAGCTCAGCAGAAGCCTCGTCTAACCCCGAACTCGGGAGGACTTGTTCATAACCATGGAGGTCATAACCACAACGTAGGAAGTTCGCATAACCACAATGGTACCAAGAATGGGACTGGGAACGGAACAAGCAACAATCAGAACCGCTCCAATCCAGCCACACCCGCCAAGAGAGACCTAAGTCACATTACTTGCTTCAAGTGCGGGAAGACTGGACACTATGCCACGGAGTGCCCTGAAGCGAAGAATGGAAATGGTAATGGGAGCACTGGGAAGAAGCCCAATCCATTCAGCAAAGGACAAGTGAACCACGTTAACGTGGAGGAGGTTGAAGAGCAGCCAGACGCGGTTATCGGTAATTTTTTGGTTAAGTCTTTTACCGCCCTTGTTCTTTTTGATACTGGTGCATCGCATTCATAGACATCAAGGGGATTCGTGGATAAGTTTAAACTACCAACCCAAGCCCTTAGGACCCCTCTGTTAGTAAGTTCACCTGGAGCAGAGTAAATGGCTAGCCGATGGTGCGACCGGATACCCTTAACCATTGGTAGCCATGTTTTCCCGTCCGACCTAATAATTTTGGAGTCACAAGGATTGGATGTGATATTAGGCATGGACTGGATGTCAAAGTATGGAGGAAGCATTGACTGTGCTAGTAAGTCGATTTATCTCCCCAACCCGGAGGGAAAAAGGATCAAGTATGTATCTAGGCATGCGCCTAGGAGGAGCCAAGTAAATTCCCTCTCAGGAGTTGTTCAAGAAGAAGTGCCTGTTGTAAGAGATTTCCCAGATGTATTTCCAGAGGAGTTACCAGGCATGCCGCCAGATCGGGACATCAAGTTTTTGATAGAACTGTTGCCCGGTACCGGGCCTATATCTAAGAGACCATACCGGATGCCCGCAAATGATCTGGAGGAGATTAAGAAGCGGATCAAGGAGTTATTGGAGAAAGGTTACATCTGACGAAGTTCATCACCGTGGGGAGCCCCAGTGCTCTTGGTTGAGAAGAAGGATGGATCATTGATGATGGTTGTTGATTATCGGGCATTGAATGAGGTGATGATCAAGAACAAATACCCGTTGTCGATGATCAATGATTTGTTTGACCAGCTGCAGGGAGCTAAAGTGTTTTCGAAGATCGATTTGCGATGAAGGTATCACCAGCTGAAGATTCGAGAGAAGGATATACCAAAGACAACATTCACCACATGGTACGGGTTGTATGAATATACGGTCATGTCATTTGGACTGACTAACGCCACTGCCTATTTCATGAGCATGATGAACAAGGTGTTCATGGAATATTTGGATAAGTTTGTTGTGGTGTTCATTGATGATATAATGGTATACTCGAAGAATGAAGAGGAGCACAAGGAGCATTTGCGTTTAGTTCTCGAGAAACTCAGGGAACATCAGTTGTATGCCAAGTTCAGCAAATGTGAGTTTTGGTTGAAGGAAGTTGGATTCCTTGGACATGTTATATCAGGAGAAGGTATAGCAGTAGACCCCACCAAGGTTCAGTCAGTCACTGAATGGTTGGCACCCACTTCAGTTAGCGAGATCCGCAGTTTTCTTGGACTCGCAGGATACTATCGGAGATTCATTGAGAATTTTTCCAAGATTGCGAAGCCAATAATGGAGTTATTGAAGAAGGATACCAAATTTAAATGGACGGAAGAATGTGAGGCGAGTTTTCAGGAGTTAAAGAAACGTTTGACTACAGCCCCAGTGCTGATTTTGCCGGATATACGTAAGGATTTCCAAGTGTATTGCGACGCCTCTCGCCTAGGACTTGGAAGTGTGCTTATGCAGGATGGAAGAGTTGTTTCATATGCCTCACGACAGCTAAAACCGCACGAATTGAATTATGCCACACATGATTTGGAGTTAGCAGCTGTAGTGCATGCGCCCAAGACATGGAGACATTACCTTATTGGAAACCGTTGTGATGTGTACACCGATCATAAGAGTTTGAAGTACATTTTCACACAGAAGGAGCTGAACCTTAGGCAGAGGAGATGGTTGGAGCTCATAAAGGACTACGACATGAAGCTCCACTATCATCCAGGCAAGGCCAATGTCGTAGCAGACGCTTTGAGCCGGAAGAGTTATGCTAACACCCTCATGAGCACAGGATTGCCAAAGGAGTTAGCAGAGGATCTCAGGGAACTTCGATTGGAGATTGTTCCTAGAGGTTTTGTTGCAGCAATGGAAGTTCAGTCTACATTGTTAGGAAAGATTCGAGAAGCTCAGAAGGATGACAAAGAGGTTGCTGAGATAAAAGAGAAAATGAGCAAAGGAAAGGCCAAAGGTTTTCGTGAGGATGAGCATGACACCTTATGGTTTGAGGACCGTGTTTATGTGCCCAATAACACAGAGATCAGGAAGTTAATACTTCAGGAGGCCCATGACTCACCATACTCGATACACCCCGGAAACACCAAGATGTATTTGGATTTGAAGGAATGTTTCTGGTGGACTGGTATGAAGAAGGATATTGCCGAGTATGTAGCCGTATGTGATGTATGTCAGAGAGTGAAGGCGGAACATCAAAAGCCAGCAGGATTGTTACAGCCTATGTCGATACCCGAATGGAAGTGGGATAAGCTTGGCATGGATTTTATCACCGGATTACCCAGGACCCGATCAGGATATGATTCTATCTGGGTAGTAGTGGATCGTTTGACTAAAGTGGCTCACTTTATCCCAGTGAAGACCACCTATACCAGTGCGAAGTTGGCCAAGATATATATGACTAGAATCGTATGTTTGCACGGAGTTCCGAGGACCATCGTATCAGATAGAGGAACACAGTTTACCTCAAAGTTTTGGCATCAGTTGCACCAGACTTTGGGTACAAGGCTAGAGTTCAGTACAACATTCCACCTGCAGACAGATGGACAAACCGAGAGAGTCAACCAGATTCTAGAAGATATATTGAGAGCTTGTGCACTAGATTATGGATCTAGTTGGGATGACAACTTGCCCTACGCGGAGTTCTCATACAACAATAGCTACCAAGCCAGTTTGAAGATGGCACCGTTCGAAGCCCTGTATGGACGAAGGTGCAGAACACCGTTGATGTGGGATGAAGTTGGAGATCGACAGTTGTTTGGACCCGATCTGATCAAGGAGTCTGAAGAGAAGGTTAAGTTGATTCGAGATAGACTGAAGGTAGCTCAGTCCAGGCAGAAGAGTTATGCAGATTCGAAACGCAAGGAAGTAACCTATGAAATTGGAGACCGAGCATATCTGCGAGTATCACCTCTGCGAGGAGTGAAACATTTTGGAGTTAAGGGAAAGTTAGCCTCGAGATTTGGAGGACCGTACCAAATTTTGGAGCGTATGGGAGAGGTTGCCTACAAATTGAAGTTACCTGAAGGATTGTCGGGAGTGCATGATGTGTTTCATGTTTCACAGTTGAAGAAGTGTCATGCGGAGATGGCCGATATACCACTAAGAGATACAGTGCCTCTAGAAGCGATTCAGTTGGACAGTGATCTGACTTATGAGGAGAAGCCAGTCAGGATTCTTGAATTTGCTAGCCGAGTTACCCGCAGCAAGGTTATCAAGTTTTGCAAAGTTCAGTGGAGCCACCATACCGAGGATGAAGCCACCTGGGAACAAGAGGATGACATTCGCAAAGACCACCCACACCTATTTTCTAGCCAACCCGAATCTCGAGGGCGAGATTCATCTTAAGGGGGGTAGGTTTGTAACATCCCAAATTTTCAATTTGGAATGTTATACATAGATCATTCATGCATATCATATTTTTGTTGCATTTCATTTCGCAATCCTCGAAATCCTAAGCAACTCAAGGACCCTCGGAGAGAGTTGGGGATTTCTTTGTTTTCATATTTGAATTTTATCAAATATTGAAACGAGGTATTTGTTTTATTATTTTTCTCTCTGAAAATATTTCATATTAAAATATATGAGAGGAGATAATAGGACTTCTCCAAAATAAATGAGATATTGGAGGAAAAATATTAAAATCAAATATTTATTTTTATTCGGGTTTTTATTGATATTTTATTGCATAGGAAAGATTGCATGTTTTCAAAATTACATTTTAGGGCCAAGAAAATTTTCATCTTGTTCTAAATATTTTATTTAGACGGTGAAATTTTGTTTTGGCATTTCTAGATTTTTATTTATTTTTCTAGGATTTATTTTCGGCGGAAACTGTTAAAAAAAACTTCAGCGCCCGACTGGGCCGAAGCCCAGCGAGCCAGGCCGGCCCACCCCGCGCCACCGCCTCCCTCGCGCGCCCCGTGCCCGCACCGGACTCCACCGGAGTCCGGGAAACCGCCGCCGCCTCGGGTTGCCCCTTCCCCAAGCCGACCCCGCTCCTCCCCCTCTTAAATACCCCGCCGCCGCCGCCCCAAGTCGCCACCACCACCACCGCCGCACGCAGCAGCAGCAGCCGCCACCGCCCGCCGCCGCCTACCGCGCCGCACTTCCCCGCCATCGCCGCCACCCCGCAGCCCCACCTCGCGCCGCCGGAGCCGCCGCCGCCGATCCGATCCGGAGCCGCTCGTTTTTTCGGTTTAGGTAAAAACCGACGATTTAAAAAAAACCTAGTTCGTTTTTTTAGATCGGTTCGCCGATTTTCTTGGTTTAGTTTATTTTGCGGACGTTCGTCTGTACGTTTGTTTTAACGAATGGTTTTCGCTCATTAGTCACAGACAACGAACGTTCGTTCGTTAGCCTGTTCATCAGTTTTCTTTTTCTCGGGTTTTTCGTGATTATTTTCGATCGCGATTTCTCATCCGATTTTCGTTTCAGTTTATCTTTTCGCTCGTTTATCGGAATCAGGCGATTCAAGCGCCTAGATCTTAGTATCGAAACCCTCTTTCTGTTTAACCAACTTGAACAAGATTTTGGTACTGTAAAATTTGACTTTAGTCCAGATTAGTAAATGAATCTTGTTTCTTTCATAGTTTGAGTTTCGTTGCTCCGTTTGATTTGATTCTTTTTGCAAACCGGAGTTCTTCAGTTGAACTTTTTGGTCAATTCTTCTTATTTGAGTTTTACCCGTGCATCTTTGCTTGATTGCTTATGTATGCTATTGTTTGTTTGCGATAGAATTCCCGGAGTGCGAAGCGTGCTACTACGAGTCTCTAGGTTTTGCGGATCGTCAGCAAGGCAAGTAACACATTGATCATACTCTTTTCATACCCAGTTTTTATGCATTAGCTCCAATCCTGAAACATTGCATGATTAGGATGTGATTAACATGTGGGTATTGGGAAGTAGTTGATGAGGTGAGTGAATCCATGACAGATGTAAGCTTGTTAATTAATGGTTCAACTTAAGGTGGCAACTTTAATACACATCTGGGTGGATTGCTTGTCGGCCACCTGGAGAATCCAGTGTTGTCCTAGGATATTCCGGAGTGCCCGTGTGATCATCCTAAGGTCCGCCACCCAGGCTCAAAGGGAACTGAGGTATTTCATGCTAGAAACTTCCGTGTGCAGCCACAAGCTATTATGGGCTCTAGCATAGTTGAGTAAGTTGCATGACCTCTTCCAGTGGTAGGCTAGCAGATGTAGAGGGATGTAGGTTGGTACTGTCTACCCGGGGTTAGAGTTAATGCTTCTGAAATACTGTGTCTCGGTCATCCGTTTCTCAAACATCATGTAGTGCGAGAAATCCAACGGAGGAGATCGAGTCTTGTGGGGAAAAGTGCGCAAACCTCTGCAGAGTGTACAATCTAATCATGGTTAGCCGTGTCCCCGATTATGGACATCTTGAGTATCTAGTACTTGGATTATCATATGTATCTCATCACTCTAAATTAATATTGTTGGGTTGATAATTACTATAATTGGGATTGAGTTGGAGGAACCTTCTCAATGATGTTTCAACTACCATGATAGTTAAGTAAAATCTGTTACTTTGTTGTAGGAAAAAATTGGCTTTACGCAAAACTATAACCATAGAGCTTTCCACCAGCCAAATATGCATGTAGTGATAGCATTCATCATGTTCTTGCTCTACTGTGTTATATTGCCAGCATATTCCATGTGCTGGCCCGTTTTTAGGCTGCAACGTATTATGTTGCAGACTTTTTAGACGAGGAGTAAGGTCCGTTAGGTCGTTGCCGTGCAGCTCAGCTATGCCGTTGGAGTTGATGGACTCACTTTATCTTCCAACCCTTCCGTTGTTATCGTATTAGATGGCCTTAAGCCATATTTATTGTAATAAGTTCTCTTTTGAGACATTCGATGTAATAAGTGTGTGATTGCTACTCTGTTATAAATCCTTCGAGTACTATGTTTGTCAGCATTACCGGTCCAGGGATGACACTGAAACACAGAGACTTGACCATTTGAGGTCGGGTCGCTACAGATAAGCTTTCTTTGGCTATGTTATTTTGATAAGACATAATTGCTTGGTTAGCATGCTTGAAGTATTACTATTTTTATGTCAATAATAAAACTTTTTCTATAATCTTTTGGATCTAAACATTCATGCCACAATAAAGAGAATTACATTGAAAATTATGTTAGGTAGCATTCCACATCAAAAATTCCGTTTTTATCATTTACCTACTCGAGGACGAGCAGGAATTAAGACTGGGTATGCTTGATACGTCTCCAACGTATCTTTAATTTTTGATTGTTCTACGCTATTATATTATCTGTTTTGGATGTTTAATGGGCTTTATTATGCTATTTTATATTATTTTTGGACTAACCTATTAACCGAAAGCCTAGTGAAAATTGCTGTTTTTTTTTGCCTATTTCAGTGTTTCGCAGAAAAGGAATATCAAAAGAAATCCAAACGAAATGAAACCTTCGCGGGGATCGTTTCTGGAACAAACGCAATCCAGGAAACTTGGAGTGGAAGTCAAGGAACCAGCAAGCTAGCCACGAGGCAGGAGGGTATGCCCCGGGGGGGTACGCACGCCCCCCACCCTCGTGGGCCCCTCGCAGCTCCACCGACCTACTTCTTTCGCCTATATGTACTCTTATAGCCTGAAAACATCCAGGGGAGCCACGGAACCACTTTTCCACCGCCGCAACCTTCTATACCCGTGAGATCCCATCTTGGGGCCTTTTTCGGCGCTCCGCCGGAGGGGGAATCGATCACGGAGGCCTTCTACATCAACACCATAGCCTCTCCGATTATGTGTGAGTAGTTTACCACAGACCTTCGGGTCCATAGTTATTAGCTAGATGGCTTCTTCTCTCTCTCTCTTTGGATCTCAATATAAAGTTCGCCTCGATCTTCTTGGAGATCTATTCGATGTAATACTCTTTTGCGGTGTGTTTGCCGAGATTCGATGAATTGTGGGTTTATGAACTTGATTATCTATGAATAATATTTGATTCTTCTCTGAATTCTTATATGCATGATTTGATATCTTTCCAAGTCTCTTCGAATTATCGATTTAGTTTATCCTACTAGATTGATATTTCTTGCAATGGGAGAAGTGCTTAGCTTTGGTTTCAATCTTGCGATGCTCGATCCCAGTGATAGAAAGGGAAACGACACGTATTGTATTGTTGCCATCGAGGATAAAAATATGGGGTTTATATCATATTGCTTGAGTTTATCCCTCTACATCATGTCATCTTGCCTAATGCGTTACTCTGTTCTTATTATGAACTTAATACTCTAGATGCATGCTGGATAGCGGCCGATGTGTAGAGTAATGGTAGTAGATGCAGAATCGTTTCGGTCTACTTGACACGGACGCGTTGCCTATATTCATGATCATTGCCTTAAATATCATCATAACTATGCGCTTTTTTATCAATTGCTCAGCAGTAATTTGTTCACCCACCGTAATATATGTTATCTTGAGAGAAGCCACTAGTGAAACCTATGGCCCCCGGGTCTATTTAACATCATATTAGTTTCCCGTCAACTAGCTATTTATGTCGCCGTTTATTTTTCAATCTTTATTTTCCAATCTATACAACAAAAATAACAAAAATATTTATCTTATTATCTTTATCAGATCTCACTTTTGCAAGTGGCCGTGAAGGGATTGACAACCCCTTTATCATGTTGGTTGCAAGGTTCTTAATTGTTTGTGCAGGTACTAGGCGATTTGCATGTAGTCTCCTACTGGATTGATACCTTGGTTCTCAAAAACTGAGGGAAATACTTACGCTACTTTGCTGCATCACCCTTTCCTCTTCAAGGGAAAACCAACGCATGCTCAACAGGTAGCAGACCCCCCACCCCAATTCGGACTGGGCTTGGGGGGCGCGCCCCAACCTTGGCCGCCTCCTCCTCTCTCCCACTAAGGCCCAATAAGGCCCATAGACTCCCCTGGGGGTTCCGGTAACCCCCCGGTACTCCGGTAAATGCCCGAACTTACCCGGAACCATTCCGATGTCCAAACATAGCCTTCCGATATATCGATCTTTATTCTCAACCATTTCGAGACTCCTTGTCATGTCCGTGATCACATCGGGGACTCCGAACAACCTTCGGTACATCAAAACACATAAACTCATAATACCAACCGTCATCGAACGTTAAGCGTGCGGACCCTACGGGTTCGAGAACTATGTAGACATGACCGAGACTCATCTCCGGTCAATAACCAATAGCGGAACCTGGATGCTCATATTGGTTCCTACATATTCTAAGAAGATCTTTATCGGTCAAATCGCATAACAACATACATTGTTCCCTTTGTCATCGGTATGTTACTTGCCCGAGATTTGATCGTCGATATCTCAATACCTAGTTCAATCTTGTTACCGGCAAGTCTCTTTACTCGTTCCGTAATGCATCATTCCATAACTAACTCATTAGTCACATTGCTTGCAAGGCTTATAGTGATGTGCATTACCGAGAGGGCCCAGAGATACCTCTCCGACAATCGGAGTGACAAATCCTAATCTCGATCTATGCCAACTCAACAAACACCATTGGAGACACCTGTAGAGCATCTTTATAATCACCCAGTTACGTTGTGATGTTTGATAGCACACTAAGTGTTCCTCCGGTATTCGGGAGTTGCATAATCTCATAGTCATAGGAACATGTATAAGTTATCAAGAAAGCAATAGCAACAAACTAAACGATCATCGTGCTAAGCTAACGGATGGGTCAAGTCAATCACATCATTATCTAATGATGTGATCCCATTCATCACATGACAAATCTTTGTCCATGGCTAGGAAACTTAACCATCTTTGATTAACGAGCTAGTCAAGTAGAGGCATACTAGTGACACTCTGTTTGTCTATGTATTCACACATGTACTAAGTTTCCGGTTAATACAATTCTAGCATGAATAATAAACATTTATCATGCTATAGGAAAATATAAATAACAACTTTACTATTGCCTCTAGGGCATATTTCCTTCAGATTTGCATGGTGTAAGGACCGCCGATACATAGTACACCGGCTTCTGGACGGGGAATTTATGTCCCTCTTCCTCTCGTTCAACGACGAGTACGGCGCTCACTACCTGGTGAGTCACGGATAGATAGAGCAACATAGGCTCGCCAACACTTGGTGCGACTAGGATTAGGTTACCTACGAACAAAGTTTTTATTTCTTCCAATCCAGCTGTAGCCGCGTCCGTCCATTCGAAGTGGTCGGGGTGCGCTGGAGCAGTCGATAAAGTGGTAGCGCCTTTTATCCCAATCTGGAGATGAAGCGGCATAAGGCTGCCACACACCCAGCTAGTTTTTGGACCTGCTTTAAGTCTGTTGGCGTAGCCAATTGTGACAGGCTTGGATTTTGGCTGGGTTTGCTTCGATTCCTCTATTGGAAACAATGTACCTGAGCAGTTTCCCGGCTGGAAAGCCGAAGACACATTTTTCCGGATTGAGCCGTATGTCATATGTTCAGTGGTTGTCAAATGTGAGGCGCAGATCGTCCACCAATGATTCGACGTGTTTAGTCTTGATGACCACGTCGTCCACATATGCCTCCACTGTTTTGCCAATCTGTTTTTCCAGACATGTTTAAATCATGCGTTGGTAAGTGGCGCCAGCGTTTTTTAGCCCGAAGGGCATAGTGTTGAAGCAGAAAGGCCCGTACGGGGTAATAAATGCCGTTGCGGCCTGGTCGGACTCCATCTTAATCTGATGGTATGTGGAGTAGGCGTGGAGGAAACACAATGAATCGTGGCCTGCAGTTGCGTTAATGATTTGGTTAATGCAGGGCAGTGGGAAGGGGTCCTTAGGGCAAGCCTTATTGAGGTATTTGAAATTGACACAAAGGCGCCATGATTTATCCTTCTTCGGCACCATGACCAGGCTAGCCAGTCCGGGTGCTTGATCTCTTTGATGAACCCGAACTCAAGTAGTTTAGCTAGCTCCTCCCCCATAGCTTCTCGTTTGGGTTTGGAAAATCGCCGCAGCGTTTGCTTGACTGGTTTGGACCCCTTTATTATGTTGAGGCTATGCTCGGCCAGTCTGCGTGGGATTCCGGGCATATCCGAAGGATTCCAGGCAAAGATGTCCCAATTTTCACGCAGGAACGCTCGTAAGGTGGCGTCGACCTTCGGATCCAGCTGTGCTCCAATGGATGTTGTTTTGTTAGGATCCGTCGGGTGCACTTGAAATTTGACTATTTCATCTGCTGGTTTGAAAGAGGTGGATTTGGGCCTCTTGTCGAGGATTACATCGTCTTTGTCCACTGTGGAACGCAGAGTGGTTAACTCTTCGGCCGCGAGGGCCTCGGATAGTGCCTCGAGGGCCAAGGATGCGGTTTTGTTTTCGGCACGGAGTGCTATATCCGGATCGCTGGTGATAGTGATTACTCCGTTGGCCCTGTCATTTTAAGCTTCATGTGCCCGTAATGGGGTATGGCTTGGAAGCGTGCGAAGGTGTCCCGCCCCAAAAGGGCGTGATATCCGCTATTGAAAGGGGCCACGTGGAAGAGCAACTCTTCGGACCTGTAGTTATCACGCGTGCCGAATACTACATAGAGTTTAATTTTCCTCGAGCATCGTGCTTCTCGACTGGGGATAATACCTCGAAAGGTGGCACTTCTTTGCTCGATGCGACTCTTGTCCATTTGCATTTTGTCGAGCGTATCTTCGTAGATGAGGTTAAGTCTGCTACCGCCGTCCATGAGCACTTTGGTGAGTCAAAAGCCATCCAAAATTGGGTTTAAGACCAAGGCGGCTAGTGCTTGGGCTGATCGGGCCCTTGGTTCGTCGTCGGCGGCGAAAGTTATGGCCGTATCGCTCCAATGCTTCATTGCGGTTACTTGGTTGACTTCGGCGAGGTCGCGGAGCGCCCGTTTGCGCCGATTATTTGAAGATAAGGTCTCAAAGACCGTAAAGGCGTTGAAATCGTCATCCTCCGAAGAATGCTTCTCTGGAGTAGTACTGGTGAGGATAGCCTCACCGCTCTTAGCCACTTGCCGGAGTACCCAACATGCCCGAAGGCTATGCGTTGGTTCGATGCTCAGCGTCGTATGTATCTGACAAGGCTTGTCGAGTAGTTCGTCAAGGACGGTTCTATATCCCGTGAAGGGTTTGTTTTCTTGTTAATGGGCTTGTGGTCGGATGCTTCGTAAGGGTGCATCCGTTTTGCCCGTACGGTGGGTTGCTTAAAGGCAGGGGGTTCCCACCGGGTTGTCTAGGCTTTCCATGCGCTTTCCATCGCGCAGTACTTCCGTACTATGTGTGCCAAATCTGTAAAGTGTTGTATGCGGCGGCGGTTGAGGGCATTGAGAATTCCCTCGTCCGTACAGTTACGGCAAAAAACTGAAACTGCGTGGTCGTCGCAGCAATCTTTAATCTTGTTTTTAACAAGGAGGAATCTGGCCCAAAAGTGATGGACCATTTCATGAGGTTGTTGCCGTACATACATTAGGTCACATATGTCTGGAGAGCCCGAATTACTTGGGGAGTATTGATTGTGGTGGGTGGGCGGGCTAAAATCTGAATCCTAATCCACGATTGGATCCGGAGCTTGAAGAATCTCCGAGGTCACCAGTTCAGGATCAGGAAGGTCCTGGTGACTTCCGGGCTCAATGCTGATCCTATGTTCGGAGGACATAAAGTCTCTTCCCGAGGATGGGTATCCGGCTCGCAAGGCTCGGAAATCCGAACATAGCTGGTTCTTAACTTAGGGGAAGAAGCATTCTCGGCTCGTTCCTCAACGACCGCTACCAGATGGGTGATCGGTGGGGACTTGATCCCCCTCTGATCGGGTTTAAGCCCAATCCGATCATAGTCTGTTGCGACCCCCAAGGCGGCGATGCGATCTAGCAGCTCATTCAAGGATGAGACATCTGCCGGATCCATCTTTTCGGAGTGTTCAAGGCTGATGCGGAGATGATGTTTGGCGATTGTGGGGGCCACCGTTGGCTTAACGGCCGAGCGAGTGCCCATGGTAAAACCGCCGAGCTGGAGGACCTATCCTGGAGTTAGGGTCCTTCCAGAAGTAATATCGTCATTAATGACAAGGCGAGCCATCGATACTTCTATTGACAA
The DNA here is from genome assembly GCF_002575655.3 of Aegilops tauschii subsp. strangulata. Taxonomy (NCBI): domain Eukaryota; kingdom Viridiplantae; phylum Streptophyta; class Magnoliopsida; order Poales; family Poaceae; genus Aegilops; species Aegilops tauschii. The sequence continues at coordinate 107,472,997 of NC_053038.3, read as the reverse complement.
CACAAAGGAACTCTCGATGAAAGCACCAATGTCGGTGTCAAAACCGGCCGATCTCAGGTACGGGGTCCCGAACTGTGCGTCTGAGGATCAAAGGTAACAAGGGACAAAGGGAACGCGATGTTTTACCCAGGTTCGGGCCCTCTTAATGGAGCTAAAACCCTACGTCCTGCTTGATTGTATTTGATGAGTATAGGGGTTACAAGAGTTGATCTACCTCGAGATCGTAATGGCTAAACCCTAGATGTCTAGCCTATGAGAATTCTGATAGCCTCTATGGACTAAACCCTCCGGTTTATATACACACCGGAGGGGCCTAGGGTTGTACAGAGTCGGTTTGTGGAAGAAGGAAATTACATATCCGGACACCAATCTTGCTATCCACGCACAGGGGAGTCCTACCCGGACACAAGGGAAAGCCTTCTACTTTGTATCTTCACGGCCCATCAGTCCCGCCCACATACAGTAGCCCGGACACCCGAGGACCCCCTAATCCAGGACTCCCTCAACGACCCCCCACGACAACAGTCAGGATTCTTCTTCTCTCATATATATATATATATATATGTATATATATATATATGTATATATATATATATATATATATATATATATATATACATATATATATATATATATATGTATATATATATATACATATATATATATATATATACATATATATATATATATGGTGCAGACTTTCTCCCTCACTCACTCGACAGACTTAAAGTCAACCCGAAATGTCGTTTAATTATCTTTCTAGAAAATTTGGGCCACTCGATATTTCCTACATATTCTAGCACAAGTCATGCCAAAATTCACAGAAAAATCCAGCATGACCTTTGCTGAAAAAGGATATATCGAGCGCCTGAAATTTGTTGGAACGGAAATGAATCAACACTCCGGCAAAACATAGGCCACTCGGAGGTGTTCCCTGCAAACATGGCCACTTGGGCAAGCACATATCCTATTTGAGCAACACTAGATATACGTGTTTATATCTACATCATATGAGCATTCAAACTTGATGGTCATTGCATTTCAATGGTTGAACATATGAACAAAAACATTTCAAAATATCTTATATATGATCCTAACATAACTAAATTTGCCAACATAGGTCTCTCTCTCTAAACTAGTTCTATTAAGCATTAACTAAATAAACTAGTTCTATTAAGTACTTACTAAATAAACTAGTTCTATTAACCACTTACTAAATAAACTAGTTATATTAAGCACTTACTATAAATAAACTAGTTATATTAACCACTTATTCAACAAACTACTTCTATTAAACACTTACTAAAAACAGTAAAAAAAACTACATTATGCAAGAACAGTTCAGTGAGGAGAGACGGAGGGAGGCAAGAGGGAGGAGGGGTGGGAGGAGGGAGGAGGAGGAGGGGGACGAGGGCTGCCGGAGGAGGAGGGAGGAGGGTCACGGCCGCAGGAGGGAGGAGGGCGCGGCGGGGGAGGAGGGAGGAGGGCGCGATGGGAGGAGGAGGGAGGAGGGCGGTGGGAGGAGGAGGGAGGAGGCTCGCCACATACCGAGGAAGGAGGAGCGAACGGCGGCGGCGCGGGATGGCCGAACGTCGGCAGCGGACGACGGGGTGCGTGGGAGAGTGAGAGTGGGAGTGGGGGAGAGTGAGGGGCGGACGGGGCGGAGAAGATAAACTACATAGCAGTAGCGCGTGTTAGGAGAAAGCGCTACCACTAAACTACCTAGCAGTAGCGCGTTTTAAAGGAAAGCGCTACTACTATACTTATCCTGGCGGCAACAGTGGGGCAATATTAGTAATAGCGTCGTTTCCCGTAGACGCGCTACTGCTATGTGTATAGCAGTAGCGCGTTCTCTTGACACGCGCTACTGGTAAGTAGCAGTAGCGCTTCATTTTATCGAGCTACTGCTAATGTTCTGTGTATAAGGTTTTTCCTAATAGTGATTATATACCTACAGACGTATATACCCGACAATTTATTTTAGGTATACCTACAAAGGTTATACCTTACAATTTATTCCAAATAATTTGCATGGTCGTATATACCCTATGATTTATTCTAGGTATCAGATACCTACAAATGATGTCCAATATATTTGTAAGTGGATACTCAAGTTTTTGAAAAAAAAACCAGTGCATGCTTAAGATATTTCTGTAAATACCTCGATGTGAAATTTATTGGGATATACCCATAAATGGCACTACCTTTTTATAAGTGGATACATATACATAAACTAAATACCTCGACAGATGATATGTTACGTTCATATAAACATGAATATCTATACAACATACCCCGGTGGAGATGTATCAAATGTCTAATAGTGGATGAATCATACAAAAAATATTATTGCTACATTCTAAAAAAATATGTATTATCCTCACAAATTTTTTTAAGTATATACCCTAAAAACAACTAGGTATCATACAAGCGTAAACCAGTTTTTTCTTATATTCATAGCGGAGGCAGAAAGTGGCAATATCCATATATTAAAAATAGTTAGTTTTTCATTTTGAATAACTTCAATCAAACATTTGAAAAATATTAATTGTGTATAGAAAAATAAATGACCATGCATTAAAAAAATATTATTTTTGTATTAGAAAAATGTTAATCAAGTATTTAAAAATTATTAAAATGTATATAAAATTATTGATCATCTAATAAAAAATGTTAATACTGTATTTGAATAATGTTAAAAACATGTATAGAAAATAATTTTGATCATGTATTCAAAATCCGAGAAAGAAACAAAGAAAAATAAGAAAAAGATGAAAACCAAGAAACAAACAAAATAAAAACAAAGGAAGAAAACCGAAAAGGACAGAAAAGCAGAAAAAAAACACACACATGAAAACCGAGAAATAAACAAAGAAAGACGAGAAAAAAAGAAAAAAAAGAGAGACCAGTGAAAATCGCTCCCCGGATTATCTATTATCGCCTTTCTCAGTCCATGATTGTGGCCCTAGAGTAGCAACTTGGCCCATGCGATCCATTCCACCAAACAGATTGTATTTTCACATGAAGCAAGCGCAATGATGATTGCCCTAAAAAAACTGCAATGATGATGGGTCAAGTTGATAGGAGGAATATCTCAAAAGAAAAAAGAAGTTGACTGGAGGAACTATTAAGCTTTCAAGGCATAACCACATCTACGTCTCGGGGCCTCAAACCCCTCTAAACGCCTAGGCGGACACCGTCGTCACTGACCGGTCAAAAAATGTGATTTAGACGGGCGCCTCAAACGAGCCTCAAATGTCCGTGCTGACCGACATCCTTCATATTCACCCCAAATGTAGCATGGATATATGGAGGTCTGAGCGCGACCGGGCGCGTCCGCACGTGGGACCCTACACCTCGACAAATTACACCAAATTCTTCCCCCGGCCTACCGACTTCATTTGTTCTATCCCCTCTCCCCCCTCCTCGTGCCAGACGTCTCATTGCTCTGCCGCCACCCTTGCTCCGCCGCTGTTCTGAGCCTCAGCACCGTCAACACCGGCACTGCAATCCCCCATCCGTACTCGTCGCCGCAGACATCGTCGCGGCTTGGATGGCACTGCGGTACGTCCAAGAACTTTCAGCCTACACCTTGCACTTGATGTGTTCGACACATTGTCCGACCAAGTTTTTTGTCATTTATTCGTAGGGAAAACTATGGATTCCGATGCCTCGTTGGACGAGTCATATGGACTAACGGAGCTTGATAAAATGAATGAAAATGAATTCTTCCATTCATCGGATTTGGAAGAAGAAGTGGATATGATCATGCTCGTGAGCGCGCAATAGGAAATGGAGCATATTCTCAATTTTAAGGGCTCAGTCAAAGGGAGAAGAGTTATTAATCGGGATAGGGTCTCTAGAGCACGACTGTTATACAAGGACTAGTTTGCTCCGGACCCAACTTTCTTGGATGATCCATGGTTTCATTGTCGTTTTCATATGCGCAAACCATTATTTTTTTGCGTTGTGGAGGGTGTGGAGGCATACCATGACTACTTCAAGCTCACCAGGGATTGTTGCGACAAACTTCTTTTCTCTGCTAAGCAGAAATGCACGACTGCTCTGAGGATGCTTGCACTTGATACTGCCGTCGATGCCATTGGTGAGATGGTCCGGAGAGGGAGAGCACATGCCTGAAGACTACTGTCAGGTTTGCCCGTGCTGTGGTGCAAGTGTTTGGAGCAGAGTATCCGAGAGAACCAAATGTGCATGAAAGTATGACACAGAAAAGTTGTTGGCTATTGAAGAGGCAGGAGGTTTTTCAGGAATGCTTGAATCAATTGATTGCATGCATTGACAATGAAAGAACTGCCCCACGGTTTCCGTGGAATTTATGAAGGTGATGCCAAAGAGTCCACCATCATAGTTGAAGCAGTGACATCACATGGCTTATGATGATTTGTCACGCTTTCTTTGGAATGCGGGGTTCTCGCAACAACATCAATGTGATTCAATGATCTCCCATGTTCAAAAGGCTTTGTAACGGGTAATCGCCGTCATGCAATTACACTGTTAACGGCCGGGAGTACAAGGTGAGGTACTACCTTGAGATGACATCCATCCTCAATGGGAGGCATTTGTGAAGACCATATCTTAACCATAAGGCAATAAATAAAGCCACTTTGCAACAATGCTATAGGCAAATAGGAAGGATGTCGAGAGGGCATTCAAAGTGCTTCAAGCTCGTTGAGAAATTGTTCGTGGAACTGCAATATGTGGGAATAAAAAACTTTGTGACAGCCGATGACATGTTGTGTTATTTTGCATAATATAATTGTCGTGGATGAGGATTGCGGGGTAGCTCAAACCAACGATTTTGAAGCACCTAGAGAATAAGTCTAAATCCCAGTAGATCAAGATGCAATCAGCTCATGAACTTTCTGCAGATGCATTAGAATCTTCGAGATCATCAGGTGCACGCGCAACTATTCAATGACCTTGTGAAGCATATGTAGACCCGCAATGAAAACAAAGAGCTAATGTTTTGAGTTATGCACTGAATATCAAGTTTATGTAAGGGCTATGTACTTTCGACCAATATTTGTTATGTACGTGTGATATTGACGTGTATGATGGGCTAGCATGGATTTGCATGTATTTGAGGGTCCGGGTTTGTGGCATGTGGCTGACGAGCAGGACATACGAAGGACGGTCCAACTGCATCTATAGGCGTGCCAGGATGCGTCTACGGACATATAAGTAACTGGATTTGCTAAGTCCAATTAAAGATGCTGAATTGTTTGGTCGGCGTTATGGGAAAAGGCCCTCTTGGCCCATCTTGAACACCAAATGTCGCCATGTGTGCACAGGTAGCTATAGAATCGCCAGCTAAATTCAGGCTCAATATAGTGCCACTTCATTAACTCAAAAATTTACGTGTCACCGAAGGTAGTTTGGAGCGATATCCACTCTAAGCTTTTTTTTAACACAGTACAATCGAAGTCACTCATACACACGATCATACACTCACTCCTATAAACACACGCGCACACCTTCTTCTTATGAGCACCTCGAGAGACTGTGCGGACATAGCATCTTAAGATTTTACGAAGTCATCCTAGACGCCTCGCATTCGACATGAACGTCTTCTTTCATTGAATGAACATTGCTGAAAGTCTAAAATAAATTCTAAAAAATACGAGCAGCAGCGTCAAGTCTAGGCCTTAAATCTGGTGAACTGGGATATTACCGTCCTCCTTGGTTCGCAATATCCACTCCAACCTGAAACTCCGTAGCCACCCCCATCTTTTTTTTAGGGTGCCACCCCTTTAATAGTACTACGAGTCCGCTGCATCCAGCACTGTGTCCATCTCCTCCACTCGAAACGGGTCAAGTTCCCGAGCTAGAATATACGTACTACTCGTCCAAGTTACGAAAATTCTCGTTGTCTGCCTCCCACGTCCACCGGAGTACCGCACACGCGAGAAGATAATCGTGAAATCATATCGATCATGCCGACATGATGGACTAAAACTAGCGCGTAGTACTAGTCTCCTTGTGCGTGTGTTCTAGCTGAGGCCCGACCGCCCGAGGCACAAAGAGAGGTACTAGCAAGAGCCAAGAGGTGCATGCATGCTGTCCCTCGACAGGACCGTCCACCCAACAATGGCGGAAGTTCTTCTCTGATCCAATCAATGGAAATTAAGGCACCAGAAAAGTAATGAAGAAATCGACCGTCCATAAGACGGCCAACGGTTAACATCATGCACGGACACGTGTGATTAAGGGTGTGTGACTAAGCATTAGAACGCCCGGTCAACAAAATCAGGAGTACCATACATAGATGAAGTACCCAATAGTCAAGCCAAAGCTCTACTTTGTTGGAGCCGACTGGAGCTTCGATTAGGAAACTAGTGCGTAGAAATAGCATTTACATAATATCCTAGAAAGAATCAAATCCAAAATCAAAACACAACTTGAGAAACAAAAATGATAATTCAGCTCCGATAACACTAATGGGTTGAATTCACAGTCCAGTTAGCTACTATCTACATAAAGGTTTTCCTTTTCTCGACATGTGTTTTAGATTTTGATCCAAAGGCACACGCTATATTTTTATACCTGAATTTTAACAGCTTTCAGATAGTGAGACTACGTGTGGCGTGTGCGCTACAACCCCGGTGTACCAGATATCTTTTTTAAGTACGGAACTGTAGAACAATTGCTTTACGACAATTTTTATATAAATGAAAATAGTCAAATAATTACAAGAGGGGGAATAAAAAGAAGAAAAAGAGAAACTAAAGGACACCCAGCCTAACCAATGCCAGTTCTTCCTAACATGATCACATAGTATGAGTGTCGATCTAACCCTTTAAAGACTCCAAATGCTTGCCTGTAATCCTATGTTGCAGATTTAGAAGATCTTGCTTAAGCAAATAAAAAAAAAGCTCCAACAAAGAATGGTTGGCACCTCACTTCCGAAGATTTTCCCATTTCTCTGGATCCAACCGCTCCAGCATCCCAATTCCCAAAATGATAATTTCCATTGCAATGTAGTATTTGGGAAGAGCACAGAGTGTTAGGTAAGCATGATCTCATGAAATAAAGATATGCCCCTCAACCTATTTTGAAGAATTGATCGCCAACAATCTTGGGCAAATTGGCAGTCCCAGAACAGTCAAGATGCATGCTCTTGTGTACTTACTAGATATGTTGTCGACATGGTGAATTTTCGGGTAATGGTACCCATATATTAGTTGGAAAGTGTAATTCACAGTGTATTGATTCATATCGCAAGAGTACAATATATACAGGGGATTACACAACGGGCACGAGCGCCACTCGGGGCGACGTGCGTAACAGACGCTGCCTATGCGGGCATCGTGAGGAGCTGGGTTGACCTTGAGAACCGGTCAGGTGGGTGCTGATGTAGCCGTTTCCCAACAGCCCCCCCCCCCCCCCCCCCCCCCACCCCCACCAGCTGAAACGGGGTCCTCGACGACGTTGAGGCTGGACCGGAACTCCTGGAAAACGCTGGTCGGCAGCCCCTTCGTGAACACGTCGGCGAACTGCGATGTAGAAGGTACATGGAGCACGCGCACATCTCCGAAAGCCACGCGGTTGCGGACGAAGTGTAGATCGATCTCGACGTGCTTCGTCCGTTGGTGCTGAATCAGGTTGGAGGAGAGGTACGTCGCCGAGATGTTGTCGAAGTAGACGACCGTGGCCCGAGTGGGTGGGCGCCCGATCTCCTGAAGGAGTTGCCGGAGACAGCACGATTCAGCAACCGCGTTGGCGACGGCCTTGTACTCCGCTTCCACGCTGGAGCGGGAGACCGTAGCTTGCCGTTTGGACGACCAGGAGATAAGATTGTCGCCGAGGTACATGCAGTATCCGGACGTCGAACGACGGGTGTCTGGACACCCGACCCAGTCCGCGTCAGTGTATGCCACGAGATGAGAGGACGCCGATGCCCGTAGATGAAGCCCGAGGTGCAGAGTCCCTCGGAGGTAGCGGAGGATGCGCTTGAGCAGGGTGACATGAGGCGTGCGTGGCGAGTGCATGGCCAGGCAGACTTGCTGCACGGGGTAGGCGATATGAGGGCGCGTGAGTGTAAGGTACTGAAGCGCGCCTGCAAGACCGCGGAAGAGAGATGGGTCGGGCGCAGGATCACCGGCGGTGGCGGAGAGTTTGGCTTTGGTGTCCGTGGGAGTGGCGATGGGCTTACAGTTCAGCATAGAGGCGCGATCGAGGATCTCGAGAGTGTACTGCTGCTGAGATAGGAAGAGCCCGCGAGCACTACGGTGGACATTGATGCCGAGAAAGTGGTGGAGGGCGCCGAGGTTGGTCATGGAGAACTCGTTGGCGAGGGCAGTGGTGATGGAGGCGAGGAGCGGAGCGGAGCTAGCAGTAAGGATTATGTCATGAACATAGAGAAGGAGGCAGGCAACCGTTGAACCACGGCGGAGAATGAACAACGACGAGTCACTGCGCAAAGTGACGAAGCCCACTGTGGTGAGGAACGAGGTGAAACGGTGAAACCAAGCACGAGGCGCCTGTTCGAGCCCGTAGAGCGATCGGTGAAGCTTGCACACGGCCTGCGGGTGTGAGCTGTTGACGAAGCCGGCTGGCTGCTGACTGTACATGACCTCATCAAGCGTCCTGTTGAGGAACGCGTTCTTGACGTCGAGCTGGTTGATGGCCTAGTTGTTGCTGACGGCGAGGCTCAAGATGACGCGTATGGTGGCCGACTTCACAACCGGGCTGAAGGTTTCGCCGTAGTCCACCCCGGGTTGCTGTGTGAAGCCGCGCAACGCCCAACGGGCCTTGTAGCGAGCGAGGGACCCGTCCGGATGTAGTTTGTGGCGAAAGATCCACTTCCCCGACACCAAGTTTACACCTGCAGGACAAGAAACCAAGGACCATGTCTTGTTTTGCACCAAAGAATTGTACTCCTCAAGCATGGCATTGTACCAGTTAGGATCTCGTAGTGCGATTTTATAGTTGGCAGGGATGGGGGAGTTGGCAGGAGAAGGCATGGAGACTGCCATGAGCTTGCGGGGTTGAACGAAGCCAGACTTGGCGCGCGTACGCATGCGGTGCAGGTTTTTGGGGGGAGCTACAGGTACAGCGCGCGGCGGTAGAGCTGCAAGTGCGGGCGGCGTAGGTGGAGGTGTCTCTGCATGCATGCGGGAGTTGGGATTGGTGGAGAACGAGCCAGTGGGAGGCAAGCTGGGTGTGGTGGACGAGGAAGATTCGCCCTCGTGGCTAGTAGTGGGCGTGGGGCCGTGAGTGGGACTTGGGGGGCGTGCGATTGGCGAGTGCGGCATCCGTGACGGGGCGGGCGGAGTGGGGTAGGCGGTAGGTGCGGGGGATCCCGAAGCGGCCGGTGTGGGTGGAAGTGGCAGGGCGGGTGATCCGAGGTGGATCGCCTGCGGTGGGTTGGGAGGAGCCAGATTTTCTGCGGTGGGGGCGCGGTTTTCTCGTGCGTCGGTGTGGCTGGGCGATGGGGAGGCGTACGGGAACGTGCTCTCGTCAAAAATTACATGGTGGGAGGTGATAACACGTCGCGTCGCAAGGTACATGCAGCGAGACCCTTTGTGCTCAAGGGGCATGCCGAGCAGGACACAACGGACAGATCACGGTGCGAGCTTGTGCGGCATGGTGGCGTACGTGTTGGGGAAGCAGAGGCATGATGTCTACTACGCAACCTTCTTCTTGTAGACGTTGTTGGGCCTCCAAGTGCAGAGGTTTGTAGGACAGTAGCAAATTTCCCTCAAGTGGCTGACCTAAGGTTTGTCATTCCATGGGAGGCGTAGGTTGAAGATGGTCTCTCTCAAACAACCCAGCAACCAAATAACAAAGAGTCTCTTGTGTCCCCCCCACACCCAATACAATGGTAAATTGTATAGGTGCACTAGTTCGGCGAAGAGATGGTGATACAAGTGCAATATGGATGGTAGATATAGGTTTTTGTAATCTGAAAATATAAAAACAGCAAGGTAACTAATGATAAAAGTGAGCGTAAACGGTATTGCAATGCTAGGAAATAAGGCCTAGGGTTCATACTTTCACTAGTGCAAGTTCTCTCAACAATAATAACATAATTGGATCATATAACTATCCCTCAACATGCAACAAAGAGTCACTCCAAAGTCTGTAATAGCGGAGAACAAACGAAGAGATTATGGTAGGGTACGAAACCACCTCAAAGTTATTCTTTCTGATCGATCTATTCAAGAGTCCGTAGTAAAAAAACACGAAGCTATTCTTTCCGTTCAATCTATCATAGAGTTCGTAGTAGAATAACACCTTAAGACACAAATACACCAAAGTCCTAATGTCACCTAGATACTCCAATGTCACCTCGAGTATCCGTGGGTATGATTATACGATATGCATCACACAATCTCAGATTCATCTATTCAAACCAACACAAAGTACTTCAAAGAGTGCCCCAAAGTTTCTGCCGGAGAGTCAAGACGAAAACGTGTGCCAACCCCTATGCATAAGTTCACAAGGTCACTGAACCCGCAAGTTAATCACCAAAATATACATCAAGTAGATCACGTGATATCCCATTGTCACCACAGATAAGCACATGCAAGACATACATCAAGTGTTCTCAAATCCTTAAAGACTGAATCCGATAAGATAACTTCAAAGGGAAAACTCAATCCATTACAAGAGAGTAGAGGGGGAGAAACATTATAAGATCCAACTATAATAGCAAAGCTCGCGATACATCAAGATCGTGCCGAATCAAGAACACGAGAGAGAGAGATCAAACACATAACTACTGGTACATACCCTCAGCCCCGAGGGTGAACTACTCCCTCCTCGTCATGGAGAGCGCCGGGATGATGAAGATGGCCACCGGTGAGGGATCCCCCCTCCGGCAGGGTGCCGGAACAGGGTCCCGATTGGTTTTTGGTGGCTACAGAAGCTTGCGGCGGCGGAACTCCCGATCTATTCTGTTCCCCGAAGTTTTTAGGGTATATGGATATATATAGGCGAAAGAAGTCGGTCAGGGGAGCCACGAGGGTGGGGGCGCGCCTCCCTGCCTCGTGGCCACCTCGAAGCTTCCCTGACTTCAACTCCAAGTCTCCTGGATCAAGTTCGTTCCAAAAATCACGCTCCCGAAGGTTTCATTCCGTTTGGACTCCGTTTGATATTCCTTTTCTGTGAAACACTGAAACAAGGGAAAAACAGAAACTGGCACTGGGCTCTGGGTTAATAGGTTAGTCCCAAAAATAATATAAAAGTGCATAGTAAGGCCCATTAAACATCCAAGATGGATAATATAATAGCATGAATACTTCATAAATTATAGATACGTTGGAGATGTATCAGCATCCCCAAGCTTAATTCCTGCTCGTCCTCGAGTAGGTAAATGATAAAAGAAATAATTTATGAAGTGTGAATGCTAGAAGGTGCACAAGTTTGATCAATGATAATTTCAATCACCTTTTCTATCATCATTATATGTCATAATAGTAGCTCAACTCATATAACTTTTCATGATCAAGTAACAAGCTATTCACATGTTAAAGTATAGATCATAAACTTTCTTGAAAACTAACAAACTATGTTCTCAGTCATCAAACAATTGCAATTCATCTTATTTTCAGGAAGAGTCTATGTCAGAGCTTTGATTCAGCAAACTTCACATACTCAACTACCATTTAGTCTTCCATGATTGCTACCACTCAAAGCATATTTTTAGAACAAATAGCATCCATCGAACACAGAGAAAGATAGGGGCTTAATGTTTCGCCTCCCAACTTATTTATCATATAGATAATTGTCAACAATAATAATTCATGATCAAATATATTTGAATGGCCATATATGCTTAGATCTTTCTCCACCACATGATGCTTGCCAACTAAAAAGTAGGTTGGAATGAGAAGGAATGCTACTGACTCTTGCATAAAAGTAAAAGATAGGCCCTTCGCAGAGGGAAGCAAGGATTTGCAGAGGTGCCAGAGCTCGAAGCTAAAACAGAGATGAAAATAATTTTGAGAGGTATGCTTTCATTGTCAACATAACGACCAAGAGTTCCCAATATCTTCCATACTACATACACTATAGGCGGTTCCCAAACAGAAAGGTAAAGATTTTACTCCCCCTCCACCAACAATCACACTGCACAGCTTGTCCGAAACAACGGGTGCCGTCCAACTATCAACAATCCTGGGGGAGTTTGTTTAAATTAATTGCGAATTTGTTTTTGATCTTTTGATCATAGGACTGGGCATCCCAGTTACCAGCCATTTTCTCGTGAATGATGAGCGGAGTCCACTCATCGTGAGAATAACCCACCTAGCATGGAAGATACTGACAGCCCCTAGTCGCTACATGAGTGATTCGGGCATACAAAACAGATTATTATTTGAAGTTTTAGAGTTTGGCACATGCAAATTTACTTGGAACGGCAGGTAAATACCGCATATAGGTAGATATGGTGGACACTCATGGAAGAAATTTGGTTCAAGAAATTTGGATGCACAAGCAGTATTCCCGCTGAGTACAGATATTTTGGCTAGCAAAGGATTCTAAATAGCAAGCACCACATGTTAGAGGATCCATAACAATATAACTTCTATACAAATATACCCAAGCATAACTCATTATGTTGTCTTCCTTGTCCAACTTCAACTAATTTGCTCGGGTTTGAAAATAATTAATGGGGCTCACAATCATAGAAGATGTCCAAGATAGTATATTTATATGTGAAATCTCTCTTCCTTCAATATTCTTTCATGAATTGTTCAAGTGACCAATACAATGTTTGCTAACCTTCAAAAAATTTACCACCTCTACTTATTATATGTGAATGCATTACTCCCCATGGGAAAGGCATATGAAACATATATAATTTCAGATTTATGACATTCGAATCATTCAACTATTTACTCATAGGATATAAGTGAAGCACAAGAGTAAATGACAAACTACTCCAAAAACATATAAGTGAAGATCAATGAGTAGTTAAATAATTATGTAGCTTTATGAAGACTCTCTCTCATTTTATAATTTCAGATCTTGGTATTTTATTCAAACAACAAGCAAAACAAAAGAAAATAAAATGACGCTCCAAGCAAAACACATATCATCTGGTGAATAAAAATATAGCTCCAAGTAAAGTTACCGATGAACGAAGACGAAAGAGGGGATGCCATCTGGGGCATCCCCAAGCTTAGGCTTTTGGTTGTCCTTGAATATTGCCTTGGGGTGCCTTGGGCATCCCCAAGCATAGGCTCTTGCCACTCCTTATTCCATAGTCCATCGAATCTTTACCCAAAACTTGAAAACTTCACAACACAAAACTTAACAGAAAACTCGTAAGCTCCGTTAGTATAAAAAAATAAATCACCACTTTTGGTACTGTTGTGAGCTCATTCTAAATTAATATTGGTGTAATATCTACTGTATTCCAACTTCTCTATGGTTCATACCCTCCGATACTACTCATAGATTCATCAAAATAAGCAAACAACACATAGAAAACAGAATCTGTCAACAACAGAACAGTCTGTAGTAATCTGCATCAAATGCAAACTTCTGGAACTCAGAAAAATCTGCCAAAATAGGACGACCTAGATAATTTGATTATTGATATACTGCAATTGGAATAAGTATTTTATCACTTTCTGGTGATTTTTAACAATTGTTTTCGTGAGCATAAAGTTTCTGTCTTTTTCAGCAAGATCAAATAATTATCATCCAAGAAGATCCTATAGGTCTTACTTGGCACAAACACTAATTAAAACATAAAACCACATCTAACCAGAGGCTAGATGAATTATTTATTAATAAACAGGAGCAAAAGCAAATGAACAAAAATAAAATTGGGTTGCCTCCCAACAAGCGCTATTGTTTAACGCCCCTAGCTAGGCATGGTGATTTCAATGATGCTCACATAAAAGATAAGAATTGAAACATAAAGAGAGCATCATGAAGAATATGACTAGCACATTTAAGTCTAACCCACTTCCTATGCATAGGGATTTTATGAGCAAACAACTTATGGGAACAATAATCAACTAGCATAGGAAGGCAAACCAAGCACGACTTCAAGATTTTAAGAACATGGAGAGGAAACTTGAAATTATTGCAATTCCTACAAGCATATATTACTCCATCATAATAATTTTCAGTAGCATCATGAATAAATTCAACAATATAACCATCACATAAAGCATTCTTTTCATGATCTACAAGCATAGAAATTTTATTACTCCCCACATAAGCAAAATTCTTCTCATTCGGAATAGTAGGAGTATCATAAGAGAATCGAATACTATAAATTGTTTCCACATTAAAAGAGTAATGTTCAGAAAAGGGGTAATCATAATCATGACAAGTTTTAAATTTAATCATCACTACTTTTTATAGCATAAGTGTCATCACGATAATCATCATAAATAGGAGGCATGCTATCATCATAATAAATTTGCTCATCAAAACTTGGGAGGCTAAAAATATCATCTTCATTAAAAATAGCATCCCCAAGCTTGGGACAAACATTAATTGCAGCAAATATATTCTCAAACATGTCATTCTCATCAAACATAGCATCCCCAAGCTTGGGCCTTTTCATATCATAAGCATAATCACTCTCATAATTAATAGTATGGATAGCACCAATAGTATAGCAATTATCATCGCAATGAGTAATAGGAGCAACATCATTTGGGAGGGATACCTTTCTACCTTTGCTTCTCTGTCTTTTCTTTTTCTTCTTCACATCATGTGTGGGTTGAACCCTCTTTTTGGAGCTCCTTATTAATGAGATTGGTTGAATAGAAGGTTCCTCCTCGTTACCTGATTCATCATAAGAAATAATAGGAGAATATTGAGAAGTCTCTTCCCTTTCGTTAGTATTCTCTTCATCTTCTATTTGTTTTCTTTTCATTATGTAATTTGCAATATAAGGATTTTCAATGCAATTCACCGCACAATACATATAAATTTCTTCTAGATCAATATCGAGGAATTTCTCAAGGTTATATTCTGGAATATGCTTAGTTTGACGTTTCATTTCTTCATAACCCAAAAGCAAACTAAGTTCATTATGATGTGCAAGGGAAATCAAGTCATCACAATTTTTGGACACGATTCGATCATGAAACAATTTGCATTTGATATTTAAATGACCATGTTCATTGCAAAGTTCACAAGTATGGCGAAGAAATATTAAATTTTCAGCACAAACATCTAGCCTCTCTTGCAACCATTTAGTTTCTAAATACTTATGCCTCTTGCAAAATCTATTTTCCCTATTTGGTATGTACTTGCAAACTCTATGCACTCCACAAAAATCGACATGCTTATAAGAGATATTTTCATCATGACTAGTGCAATCATCATTAGTACCATGGATACTCAAGGAGTTCATACTAAAAACATTGCAATCATGCTCATCATTCAAAGATCTAGTGCCAAACATTATATAGATTTCTTCTCCTAGCACTTGAGCACAATTGTCCATTCCATCATTCTCACGAAAGATATTAAAAAGATGAAGCGTATGAGACAAACTCAATTCCATTTTTTTTTGTAGTTTTCTTTTATAAACTAAACTAGTGATAAAACAAGAAACTAAAAGATTCGATTGCAAGATCTAAAGATATACCTTCAAGCACTCACCTCCCCGGCAACGGCGCCAGAAAAGAGCTTGATGTCTACTACGCGACCTTCTTCTTGTAGACGTTGTTGGGCCTCCAAGTGCAGAGGTTTGTAGGACAGTAGCAAATTTCCCTCAAGTGGATGACATAAGGTTTATCAATCCGTGGGAGGCGTAGGTTGAAGATGGTCTCTCTCAAACAACCCTGCAACCAAATAACAAAGAGTCTCTTGTGTCCCCAACACACCCAATACAATGGTAAATTGTATAGGTGCACTAGTTCGGCGAAGAGATGGTGATACAAGTGCAATATGGATGGTAGATATAGGTTTTTGTAATCTGAAAATATAAAAACAGCAAGGTAACTAATGATAAAAGTGAGCGTAAACGGTATTGCAATGCTAGGAAATAAGGCCTAGGGTTCATACTTTCACTAGTGCAAGTTCTCTCAATAATAATAACATAATTGGATCATATAACTATCCCTCAACATGCAACAAAGAGTCACTGTAAAGTCAGTAATAGCGGAGAACAAACGAAGAGATTATGGTAGGGTACGAAACCACCTCAAAGTTATTCTTTCTGATCGATCTATTCAAGAGTCCGTAGTAAAAAAACACGAAGCTATTCTTTCCGTTCAATCTATCATAGAGTTCGTACTAGAATAAAACCTTAAGACACAAATCAACCAAAACCCTAATGTCACCTAGATACTCCAATGTCACCTCGAGTATCCGTGGGTATGATTATACGATAGGCATCACACAATCTCAGATTCATCTATTCAAACCAACACAAAGTACTTCAAAGAGTGCCCCAAAGTTTCTACCGGAGAGTCAAGACGAAAATGTGTGCCAACCCCTATGCATAAGTTCACAAGGTCACTGAACCCGCAAGTTGATCACCAAAATATACATCAAGTAGATCACGTGATATCCCATTGTCACCACAGATAAGCACATGCAAGACATACATCAAGTGTTCTCAAATCCTTAAAGACTCAATCCGGTAAGATAACTTCAAAGGGGAAACTCAATCCATTACAAGAGAGTAGAGGGGGAGAAACATTATAAGATCCAACTATAATAGCAAAGCTCGCGATACATCAAGATCGTGCTGAATCAAGAACACGAGAGAGAGAGAGAGAGAGAGAGAGAGAGAGAGATCAAACACATAGCTACTGGTACATACCCTCAGCCCCGAGGGTGAACTACTCCCTCCTCATCATGGAGAGCACCGGGATGATGAAGATGGCCACCGGTGAGGGATCCCCCCTCCGGCAGGGTGCCGAAACAGGGTCCCGATTGGTTTTTGGTGGCTACAGAGGCTTGCAGTGGCGGAACTCCCGATCTATTCTGTTCCCCGAAGTTTTTAGGGTATATGGATATATATAGGCGAAAGAAGTCAGTCAGGGGAGCCAAGAGGGGCCCACGAGGGTGGGGGCGCGCCCAGGGGGCAGGCGCGCCTCCCTGCCTCGTGGCCATCTCGAAGCTTCCCTGACTTCAACTCCAAGTCTCCTGGATCAAGTTCGTTCCAAAAATCACGCTCCCGAAGGTTTCATTCCGTTTGGACTCCGTTTGATATTCCTTTTCTGTGAAACACTGAAACAAGGGAAAAAACAGAAACTGGCACTGGGCTCTGGGTTAATAGGTTAGTCCCAAAAATAATATAAAAGTGCATAGTAAGGCCCATTAAACATCCAAGATGGATAATATAATAGCATGAATACTTCATAAATTATAGATACGTTGGAGACGTATCAAGGCACCCAAAGGTGCATATGGAGGAGTAGTCGGGATGGACGATAAACAGGAGCTAGTAGGGAGTGTTGTGGCCAATGGCACGAGAGTGACGGACTTTAAGGAGATAGGTCGCGGTGTAGAGGGCTTCCACCCAAAAAGCGGGCGGCATATTGGCTTGAAGAAGTAGAGTACAAAGGGTATCGTTGGTTGAGCGAATGGCGCGTTCGGCCTTGCCGTTTTGGTGGAAGTGTGAGGGCAGGAGAGCCGGAGAGCGGCGCCGCGATCGGAGAGAAATGTGCGGAGGCGAACTCTGAGGAATTCCCCACCATTGTCACATTGCAAGCATTGTATAACAACGTGGAATTGCATGAGTACATAAGCATAGAAACGCTCAAGGTAGTGAGTGGCGTCAGACTTGCGGCGAAGAGGGAAACTCCAGGAAAAATGAGTAAAATCATCCATGACAATGAAGTAGTACATAAAACCAGTGAAACTTGCAATTGGTGCGGTCCAGAGATCACAGTGGACGAGCTGAAAAGGATAAGAAGTAAAGGACATGGACTCCGAAAAAGGCAATCTAGCCTGACGACCTAGTTGACAAGCCTCACATGACCCGAGCGTGTGAGAGGGTTTATTATAGGAAGGAAAAAAGTTGTTGTGCATGCGGGCAAGGGAGGTAGCACTGGGATGCCCAAGTCTTCGATGCCACAAATCGCCAATGGTAGCGGAGAGAGCAGCGGAGTGGGGGTTGGTGCCGCCGGAGAATGAGTACAGCTGCCCGTAGCTACTGCAGGTTAGGAGAGGGGTCTGAGTGGCTAGATCCTTCAGAACAAAAGCAAAGGGGTAAAATTAGATGGAAACAGAATCATCAATGCAAAACATCAGATAGAAATAAGGTTAGTGACGACGCGGGGATTGTAAAGGATATTGTTGAGGTCGAAAGGGCGAGAGGTGAGTGTGGTCGAGCCAGTGGCAAGAATGGGCAGATGGGATCCATCACCGACAATTATGCTAGAGGGGGAAGATTTTGATGGAGAACAAGGCGATCCGAGGTTACCTGGATTCCCGGTGACGTGGGACGAGGCGCCGGAGTCGAGGTACCATTCGCCGCCACCGCCCTGCTGTTGGAGGGACATGTTGTTCATGGCGGCGAGCAAGCCGACCTAGCCCCATGATGGCGGTGGTGGCGGGTTGGTGGAGGACGACGGAGCGCTGGGGTAGACGACGGGGTAGGCGTGAGCGGGGTTGCCGGGGCGAGGCCCAAGCATGCCCGGGGCGTTGGGCGGGTGCTGTGGCGTACGTCCTTGGGGCGGAAAGGGTGCGCCCCACGGGCAAAGTACCCCATCCAAGGGGTCTGGCCCCCCGGAGCCAGATGGGTCTGCCCGCGCCCGCCCGCGTGCCCGCCGTTGGGGCTGTGGTGGCCTTGGCCGCGTCCACGCCCGCGCCCCTGACCGCGCCCGTGAGCTGGAAAGCCACCGCGCGCAGGGTTGCCCATGTCGGCCGGTGCCTTGCCGCGGTCACCGCGATCACCGAACAAGGAGCCAGCACCGGAGGAAGAGCCGCCGCCGCCCAGGCCAATGGTGAAGGCGGTGGAGCCGTCGAAGCGGTCGTGGGCGTCCTGCTGGATCTCCTCGAGTACAAGATGGGAGCGGGCCTGGTTGAAGGAGGGAAACGGGTGTTGCATGGGTAAAACCGTAGCGATCACCTGGTACCGGCGGGAGAGCCCTCGCAGCAGCTGCAGAGTCAGAGTCCAATCGGTGACGGGCTCCTCTGTAGGGGAACGTAGCATGCAATTTCAAAAAAATTCCTACGCTCACGCAAGATCTATCTAGGAGATGCATAGCAACGAGAGGGGGAGAGTGTGTCCACGTACCCTCGTAGACCGAAAGCGGAAGCGTTTGACAACGCGGTTGATGTAGTCGAACTTCTTCTCGTTCCGACCGATCAAGCACCGAACGTACGGCACCTCCGAGTTCTGCACACGTTCAGCTCGATGACATCCCACGAACTCGTAATCCAGCAAAGTGTCGAGGGAGATTTCCGTCAGCACGATGGCGTGGTGACGGTGATGGTGAAGTGATCCACGCAGGGCTTCGCCTAAGCACTACGACAATATGACCGGAAGAGTAAACGATGGAGGGGGGCGCAACACACGCCTTACAATGTTTTTTGTGTGTTCTAGCGGTGCCCCTCACATATATATAGGTTGAAGGGGAGGAGAGGCAGCCAAGGGGGCGCCCCAAGTAGGAGGAATCCTACTTGGGGTCCTCCCAATTCGGCCTCCCCCCTTTCCTATTCCTATTCGAAGTAGGAAGGGAAGAGGGTGAAGGGGGAATCCTATTCCCTTTTTCCTTTCCTTCTTCCCCTTTCCTTCTCCAATTTGGCTAGCTCATATGGGGGGCGCACCAGTCCCTTAGTGTCTGGTCTGTTTCCCCCCTTGGCCCATTAGGCCCATATAGCTTGCCGGGGGTTGCCCGGAACCCCTTCTGGTGACCCGATACGTACCCGGTACCCCTAGAACACTTCCGGTGTCCGCATACTATCGTCCTATATATGAATCTTTACCTCGACCATTTCGAGACTCCTCGTCATGTCCGCGATCTCATCCGGGACACCGAACAACATTCGGTCACCAAATCACATAACTCATATAATACAAAATCATCATCGAACGTTAAGCGTGCGGACCCTACGGGTTCGAGAACTATGTAGACATGACCGAGACACCTATCCGGTCAATAACCAATAGAGGAACCTGGATGCTCATATTGGTTCCTACATATTCTACGAAGATCTTTATTGTTCAAACCGTAATGACAACATACGTTATTCCCTTTGTCATCGGTATGTTACTTGCCCGAGATTCAATCGTCGGTATCTTCATACCTAGTTCAATCTCGTTACCGGCAAGTATCTTTACTCATTATGTAATGCATCATCCCGCAACTAACTCATTAGTCACATTGCTTGCAAGGCTTATCATGATGTGCATTACCGAGAGGGCCCAGACATACCTTTCCGATACTCGAAGTGACAAATCCTAATCTCGATCTATGCCAACCCAATAAAAAACCTTCGGAGATACCTGTAGAGCATCTTTATAATCACCCAGTTATGTTGTGACGCTTGATAGCACACAAGGTATTCCTCCGGTATCCGGGTGTTGCATAATCTCATAGTGAAAGGAATATGTATAAGTCATGAAGAAAGTAATAGCAATAAAACTAAACGATCATAATGCTAAGCTAACGGATGGGTCTTGTCCATCACATCGTTCTCCTAATGATGTGATCATGTTTATCAAATGACAACACATGTCTATGGTTAGGAAACTTAACCATCTTTGATTAGCGAGCTAGTCTAGTAGAGGCTTACTAGGGACACGGTGTTTTGTCTATATATCCACACATGTATCAAGTTTCCGGTTAATACAATTTGAAAGTGCAACAATCCCTGGGTGGTTTTGGTAATTACTAACAACATATAGCTCATTGAACTAATGCTATTCCAAGATTATCATTTCAGAAAGTTCAATGATTGGCATGGCATGGATTAGGAATGTGGACCCCTCAAAATGCTAAGGACACATTTTGGCTCAAGCTCAAGACTCTACATTTTCATTTTAGTGATCCAAGATCACATTGAGTCCATAGGAAAAGCCAATACTATTAAAAGGGGATGAGGTGTTGCTTAATGGCTTGCTTGCTCAAAATGCTTAGTGATATGCTCCAAAATCCCTCAACCACTTTCTCATATCCACATATGTCCCAACCAAAAGTCAAACTCGGCCCCACCAAAATTTTCTATCCGGCGCCACCGAGTTCATTTGACATAGCCACTTCCAAAAACCCTAATCAATCCGGTCTCACCAATAGGGATCTCGGTCTTACTGAGATGGGATTGGAAACTCTCTATTTCCCTTCATAACATTTCGGTCTAACCGAGATGAGCGATCGGTCCCATTGAGTTCGCATTGCAAACTCTCTGTTTCCCCTTCGTAACATTTCGGTCTCACCGAAATGAACGAATCGGTCCCACCGAGTTTGCCTGACCAACTCTCTGGTTAGCTTATTACCAAAGTCGTTCCACCGAGTTTGAGTAATCAGTCTCACCGAGATTACGTTATGCCCTAACCCTAATGAAATCAGTCCCACCGAGTGACATGTTGGTCCCACCGAAAAGCCTAACGTTCACATTTTGAACTGAATCGGTCTGACCGAGTTTTCTGATTCGGTCTCACCGAGCTGGTGAATTGTGTGTAACGGTTAGATTTTGTGTGGAGGCTATATATACCCCTCCACCCACTCTTCATTCGTGAGGAGAGACATCAGAACATGCCTACACTTCCAGCATACATTTTCCGAGAGAGAACCACCTACTCATGTGTTGAGATCAAGATATTCCATTCCAACCACATAAATCTTGATCTCTAGCCTTCCCCAAGTTGCTTTCCACTCAAACCATCTTTCCACCAAATCGAAATCCGTGAGAGAGAGTTGAGTGTTGGGGAGACTATCATTTGAAGCACAAGAGCAAGGAGTTCATCATCAACACACCATCTATTACCTTATGGAGAGTGGTGTCTCCTAGATTGGTTAGGTGTCACTTGGGAGTGTAACGCCCCAAGACCGACGCTCCGTTTGCCTTCCTTGTTTTGCGAGTCAGCTGTGTTTTATTTGTGTGTTGCATTCATCATCGCATCATTTGCATTGCATCGGCACTATTGCCGTCGTTGTTTTCAAACTTGCATCCCCTAGTAGTTGCCGCGCCCTCCCCTTGCTTTCGTTGACCGTTTCGAGACCAACCGTGTTTTCGGTTCCCTCTTGTCAAACCAACTAACCTCTCTCGTCAGCCCGCGATCCCCTCCCGCGCGTTCGAAAGTTGTCCCGTACCCGACCCGGTTTGTTGTTACCGTTGGGTCCGGATCATCCCCTAACATCTACAAAACATCTCCGTTTTCTTATTAGGACTCCCTAGCATATTTTTTCCCGACCGTCCGATTTTGATCGTAGGACCGGATTAGCCCCTACCCTAATCCCCTACCTATATAAACAATCTAACCCTAGACCAACTCCCTCATTTTCCTCACCCCTCTGCACTTCCAGCTCCACCTCGGGATCCTCCCCGCCGTCACCTGCGCAACCACTTCTCTCCTCGTTTTCAGCCACCACCTGGTTCACCCCAGACTCCAGATCCATCCATCCGAACCGTTGGATCGAAATCGAACGTCCAAGAGGTGCCCCTATAGCTCCCGCAACCACAGCTTCCTCGATCCAATCTGGATCAGGAGAGGAGCACCCGTCCCGCTCCTCGTCGCCTCGTCGCCCCGTCGCCGCCTGCCTCTCCAGCACCAGGCCGCGACCATGACTCCTCCTCGCCAAATCCCCGTCGCCCAAGTGCCGAGGAGAGGAGCTCCTCCAGCAGCCGTCTTCGCCCGCAGCCGTCGTCCTCCGTGCCCAGCAATTGCAGCCCCGCCGCCGGCTGACCGAACCAGCACCCCGCGCCAAGTTCGTCTTCTTGCTGTGCCGCCGCCCGGAGTTTTCTTCGCAGGAGGCCTTCGCCTCGTCCGTGGCGCCCGAGCACCGCCTGGAGCCCGACCTCGTGCGCCACCTCCTCGCTCCCCTCGTCAGCCAGGAGCTCGAGCTCCTGCCTCGTTCCCCTCCGTCCTCGCCCGTCCTTCGCGCGCGGCAAGCCGCAACACCACCGGAGCTCCCTCCGTCGGCGAGCGCCACCGCCGAAGCTGCTTCGTCCCTTCGCCATCGAGCACCAGCAGGCCGCTGCACCTTTCCTTCGTCTCCTCCTTCCTCTGGCTCTCTCATCTCGCTTACCCAACTCCCCTCCCTCTTTGGTTGCCTACAGACGAGTCCAGCCGCCCGGAGCTCCTCGACGCCGGCCGGATCCGACGCCCTGGAGACCCGCGCCCCGCCGGACCTCTTTCCGCCGTCGCCAAGTCCTGCCGCGGCCGTCACCCCACTGCTGCGCCGCTGACCATCAGTGACGCCGCGCCCCTGCTTCCTCTGCACCGAAGACGCGTCGTCCTCGCGTTGACTGACTCCACATCGACCGAGCGGCCTCCCCTGCTCGCGAGGGCTGCGCCCTCTCCAAGGCCTCAAGGCCCGATGTGAGCAGCCCCCCCACGCCCTGGGCCTGATCTCCGTTTTGGGCCCAAATCTGTTTTTTTTCTGTCCATGCGATTTTAGCATTATTCAGAGAATGCTTGTGTTACAGAAAAGTCCGTAGTCTTCATGCACATAATGACTTCACAACCATGCATCGGATTAAAATAATCTAAATATGTAAAATGCTCAGAAATTTGTGTAGTTTAATAATATGCTACTTGCACCCATGTTTAATATGTTTAAAGTGTTGTTTATTTAATTTGCTCGAATGCCATGTTAAAATGATTTATTTCATAGCTAATTAACCGTAACTCGGATTCTAATAAATTATATATGTAAATGGGGTAGAAAAATGCCTAGTTTAACTTGGTGCACTTTATTTTTCTATTTAACAACATTAAAATTGTGTTTAGGGCAGAACAGTACCAAATTCAAAATATGCTTATGGGGTTTTTCCGGAATTGTCGTTTGTTATTTCCGGCCTCATTTAAACTTTCCTAGATAGGTTGTTTAATTATGCTTCACCTCTTGCCATGTTTAATAACATTTAATATTGTTGGGAACATAACCGAGGGAGAACTAAATAATTGATGTGGTGTTTTGTCAATATGCAACTCGTTGCATATTGAGCTCCACTTAACTTGTAGTTTTGTTTGTGCACTTTGCCATGCCATGCATATTTAAACCGGACATGCATCATACTTGATTGTGCGTCATCCCATGTGTATGTGGTGGTTGTTCACTATGTTGTTTGTTTCTTTCCGGGTTGCTTCTCTCGTTAGCTTCGGTTTCGTTCCGGAGTTGTGAGGATTTGTTCGACTACATCCGTATGTCTTCTTCATGGACTCGCTCTTCTTCCTAGCGGGATCTCAGGCAAGATGACCATACCCTCGAAATCACTTCTATCTTTGCTTGCTAGTTGTCCGTTCTATTGCCATGCCGCGCTACCTACCACTTGCTATATCATGCCTCCCTTATTGCCATGTCAGCCTCTAACCTTTTCACCCTTCCTAGCAAACCGTTGCTTGGCTATGTTACCGTTTTGCTCAGCCCCTCTTACAGCATTGCTAGTTGCAGGTGAAGATGAAGATTGCTCCATGTTGGATTATGTTTATGTTGGGATATCACAATATCTCTTATCTTAATTAATGCATCTATATACTTGGTAAAGGGTGGAAGGCTCGGCCTTATGCCTGGTGTTTTGTTCCACTCTTGCCGCCCTAGTTTCCGTCATACCGGTGTTATGTTCCTTGATTTTGCGTTCCTTATGCGGTTGGGTGATTTATGGGACCCCCTTGACAGTTTGCTTTGAATAAAACTCCTCCAGCAAGGCCCAACCTTGGTTTTACCATTTGCCTACCTAAGCCTTTTTCCCTTGGGTTCTGCAGAGTCAAGGGTCATGTTTATTTTAAACCCCCGGGCCAGTGTTCCTCTGAGTGCTGGTCCAAACTAGAGCCACTTGCAGCGCCACCTCGGGGAAACTCGAGGTCTGGTTTTAGTTGTACGTAGTGTTCATCCGGTGTGCCCTGAGAACGAGATATGTGCAGCTCCTATCAGGATTTGTCGGCACATTCGGGCGGCTTTGCTGGTCTTGTTTTACTATTGTCGAAATGTCTTGTAAACCGGGATTCTGAGACTGATCGGGTCTTCTCGGGAGAAGGTTTATCCTTCGTTGACCGTGAGAGCTTATAATGGGCTAAGTTGGGACACCCCTGCAGGGTATTATATTTCGAAAGCCGTGCCCGCGGTTATGTGGCAGATGGGAATTTGTTAATATCCGGTTGTAGAGAATTTGACACTTGACCTTAATTAAAACGCATCAACCGCGTGTGTAGCCGTGATGGTCTCTTCTCGGAGGAGTCCGGGAAGTGAACACGGCTTTTGGGTTATGTTTGACGTAAGTAGGAGTTCAGGATCACTTCTTGATCATTATTAGTTGACGACCGTTCCGTTGCTCCTCTTCTCGCTCTTATTTGCATATGTTAGCCACCATATATGCTTAGTGCTTGCTGCAGCTCCACCTCATTACCCCATCTTTTCCTATAAGCTTAAATAGTCTTGATCTCACGGGTGTGAGATTGCTGAGTCCTCGTGACTCACAGATACTTCCAAAACAGTTGCAGGTGTCGAGGATACCAGTGCAGGTGATGCAACTGAGCTCAAGTGGGAGCTCGATTAAGATCTTGTTCGTTGTGTTGTTTCTTTCCATGTTGATCAGTAGTGGAGCCCAGTTGGGACGATCGGGGATCTAGCAGTTGGGTTGTCTTCTTTTATTTTGGTTCCGTAGTCGGACCTATGTGTGTATCTTGAATGATGTATGATTTTATTATGTATTGTGTGAAGTGGCGATTGTAAGCCAATTCTTTATCCCATTCTTGTTCATTACATGGGATTGTGTGAAGATGACCCTTCTTGCGACAAAACCACAATGCGGTTATGCCTCTAAGTCGTGCCTCGACATGTGGGAGATATAGCCGCATCGTGGGTGTTACAGGGAGCCTCCGTCAAGATTGTGGAGTTGAACCAAGGAGTTTGTACGGGCAAGGAGATCGCCTACTTCGTGAAGATCTACCCTAGTGAGGCAAGTCCTTCGTGGGCGATGGCCATGGTGGGATAGACAAGGTTGCCTCTTCGTGTACCCTTCGTGGGTGGAGCCCTCCGTGGACTCGCGCAACCGTTACCCTTCGTGGGTTCAAGTCTCCATCAACGTGGATGTACGATAGCACCACCTATCGGAACCACGGAAAAAATCTCCGCGTCTACATTGCGTTTTCTCCCTCCAAACTCCTCCCTTTACCTTAATGTGCAATGTTTTACATTCCGTTGCTATACTCTTAGACTTGCATGTGTAGGTTGATTGCTTGACTTGTGCTAAGTTGCTAAAATCTGCCAAGACTTAAAATTGGGAAAAGGCTAGATTTTTATTTGGTCAAGTAGTCTAATCACCCCCCTCTAGACATACTTTCGATCCTACAAGTTGTATCAGAGCTTTGGTCTCCATTTGCCTTGATTTCCATAGCTTTTGGTTATCATAGCCTTGGTTTCACAACCTAGGAGAGTATGGCGTCTAGCAAGGGAAATTACCACCGTATAGGTCCTTACTTTGATGGTACTAATTTTGCTAGTTGGAAGCATAAGATGAAAATGCATATTCTTGGACATAACCCAGCCGTTTGGGCTATTGTGTGTATTGTCTTGCAAGGTGAATTCTTTGATGGGAGAGAACCGAACCGTGAAGCTACTGCAGAAGAGTTGAAGATGCTGCAATACAACGCTCAAGCTTGCGATATCCTCTTCAACGGATTATGCCCCGAAGAATTCAACAAAATCAGCCATCTTGAGAATGCAAAGGAAATTTGGGATACTTTGATTGATATGCATGAAGGTACCGACTCCGTCAAGGAATCCAAATTGGATGTGCTTCAAAGTCAGCTTGACAAGTTCAAAATGAAGGATGGTGAAGGTGTCGCTGAAATGTACTCTAGGCTTGCTCTCATCACAAATGAGATTGCTGGCTTAGGAAATGAAGAGATGACTGATAGATTCATCATCAAGAAGATCCTAAGAGCCTTGGATGGAAAATATGATACCGTGTGCACATTGATCCAAATGATGCCCAATTACAAAGATCTCAAGCCTACGGAAGTCATTGGAAGAATTGTTGCTCATGAGATGTCACTCAAGGATAAGGAAGAGCTTAACAACAAGTCAAGTGGTGCTTACAAAGCCTCATGTGATACTCCTACATCATCAAGTGAGAAACAAACCTTCAATGAGGAATTGAGCCTAATGGTGAAGAATTTCAACAAGTTCTACAAGAGTAGAAGCAAGGAAAGAAGTTCCAAGTCAAGGTCCTACAATGACAAAAGATCTTCAAGTCGTGAGCGTAATTGCTACAATTGTGGAAGACCCGGACACTACTCCAATGAGTGTACGGCTCCCTACAAAAGAAGAGAAGATTCTCCCAAAAGAAGAAGTAGAAGAGAAGAATCACCATCAAGAGAGAGGAGGAGTAGAGATGATCGTTATGAATGAAGAACCTCTCGGAGAAGCAAGGATTCAGAAAGGAAGGACAAATCATCGAAGAGCTACACAAAACGAAGACATCAAGCTCATGTTGGTGAACGGGTATCCGGCTCCGACTCTGACCATCACTCCGAAAGAAGTTATCACTCCGACTCCGAATGTACTCAAGATGAAGGTGTTGCCGGTCTAGCACTTGTGTCAACCAACTCCTACGGCATATTTGACTCACCAAATGAAGTAATTGGAAGATACATCATGGCTAAAGGCCCAAAGGTATCACACCCTGAGTATGTTGATTTCAATAGTGATGAAGATGATTTGCTAGGTGATGATGATTTACTTGTTGACAATTCTAGTGATAAAAACTATGATGAACTTGCTATTAATCATGATAATCAAGATAAAATGAATAACGATGATAAGAAGGAGATTGAGCGTCTAACTAAAGAACTAAACACTCTTAAGTTATCTCATGAAACTACCTTGGAAGATCATTGAGAACTTTTAAAGGCTCATGAAAAGCTACGCTTTGAAAAGCTCAACCTTGAGCAAGAGCATGGGTTCTTAAAAGCAATCAATGATGATCTTCGCAAGAAAAGTTCTTCTTACATTGCCAAGCGTTTACTCTTGTCTACTTACATGCCACAAGTTAAATCTAGCAACAAGGGTAAGAAAGATTCTTCATCTAGTAGTAACAATAATCATGCTAAATCCAATGTGTTGCTTCTAGTAGTTCTCTTGATTCCACTAATGATTCTCTTAGCCAAGATAAGCTTGAGCAAGAAAATAGCTTATTGAAGGGAATTATAGAGAAAGGTGTTTACAAGAGCCTTGCCGGAAGTAAGCAATTTGAGGAAATTGTACGCAAGCAAGGAAGGCACCGGAAGAATCAAGGTGTTGGTTTTGAACGAAAGTTCAGTGCCAATGGAGTTGAGTGGGAAGAAGATCAATACCCCAAGACGAAGTTTGTTCCTCAACAAGAGAAGTATGATCCTACTTCTTTCAAAGGGACACAAGCTCAAGATGATATTCCACCACAAGACCACAAGCAAAAAGGCAAGGACAAGCTTCAAGAGGAGATTGATGCATTTGAAGAAGCTCCTAAGGCCTTGGTCAAGTGGGTCCCCAAGACTACATCAAGTTCTACTACGCCAAGTATGACTACAACTCTAAGGATTCCCATCAAGATGTTGTGGATCCCGAAGAAGAAGAACTAGAGAGTTCTTGAGGGTGACTCCGCCAACATACTTCACTCATATCATCTTGGCAAGGACAAGTGCAAACAACTTCCACATCTTGGACTAGTTCAAGGAGTCACAAACCCTCTTGTTGGTAAGACAAGGGACAAGGTAACCTAATGCTTTCATGGACATCATCTTGTGTGTACTTCACTCTATGTCTATGGATATCCTTGTTTGTTCCTTGTGGGACTAACCCGTGTAGGTATTGAAAGTGCAACTCACTCCAATGGATTGCTCCGAATGATCTACATCAATATTGAGCATCCACATCTTCAACATCTACATGAAGTCATCATCAACAAAACCCAAGGTTAGTTCATCCCTCTTAGGAGGGATATCACATCTAGGGGGAGCTTTACTCAAATCAATTGAGCTAAAGCAACTCTAATGATGTGAATACAACAATGCTTTATGTAAAAGTGGTAACCCCACTGGTGCTTAAACGATGAGTATGACCTATGATAAAATGTTCTCATTTGACTCCTAAGTCAATATACTCATATATAATGACATAGTCATCGCCAATTGCTTGATAGATGCTAGAGTGTTTGTGCATGCTTTGTCATATATTTCATTTGCCATTCTATTGTGTGAGCATGTTGATTGCATATTTTACTCATTCGAGGACATCCACTTGTTGCTTTGATTGTTTGGCTTTTTCTCTTTTGCCAAGTGGATGGACAAGAATGCCTAAGAACCTCCTCCAGCTATCTATGCTTTTCTCGTCTCAAACTCTATTCATTCTACATCACAAATTTTGATCAAGTCAGATTCGAACCACTCTGTGTGAGGATCACTCAGAGTCCTCGATTCGTCCTAGACTTAAACTTCCAAAACCTCTATGTGCACTTCAGTCTGACCGATCCATTCACTTCGGTCACACCGAGTTCACTGAGTTGATCTAGGCTTTCAATATCGGTGCAACCGATTTGAACTCTTCGGTCACACCGAGTTGCGGTAACCGCTTGCGATTCTGCATCTCGGTGCCACCGAGTTGTTCCACTCGGTCACACCGACAGGGTCAGCATATATATACCCACAGGTGAGATTTTGGAAATTTCTTCAAAACTCATCAACTCGCGCGTGTCCTGCTCTACCGCCTCGGGTCTCCGGATCATCTGCTCGTCGCCAGCGACCTCCCGCCGCTGGTCTCCATCGCCGTCAACGGGATTCTGCCCCACCACTGTCGCCGTAGCAAACTCACCGCCGAGCTAGGGTATGAGTTTGATCATTTGTGCTATTTCCGTACTCCGATTCGTAGCACATTGCTTTGCCATAATCTTTACCAAGTATGAAATCAATCTATCCAGAGAAAACTTCCTTTAGGTTAGGTTTGATTCAAAAATTTAGGAATAGGTTTCCGCCGAACTCATCTCGGGCCGACCGAGTTGTAGAAATTGGTCTCACTGATTTGGCTTAGGCCATTGCACATGCGCTTTTCGGTCTGGCCAAAAATTGCAAATCAACGTGACCGAGTTCAACTCTCTGTGAAACCCTAGCGATCTCGGAGCCACCGAACTGTGACTCGGTCTGACCGAGTTCACTAGTTTAGACTCCAAAAGTTGCTTCGGTATCACCGAGTTTAACAAATCGGTAGCTCCGAAATGATTTCTGTGGAGAACTAAAACTAAGATTTTGACTCATCTGTTTTGCAAAAACTCTGCACTTTGTGATGCTCATCTACTCTACCTCATCTATATCTATTCACAGGGTTTGCTATCAGTTTGCTTGCCAAGATGTCTGACCAGAGTGATAGCCAGAACAAATCTGAAGAGCAAGTGCAAATGAGTGAGGGCACTAGTCCCTCAAGCAGCTATGATGAGGGCAGCAAGAGCACTCCAAGAAACTTGCCAAAGGCAGCCACCAGATCAAGGAAAGAAGAGAACCTCAGATTCTGAAGATGAGGACTATGTGGCTACACAGGAAGAAGTAAGCTCCAAAAAGAAAGTCATGAAGAAGGAGTATGGCACAACTGCTGCAAGCAAGCCTGGGTTGCACAAGAAGGCACCTGCAAAGAGAGTCCCAATGTGTAAGGGCAGGGCCTCCACTCAGGAACCCTCCAAATCAAGTGGAGGAGAGGATGCTGGTGAGGATAAGAAAAAGAAGGAGAGAAAGAGGGGAAGATGGTTCAAGAAGGTGGACCCCATGGCTGAATTTGAGAAGCATTCTTCAGATGAAGAAGAGGAAGAAGAAGAGGATGCTACACCAACACCCAAGTCCCAGAAGCTCATGGGAGATGCTATCAAGTCAGGGGCTGCTCCACCAAAGCCAAAAACTGCTCCCAAAGCTACTACTCAAGCTCAGAAGCCCTCTAGGCCCAAGAGAAGCACCAGGAACATCCCAGCTGAAGAGAAGAACAAGGCCCAGTGCCTGAAGTTGAAGAAGAAGATGATGAAGCCCAAGTGCCGAGAAAACTGAAACCGAAGATTCTAGACCACAATGACACTCATCCAGTGGCAGAGGACATGAACATCAGGAAGGATGCAGGACTGAGACTTTGGAGACAGTCTGATCCATATGCTGTAAGGAGGAGGACTGTTGTGGACTACAGGTTCCACACCAAAGAACAACAAGACTTCTATGACACCATTCTGCTGGACAAGAAACCTATTGTCTGTGATATGAAGTGGGTTGATTGGGAATACATTGATGAGAATGAAGATCACTTCCCAGGTGTACATGAGAGCTTCAAAGCTTGTGGAGTTGACAAGTTTGTTGGACAGAAGCTTACCAAATGGAATGATGAGCTCATGATGCAATTCTACTCCACTGCTCATTTCTATCTAGATGGTAGAATTGTTTGGATGTCTGAAGGTACAAGGTACCAGTCTACTGTAGATGAGTGGGCCAAGTTGATCAATGCCCCAGAAGAGAATGAGGATGATTTGGATGTGTATGCCAAGAAGAAGAAAGACCACAACTCAATGGCAAATATGTACAAGGAGATCCCAGGCAAAGCTTTGGAGAGACACAAGTTTGGATCAGTACATTATCTGTTGTCTGGTCTGCCTACTATCAACACCATCGTAAGGCATACTCTGCTACCCAAGTCTAGAGATCACAAGATGATTAGAGGACATTCCATCAACCTGCTGCAGATATTTGATGTGCCACAAAAATTTAAGGTCATGAGTCTAATTGTAAAGACAATCAAAAGGACACTGCTGATCAGAAATGATCTTGTGGGTATGCTCCACACATTCAGGTGCTCATCAACTCCAAGATGGGCACAAGCACTTAATTGTTGGACAAGAAGCATTTACCTTTGCACCCAGAATTTGAAGATAACACAGTTGTGATGAATGAGGATGATCCTTCATCAGTGCAAGCACAAGAGAAGAGAGCAAAGGCAAAGGCAGAAAAAGCTGCAAGGATGCCAAGTGTTGCGGAGGCATCAGAAGTGTTCTTGAAGAGCAAACAAGATCAACTAGCTTATCTGATTCAGGCAACATTGAGGATTGAGAAGGGCTTGGCCACCCTGACTCAGAATCAGGAGAGCTTGGAGAGGATTATAGAAACAAAGTTCTATGATCTTGATATGAAAGTCACTGAGATGCAGACTGCAGTTGAGCAGCTCCAGGAGGAAGCAGAGGAGAAGAGAGGACAGGCAACTACAGATGCTTTTCAGCGAGTGGCAAGAGGTCAGAGGTCAGCTGCAGTGCTAGTGCCAGATACGAGAGCTACTTCATCTGCACCAGCAGCAATAGCTTCAGTGCCACCTCCAGCAGCCACTCCACCAGCTCCAGCTACATCAACTGATGCCTTGATCCTTGGAGTTCTCTCTACACCACCTCTCGAAGACCAAGACTGAGAGACGCATAGCACTATGCATTTTCAAACTTTTTGGTAACTTGTTGCCAAAGGGGGAGAAATGTATAGATCATAGGCTTCGAGAGAGAGTGTTGCTTTCTTTGTCTCTCTTGCATTTTGGTTGAACTTTTGTGTGTGCTCGTTTGATACATTATGTCTATGTGTGAGATACTTATATGATCATGTGTTTGATATATCATACTTTAATGTTTGCTTGGATGATTTTAGCTTTCATATCCCATATATGATCATTCACTTTGCTTGGTGATGAGTGCATGTTTTAATTCCTATCATTTTGAGTGCTCCACCAAGATGTATGTGACATGGAAGAGTAACCCATGATCCTAATCGATTGTGCATTTGCATTCAAAAGCAATTTTAAATAATGCACAAATTTAGGGGGAGCTCTTGCTTATCGCATACTTCTCAAAACGATGATGTATTTTAAATCTTATTATCATTTGTCGAAGCTTTGATCTATATGTTATCATCAATTACCAAAAAGGGGGAGATTGAAAGTGCAACTATCCCTGGGTGGTTTTGGTAATTACTAACAACATATAGCTCATTGAACTAATACTATTCCAAGATTATCATTTCAGAAAGTTCAATGATTGGCATGGCATGGATTAGGAATGTGGACCCCTCAAAATGCTAAGGACACATATTGGCTCAAGCTTAAGACTCTACATTTTCATTTTAGTGATCCAAGATCACATTGAGTCCATAGGAAAAGCCAATACTGTTAAAAGGGGATGAGGTGTTGCTTAATAGCTTGCTTGCCCAAAATGCTTAGTGATATGCTCCAAAAGCCCTCAACCACTTTCTCATATCCACATATGTCCCAACCAAAAGTCAAACTCGGCCCCACTGAAATGTTCTATCCGGCGCCACCGAGTTCATTTGACATAGCCACTGCCAGAAACCCTAATCAATTCGGTCTCACCGATAGGATCTCGGTCTTACCGAGATGGGATTGCAAACTCTCTGTTTCCCTTTGTGAAATTTCGGTCTAACCGAGATGAGCGATCGGTCCCACCAAGTTCGCATTGCAAACTCTCTGTTTCCCCTTCCTAACATTTCGGTCTCACTGAAATGAGCGAATCGGTCCCATCGAGTTTGCCTGACCAACTCTCTGGTTAGCTTATTACGAAAGTCGGTCCCACCGAGTTTGATTAATCGGTCTCACCGAGATTACGTTAAGCCCTAACCCTAATGAAATCGGTCCCACCGAGTTGAGATGTCGGTCCCACCAAAAAGCCTAACGTTCACATTTTGAACTGAATCGGTCTGGCCGAGTTTTCTGATTCGGTCTCACCGAGTTTGGTGAATTGTGTGTAACAGTTAGATTTTGTGTGGAGGCTATATATACCCCTCCACCCACTCTTCATCCGTGAGGAGAGCCATCAGAACATGCCTACACTTCCAGCATACATTTTCTGAGAGAGAACCACCTACTCATGTGTTGAGGTCAAGATATTCCATTCCAACCACATAAATCTTGATCTCTAGCCTTCCCCAAGTTTCTTTCCACTCAAACCATCTTTCCACCAAATCGAAATCCGTGAGAGAGAGTTGAGTGTTGGGGAGACTATCATTTGAAGCACAAGAGCAAGGAGTTCATCATCAACACACCATCTATTACCTTTTGGAGAGTGGTGTCTCCTAGATTGGTTAGGTGTCACTTGGGAGCCTCCGTCAAGATTGTGGAGTTGAACCAAGGAGTTTGTACGGGCAAGGAGATCGCCTACTTCGTGAAGATCTACCCTAGTGAGGCAAGTCCTTCGTGGGCAATGGCCATGGTGGGATAGACAAGGTTGCTTCTTCGTGGACCCTTCGTGGGTGGAGCCCTCCGTGGACTCGCGCAACCGTTACCCTTCGTGGGTTGAAGTCTCCATCAACGTGGATGTACGATAGCACCA
The DNA here is from genome assembly GCF_002575655.3 of Aegilops tauschii subsp. strangulata. Lineage (NCBI taxonomy): Eukaryota > Viridiplantae > Streptophyta > Magnoliopsida > Poales > Poaceae > Aegilops > Aegilops tauschii. The sequence continues at coordinate 107,438,560 of NC_053038.3, read as the reverse complement.
CCTATCGGAACCACGGAAAAGATCTCCACGTCTACACTGCGTTTTCTCCCTCCAAACTCCTCCCTTTACCTTCATATGCAATGTTTTACATTCCGCTGCTATACTCTTAGACTTGCATGTGTAGGTTGATTGCTTGACTTGTGCTAAGTTGCTAAAATCTGCCAAGACTTAAAATTGGGAAAAGGCTAGATTTTTATTTGGTCAAGTAGTCTAATCACCCCCCTCTAGACATACTTTCGATCCTACACAATTCTAGCATGAATAATAAACATTTATCATGATATAAGGAAATATACAATTTTATTATTGCCTCTAGGGCATATTTCCTTCAGTCTCCCACTTGCACTAGAGTTAATAATCTAGTTCACATCGTCATGTGATTTAACACCAATAGTTCACATCTTTATGTGATTAGTTCACATCGCCATGTGACTAACACCCGAAGGGTTTACTAGAGTCAATAATCTAGTTCACATCGCTATGCTATTAACACCCAAAGAGTATTAAGGTGTGATCATGTTTTGCTTGTGAGAGAAGTTTAGTCAACGAGTCTGTAACATTCAGAGTCGTATGTATTTTGCAAATTTTCTATGTCTACAATGCTCTGCATGGAGCTACTCTAGCTAATTGGTCCCACTTTCAATATGTATCCACATTGAGACTCAGAGTCATCCGGATCGGGTAAAAGCTTGCATCGACATAACTCTTTACGACGAACTCTTTATTACCTCCATAACCGAGAAATATTTCCTTAGTCCTCTTAGGTAACTAAGGATAACTTTGACCGTTGTCCAGTGATCCACTCCTGGATCACTATCGTACCCCTTTGCCAAACTCATGGCAAGGTACACAATAGGTATGGTACACATCATAGCATACTTTATAGAACCTATGGCTTAGGCATAGGGAATGACTTTCATTCTCTTTCTATTTTCTGCCGTGGTCGGGTTTTGAGTCTTACTCAACTTTACACCTTGCAATACAGGCAAGAACTCCTTCTTTGATTGTTCCATTTTGAACTACTTCAAAATCTTGCCAAGGTATGTACTCATTGAAAAATCTTATCAAGCGTCTTGATCTATCTTTATAGATCTTGATGCCCAAATCTTATCAAGCGTCTTCACCGAGGCCTTTCTTTGAAAAACTCCTTTCAAACACTCCTTTATGCTTTCCAAAAAATTCTACATCATTTCCGACCAACAATATGTCATTCACATATACTTATCAGAAAGGTTGTAGTGCTCCCACTCACTTTCTTGTAAATACAGGCTTCACCAAGTCTGTATAAAACTATATGCTTTGGTCAACTCATCAAAGCATATATTCCAACTCTGAGATGCTTGCACCAGTCCATAGATGGATCGCTGGATCTTGCACATTTTGTTAGCACCTTTAGGATTGACAAAACCTTCTGGTTGCATCATATACAAATAAATCCATTAAGGAATGCAGTTTTGATATCCATTTGCCAGATTTCATAAAATGTGGCAATTGCTAACGTGATTCGGACAGACTTTAAGCATCGATACGAGTGAGAAAATCTCATCGTAGTCAACACCTTGAACTTGTCAGAAACCTTTTTCGACAATTCGAGCTTTGTTGATAGTAACAATACTATCAGCGTCCGTCTTCCTCTTGAAGATCCATTTATTCTCAATGGCTTGCCGATCATCGGACAAGTCCACCAAAGTCCACACTTTGTTCTTATATATGGATCCTATCTCAGATTTCATATCCTCAAGCCATTTATCGGAATCTGGGCTCATCATCGCTTCCTCATAGTTCGTAGGTTCGTCATGGTCTAGTAACATGACTTCCAGAACAGGATTACAGTACCACTCTAGTGCGGAACATGCTCTGGTTGACCTACGAGGTTCGGTAGTGGTGCAGGCATCATGGGAACGGTTTTCTGTGATGAGCTACTTTCCAATTCGAGAGAAGGTACAATTACCTCATCAAGTTCTACTTTTCTCCCACTCACTTCTTTCGAGAGAAACTCCTTCTCTAGAAATGATCCATTCTTAGCAACAAAGATCTTGCCTTCGGATCTATGATAGAAGGTGTATCCAACAGTTTCTTTTGGGTATCCTATGAAGACGCACTTCTCCAATTTGGGTTCGAGCTTATCAGGCTGAAGATTTTTCACATAAACATCGCAACCCCAAACTTTAAGAAACGACAGCTTAGGTTTCTTGCTAAACCACAGTTCATACGATGTCGTCTCAACGGATTTAGACGGTGCCCTATTTAACATGAATGCAACTATCTCTAATGCATAACCCCAAAACGATAGTGGTAAATCGGTAACAGACATCATAGATCACACCATATAATAAAGGGATTTTTATTTCTGTGCCCCTGGTTCCTTAGCTCCACTCATTCATCCCCGCGCTCTTAACTTTTGCTCAATTTTCCCCACTCCCTTGCCAGAAACCCTCATAACTGGGCACAACGGACGTTGCCGTTGGGTCATAGGCTTGACCATTAACTGTGACTAGTGGGGCCACGCTGGAATATGCCGCGTTGGGTGGTACCATTGGGTCGTGGTTTCGTTGGGCCGTCCCTTGCATTAAACGTCTGCGCGCGCCGCCGGGACAGAAGCCTGCTATGCATGCACCCAGCAAACCCTGCCTGCATTCGTCGAGCGAGCCTTGATTCGCCGATGCCAATATGTAGCTTAAATAGCCGTGGTGCTACGTGTTATTTGGTCGTGGCAATAATGAGGTCAAATGTGAAGTTAGTAGCCCGTTTTCAAACCCACCGCAGCATCGGGAGTGTACACGCGTGGGAAACGGTGGTTTGAAAAGAAGAAGAAAAAGAAGCTAATTGCACGCATGGGAATCCATGGTCATACCCTATATTATATGAACAAAGAGACAATTTTTGAAGAGCTTGTGGCCATTTTGAATGATAAAAATAAATTTGGCCCTTAAAAGTTTTGTCATTTTGCATGATAAAAAGAGATAGAGAGCTTGTGGCCATTATACAAATGCAAAATGACCCATTTTTGATAGTTTGTGGCCATTTTACATGATAAAAATAAATTTAGCCCTTATAAATTTGGTCATTTTACATTTGTATAGAACAAAAAGAACGATGCAAAAAACAGAGCAAACGATGCAAAAAATGATGCAAAAATACAGAGCCAGCACGTTCACAAAAAACAGAGCAAACGATGCAAAAAAGACGCAATTCGACGGCCCAGAGCTTGGTTTCCTTTTGGGCCCAATAACAACATTTTCTTTTCACGGAGTCAATGGTGGGCGAGCAGCCGAGCACAACCAATAGGATTGCCTCTCGTAGATCGCCCCACGATCCAACGATGCAGAGCCGTCCTTGTGATCCAACGGCGCGGAACCTGCACACACCCAGCCCACCTAGTTCCTTCTAGAAGGCCAGATTTGAGGGCTGTGGCTTGGCGCGAGGGTATGATCGGACGGCTGACGTTGGGAGCTAGGGTTAGGCGAAACCTCGCGGGGTTTAGAGGGGTTTTGAGCTGGTCAACGGGGTTTCGAAGGCTTTGAATGAGCATAACTAATTTTAAAAAAATCAAAAAAATTATGAAACCTTCGTCGTTTTATAAGACAAACTAACGAGGGAAAATACTAAACTTGGTCTATGGTCATTTTCATGAAAAAAACCCTAGCTGGCACGATCGAGGTCAAATGAGCACCATTAATTTTAAAAAAATCAAAAAAATATAAAACCTGCGCACAATGTTGTCTTATGTGACATGTTACCAACCAAAAATCATAAACTTGCTCTATGGTCATTTTCATGAGAAAACCTTCACACATATGAGTTATCATGTACATGATTTCATAGAGTTCAAGGAGAGGAGGTGGTGTTACCTTCTGTTTTTGAAAATTAAAAAAATCCAAAAAAATCAAAAAATAGTGAGACTTTGAATCTACACTATGGAAAGTGAATATGTGTTAATAAAAAACATTTGGCTCATTTAGAGTAGGTTCAAAAAAACTTGATTACAAATGGGCTGTTTACCCTAGCCTTGGAGCTCATTTGGAGCACATTTTCTCAAATTCAAATTTATTTGACCTCCTCTAAATCACTTCAAATTTGTGCCCCAAATGCATCGGCGCGGACGTCGAAAGGACGCCACCCGCGCCTTCTTGCTGTCCGCCGCGTCCCCACCTGGCGGCCGCCCACTCCCGGTCAGCTTAATTTATGACCACGGGCCCACGCGTCAGCGACGACGGTCGCCCTTTTTTAAGCCGGCCGTGCGGCGGGGCCATCCTCATCCAAACTCGCCTTCCCCATCTAGGCACGCTCGCTCCCCCGTCGCCGGCAAACCCTAGCCAACCCTAGCCAAATGGGGCTCTTCTCCGGCGCCGGCAGCAGCAAGTCCAAGGGCAAGGCCCCCCGCCGTCCCTTTCCCCTCTCAGTTCGTACCGCCTCCGCCCGCGCCGGCTTGCCGGCAGAGGGTGTGAGTGAGCGTGCCAAGGCACCAGGCGGAGTGGCACTGACAGCACCGCGTCCCTCTGCCGTACCCCGACGTCACCCTGCCGCATGACTGGCATCTGGATCCAGAGAGGATCCCAGTGCCGGCGGCGCCGCGGTCGACTAGGGCGCACGCGAAGGAGGCGCGGCGCCGACGGGCAATGCTAACGCCGAAGCAGCGCCGTGACGCCACCTACGCCACCGACTCGCCTAACTGGGCGAGGTGGTTCGCCTTCGAGCACGAGGAGGCGAGGTGACGCGGCATGCGGGAGGTCGACCGCAGCGTGCCACCGCCCCCGCTCGTCGTCCGAGAGGAAGACCAGGCGGCGGAGGCCGCCTACCAGGCGGCCCTTGAGGCGGTCTACCACGAGAGCGAGGAGGACGAGCGGCGCAGGGTGGAGGCCGTGGAGGAAGCGGAGGCTCGCTACGAGGTGGCCATGGCGCAGGCCCTCGCCCTCTCCGCCGCCGGCGATTGCGTCATGCCGCCGGTGGCCCCGACGTCCCCTCCCCGACGGCTCGTCAAGGCCGACCCGGAGCCGCAGCCGGAGCCCAAGCCGGACCGGAGCCCATCGCGTGCTTCTCCTGGACGGGAGTGGTGCGCGAGTGGGTGTCCGCGCCACCGGTTTGGATGGGGGCGACCTCGGAGCAGGAGGCGGTGTACCTCGAGATGTGGCGCCGGCGCCGGCGACGGCTCGCCGAGGAGCGTCGTCGCGGCGAGTACGAGGAGATGCTCGAGCACGACCTCGAGGAGGAGGCGTGCGAGGCTGAGGAGGAGGCGCGCCAAGCTGCGGCTGCACAGGCGGCGCACAGCCCCCCGCGCCGGCACTGCCCCCGCCGGAACAGCTGCCCGTGGCTTACATCGCCGCCGCCTGGAACACGGCGTTCCCCTGGGCCGGCCCTGCGCCGACGCTCATCGACCTCACCCACCTCGAGGACGACGACGACGATGCCTAGGGCGCGCTGGGCAGCGCGCCACCTCGTAGTTAGGTTGTTTTTAATTTCTTTTAATGCTAATGTGGACGTGTGGACTCTCGCCGGCCTTCCTAAGTCCGGCTTTAATGTTTAATTAAGTTGTTTTTATTTCAAATATGCATGCACAGTTTTTTTGTCGGCGCCGTTAAAATGGGTCGGGCCAACATTGGGCGCACGAGCCGACCCAAACGCGTTGGGCGCAGCGAGGGGATTTGGGGAAAATGGTAGGGGCGATGGAGGTGGTTGCCCTCTTTATATGATGTGCTACCCCACGACTGCGGTCTTGCATGCACTCATGTATACGCGGCCCCACTCGTCAGCTAACAGTCAAAGCCTTTGACCCGACGGCAATGTCCGTTGTGCCCAGTTATGAGGGTTTCTGGCAAGGGAGTGGGGAAAGTGAGCAAAAGTTAAGAGCGCGGGGATGAATGAGTAGAGCTAACGAACCAGGGGCACATATGTAAAAATCCCTATAATAAAGTACCGTTACGACGTTCGGACACACCATTATGTTGTGGTGTTCCACGTGGCGTGAGTTGTGAACCTATTCCACATTGTTTTAAATAAAGGCCAAACTCGTAACTCAAATATTCGCCTCCGCGATCAGATCGTAGAAACTTTATTTTCTTGTTACGATGATTCTCCACTTCACTCGTAAATTATTTGAACTTTTCAAATGTTTCAGACTTGTGTTTCATCAAGTAGATATACCCATATCTGCTCAAATCATCTGTGAAGGTCAGAAAATAACGATACCCGCCGCGAGCCTCAACACTCATCGGACCACATACATCGGTATGCATTATTTCCAATAAGTCAGTGTCTCACTCCATTTTTTCGGAGAACGGAGTTTATTCATCTTGCCCATGAGGCATGGTTCGCAAATATCAAGTGATTCCAAAAATCCATCCGTATGGAGTTTCTTCATGCGCTTTACACCAATATGACTTAAACGGCAGTGCCACAAGTATGTTGCACTATAATTATCAACTTTGCATCTTTTGGCATCAATATTATGAATATGTGTATCACTACGATTGAGATTCAATAAACCATTTACATTGGGTGTATGACCATAGAAGGTTTTATTCATGTAAACAGAACAACAATTATTCTCTGACTTAAATTAATAACCGTATCGCAATAAACATGATCCAATCGTATTCATGCTCAACACAAACACCAATCTCGAAGGTAGAGGGAGTGTGTGATGGTGATATTTTCAATCTTGGAATCACTTCCAACACACATCGTCACCTCGCCCTTAACTAGTCTCTGTTCATTTTGCAATTCCTGTTTCGAGTTACTAATCTTAGCAACTGAACCGGTATCAAATACCCTGGGGTTACTATGAACACTAGTAAAGTACACATCAATAACATGTACATCAAATATACCTTTGTTCACTTTGTCATCCTTCTTATCCCCCAAGTAATTGGGGTAGTTCAACTTCCAGTGACCATTCCCTTTCCAATAGAAGCACTCAGTTTCAGGCTTAGGTCTAGCTTTGGGTTTCTTCACGGGAGTGGCAACTTGTTTGCCATTCTTTTCCTTTGCCCCTTTTCTTGAAACTAGTGGTCTTGTTAACCATCAACACTTGATGCACTTTCTTGATTTTTACCTTCGCCGATTTTAGCATCACGAAGAGCTCGGGAATCGTTTTCGTCATCCCTTGCATATTATAGTTCATCACGAAGTTCCAGTAACTTGGTGATACTGACTAGAGAACTCTGTCAATCACTATCTTATTTGGAAGATTAACTCCCACTTGATTCAACCGATTGTAGTACTCACATTCTGAGCACATACTCACTGGTTGAGCTATTCTCCTCCATCTTGTAGGCAAAGTACTTGTCAGAGGTCTCATACCTCTTGACTCGGGCATGAGTCTAACATACAAATTTCAGCTCTTGGAACATCTTATATGCTCTGTGGCATTCAAAACGTTTTTCAAGTCCCGGTTCTAAGCCGTAAATCATGGCGCACTAAACTATCAAGTAGTCATCATACCGAGCTTGCCAAAAGTTCATAACATCTGCACCTGCTCCTGCAATAGGTCCGTCACCTAGCGGTGCATCAAAGACATAGTTCTTTTGTGCAGCAATGAGGATAATCCTCATATCACGGACACAGTCCGCATCATTGCTACTATCATCTTTCAACTTATTTTTCTCTAGGAACATATCAAAAAATAAACGGGGAGCTACATTGCAAGCTATTGATCTACAATATAGATATGCAAATACTATCAGGACTAAGTTCATGATAAATTAAGTTCAGTTAATCATATTACTTAAGAACTCCCATTTAGATAGACATCCCTCAAGTCATCTAAATGATACATGATACAAATCAACTAAACCATGTCCGATCATCACGTGAGATGGAGTAGTTTTTAATGGTGAACATCTCTATGTTGATCATATCTAGTATATGGTTCACGCTCGACCTTTCGGTCTCCAGTGTTCCGAGGCCATGTCTATACATGCTAGGCTCTTCAAGTTTAACCCGAGTATTCTGCATGTGCAAAACTGTCTTGCACCCATTGTATGTGAACGTAGAGCTTAACACACCCGATCATCACGTGGTGTCTCAGCACGACGAACTGTCGCAACGGTGCATACTCAGGGAGAACACTTATACCTTGAAATTTTAGTAAGGGATCATCTTATAATGCTACCTCCGTACTAAGCAAAATAAGATGCATAAAAGATAAACATCACATGCAATCAAAATATGTGACATGATATGGCCATCATCATCTTGTGCCTTTGATCTCCATCTCCAAAGCACTGTCATGATCTCCATCGTCACCGGCTTGACACCTTGATCTCCATCGTAGCGGCGTGGTGTCCGAATACTATCGTCCTATATATGAGATGCATAGCAATGAGAGGGGGAGAGTGTGTCCACGTACCCTCGTAGATCGAAAGCGGAAGCGTTTAATAACGCGGTTGATGTAGTCAAACTTCTTGTCATTCCGACCCATCAAGCGCCGAACGTACGGCACCTCCGAGTTCTGCACACGTTCAGCTCGATGACGTCCCTCGAACTCTTGATCCAGCAAAGTGTCGAGGGAGAGTTCCTTCAGCACGACGGCGTGGTGATTGTGATGGTGAAGTGATCCGCGCAGGGCTTCGCCTAAGCACTACGACAATATGACCGGAGGAGTAAACGGTGGAGGGGGCCGCACACGGCTAACAATGTTTGTTGTGTGTTCTAGCGGTGCCCCCACATATATATAGGTTGGAGGGGAGGAGAGGCAGCCAAGGGGGCGCCCCAAGTAGGAGGAATCCTACTTGGGGTCCTCCCAATTCGGCCTCCCCCTTTCCTATTCCTATTCGAAGTAGGAAGGGAAGAGGGGGGAGGGGGAATCCTATTCCTTTTTTCCTTTCCTTCTCCAATTTGGCCAGCCCATGTGGGGGGCGCACCAGCCCCTTAGTGGCTGGTGTGTTTCCCCTCTTGGCCCATTAGGCCCATATAGCTTCCCGGGGGTTGCCCGGAACCCCTTCCGGTGACCTGATACGTACCCGGTACCCCCAGAACACTTCCGGTGTCCGAATACTATCGTCCTATATATGAATCTTTACCTCTCGACCATTTCGAGACTCCTCATCATGTCTGTGATATCATCTGGGACTCCGAACAACATTCGGTCACCAAATCACATAACTCATATAATACAAAATCGTCATCGAACGTTAAGCGTGCGGACCCTACAGGTTCGAGAACTATGTAGACATGACCGAGACACCTCTCCGGTCAATAACCAATAGAGGAACCTGGATGCTCATATTGGTTCCTACATATTCTACGAAGAACTTTATCGGTCAAACCGTAATGACAACATACGTTATTCCCTTTGTCATCGGTATGTTACTTGCCCGAGATTCAATCGTCGGTATCTTCATACCTAGTTCAATCTCGTTACCGGCAAGTCTCTTTACTCGTTCTGTAATGCATCATCCCGCAACTAACTCATTAGTCACAATTCTTGCAAGGCTTATCATGATGCGCATTACCGAGAGGACCCAGAGATACCTCTTCGATACTCGGAGTGACAAATCCTAATCTCGATCTATGCCAACCCAACAAAACACCTTCGGAGATACCAGTAGAGCATCTTTATAATCACCCAGTTACGTTGTGACGTTTGATAGCACACAAGGTATTCCTCCGGTATCCGGGAGTTGCATAATCTCATAGTCAAAGGAATATGTATAAGTCATGAAGAAAGCAATAGCAATAAAACTGAACGATCATAATGCTAAGCTAACGGATGGGTCTTGTCCATCACATCATTCTCCTAATGATGTGATCCCATTTATCAAATGACAACACATGTCTATTGTTAGGAAACTTAACCATCTTTGATTAATGAGCTAGTCTAGTAGAGGCTTACTAGGGATACGGTGTTTTGTCTATGTATCCACACATGTATCAAGTTTCCGATTAATATGATTCTAGTATGAATAATAAACATTTATCATGATATAAGGAAGTATAAATAACAATCTTATTATTGCCTCTAGGGCATATTTCCTTCATCCTCGACGTTGGCCAAGGCGTAGGCCAACGCCTTGAGGTGAGCGCAGTACTCCGCCATGCGCAGGTCGCCTTGGGTGAGGGCACGGAACTCGGCGGAGAGGTGAACCGCCTGGGCCGACTGTTGGCGAGGAAGAACTCCCGGAGTCTGTCCCAGGCGACGAAGGCGGTGTTGCCGTCGCCGCGGATGACCTCGTAGAGGGCGTCGGTGATGGTGGAGTAGAGCAGCAGGAGGAGGGTGAGGTCGGTGTGGCGCCAGGCAGGAGTTTGGTGGGCGGGGTCGGAGTAGCGGGCGACATGGTGCTGGACGCCGTACATGGCGAGGACGCAGCGCCAGAGCTCGCGCCACTTGGAGTAACTGCCGGACTGGACGTCCAACTTGAAGGTGATAAGACTCCCAATGTTGTGAAGAGATGGATGGAGGGGACGGCGGCGGAAGATGAGGCCGCAGTATCGGGAAGGACGGGAGGTGGCAGTAGGGTCATGGCGGAGGAGGCCGCTGCGGGTGGAGCGGTGGCGACGCGAATGAGGAGCTCGGCTTCGGTGGGCACCGGAGTTGGGGGAGGAGGGATGGGGCTGGTGAGGACGGGGTTTGAGGTGCGAGGAATGGTGCCGGTGAGATCGCCGGAGGAGGAGTCGTCGCCGGAGGCCATAGCTAGGAAAGAGGCTCCGAGAACCAAGTTGGAAAGTGTAATTTACAGTGTATTGATTCATATCACAAGAGTACAATATATACAGGGGATTACACAACGGGCACGAGCGCCACTCGGGGTGACGTGCGTAACAGACGCTACCGTGAGAACCGGTCAGGTGGGTGCTGATGTAGCCGTTTTCCAACAATATTGTCCACATTAACAGATGCATAAATACATATAGATATATGAACATGAACTGCCCTCGAGTATAGCATCTGAAACCGCACAACTCAAACCAAACCAAAGCGGACCTTATTCTATGGTACATATTCTCAGCAACTAATACAACTTGAGAGAAATAACGTGGCATGCAGATGCTCATTGCCAAAACGTGGTCCTAAGTACTTGTTCCATATACACGAACAGCGAACTGTCAGCCTATTTCCTACAGACACAAGTACTTGTTTCACTAGACAGGCTTAGGATATTTCCTACAATAATTTTATCTACATCATGTTAACTTGCCAGCATACGCCGGACTTGATATGACAGAGCATCTGTTCTGTTTAACCCTCCACCAAAATGCGAATCTTAGTCCAATAATTTAAGGATCATTCGTGTAATTCCAAGTAGATTTTAGATCGACTCATCAGAGTGGATATTCTTACACACATAGAACCAGCATTTTCTTCTGGGGTCCCTACAAAAAAATACATTTTCTTCCGGGGTCCCAGCAAAAAAAAAGCATTTTCTTCCGGGGACGGGCTCATATGCGTGTATACGTCTGTAATTACGTGTGCGTGTGTGCACTTTTTTCTTTGTGGCCCTTTTTTTTATTCTGGAGCTACCAACAATAAATACTGTTGAGGTAGCAGTAAGTAGCAAAGTGCGTGTCTATGCTGGTAGATTGAAATGCTATATCCGAATAATTGTTTAGTAGTGGATAAGCTAAGGCGCAGCCATATCCATGAAAGACTATGGAATTTTGAGGACACTCAACCCTCCAATCATGCAACCGGAAGAAATGGCCATAGTAGGAGAAGCACCTTTTCCCCCTCTCCACCTAGGTAGCTAGGCATGGCTTTCTGTTGGTAGCACTTGGTAGACGTCAGCCAGACTGAATTAAGTACTCGCTCTCAAAATAATTAAGCCATCACAAATCAACTTATCAGCTAATGACGTTTTTCAAAAAGAAAGAAATGAAAGAACTACCTCCTCCTTCTGATCTTTTTCTTTCTCTTTTGCCGGGTCTCCTTTTTTTAGGGGTGCGGGGTCTCCTTCTGGTTTTGATGCCTTGCACTGTGCAACTTCCTCCTCCTCATCACTAGCTACACCATCGTAGACCACAATTATGTTATGATGATATAATTGAATAGGATTAAACTATTCAGTGTATAATCCTACCAAACAATCTTTAGATAGATTTACATAGAATTCCGTACGATCCAGATAGGTCTTTGCTGGTGCATTATTGGTTGATATAGCTAAATTCAGACAAGGTCTATGGTGTGCTATATGGGCTGGTATATCTAAATTCAGATAAGTTTGATGCATGATTGGACTGCTTTCTGTAAATTTTGGACCGACGTTGGACTGTTTTCTGCACAATTGTAGCGTTTCAAAAGCACATGAACAAAAAAAGATTGCATATGGAACCTTAGGATTCATGAACAACTACTTAGACAACTTAGGACTCATAAAATCAATTAACAAAAAGCTACCACATTCCATTCAACAACAACAACAACAACAAAGCCTTTAGTCCTAAACAAGTTGAGGTAGGCTAGAGGTGGAACTCATAAGATCTCGCGACCAACTCATGGCTCTGGCACATGAATAGCAAGCTTTCGCATTCCATTCAACCCAAACAAATTACTACCACTCTACAAAAATTGGCAAAACTTACTGCTTTTTAACTAATCTTTTTTAAAAACTACAAGGCAGAAAAGTGGCCGATTCGGTTGTTTAAGCATGATTATGACAGGTTGGGCCCACTCACAAGCGCTGAGGTGGCAGAGTAGTCAACTCCGCTAGATTGACCGTTGTGTTGACTATTATGACAGAGGGAACCCACATGCAAGCATCAATTCTCTTCTTCCTCCTCCAAGTATTTTTTCCATGGGCATTTCTTCACGCAGTTCGTATGTGTGGTCGTCGCCAGCATCGGTGATGGGTGAGTTGGCTGTCGCGCCGCCGAATGGGCTGGCCACCGTGCTGGGCACTGGCCGCCGCGCTGCCGGACGAGCAAGCCACCGTGCTGGCCTCCGCCCGAGCTGGCTGGCCTGAGCACGGCTCACGCCTGAGCTGGATGGCTGGATGGCCGGTGCACCGTCGCGAGAGCGCAAGCTGGCCTCTGGGCGGCCACAAGTTGGGCTCTGCGCCACTGGTGCTCTTGACCTAGCCCTCGCCTGCCGGCAGTGGATGCCTGCCATGGCCGAGGATGACGAGGTGGACAGGCCATAGGAAGGAGGATACGTGGGGATTTTTTTAGACCAACATGTGGGCCCCACATGTCATAACATCTAACTTCCAGGTCATACATACGGCGTTGACCGAAGGTGCCACACCAGGCCTGTCGCGTGGGTCATGTTGGGGAACGTAGCATGCAATTTTAAAAAAAATTCCTACGATCATGCAAGATCTATCTAGGAGATGCATAGCAACGAGAAGGGGAGAGTGTGTCCACGTACCCTCGTATACCGAAAGCGGAAGCGTTAGGTTAACGCGGTTGATGTAGTCGAACGTCTTCGCGATCCAACCGATTAAGTACTGAAAGTACGACACCTCCGAGTTCTGCACACGTTCAGCTCGATGATGTCCATCGAACTCTTGATCCAGCAAAGTGTCGAGGGAGAGTTCCGTCAGCACGACGGCGTGGTGACGGTGATGGTGATGTGATCCGTGCAGGGCTTCGCCTAAGCACTACGTGAATATGACCGGAGGAGTAAACCGTGAAGGGAGTCGTCGCACACGGCTTGGAACAATTGGTGTGCCTCCAAGGGGTGCCCTGCCCACGTATATAAAGGAGGGTGAGAGAGGAGGCCGACCCTAGGGGGCGCACCATAAGGGGGGAGTCCTACTAGGACTCCTAGTCCTAGTAGGATTCGCCCCCCCTCTTTTCCTTCTCATGGAGGTGGAAAGGGGGGGGAGGAGAGGGGGAGGAGAAGGAAAGGGGGTGGCGCCCCCTTCCCTAAACTAATTCGGCCTCCTCCCTTTCCGGGGGGCGCACCAGCCCCTTGTGGGCTGGTTAGCCTCCCTCCTATGGCCCATATCTTTCCCCGGGGGGTTCCGGTAACCCCTCCGGTACTCCGGTATGTACCCGATACACTTCGAAACCCTTCCAGTGTCCGAATACTACCTTTCAATATATCAATCTTTACCTCTTTACCATTTCGAGACTCCTCGTCATGTCTGTGATCTCATCCGGGACTCCGAACAATCTTCGGTCACCAAAACACATAACTCATAATGCAAATCATCATCGAACGTAAGCGTGCGGACCCTACGGGTTCGAGAACTATGTAGACATGACCGAGACATATCTCCGGTCAATAACCAATAGCGGAACCTGGATGCTCATATTGGTTCCTACATATTCTACGAAGATCTTTATCGGTCAAACCGCAATGACAACATACGTCATTCCCTTTGTCATCGGTATGTTACTTGCCCGAGATTCGATCGTCATTAACTTCATACCGAGTTCAATCTCGTTACCTGCAAGTCTCTTTACTCGTTCTGTAATGCATCATCCCGCAACTAACTTATTAGTCACATTGCTTGCAAGGCTTATCATGATGTGCATTACCGAGAGGGCCCAAAGATACCTCTCCGATACTCGGAGTGACAAATCCTAATCTCGATCTATGCCAACCCAACATACACCATCGGAGATACCTGTAAAGCATCTTTATAATCACCCAGCTACGTTGTGACGTTTGATAGGACACAAGGTATTCCTCCGGTATCCGGGAGTTGCATAATCTCATAGTCAAAGAAATATGTATATGACATGAAGAAAGCTATAGCAATAAAACTGAACGATCATTATGCTAAGCTAACGGATGGGTCTTGTCCATCACATCATTCTCCTAATGATGTGATCCCGTTCATCAAATGACAACACACGTCTATGGTTAGAAAACTTAACTATCTTTGATTAACGAGCTAGTATAGTAGAGGCTTACTAGGGACACGGTGTTTTGTCTATGTATCCACGCATGTATCAAGTTTCCGGTTAATACAATTCTAGCATGAATAATAAACATTTATCATGGTATAAGGAAATATAAAATAACAACTTTATTATTGCCTTTAGGGCATATTTCCTTCAGGTCAACCATGTCATAAACGGGTTTAAGCGAGTCTAATCTGCCACTTTTCTGAGTTTGCAGCTTTTTACAAAAGATTAGTCAAAAGGTGATAGATTTTTGCTAATTTTAGTAGAGTGGTAGTTTTTTTTAATAGGGTTGGATGGAATGTGATAGTTTTTTGTCAAATACTTCATAAAATCGGTACTTAATTTGATATAGCATGTGGTGTACATGAATGCAGCTATATCTATCAGCGATTATTCGCGACGCCCTGTTGTTATTCAGTATAAAGACCTTAATAGTACGATTTCGGTGAATTTCTCCGGATGTCATTTAACTCCAACGTGTCATTGAGAGGTGTTGGAGCTACAACGCGTGTGCTGCTTGTAACTCACTAACTCTGTCTAATGGAATGGAAAAAAGAGAAGCTCCGCACGCCCTCCCGGCAGGCCAATTCAGACACGCCTCGCCCTTTTCCTGTCGGCCGGCGAGAAAGCGTCCGTTTTCACTGACCACAAGCGCAAGCTACACGTACGATCCTGCTCATGCATAGCATGCCGCCAGGCCACGCACGGGGGTGCTGCCATAGTGCCAACGCACCTTTTGAGCATTTATCTTGTTTTTGGATCCTATGACGTGCTACGTATACCTTATCTCATGCACGGCCTCTTTAGATGCTCCGCCAATGCTTAAACACCAAGGTCGTCCGTCAAATTCTGAGGGGCAAGCGTGCATGCGGTTATTCATTAGCTTTAAGATTGATGCACTAATTTATGCTACTAACCCATAATCGCTGAAGTGGAATGCATGCATACCAGCTTTTGATAGAGTTCCATGCGACTCTCTGCCAAAAGTTGGTGCACTTACCTGCATGCATTCTCTAATTAAGCTCTAGTCACAAAAAACACTTTTGGAATCTTGGTGCAATCATGTGGCTACATGTATGGTTTCCTCCGCCGATGTGTGCCACAAATTGTCTACCAAATTATCAGTATGAGATGGAAACCGACTATATGACCCATAATGTCAGCTGAGATGGAAATTCCTCGGATGGAGAGGAGGTGAAGCCAGATTTGAATACGTGTTTATGAATATACTATTTTCTCTTTATTTGCTAACTACTCCAGCTATAATGTGCTTACGAAGTGAGCTTAGCTAAGTAGCTTGGATAGTAGATGCACAATCATGGGTCATACAGTCGGTTTCCATCTCTGCACCAAGTTCATCTGCACCTGCGTTTACGGAAAAAATCAAAACAAATACTATAAAAATTTAAAAAATTCCAAAAAAAAATTGTGGGGTAGACAATTTGATGCGTGATGCCCGCTCCAAATTTCAAGTCATTTGGACGTTTGATCAGCTCTCAGCAAAAAAAGACAAATTGGGGGTCTGTAAAAATGTTTACTGTTCATGTACTGTTTTGGCCCGATTTGTCTTTTTTTCTGAGAGTCGCTAAAATGTCCAAATGACTTGAAATTTGGAGCGGGCCTCACGCATCAAACTGTCTACCACACAATATTTTTTTAGAATTTTTTGAATTTGTTTTGAATTTTTTATGAATTTTGTTGTAACCAGGTGCAGATGAACCTAGGCACCGAAACGCCCTACTCCAGTAAACAGCTCATAGTTTCCACTACTTGAGTTCAAGTTTTTCACATACGTAAATTTGAGTTTCTATTTATATTATTATCCGGGTATCCCTATAGAAAAAAATAGCTATGATGGACCGTGTACTGCTTAGTGAAGCCCTCAAAATTCTGCAGCAATCTAGGTCAAATTACAAAAGATAAAATCAACCATTATTATCCAGACCAGAACGTAAACAGGTCACAAACACAATGGTTTTCTTCAAGAACACGCAACTTGCGTGCCTTTAGCACTAAGAAAGAAGGAATAGACCACAGAGATTATACAGCGACGGTCATAGGCAACCTGCCACAAATTCACCCAATACCTACTACACACCTCTCGATCACGCTATCTTCCACACTACAAACTCGTCCTCTATTCTAGCTATCATAGCTGACGCCACCATCGCCTCCTTGTTGAAGATCCGCTTATTTCTCTTGAGCCAGATCGAGCGCTACCCAAGGAGGATGAGGAAGATGATCTCATGACGCCCATTGAGTGGCACCGCCTCGCAAACCGTAGAGCACCAACGATCGATCGTGGTGTCCGTTGATGGGAGTGAATCTATGGAGTTTGTAGGGCAGGAGAAGCTGGTACCGTGGACGTGTTTGGTAGCCTGCATTAAGTCGGGCCAGACCCATGCGAGATGAAAATAGGCTATTTGAATGCCTGTGTTTATTGTTTGGCCCGCATAGCACGAACCTCAAAGCACCCCTCAGCCAGGCCCGCTAGGAACGGCCGAGTCGACCCTTTCTAGCGAGCCAGGCTCGAGCCATGCAGGGGAGCGGAACGCCGCGCCGCACCGCACAGGGGAGGGAGATGGCGGGAGCGATGGCGCATCTCCGAAAAAGCGGCGGGATGAATTCGAGTCACCGGCCGCCGATTCGGTCACCCTATATATCGAGGGTGACCACCACGGCAAAACTCCCGCCACCATTTTCCCCCTCTCGAGCTTTCCCTCCGGCGCGGATCCACTTCGACAACGAGGTAAGCGGCGCATCTACTCCGGCGACCGGTTGACTGCGGCGGCGGATCGACTCCTCCTCCTCTCCGACGTGCCAGCCACCTCCACCGCGGCCGCTCCGATGGTGTCCGTAAGTTCAATCACCACCTCCTCTCTTCTAGTTCTAACTAGATTTGTCCATGTGCTAGGGTTAGGTCGTTCGATCTGTTTGACTGTGATGTTGTAGTAGCTAGTTGTGATGGATTTGGAGCATGCTAGGGGTTGTTTCCATGTGGGCAAGTGTTGGTAGCTAGTGGTCATGGATGGATCGGTGGTATGCTAGTGTGCAAGTGTTGAACAAGATCATCCATGTGTCTATGATTAGTGCTCTGTTCTCCATGATTAGTGCTATGTTATGCTGTGGTATGCTTGTGCATGTGTTACTGCTAGTTCAATCTGTTCATAATGTACTGCTAGTTCGATATGTCCAAGATGTACTGCTAGTTCGATCTATCCATGATATACTGCTAGTTCCTACTATCCATGTGTAGTGTCTTGTGGTGTTGACGATGCTTACGTTTGTAGGACATGACCACACATACGCAAGAGTTTAGTCAGACCATCGTGCTGTCCGGGAGCCAGTTACCGCCGTCCTACGTCGAGGACTCCCAATGTGACGCCTCTGATTCAATCGTACACTAATCATGCACGCAAAACGTGTACGATCAAGATCGGGGACTCACGGGAAGATATCACAACACAACCCTAAAACATAAATAAGTCATACAAGCATCATAATACAAGCCAGGAGCCTCGAGGGCTCGAATACAAGTGCTCGATCATAGACGAGTCAGCGAAAGCAACAATATCTGAGTACAGACATAAGTTAAACAAGTTGCCATAAGATGGCTAGCACAAACTGGGATACAGATAGAAAGAGGCGCAGGCCTCCTGCTTGGGATCCTCCTAAACTACTCCTGGTCGTTGTCAGCAGCCTGCATGTAGTAGTAGGCACCTCTGGTGTAGTAGGAGTCGTCGTCGACGGTGGCGTCTACCTCCTGGGCTCCAGCATCTGGTTGCGACAACCAGGAAGAAAGGAAAGGGGGGAAAGAGGGAGAAAAGCAACCGTGAGTACTCATCCAAAGTACTCGCAAGCAAGGATCTAAACTACATATGCATGGGTATCTTTGTAAATGGGCAATATCGGTGGACTGAACTGCAGAATGCCAGAATAAGAGGGGGATAGCTAATCCTATCGAAGACTACGCTTCTGGCAGCCTCCATCTTGCAGCATGTAGAAGAGAGTAGATGGTAAGTCCACCAAGTATCATCGCATAGCATAATCCTACCCGGCGATCCTCCCCTCGTCGTCCTGTGTGAGAGCGATCACCGGGTTATATCTGGCACTTGGAAGAGTGTGTTTTATTAAGTATCCGGTTCTAATTGTCATAAGGTCAAGGTACAACTCCGGGTCGCCTGTTACCGTGGACACGGCTATTCGAATAGATCAACTTCCCTGCCGGGGTGCACCACATTACCTGACACGCTCGATCCCTCTGGTCGGGCACACTTTCCTGGGTCATGTCCGGCCTCGGGAGATCAACACGTCGCAGCCCTACCTAGGCTCAACAGAGAGGTCAGCACGCCGGTCTAAATCCTATGTGCGCAGGGGTCTGGGCCCATCGCCCATTGCACACCTGCAAATTGCGTACACGGCCGGAAGCAGGCCTAGCCCCCTTAATACAAGCGCGGGCTTACGGTCCAATGCGGCGCATGCCGCTCATTCGCTTATGTCAAAAAGAGCTTCGGCTGATACCACGACGCCAGTTGCCCATATCTTGTGCCACGTGGCGGTTAGTGCGTATAAGGTCAACGACCCAACTCAGATCAAATACCAAGATCTCGTTAAGCGTGTTATTATGAAGTAACCGCGGACGCCGACCAGGGCAGGCCCACCTCTCTCCTAGGTGGTCTCAACCTGCCCTGTCGCTCCGCCACAAAGTAACAGTCGGGGGCCGTCGGGAACTCAGGCCCACCACTACCTGGATGGAGCCACCTGTCCTTTCAGCCCCCATATCGGAATCACATGCAGGTACTCAACGAGCCGACCCGACTTTAGTCACCACCTGTATAGTATGTATGTATATATGTATATACCCGTGATCACCTCCCGAGTGATCACGGCCCGATAGTATAGCATGGTAGACGGACATGAATGTAGGGCCACTAATGGAATACTAGCATCCTATACTAAGCATTTAGGATTGCATGTAAGGGTAACAACGGTAGCAACAATGACAGGCTATGCATCAGAATAGGATTAACGGAAAGCAGTAACATGCTACACTACTCTAATGCAAGCAGTACAGAGAAGAATATGCGATATCTGGTGATCAAGGGGGGGCTTACCTGGAAGCTCAGCCGAGAAGGAGGGGTCGTCAACACCGTAGTCGTATTGGGTAGCAGCGGCGTCGGTCTCGGTGTCTAGCGAGAGAAGAGGGGGAAGAAACAATAAATATAAAGCAAACATGCGCGTGACGATGCATGACATGACAATGCGCGGCGCTAGGCGTGCCCTAACGCCGTAGGAGGTGATACTGGTGAAGGGGGGAAACATCCGGGAAAGTATCCCCGGTGTTTCGCGTTTTCGGACAAATGAACCGGAGGGGGAAAGTTGCGTGTTTGCTATGCTAGGGATGTGTAGCGGACGAACGGGCCACGTATCCGGAATTGTCTCGTCGTTCTAAGCAACTTTCATGTACAAAGTTTTTCCATCTGAGCTACGGTTTATTTTATATTAATTTTAAAAGATTTAATCATTTTTAGAATTTATTTAATTATTTTAATTCAACATTATCCAGAATAGCATATGCTGACGTCGGCATGACGTCAGCAGTCAACAGGGCGTTGACTGGGTCAAACTGACGTGTGGGTCCCGCATGTCATTGGCTGTTAACTAACTAACCAGGTTAATTAGTTTAGTTAACAGATTAGTTAAATTAATTAACAGTAGTTAATTAGGTTAATTAGTCATTAGGTTAATTAAACACAATTAATTAAATTAATTAATTTAGTTAAATAACTAATTAATTAAATTATATTTTTATTTTTATTTTTATTTCTTTTTGTAATCTCCTTTTTTTATAAAACTGTTCTAGGGCGGGCCACCCATGTCATAGGCAAGGGGCCTTAACGGGCGCTGGGCGGCTCGAGCGGGCGCTCGCCCAATCTAGCCGCGGGGCAGGGCGCCGGCGGGGCGACAGCGCCAGCGCCAGGGGGCGGAGTGGGGGGAGGCAGAGCGGTTGGGGGCGGCGGAGGACGCAGGACGACGAGCATCGACAGAAGGCGGCGGGGGGTCCACAGCCGGCGGACGCTGACGGCAAGCGGCGTCTGCGAGCGGGCTCAGCCACGGCAGGGAGGCGGGGGCGGTCGCCGGTGGCGGCAGCGCTGCAGCAAGGGCAGCAGTAGGCGCGACGGGCGTCGGGAAGTAGCAGCACGGGAGCAACCGTGGCGGAGTAGGGGGTAGCAGAGGCAGTCGACGGAGGTGGAAGAGGCAGGGAGGCGGCGGGCGGCCAAGGACACGACCGGGGCGGGGAGGGGGTGCGGAGCACGGCGGCCACAGCGGGGCTCGGGTGGCGGCCGGAGCTCAGCGCGGGAAGGCCGAGCGGCGGTGATGCTGGGCGGCGGTGGTGGCTGCGGCAGAGCCGCACGGTTGTGGGCGCGCCCGATGGACAACCAACGGGCGCGCGGCGTCAGGGGTGACCGCGGGCGCGGAAGCCGGACGACACTGGTGGGCGCGGGCAGCGCGGTGGCCAGGAGCGCGCGGGGCGATGGCTGGTGTGAGGGCCGCGGCGACAAGCCCGAGCGCACGCGCAGCGCGGGCAGGCGGGGTTGCATGAGGGGGAGGGGAGGGAGCGAGGCTCGCGGCGGGTCGTAGGGTACGGGGCAATGGCGACGGGGAGGTAGTCCGGTGATGGCGTCCGGCGAGGTCCAGCGGTGGGGCGGCAGCGGTGGTCGGCGACAGGGACTTCGGGCGGCGGCGGGATCGGGGAGGTGAGCGCTGGGGCGCTCCTGATCCAGATCGCGACAGGGGGGGTGGGGATCGTGGGGGAGGGGATTAGGGTTCGGTGGGAGGGTAGGGGCCTAAGTAGGCCCGTAGGTGGGCCGGCCTGGCTAGCCCAGTGTCCAGCTGGGCCGGTTGGCCCCGGGGAAGGGTTTGGTCCTTTTCCGTTTCTTTTGTTTGTTTTAGTTTTTGTCATTTTTCTTTTCTGTTTTATTTTAATTACTCATTAATTTTAGTTTAGTAAAATATGACTATAGCCCCTAAAATAATGTTTCAGAACAATCCACTACTATGAAAAGTTTTACCCCGATATAAAATAGTTTAGTATTTTATAAAATACCAAAGGCGTTTAAATAATTGTTTTTGCTACTGATTTAATTAGTTTAGTGCATTTAATTTTTTTACAAACACTTGGTTTCTCCACCAATATAAATTATGAATTATTTGTCACAATAAGAATATTTTAGTTTTGACTTTTGAAAACTTTAATTGTTGGACTTCTTTTTGAATTTGGATTTTGAATCGGTTTTGAACTAACACGAGATTAGCAACAGTAACTGAGGTAACGTGGCACCATTAGCAGAGGTTCACTGTAGCTTAATTATCCGTGCGTCACAAATCTCCTCCACTACAAGAAATCTTGTCCCAAGATTTAAGAGGTATAGTAAGGGGAAAGATGTGGTTACGAAATTCTATCGAGTCTTCTCGGTCTTGGTTGCTCTTCTCGAAGAGGTGGATCCATTACGTTGATGTCCTATTTTTTTTGCTCCAGGTCATCATGATGAAGTCGGCATCCTTCCTTTGGGAACTCCATCGTACTTACGAAAGAATAAAGGGTGGGTATTCCGGGAGAACGGACCTCTGCAAGGTTGACTATCTGGTCGATAACATCGGGGGAAGGTGGCGGAAAGTAACTCTCGAATTGAAACTTAAGAAAATATCGAGAGCAAAGTAAGGAGGTATCATGGGAAGTTTCAAGCAGGTAGACCATCATTCGTTGACTGAAACAAAGTGTGAAAGGGCTCCAGAGAAACGAGAATAAGTATTGCGTCTGATACCAGAATAGATCATCTGTAGGACGGTGACTCGTGAAGTACATACGAAGTTAAGTGCAAAGGATACTTCGGAATCAAGGATGTACAAGAGAGTCAGGTTTCGATCCTGTGGAACTGCGTGTTATGGGCCCACCATGTGGGTTAAAAGTAGGAGGAGCGGTGACATCTTGCATGGTCATGATAGCAAGGCAGGTCAGAGGGTAGCATGTCGATTATGTTGGCAACAACGTCGGTACCAAGGGCGAGGGACGAAGAGAACCATTTTCCTGCTCGTTGAACGAGGCGGACCAATAGGCAAAGTTCTCGTCCATCGGTGGCTACCGGAATGTCATCAACAATGGTAACATGGCTTTGCTGACAGAATTGTACACCGAGGTGTTTACATAAGCAGGAGAATATTACTGCTTAGATCATATAGATCACAAGAAAGGGCAAACCCATCAATGGAAAGGAAAATATGATTATCAGATTAAAGAGAACAATGGAAGTAAAATGTGTTTAACACATATTTCAGGGGTATATCCTTCCCAATGACAAGCAGAGCATGATATACGTAGTAGGACATAATGTAGAAAACTCTTTAGGTAAGCGGAGAGAAATTTCATGACATTACCCATGCAACGGTGTTTGGATAATTGAGCAAGAAACATTTTGCATTGGGCTTCAAATGTTCTTGTTGAAAATCGGAGTGCCACAGACATGCTTCGAGATAGCATTGACATGGTCTTCAAGCAAAGGTTGGACTTTGGATACTCAAGGATTCATCAGGAACAACTTATAGAATAAGTCTTACAATTTCCTCATGGAAGAATGGATAGCCTTGCTAAAAGGAAACTATAACAACAGGTCCTCCGGCCAGGTGTGCTAGGCATGACATCACCTTATCAGGTCAAAAACTAATGTTATAACTCTTGGAAATATGTCCCAACCATCATACCTGACCGAGATTCAGATCCAATTGGTGTCAGGGTACCTCAAGCTCGGGATGTCTGAGAAGAAAAGGTGCAACACAAATTGTCGAGATGACATTGTAAGATTCTCGAGCAATGAACTAAGGAAGCGAGTTCCAAAACAAGAGTTCATCATTAAACCAAGGAGAGGATGAGGAGGTAGCTGATGAACTCAGCGACGACTCATTGAGATTTCCAAAAGATGGATTTCCACAATTATGTGAACAAGGAGATAACATTTGTCGGATTAAATGATATAAAGAGGTATGCTCGAGGAAAACATGCACAATTAAACGTTGGTTGAAAAGGGCACCCGGAATATGGGCTTAGGTAGTATGATCAATGTTAGAATGGTGATTTGATAATCAATGGCCTAAGAATGAAATGTTGACCATTTAACTTCGAAGCAATAGGCTTGCTAGAAGTACATAATCCAAGCAGTACCGTTCACATGGGTATCTCGGCTAGAATCAACACGTGGACCAAGAAAGAATGGTGATGGTGAGAAGTATCACTATACTAAGAATTCTTAAGAGGTGCAGTAATCCTCACAACATCCTTGACATAAAAGACGGTAATACTTCAAGGTAGAACATGATACAAGATGGATAGCAAGTTGCATCCATAACATGAACAAGTTTGTGACGAAAGGAAGGTAAGGATGTTGTCGATGGTAACTCAAATTACCAAGGGACGAGGATGACACTTATCATCATGAATAGGATTGTTATCCTAGAAGGAGTCAAAATGTTGATGATGATCACGACAAATTTTGTCGAGAGGCTCCACGAAGAGGCAATCGAACAGCGACTGCATCAAGCAAAAGGACTGATGTAGCAGAAGATAATTGGATCCACGGATACATCACCAACTTGGAACCAAGCATGCTATCCGAGGTGGAACGCTAAGACGAGGAATTCGACTTAACCTTAGCTCACCGTTGAAAGTTGTGCTCCGGGAATAAGGACGAGGTAGCACAGTTAAAATCAGCACGATAATGATATAGCCGGGCAGGCTAGGAATGGTGTGATCGAGTAAAAACTCGTAAGCAAGGAAGATTGCTAAGAATGGCTGAATCGTAGAATGGACACGATTCCGTTATCGGTGTACTCGAGTGACTAACCACTCAGAACCCAGGAAAAATTGGAATCGGTGAGAATGTAGTACTTGATGAAGAACTCATAAGAAGTTATGATGTTTCGTGATAATCTCGAGATACCAGGGGGTAATACTCGACGATAGATCAAAGTAAAGGTTGGACTGGTGTATTGATCCACAGAAGACAAGTGCTTAAACTTGCCCGGGAAATGGGATCAAAGAAGAGCATATGGTCGGAACCACAATTGCAAAGGATCAATTCTCCGATACCAAAGGATATCAAGGAAATAGCTATTATTACGAGAAGCTTCTATGGTAGGATCTACATCTTGTCCATGGGCATGAACACAAAGTTCAAGGTCGACTCCCACTTCTTCAATGTATAACCTTCCATTAACCACTCACTTTCGAAGAAGTTGTAGTGTTTAAATTTTATCTAGCAAAATACCAGAAGAGTATGACTCGTGAAAACTTTCGAGTTCACACATATTAAGGAAGGCATAGGTTCAACCCGTCAGGGTATCGTGTAAACATATACCACAAGCTTCAATAGTAAATACCACCAGCTCGAAAACAGAGCATGGTTGAGAAAACAGAGGATACAATTTACCAAACGCTTTATATATCCAGGGAAAGGCTCACAAGGTTATTTCAATATGAAGGACACTGTCGGATAATAACCAACCAAGAGGTCTGGTGGTCTACAACAGAGCTGATGTGAGTATCGGTACTCTATCAAAGGAAGAAGGAATGCAAGTGCATCGGATTATAGAAACAACTGACTAACTCAAAGCTCAAATGCAAAGGAATTATGAATTCCAAGACAAGGGATCAGAAGCAATGCTCTGATTAGGGATGATAAGTTGAATAACCTTAGGGGTACAATCGATGTCAATTTGATTGGTCGGGATTGTAACGCCCGGATAATTAGGCTACAGTAAAACTCTGCTAATGATGCCAAGTCACCTCCGTTACTGTTGCTAATCTCTCGTTAGTTCAAAACTGGTTCAAAATTAAATTTCAAAATATGGCAAACAACAAAAGATTTCAAAATTTTAAACAAAAATGTTCGGTTAGTGCCAAATATTACATAGGTAATTGTTGTGAAGAAGACACATGTTTAGAAAGTGCTAAGATGTTCTAAAGTAATTAAAACAGTCAAGTGAAAATAAGTAAAAGAAAAAGAAAATACAAACAGAAGAACAAAAAATAAAACAAAGACCCCCCCCGCTGGGCCTCGGCCCAGCTGGCCACTGGGCAAGCCAGGCCGGCCCAGCCGGTGCCCCCATAACCCAACTCCCCCCGTGACCTAGATCGACCGACACCCCACTCCCCCCCCCCACTCGCTCCCCACGTTTTCCCCCTCCCCGATCCAGATCTCGATCGGGGGAACGAACCCCCGTCCAGGACGCCGCCTCGACACCACCCGCCGTCGCCGCTGCCCGAAGCTCCACGTGCCTCACCGGAGCCACCTCGTCGTCTACCCCGCTGGCCTGCCTCCCCCTACGCACGTCGTGCCCATCCCCCACCTCGAACCCCGCTGCCTTTGCCCTACGAACCCCGGTGAGGACCCCCGCCGCTGCTCTTCTGTCGCGACTGCTGCTCGAGTTGTTGCTCCGCTGCCGTCACGCAGGCCTCGCCTCCTCCCCTGCTCACCGCGCCGACCACTCGTGCCGCCCGCGCCGTGGCCGGCCCCCTCCTGGCCGGGCCGAAGCGCGCGCGCGCCTGCACCCCGTGCTCCTTGCCTCGCCCCTGCTGCCTCCCTCAGCCGCAGCCTCCCTGCTCCCTTCTCCGCGCCCGCAGCCGCCCACGGCCAAGCCCCTTGCTCCGCCGCCGAGCCCCGCCTCTGCCGCCCGTGTGTGTCGCCCGCCGCCCGCACCCCCCGCGCTCGCGCGCCAGCATGCGCCCGCCCGTCGCCGCTCCTGCTACTGCCGCGGCTAGCGGCATGTTGTCGCCCGACCCCGCGTGCTCGCAGCCCCCCTGCTGCACCCGCAAATCGCTCGCCGTCCCGCCGTTTACCGCGCCGCGCCTTCGCTCCCGTCCACGGCGCCACCCCGGTGTGGCCTCGCCGTTGCCACTGCCGCCCCAGGCTGCCGGCCTTGTCGTGCCCGTGGCCGGCGCCACCCCTGTCGATCTGGGCATCTGCCCAATCGGGCCGGATGCCTGCCCCCGTAACCCGCGGCGCCCCTGCGCCCGCGAACCCGGTGCCCGCTAAACCCCCTGGCTATGACACAGGGGGCCCACCCCCAGAACGATTTTAAATAAAAAATAAAAATGAATTAATAAAATTAATTTATTAGTAAATTAATTAAGTTAATTAATCATGTTTAATTAATCTAATTAACTAGTTAGGTTAATTAAACAGTAATTAGATTAGCTAAATCCTAATAAACCTAAACAGAGTATGAAAGGTGGGTCCCTCTGGACCCACACGTCAGTTTGACCAGTCAACACCTCTGTTGACTGCTGACATCATGATGACGTCAGCATGCACTATTCTGGATAATGTTGAATTAAATTAATTAAATTAATTCAAAAAATGATTTAAAACTTTAGAAAATCATATAAAATAAACTGTAGCTCAGATGAAAATACTTTCTACATGAAAGTTGCTCAGAACGACGAGACGAATCCGGATATGCAGCCCGTTCGTCCGCCACACATCCCTAGCATAGCAAACTCTCAACTTTCCCCATCCGGTTCATCTGTCCGAAAACGTAAAACACTGGGGATACTTTCCCGGATGTTTCCCCCCTTCGTCGGTATCACCTACTACCGCGTTAGGGCACACCTAGCAACGCTCATTGTCATGTCATGCATCGTCATGCATATGTTTGCATTATATTTATTGTTTCTTCCCCCTCTTCTCTCGCTAGACTCCAAGACCGACGCCGCTGCTACCCAGTACGACTACGGTGTTGATGACCCCTCCTTCTCGGCTGAGCTTCTAGGCAAGCCCCCCCCCCTTGATCACCAGATATCGCCTATTCTACTCTCTACTTCTTGCATTAGAGTAGTGTAGCATGTTACCGCTTTCCGTTAATCCTATTCTGCTACATAGCCTGTCCTTGCTACTACTGTTGATACCTTTACCTGCAATCCTACATGCTTAGTATAGGATGCTAGTATTCCATCTGTGGCCCTACATTATTGTCCGTCTGCCTTGCTATACTATCGGGCCGTGATCACTCGGGAGGTGATCACGGGTATATACTTATATACTTTACATGATACCTCTGGTGACTAAAGTCGGGTCGGCTCTTGGAGTACCCGCGAGTGGATCTTTGTGGCGGAGCGACAGGGCAGGTTGAGAGCACCTAGGCGAGAGGTGGGCCTGGCCCTGGTCGGTGTTCGCGGTTACTTCATAATAACAAGCTTAACGAGATCTTGGTATTTGATCTGAGTCTGGCCACTGGCCTATACGCACTAACCAACTATGCGGGAACAGTTATGGGCACTCGGCGTCGTGGTATCAGCCGAAGCCTTCGTGACGTCAGCGACTGAGCGGCGCGCGCCAGATTGGACTGGAACGCCTGCTAGGCTAGGTCTGCTTCCGGCCGCCCACGCAACGTGCAGGTGTGCAATGGGCGATGGTCCTAGACCCCTGCGCCATAGGATTTAGACCGGTGTGCTGACCTCTCTGTTGTGCCAAGGTGGGGTTGCGACGTGTTGATCTTCCGAGGCCGAGCATGACCCAGGAAAGTGTGTCTGTCCAAATGGGATCGAGCGTGTTGGGTTTTGTGGTGCACCCCTGCAGGGAAGTTTATCTATTCGAATAGCCATGATCTTCGGTAACAGGACGACTTGGAGTTGTACCTTGACCTTATGACAACTAGAACCGGATACTTAATAAAACACACCCTTCCAAGTGCCAGATATAACCCGGTGATCGCTCTCTAACAGGGCGACGAGGAGGGGATCGCCGGGTAGGAGTATGCTATACGATGCTACTTGGTGAACTTACCATCTACTCTCTTCTACATGCTGCAAGATGGAGGTGGCCTGAAGCGTAGTCTTCGATAGGATTAGCTATCCCCCTCTTATTCTGGCATTGTGCAGTTCAGTCCACCGTATAGCCCCTTTACACAGAAACCCATGCATATGTAGTGTAGATCCTTGCTTGCGAGTACTTTGGATGAGTATTCACGGTTGCTTTTCTCCCTCTTTTCCCCCTTTCCATTCTACCTGGTTGTCGCAACCAGATGTTGGAGCCCAGGAGCCAGACGCCACCGTCGACGGCGACTCCTACTACACTGGAGGTGCCTACTACTACGTGCAGGACGCAGACGATGACCAGGAGTAGTTAGGAGGATCCCAGGCAGGAGGCATGCGCCTCTTTCGATCTGTATCCCAGTTTGTGCTAGCCTTCTTAAGGCAAACTTGTTTAACTTATGTCTGTACTCAGATATTGTTGCTTCCGCTGACTCGTCTATGATCAAGCACTTGTATTCGATCCCTCGAGGCCCCTGGCTTGTATTATGATGCTTGTATGACTTATTTTAATTTTAGAGCTGTGTTGTGATATCTTCCTGATACGTCTCCAACGTATCTATAATTTATGAAGTATTCATGCTATTATATTATCCATCTTGGATGTTTTATGGGCTTTACTATGCACTTTTATATTATTTTTGGGACTAACCTATTGACCCAGAGCCCAGTGCCAGTTCCTGTTTTTTCCCTTGTTTCAGTGTTTCGAAGAAAAGGAATATCAAACGGAGTCGAAACGGAATGAAACCTTCTGGAGAAGTTATTTTCGGAAAGAAAGCAACCCGGGAGACTTGGAGTCCACATCAAGAAAGCAACGAGGAAGGCACGAGGCAGGGGGGCGCGCCCACCCCCCTGGGCGCGCACTCCACCCTCGTGGGGCCCTCATGGCTCCCCTGACGTACTTCTTTCTCCTATATATATATCCATATACCCTAAAACCTTCGAGGAACAGAATAGATCGGGAGTTCCGCCGCCCCAAGCCTTTGTAGCCACCAAAAACCAGTCAGGACCCTGTTCCAGCACCCTGCCGGAGGGGGGAACCTTCACCGGTGGCCATCTTCATCATCCCGGCGCTCTCCATGACGAGGAGGGAGTAGTTCACCCTCGGGGCTGAGGGTATGTACCAGTAGCTATGTGTTTGATCTCTCTCTCTCTCTCGTGTTCTTGAGGTGATTCGATCTTGATGTATCGCGAGCTTTGCTATTATAGTTGGATCTTATGTTGCTTCTCCCCCTCTACTCTCTTGTAATGGACTGAGTTTTCCCTTTGAAGTAATCTTATCGGATTGAGTCTTTAATGCTTTGAGAACACTTGATGTATGTCTTGCCGTGCGTATCTGTGGTGACAATGGGATATCACGTGATTCACTTGATGTATGTTTTGGTGATCAACTTGCGGGTTCCGCCCATGAACCTATGCATAGGGGTTGGCACACGTTTTCATCTTGATTCTCCAGTAGAAACTTTGGGCACTCTTTGAGGTTCTATGTGTTGGTTGAATAGATAAATCTGAGATTGTGTGATGCATATCGTATAATCATACCCACGGATGCTTGAGGTGACATTGGAGTATCTAGGTGACATTAGGGTTTTGGTTGATTTGTGTCTTAAGGTGTTATTCTAGTACGAACTCTAGGGCTGTTTGTGACACTTATAGGAATAGCCCAACGGATTGATTGGAAAGAATAACTTTGAGGTGGTTTCGTACCCTACCATAATCTCTTCGTTTGTTCTCCACTATTAGTGACTTTGGAGTGACTCTTTGTTGCATGTTGAGGGATAGTTATATGATCCAATTATGTTATTATTGTCGAGAGAACTTGCACTAGTGAAAGTATGAACCCTAGGCCTTGTTTCCTAGCATTGCAATACCATTTACGCTCACTTTTGTCATTAGTTACCTTGCTGTTTTTATATTTTCAGATTACAAAAACCAATATCTACCATCCATATTGCACTTGTATCACCATCTCTTCGCCGAACTAGTGCACCTATACAATTTACCATTGTATTGGGTGTGTTGGGGACACAAGAGACTCTTTGTTATTTGGTTGCAGGGTTGTTTGAGAGAGACCATCTTCATCCTTCGCCTCCCACGGATTGATAAACCTTAGGTCATCCACTTGAGGAAAATTTGCTACTGTCCTACAAACCTCTGCACTTGGAGGCCCAACAACGTCTACAAGAAGAAGGTTGCGTAGTAGACATCACTTCCCGTGAGTCCCTGATCTTGATCGTACACGTTTGCGTGTATGATTAGTGTATGATTGAATCGGGGGCGTCACAAGTTGGTATCAGAGCCGACTGCCTGTAGGAATCCCCCTTCCACAATCCTTGGCCGAAGTCGAGTCTAGGCATTGCAAAAACTTTTACTAACATGGTTGTGTGTCTTACGGGCCCACGTCGCCATTGGGTGGTACTAGGATCTTTTACTCCTCGACCTTTACTCTGGGACTCTGTATTCTCTTCTACTCGGGTTAAACGAATTTACTAACTCTAACACTAGGATCCCGTGACCACATTCACCCCAAAGTTGGATAAGCCATAGTTATTCCTTAGAATAGTATTTTTAACAATTCCCACACTGTCATTTGACTCCTTTGAAACATCTTTGCTTTCAGATGGAACCCACGAGGTAGGTCGTGCGCCACACGACAGCCACTGGTGCCTCGGGATCACCTGTTGTGCTAGCTGAGATGATGACCTATCTGGGTTATCGCTGGCACCCTGAGTACACCGTCTACGAGGAGTACCAGGACTTTAACCAGGAGCAGTATCGTGCCATCGTCCACCTCTACTCTCGGGAGTATGACTCCACTACTGTGCTACACACTGCTCATGGTGTTGGAGTGACCATCGATATGGCAGTTCACGATGCTGCTTATGCTGCTCTGACACGTCTTCGTGGAGAGTATCGGGAGTTAGACACGTCCCCTTTTAGGCACATTGCTATCGCATCTGATGTTGGTGCGGAGGGATACTACACTGTCGCCTACTCCACTGTCACCCGCGAGCCCTTCTACCATCAGAACCTGGTTCTGCATGCTGATGGGATAGATAGAGCTAACCGAGCTCTTCACCACGAGTTGTACACCACCCGTCAGCATCTTTACCGTGCTTTGACGCTGTTGCACCCCTTTGTCCGATCTAGAGAGCTGCCGCGTTCTGCAATCTACCCAGCTAGGACCGTGATGCCCCACGGTGTCGGTTGGCCAGATGTGGGAGGCTACTCTCCCGCACTTGGTCCTCTTCTGCCACCTGAGCGTCGGGTTCTGCACCAGAGTATCTGCGGACCGCAGGTTGCTGACGTGGAGTTCCCGATGCGACACTACCAGCTTTCAGGCTACACCTACCTCCGCAGTTCCTCTTGGGACTGATGTAGTCTTGCTTAGTAGTATTAGATGCATTCGCTGCGAGCCTGCATGCCGCCTATGATGTCTTTAGTCTATGTACGAACTATGTGTACCGAACTCTATGCATGACCCCTTTTGTAAGATATGCCGACTACTATGTAGTATCTATCGTGCTCCTTTCATTATGCATGTTTCGTCATGAATGATTCTTGTCCTTGCAAATTTCTCAATGCTGAACTACCCCTATTATATATTAGCAAGATGGTTAGACTAGGTGGTCGTGGTCATGGTGGCAACGCCCCCCCCCCCACCGCCTGAGTACATGGCTGGTATGATCCAACAGCTTGAGATGAATCACCAGTTCATGGAGAATATGATGGCTCAGTTCCCTCGCCCCAATATGAACCAGCAGCTAGCCCAAGTGACTCTGTAGGATTTCATGCGCCTCAACCCAACTGTGTACCGCAGCTCAACTCAGCCTCTGGATGCTGATGACTGGCTCCGTGACATCACCTATGAAATGGAGTCTGCTGATGTAGCCCCTGCCAGCTATGTCACCTTTGCTTCCTTCTTCCTTCAGGGACCCGCAGCTCAATGGTGGGACAACCACACGCATACTCTGCCAGCTGGAACAATCATCACCTGGCCAGACTTCCAAGATGCTTTTCGTGCCCGCTTCATTCCTCAGGGAGTCATGGACCGGAAGAAGCGTGAGTTCCGCAACCTCACCCAAGGCAACAAAACTATTGAAGCTTATCCGCGGGAGTTTCTGGACTTGTCTCGCTATGCTGAAGAGGACATTGCAACTGATGCACGCAGACAGGAGAAGTTCCATGACGGCCTTCAAGCTGACATCAAGCTCGCACTTCTAGTGCACGACTTTACTGATTTCGCCACCTTGGTGAACAAGGCCATCAATGTCGAAACTGGTCTGCAGGAATACCAGAGCTCTCTCAGGCGCAACCGTGGCACGGGCTTATCTTCGGGCCTGCCCTCGCAGAAGCGTAAGATATGGATTCCCAACAGCATGTACCAGCCAACTGCACCTGCCCCAAGGCAGACCTATGCTGCACCTCGTCTGCCTCCTCCACCATCTAGGTAGCCAAGGCTTCCAGCAGCACCACCCCGAGCTCCTGCTCTCGCTCCCAATAATGGTTTGTGCTTCACGTGTGGTCAACCAGGACACCGTGCTAAAGAATGCAACCAGAACCAGAATCAACTGGCCCTTCCAGCAACTGGCCGTGGAAGCAACCAGCCCCGCAACAACAGTGCCAAGTCTTATGGCCGTGTTCATGCCAACCACGTTGATCTCAATGAAGCTCAAGACCAGCCTGCTACTGTGATGGGTACACTCCTCGTAAATTCAGTACCAGCATCCGTTTTATTTGATACAGGTGCATCGCATTCATTCATGTCAGAAGATTTTGCATGCTTGCACGACATTAAATGTGAGGACATGAACGCTTCACTATTAGTGCACACCCCTGTGGGCCAATGCCGGACCTCCATGATTTGCAACGACGTCCCCGTTGAAATCGAAGGACTGGAATTCCTTGTCTCCCCCATTGTACTGAAGTCCTGTAGTATTAATCTCATTCTGGGAATGGATTGGTTGAAAGCGCATACTGCTTCTATAGTTTGCGCCACTAAGACCGTCCATCTGCTACACCCTTCTGATGAAATATTAAGCTACAATGCTCGACTGGTTCAAAATGTCGAGGCGCGGCTTTATGCCTTGAATGCATTGAACGCTGCACCACTCGAGGGCATTGAAAACATTCCTGTCGTTCGTGAATTCCAAGACATCTTTCCTGAAGAACTTCCAGGGATTCCCCCTACTAGAGCTGTCGAATTCATCATCGACTTGAAACCAGGCACCACTCCTATAGCCAAGCGACCCTACAAGATGCCGCCGCATGAACTCATTGAGCTTAAGGAGGAAATCGACAAATCTCTTCGCAGTGGTTTCATTCGCCCAAGTTGCTCTCCT
This sequence comes from Aegilops tauschii subsp. strangulata, assembly GCF_002575655.3. Classification (NCBI taxonomy): domain Eukaryota; kingdom Viridiplantae; phylum Streptophyta; class Magnoliopsida; order Poales; family Poaceae; genus Aegilops; species Aegilops tauschii. Next base: position 107,404,567 of record NC_053038.3, on the reverse strand, counting down.
TGGGGAGCACCTTCTCTCTTTGTTAAGAAGAAGGATGGGACTAACCGATTAGTCCAGGACTACCGTCCTATAAACCAAGCTACCATTCTGAATAAGTATCCTCTTCCTCGGATCAATGATCTGTATGATCAACTGGCTGGTTCATCAGTGTTCTCTAAACTCGACTTGAGGTTGGGTTACCACCAGATCCGTGTTCGTGAAGAGGATATCCCAAAGACCGCCTTCGTGACTCGATATGGTTCATACGAGTACACGGTCATGTCATTCGGCTTAACCAATGCTCCAGCCACCTTCTCTCGTCTGATGAACTATATATTCATGGCGTACCTCAACAAGTTCGTCGTGGTTTATCTGGATGATATACTGGTATTTTCCAAGAACGAAGAAGAACATGTTGAACATCTTCGTCTTGTGCTGGAAAAGCTACGAGAGCATCAGCTATATGCCAAGTTCTCCAAATGTGAATTCTGGCTACCAGAAGTAACCTATCTTGGGCATGTCATCTCTAAGGATGGTATTGCCGTCAACCCTGAACGAGTCCAGGCTATTCTTGATTGGACTCCTCCCAAGAACGTTAAGCAAGTCAGAAGTTTTCTCGGACTCGCCAGCTATTGCCGTCGATTCGTCGAGAACTTCTCCAAGATCGCCAGGCCTCTGACTAACCTGTTGGATAAGGGCGTCAAGTTCCAATGGACAAACAAATGTCAGGAAAGTTTCCAGGCACTCAAAGACAAGTTGACTTCTGCCCCAGTGCTAGCTCCACCTGATACTAAGAAGGACTTCTTCATTTACTGCGACGCTTCCCGTCAAGGATTAGGCTGTGTCCTAATGCAAGACCGCAAAGTGATTGCTTATGCCTCTCGGCAATTGCACCCTCACGAGAGAACTACCCAGTTCACGACCTCGAGCTTGCTGCTGTCATTCATGCGCTAAAATAGTGGCGACATTACCTTCTCGGTAATCATGGCGAGATCTTCACCGACCACCAAAGTCTAAAGTATCTGTTTACTCAGCCAGGCCTGGACCTCCGTCAGCAGAGATGGATGGAGATTGTTGCAGACTTTGACTTGGGTATTTCCTATACGCCAGGCAAGGCTAATGTAATGGTTGATGCCTTGAGCCGCATGTCTTACTGCAACCACCTCCAGGTTTGCAAAGTTCAGCTCTCGCTTGTTGAAGAATTCAGAAAGCTGAACCTCCATATTGTTCCTCCGGGTGCACTCGCTCCCCCTCCTAAGGAGTTTTGCAAGATGAACCTCCGTGTTGTTTCCCAGGGTTCCCTCAATACCCTGGCTGCCGAACCAGATCTCTTGGACTCCATCAAGAGAATACAGGGATATGACTCTGAAGCCCACAAGATTAAGCGCTACCTCGCAGAAGGAAAGCCCTCATTCTTCACTATTGCTGATGATGGCACTTTGTACTTCAAGGGCCGCCTAGTGGTGCCATGTGCAGAGAAAAACCTGGATATGACTCAGATAGTTATGAAAGAAGCTCATGATACGCCTCTATGTATCCATCCTGGTAGTACAAAGATGTACCAAGACATCCGTCAGAGATTCTGGTGGTCTAATATGAAGCAAGACATTGCTCGTTATGTTGCTGAGTGTGACGTTTGCCATCGTATCAAAGCAGAACATCAAAGGCCTGCTGGAACTCTGCAACCTATCTCTATTCCTGAATGGAAATGGGACCATGTTGAAATGGACTTCGTCATTGGATTTCCCAAATCACAGAAAGGTAATGATGCTATTCTTGTCGTCATTGATCGGCTTTCTAAAGTTGCACATTTTCTGGCAGTCAAAGAAACGATCACTGCTAGTCAGCTGGCAACGCTCTATATGTCCAGGATTGTTTCACTCCACGGTATTCCATTGGTTATCAGCTCATACCGTGGCAGCTTATTCACTTCAAGATTCTGGGAAAGTTTCCAAGAAGCTATGGGAACTCATCTGTCATTCAGTACTGCGTTTCAACCTCAGTCGCAAGGGCAAGTTGAACGTGTCAACCAAGTTCTCGAAGACATGCTTCGAGCTTGTGTTATTTCCTTCGGCAAGAAATGGAAGGAATCTCTCCCGTATGCTGAGTTATCTTATAATAATAGTTATCAAGCTAGTCTGAAGATGGCCCCCTTCAAAGTGTTATATGGACGAAAGTGCCGAAACCCTCTGAACTGGTCAAAAATTGGGGAACGTCCACTCTTTGGTCCGGATATTATCCAATATGCCGAAGAACAAGTCCGCATTATTCGCGAGAATCTCAAGACTGCTCAGTCGCGTCAGAAGAGTCAGTATGACCGTAAACATAAAGACATGGTCTATCAACCTAGCGAAAAGGCTTATCTTCGAGTTACACCAATGAAGGGTGCTCACCGCTTCGGGATCAAGGGCAAGCTAGCTCCTCGCTATATTGGCCCATTCACTATTCTGGAAAGGCATGGAAAAGTGGCATATCAACTGGAGCTTCCGCCGAACCTTTCTCAGGTTCACGATGTGTTCCACGTGTCACAACTCCGCCGTTGCTTCAAGGACCCAATCCGAGCAGTGGATCATGAAGTGCTCGAATTGCAGCAGGACCTCTCCTATAAAGAGCATCCGGTCCGCATTCTCGACCAAGCTGAACGCCGCACATGTCAGAAGGCGATCAAGTTCCTCAAGGTCCAGTGGTCGCATCACTTTGAAGATGAAGCCACTTGGGAGCGTGAGGATCGCCTATGTGATGAATACCCCGCACTGTTTCCTTCTACCTCCTAAATCTCGGGACAAGATTTCTTGTAGTGGAGGAGAATTGTAACGCCCGGATAATTAGGCTATAGTAAAACTCTGCTAATGATGCCAAGTCAACTCCGTTACTGTTGCTAATCCCTCGTTAGTTCAAAACCGGTTCAAAATTCAAATTCAAAATATGGCAAAGAACAAAATATTTCAAACTTCTAAACAAAAATGTTCGGTTAGTGCCAAATATTACATAGGTAATTGTTGTGAAGAAGACACATGTTTAGAAAGTGCTAAGGTGTTCTAAAGTAATTAAAAGAGTAAAGTGAAAATAAATAAAAGAAAAAGAAAATACAAACAGAAGAACAAAAAATAAAACAAAGACCCCCCCCCCCCCCGCTGGGCCTCGGCCCAGCCGGCCACTGGGCAAGCCAGGCCGGCCCAGCCGGTGCCCCCATAGCCCCAATCCCCCCGTGACCTAGATCGACCGACACCCCACTTCCCCCCACTCGCACCCCACATTTTCCCCCTCCCCGATCCAGATCTGGATCGGGGGAACGAACCCCCGTCCAGGACGCCGCCTAGACACCACCTGTCGTCGCCCGGAGCTCCACGGGCCTCGCCGGAGCCACCTCGTCATCTACCCCGCCGGCATGCCTCCCCCTACGCACGTCGTCCCCACCCCCCACCTCAAACCCCGCTGCCTTTGCCCAACGAACCCCGGTGAGGACCCCCGCCGCTGCTCTTCTGTCGCGACTGCTGCTTGAGCTGTTGCTCCGCTGCCGTCGCGCATGCCTCGCCTCCTCCCCTGCTCACCGCGCCGACCACCCGTGCCGCCTGCACGCTGCGCGCGCCCCGTGCGCCGCGCCGTGGCCGGCCCCCTCCTGGCCGCGCCGAAGCGCGCGCGCGCCTGCACCCCATGCTCCTCGCCTCGCCCTTGCTGCCTCCCTCCACCGCGGCCTCCCTGCTCCCTTCTCCGCGCCCGCAGCCGCCCGCGGCCCAGCCCCTTGCTCCGCCACCGAGCCTCGCCTCTGCCGCCCGTGTGTGTCGCTCGCCGCCCGCACCCACCGTGCTCGCGCGCCAGCATGCGCCCGCCCGTCGCCGCTCCTGCAACTGCCGCGGCTAGCGGCGTGCCGTCGCCCGACCCCGCCTGCTCGTAGCCCCCTGCTGCACCTGCAACTCACTCGCCGTTCCGCCGTTTACCGCGCCGCGCCTTCGCTCCCGTCCCCGGCGCCACCCCGGCGTGGCCTCGCCGTTGCCGCTGCCGCCCCAGGCTGCCGGCCTTGCCGTGCCCGTGGCCAGCGCCACCCCCTGTCGATCTGGGCATTTGCCCAATCGGGCCGGATGCTTGCGCCCGTAACCCGCGGCGCCCCTGCGCCCACGAACCCGGCGCCCGCTAAGCCCCCCTGCCTATGACACAGGGGCCCACCCCCAGAACGATTTTAAATAAAAAATAAAAATTAATTAATAAAATTAATTAATTAGTAAATTAATTAAGTTAATTAATCATGTTTAATTAATCTAATTGACTAGTTAGGTTAATTAAACAGTAATTAGATTAGCTAAATCCTAATAAACCTAAACAGAGTATGACAGGTGTGTCCCACTGGACCCACACGTTAGTTTGACCAGTCAACACCTATGTTGACTACTGACATCATGATGACATCAGCATGCACCATTCTGGATAATGTTGAAATAAATTAATTAAATAAATTCTAAAAAGGATTTAAAACTTTAGAAAATCATATAAAATAAACCGTAGCTCAGATGAAAATACTTTCTACATGAAGGTTGCTCAGAACGACGAGACGAATCCAGATACGCAGCCCGTTCGTCCGCCACACATCCCTAGCATAGGAAACTCCCAACTTTCCCCCTCCGGTTCATTTGTCCGAAAACGCAAAACACCGGGGAAACTTTCCCGGATGTTTCCCCCCTTCGTCGGTATCACCTACTACCGCGTTAGGGCACACCTAGCAACGCTCATTGTCATGTCATGCATCGTCATGCATATGGTTGCATTATGTTTATTGTTTCTTCCCCCTCTTCTCTCGCTAGACTCCGAGATCGACGCCGCTGCTACCCAGTACGACTACGGTGTTGACGACCCCTCCTTCTCGGCTGAGCTTCCAGGCAAGCCCCCCCCTTGATCACCAGATATCGCATATTCTACTCTCTACTGCTTGCATTAGAGTGGTGTAGCATGTTACCGCTTTCCGTTAATCCTATTCTGCTGCATAGCCTGTCCTTGCTACTACTATTGTTACCTTCACCTGCAATCCAACATGCTTAGTATAGGATGCTAGTATTCCATCTGTGGCCCTACATTCTTGTCCGTCTGCCTTGCTATACTATCGGGCCGTGATCACTCGGGAGGTGATCACGGGTATATACTTATATACTTTACATGATACCTGTGGTGACCAAAGTCGGGTCGGCTCTTGGAGTACCCGCGAGTGGATCTTTGTGGTGGAGCGACAGGGCAGGTTGAGACCACCTAGGCGAGAGGTGGGCCTGGCCCTGGTCGGCGTTCGCGGTTACTTCATAATAACACGCTTAACGAGATCTTGGTATTTGATCTGAGTCTGGCCACTGGCCTATATGCACTAACCAACTACGCGGGAACTGTTATGGGCACTCGGCGTCGTGGTATCAGCCGAAGCCTTCGTGACGTCAGCGACTGAGCGGCGCGCGCCGGATTGGACTGGAACGCCTGCTAGGCTAGGTCTGCTTCCGGCCGCCCACGCAACATGCAGGTGTGCAATGGGCGATAGGCCCAGACCCCTGCGCCATAGGATTTAGACCGGTGTGCTGACCTCTCTGTTGTGCCTAGGTGGGGCTGCGATGTGTTGATCTTCCGAGGCCGGGCATGACCCAGGAAAGTGTGTCCAGCCAAATGGGATCGAGCGTGTTGGGTTATGTGGTGCACCCCTGCAGGGAAGTTTATCTATTCGAATAGCCATGATCTTCGGTAACAGGACGACTTGGAGTTGTACCTTGACCTTATGACAACTAGAACCGTATACTTAATAAAACACACCCTTCCAAGTGCCAGATATAACCCAGTGATCGCTCTCTAACAGGGCGACGAGGAGGGGATCGCCGGGTAGGAGTATGCTATACGATGCTACTTGGTGAACTTACCATCTACTCTCTTCTACATGCTGCAAGATGGAGGTGGCCTGAAGCGTAGTCTTCGATAGGATTAGCTATCCCCCTCTTATTATGGCATTCTGCAGTTCAGTCCACCGATATAGCCCATTTACACAGATACCCATGCATATGAGTGTAGATCCTTGCTTGCGAGTACTTTGGATGAGTACTCACGGTTGCTTTTCTCCCTCTTTTCCCCCTTTCCATTCTACCTGGTTGTCGCAACCAGATGTTGGAGCCCAGGAGCCAGACGCCACCGTCGACGGCGACTCCTACTACACCGGAGGTGCCTACTACTACGTGCAGGCCGCTTACGACGACCAGGAGTAGTTAGGAGGATCCCAGGCAGGAGGCCTGCGCCTCTTTCGATCTGTATCCCAGTTTGTGCTAGCCTTCTTAAGGCAAACTTGTTTATCTTATGTCTGTACTCAGATATTGTTGCTTCCGCTGACTCGTCTATGATTGAGCACTTGTATTCGATCCCTCGAGGCCCCTGGTTTGTATTATGATGCTTGTATGACTTATTTTAATTTTAGAGTTGTGTTGTGATATCTTCCTGATACGTCTCCAACGTATCTATAATTTATGAAGTATTCATGCTATTATATTATCCATCTTGGATGTTTTATGGGCTTTACTATGCACTTTTATATTATTTTTGGGACTAACCTATTCACCCAGAGCCCAGTGCCAGTTCCTGTTTTTTTCCTTGTTTCAGTGTTTTTAAGAAAAGGAATATCAAACGGAGTCGAAACGGAATGAAACCTTCTGGAGAAGTTATTTTTGGAAAGAAAGCAACCCGGGAGACTTGGAGTCCACGTCAAGAAAGCAACGAGGAAGGCACAAGGCAGGGGGCGCGCCCACCCCCCCTGGGCACGCCCTCCACCCTCGTGGGGCCCTCGTGGCTCCCCTGACGTACTTCTTTCTCCTATATATATCCATATACCCTAAAACCTTCGAGGAACAGAATAGATCGGGAGTTCCACCGCCCCAAGCCTTTGTAGCCACCAAAAACCAGTCAGGACCCTGTTCCGGCACCCTGCCGGAGGGGGGAACCTTCACCGGTGGCCATCTTCATCATCCCGGCGCTCTCCATGACGAGGAGGGAGTAGTTCACCCTCGGGGCTGAGGGTATGTACCAGTAGCTATGTGCTTGATCTCTCTCTCTCTCTCGTGTTCTTGAGGTGATTCGATCTTGATGTATCGCGAGCTTTGCTATTATAGTTGGATCTTATGTTGCTTCTCCCCCTCTACTCTCTTGTAAATGATTGAGTTTTCCCTTTGAAGTAATCTTATCGGATTGAGTCTTTAATGATTTGAGAACACTTGATGTATGTCTTGCCGTGCGTATCTGTGGTGACAATGGGATATCACGTGATTCACTTGATGTATGTTTTGGTGATCAACTTGCGGGTTCCGCCCATGAACCTATGCATAGGGGTTGGCACACGTTTTCGTCTTGATTCTCCGGTAGAAATTTTGGGGCACTCTTTGAGGTTCTATGTGTTGGTTGAATAGATGAATCTGAGATTGTGTGATGCATATCGTATAATCATACCCACGGATGCTTGAGGTGACATTGGAGTATCTAGGTGACATTAGGGTTTTGGTTGATTTGTGTCTTAAGGTGTTATTCTAGTATGAACTCTAGGGCTGTTTGTGACACTTATAGGAATAGCCCAACGGATTGATTGGAAAGAATAACTTTGAGGTGGTTTTGTACCCTACCATAATCTCTTCGTTTGTTCTCCACTATTAGTGAATTTGGAGTGACTCTTTGTTGCATGTTGAGGGATAGTTATATGATCCAATTATGTTATTATTGTCGAGAGAACTTGCACTAGTGAAAGTATGAACCCTAGGCCTTGTTTCCTAGCATTGCAATACCATTTACGCTCACTTTTGTCATTAGTTACCTTGCTGTTTTTATATTTTCAGATTACAAAAACCAATATCTACCATCCATATTGCACTTGTATCACCATCTCTTCGCCGAACTAGTGCACCTATACAATTTACCATTGTACTGGGTGTGTTGGGGACACAAGAGACTCTTTGTTATTTGATTGCAGGGGTGTTTGAGAGAGACCATCTTCATCCTACGCCTCCCAACTATTGATAAACCTTAGGTCATCCACTTGAGGGAAATTTGCTACTGTCCTACAAACCTCTGCACTTGGAGGCCCAACAACGTCTACAAGAAGAAGGTTGCGTAGTAGACATCAAGCTCTTTTCTGGTGCCGTTGCCGGGGAGGTTAGTGCTTGAAGGTATATCTTTAGATCTTGCAATCGAATCTTTTTGTTTCTTGTTTTAGCACTAGTTTAGTCTATAAAAGAAAATTACAAAAAAATGGAATTGAGTTTGCCTCATACGCTTCAGCTTTTTAATATCTTTTGTGAGTATGATGGAAAGGAAAATTGTGCCAAAGTGTTAGAAGAAGAATGCATTAAAATGTTTGGCACCAAATCTTTGAATGATGAGCATGATTGCAATGTTGTTAGTATGAATTCCTTGAATATCCATAGTACTAATGATAATTGCACTAGTTATGATGAAAATTTCTCCTATAAACATGTCAATTTTTGTGGAGTGCATTGGGTTTGCAAGTACACACCAAATAGGGAAGATAGATATTGCAAGAGGCATAAGCATTTAGAAACTAAATTGTTGCAAGAAAGGTTAGATGTTTGTGCTGAAAGATTCAATATTTATCGCCATCCTTGTGAACTTTGCAATGAACATGGTCATTTAAAGCTCTAATGCTATTTGTTTCATGATCAAGTCGTGTCCAAAAATTGTGATAACTTGATTACCCTTGAGCATCATAAAGATCTTAGTCTTCTTTTGGGTTATGAAGAAATGAAACATATAACTGAGGGTATTCCAAAATTTAATCTCGATAAATTTCTTGATTTTGATCTAGAGGAAATTTATATGTATTGTGCGGTGAATTGCATTGAGAATCCTTATATTGCCAATTACATAAAGAAAAGAAAGCAAATAGAAGATGAAGAGAATACTAATGAAAGGGAAGAGACTTCCCAATATCCTCCTATTATTTCTTATGATGAATCAGGTAACGGGGAGGAGCTTTCTATTCAACCAATCTCATTAATAAGGAGCTCCAAAAAGAGGATTGAACCCACACATGATGTGGTGAAGAAGAAGAAAAGGAAAATGAAGAGAGGTAAAAAGATATCTCTCCCAAATAATGTTGCTCCTATTATTGTTGTGCCTCATGAAAAGGAATCAATAATTGTGGAAGATGATGCACTTGATGATGATCTCGTTATGCCTATTGCTTGTTGTGATGATTATGATTGGGAAGATAATCATACTTCTTATGATCTTGAAAATATTTTTGGCACTTGATTGGAAGAATATGATAATTGCTATACTATTGGTGTTATCCATACTATTAATGATGAGAGTGATTATGCTTATGATATGAAAAGGCCCAAGCTTGGGGATGCTATGTTTGATGAAGACGATGTTTTTGAGAATATATTTGCTGCAATTAATGTTTGCCCCAAGCTTGGGGAGGCTACGTTTAATGAAGATGATATTTTTAGTCTCCCAAGTTTTGATATGCAAATTTATAATGATGATAGCATGCCTCCTACTTATGATAATTATATTGATGAAAGTGGGTTTGGAAGAGTGTCAACTTTAGGAAGTAATGATCCCACTATTTTGGAGGATGTTGAATCTTATGATATTTATGAAAGTGGATTTGGAGAGTTCATGACTTTATTTAGTGATGTATCCACTATTTCGGAAGAGGTTTCAATTGATTATGATGAGAACAAAGTTGCTACTTATGATGATTATTGTGATGAAACTTATGCTATAAAAAGTAGTGATGATTATACTTAGAAAACTTGTCATGATTATGATTACCCTTTTTCTGAACATTACTTTTTTAATGTGGAGACAATTTTAGTATTCAAGTCTCTTATGATACTCCCACTATTCTGAATGAGAAGAATTTTGCTTATGTGGAGAGTAGTAAAATTTCTATGCAAGTAGACCTCCCCGGCAACGGCGCCAGAAATCCTTCTTGCTACCTCTTGAGCACTGCGTTGGTTTTCCCTTGAAGAGGAAAGGGTGATGCAGCAAAGTAGCGTAAGTATTTCCCTCAGTTTTTGAGAACCAAGGTATCAATCCAATAGGAGGCTACGCGCGAGTCCCTCGCACCTACACAAAACAAATAAATCCTCGCAACCAACGCGATAAGGGGTTGTCAATCCCTACACGGTCACTTACGAGAGTGAGATCTGATAGATATGATAGGATAATATTTTTGGTATTTTTATGATAAAGATGCAAAGTAAAATAAAAGGCAAAGTAAAAAAGCAACGGAAATAACTAAGTGTTGGAAGATTAATATGATGAAGATAGACCCGGGGGCCATAGGTTTCACTAGTGGCTTCTCTCAAGAGCATAAGTATTTTACTGTGGGTGAACAAATTACTGTTGAGCAATTGACAGAATTGAGCATAGTTATGAGAATATCTAGGTATGATCATGTATATAGGCATCACGTCCGAGACAAGTAGACCGACTCCTGCCTGCATCTACTACTATTACTCCACACATCGACCGCTATCCAGCATGCATCTAGAGTATTAAGTTCATAAGAACAGAGTAACGCCTTAAGCAAGATGACATGATGTAGAGGGATAAATTCATGCAATATGATAAAAACCCCATCTTGTTATCCTCGATGGCAACAATACAATACATGCCTTTCTGCCCCTACTGTCACTGGGAAAGGACACCGCAAGATTGAACCCAAAGCTAAGCACTTCTCCCATTGCAAGAAAGATCAATCTAGTAGGCCAAACCAAACTGATAATTCGAAGAGACTTGCAAAGATAACCAATCATACATAAAAGAATTCAGAAGATTCAAATATTGTTCATAGATAAACTTGATCATAAACCCACAATTCATCGGTCTCAACAAACACACCGCAAAAGAAGATTACATCGAATAGATCTCCATGAGAGAGGGGGAGAACATTGTATAGAGATCCAAAAAGAGAGAAGAAGCCATCTAGCTAATAACTATGGACCCGAAGGTCTGAGGTAAACTACTCACACTTCATCGGAGAGGCTATGGTGTTGATGTAGAAGCCCTCCGTGATGGAAGCCCCCTCTGGCGGAGCTCTGGAACAGGCCCCAAGATGGGATCTCGTGGGTACAGAAGGTTGCGGCGGTGGAATTAGGTTTTTGGCTCCGTATCTGATCGTTTGGGGGTACGTAGGTATATATAGGAGGAAGGAGTACGTCGGTGGAGCAACGTGGGGCCCACGAGGGTGGGGGGCGCGCCCCCCTACCTCATGGCTTCCTGGTGGCTTTCTTGACGTAGGGTACAAGTCCTCTGGATCATGTTCGTTCCGAAAATCACGTTCCGGAAGGTTTCATTCCATTTGGACTCCGTTTGATATTCTTTTTCTGCGAAACTCTAAAATAGGCAAAAAATAGCAATTCTGGGATGGGCCTCCGGTTAATAGGTTAGTCCCAAAAATAATATAAAAGTGGATAATAAAGCCCAATAATGTCCAAAACAGAAGATAATATAACATGGAGCAATCAAAAATTATAGATACGTTGGAGACGTATCATGGGCCCATGGGCCGCACAGCCATGTTAGTAAAACAGTTTTCATCGACTAGACTCAACTTCGGCCAAGGAGTGTGGAAGGGGGATTCCTACAGGCAATCGGCTCTGATACCAACTTGTGACGCCCCTGATTCAATCGTACACTAATCATGCACGCAAACGTGTACGATCAAGATCAGGGACTCACAGGAAGATATCACAACACAACTCTAAAACATAAATAAGTCATACAAGCATCATAATACAAGCCAGGGGCCTCGAGGGCTCGAATACAAGTGCTCGATCATAGACGAGTCAGTGGAAGCAACAATATTTGAGAACAGACATAAGTTAAACAAGTTGCCATAAGATGGCTAGCACAAACTGGGATACAGATCGAAAGAGGCGCAGGCCTCCTGCCTGGGATCCTCCTAAACTACTCCTGGTCGTCGTCAGCGGCCTGCATGTAGTAGTAGGCACCTCCGGTGTAGTAGGAGTCATCATCGACGGTGGCGTCTGGCTCCTGGGCTCCAGCATCTGGTTGCAACAACCAGGAAGAAAGGAAAGGGGGGAAAGAGGGAGAAAAGCAACCGTGAGTACTCATCCAAAGTACTCGCAAGCAAGGATCTACACTACATATGCATGGGTATCTATGTAAATGGGCAATATCGGTGGACTGAACTGCAGAATGCCAGAATAAGAGGGGGATAGCTAATCCTATCAAAGACTACGCTTCTGGCAGCCTCCATCTTGCAGCATGTTGAAGAGAGTAGATGGTAAGTTCACCAAGTATCATCGCATAGCATAATCCTACCCGGCGATCCTCCCCTCGTCGCCCTGTGTGAGAGCGATCACCGGGTTATATCTGGCACTTGGAAGGGTGTGTTTTATTAAGTATCCGGTTCTAGTTGTCATAAGGTCAAGGTACAACTCCGGGTCGCCTGTTACCGTGGACACGGCTATTCGAATAGATCAACTTCCCTGCAGGGGTCCACCACATTACCTGACACGCTCGATCCCTCTGGCCGAGCACACTTTCCTGGGTCATGTCCGGCCTCGGGAGATCAACACGTCGCAGCCCTACCTAGGCTCAACGGAGAGGTCAGCACGCCGGTCTAAATCCTATGCGCGCATGGGGTCTGGGCCCATCGCCCATTGCACACCTGCATGTTGCGTACGCGACCGGAAGCAGACCTAGCCCCCTTAATACAAGCGCGGGCTTACGGTCCAATGCGGCGCGCGACGCTCAGTCGCTGACGTCAAAAAGAGCTTCAGCTGATACCATGACGCCGGTTGCCCATATCTTGTCCCACGTGGAGGTTAGTGCGTATAAGGTCAACGACCCAACTTAGATCAAATAACAAGATCTCGTTAAGCGTGTTATTATGAAGTAACCGCGGACGCCAACCAGGGCCAGGCCCACTAATACGTCTCCAACGTATCTATAATTTATGAAGTATTCATGCTATTATATTTGCTTGGATGTTTAATGGGCTTTACTATGCACTTTTATATTATTTTTGGGACTAACCTATTAACCCAGAGCCCAGTGCCAGTTCCTTTTTTTTCCCTTGTTTCAGTGTTTTGAAGAAAAGGAATATCAAACGGAGTCCAAACGGAATGAAACCTTCGGGAGAGTTATTTTTGGAACGGAAGCAATCCAGGAGACTTGGAGTGCACGTCAGGGAAGCAACGACGTGTCCACGAGGCAGGGAGGCGCGCCTACCCCTGGGCGCGCCCCCCACCCTCATGGGCCCCTCGTGGCTCCCCTGACCGACTTCTTTCACCTATATATGTCCATATACCCTAAAAACATCGGGGAACAGAATAGATCGGGAGTTCCGCAGCCGCAAGCCTCTGTAGCCACCAAAAAACCAATCGGGACCCTGTTCCGGCACCCTGCCGGAGGGGGGATCCCTCACCGGTGGCCATCTTCATCATCCCGGCGCTCTCCATGACAAGGAGGGAGTAGTTCACCCGCGGGGCTGAGGGTATGTACCAGTAGCTATGTGTTTGATCTCTCTCTCTCTCGTGTTCTTGAGGTGGTACGATCTTGATGTATCGCGAGCTTTGCTATTATAGTTGGATCTTATGATGTTTCTCCCCCTCTACTCTCTTGCAATGGATTGAGTTTTCCCTTTGAAGTTATCTTATCGGATTGAGTCTTTAAGGATTTGAGAACACTTGATGTATGTCTTGCCGTGGTTATCTGTGGTGACAATGGGATATCACGTGATCCACTTGATGTATGTTTTGGTGATCAACTTGCGGGTTCCGCCCATGAACCTATGCACAACGGTTAGCACACGTTTTCGTCTTGACTCTCCGGTAGAAACTTCGGGGCACTCTTTGAAGTTCTTTGTGTTGGTTGAATAGATGAATCTGAGATTGTGTGATGCATATCGTATAATCATACCCACGGATACTTGAGGTGACATTGGAGTATCTAGGTGACATTATGGTTTTGGTTCATTTGTCTCTTAAGGTGTTATTCTAGTATGAACTCTAGGATAGATCGAACGGAAAGAATAGCTTCGTGTTATTTTACTACGGACTCTTGAATAGATCGATCAGAAAGAATAACTTGAGGTGGTTTCGTACCCTACAATAATCTCTTCGTTTGTTCTCCGCTATTAGTGACTTTGGAGTGACTCTTTGTTGCATGTTCAGGGATAGTTATATGATCCAATTATGTTATTATTGTTGAGAGAACTTGCACTAGTGAAAGTATGAACCCTAGGCCTTGTTTCCTAGCATTGCAATACCGTTTGTGCTCACTTTTATCATTAGTTACCTTGTTGTTTTTATATATTCAGATTACAAAAACCTATATCTACCATCCATATTGCACTTGTATCACCATCTCTTCGCCGAACTAGTGCACCTATACAATTTACCATTGTATTGGGTGTGTTGGGGACACAAGAGACTCTTTGTTATTTGGTTGCAGGGTTGCTTGAGAGAGACCATCTTCATCCTACGCCTCCCACGGATTGATAAACCTTAGGTCATCCACTTGAGGGAAATTTGCTACTGTCCTACAAACCTCTGCACTTGGAGGCCCAACAATGTCTACAAAAAGAAGGTTGTGTAGTAGACATCAAGCTCTATTCTGGCTCCGTTGCCGGGGAGGCTAGGTAAGGGGCACTCACACCCCGTCAACTAAGCTCTTTTCTGGCGCCGTTGCCGGGGAGGTGAGTGCTTGAAGGTATATATTTAGATCTTGCAATCGAATCTTTTAGTTTCTTGAAGGTATAGCTTGTGGCTGCACACGGAAGTTTCTAGCATGAATAATCTCATGATCCCTTTGAGCCTGGGTGGCAGTCCATAGGATAATCTCACGGGTACTCCGGGATATCCAAAAATACAGGCAACACTGGGTTCCCCAGGTGCCTCAATCCACCCAGATGTGAATTAAAGTAACCACCTTAAGTTGAACCATTAATTAACATCCTCACATCTGTCATGTAAATTCACTCAAACCCAATCCACCTCTACGAGCATAGCAATATAAGCAAACGTAGAAGTAACTCCCAACGGTTTGATAATAAATAGGGCAATAGGTACTACCTCATCTACTTCCCAAAACCCACATATTAAACAATTCCTAACCATGCAATAGTTTGAGGGTTGATCTAATGCAATAAAACTGGGTGGTAAAGAGGTATGATCAAAGTGTTACTTGCCTTGCTGATGATCCGTGAAACCTAGAGACTCGTAGTAGCACGCTTCGCACTCCAGGTACTCTATCGCAAACAAACAATACATACATAAGCAATCAAGCAAGGGTGCAGGGGTAAAACTCAAAATAAGAGATCTAACCAGAAAGTTCAACTTAAGAACTCTGGTTTGCAAAAAGAATCAAATCGAACGAAGCAAAGAAACTCAAACGGCGAAAGAAACAAGCTTCGTTTACTAATCTGGACCTAAGTCAAATTTTACAGTAGCAAAAACTTGTTTAAGTTGGTTAAACAGAAAGAGGATTTAGAGACGAAACTCTAGGCGCTTGAATCGCCTGATTCCGATAAACGAGCGAAAAGTTATACTAAAACGTAAATCGGATCAGAAATCGCGATCGAAAATAATCGTGAAAATTCCAACAAAAAGAAAAACTAACGAACAGGCTAACGAACGAACGTTCGCTGTCTGCGGCTAAACGACGAAAACCGTTCGTTAAAACGAACATACGGACGAACGTCCGCAAAATAAATAAACCAAAAAAAACTAAACCGATCTATATATATATAAAACAACTGCGGGTTTAAAAAAAAAGACCGATCGGTTTTCCGAGAAAGACCGGCGGCGGCGGCTACCTCGGGTCCGGCGAGGCGCAGGACAGCGACGGCTCCGGCGAGGTCAGCGTCGGGCGGCGGGGCGGCGGTGAGGGCGGGCGGCGGAACGGCGACGGCGGCGGCTCCTTGGCTCGGGGTGGGGAGAGGTGGCGGCGGGGCGGGGTACTTAAAGGGGGCGGGGGGCGTCCGACTTGGGGGAGGGGGCACCCCCGGGCGGCGGCGGCGGCGCTGACCCGGACTCCGGCGGGAGTCCGGCTCGGCCACGCTCGCGCGAGGCGGCGCGGGTAGGTGGGCCGGCTGGGCCTTCGGCCCAGTTCGGTCCGCGGGCAATTTAAAAAAAAACAATTCCGCCGAAACTTAAATAAATCCTAGAAAAATAAATAAGAATCTAAAAATGCCAAAACAAATTTTCTTCGTCTAAATAAAATATTTAGAACAAGATGAACATTATCTTGGCCCTAAAATGCAATTTTTGAAAACGTGCAATTTTTCCAATTCAAATAAAATTGCAATAAACTCCAAATAAAATACAAAAAATTATTTTAATATTTTCCCTCTAATATTTCATTTATTTTGGAGAAGTCATTTTATCCCCTCTCATATCTTTTAATATGAAATATTTTCAGAGAGAAAATAATTAAAACAAATGATCCTTGTTTCGATATTTGATAAAATTCAAATACGAAAATCGTGAAATCTCCAACTTTCTCCGTGGGTCCTTGAGTTGCGTGGAATTTCTAGGATCGCAAAACAAAATGCAATAAAATATGTTATGCATGATGATCTAATGTATAACATTCCAAATTGAAAATTTGGGATGTTACAAACCTACCCCCCTTAAGATGAATCTCGCCCTCGAGATTCGGGTTGGCTAGAAAATAGGTGAGGGTGGTCCTTCCGTAGATTTTCCTCTCGCTCCCAGGTGGCTTCATCCTAGGTATGGTGACTCCACTGAACTTTGCAAAACTTGATAACCTTGCTGCGGGTGACCCTGCTGGCAAACTCAAGAATCTTAAATGGTTTCTCCTCGTAGGTCAGATCGCTATCCAACTGAATCGCTTCCAGGGGCATTGTATCTCTCTGAGGAATATCAGCCATCTTTGCGTGGCACTTCTTCAACTGAGAAACATGGAACACATCGTGAATTCCTGACAATCCTTCGGGCAATTCCAACTTGTAAGCAACTTCTCCCATACGCTCCAAAACTTTGTATGGTCCCACAAAACGTGGTGCTGACTTTCCCTTAACTCCAAAACGCTTAACTCCTCGAAGTGGGGAGACACAAAGATAAACTCTGTCTCCGACTTCGTAAACTGTCTCCTTGCGTTTAGAAT
Organism: Aegilops tauschii subsp. strangulata; assembly: GCF_002575655.3. NCBI lineage: Eukaryota > Viridiplantae > Streptophyta > Magnoliopsida > Poales > Poaceae > Aegilops > Aegilops tauschii. Next base: position 107,387,464 of record NC_053038.3, on the reverse strand, counting down.
CCGCATAACTCTTCTGCCTGGACTGGGCTACCTTGAGCCTATCGCGAATCAGCTTAATCTTCTCTTCAGACTCTTTAATCAAATCTGGTCCAAACAACTAACGGTCTCCAACTTCGTCCCACAACAACGGTGTCCTGCATCTCCTTCCGTACAAAGCTTCGAAAGGGGCCATCTTCAAACTGGATTGGTAGCTATTGTTGTAAGAAAACTCCGCATACGGTAAATTATCATCCCAACTGGATCCATAATCTAGGGCACAAGCTCTCAGCATGTCCTCCAAAATCTGATTGACTCTCTCGGTCTGTCCGTGTGTCTGTGGATGAAAGGCTGTACTGAACTCTAGCCTGGTACCCAAAGTCTCGTGCAACTGATGCAAGAACTTTGAGGTAAACTGGGTTCCTCTATTTGATACAATGGTCCTCGGAACTCCATGCAGACATACGATCCTGGTCATGTATATCTTTGCCAACTTAGCACTGGTATAAGTGGTCTTTACTGGGATGAAATGAGCTACCTTCATCAAACGATCGACTACAACCCATATCGAGTCATAGCCTGAACGAGTCCTAGGCAATCCCATGATAAAATCCATGCTTAGCTTATCCCACTTCCATTCGGATATCGGCAATGGTTATAGCAATCCTGCTGGCTTCTGATGCTCTGCCTTCACTCTCTGACATACATCACAAACTGCTATGTACTCCGCAATATCCTTCTTCATTCCGGTCCACCAGAAACTATCCTTTAAATCCAGGTACATCTTGGTATTTCCTGGGTGAATTGAATACGGCGAATCATGGGCCTCTTGCAAGATCAACTTCCTGATCTCCGAATCATTGGGCACATAAACGCAGTCCTCAAACCATAAGGTATCGTGCTCATCCTCATGAAATCCCTGGCTTTTCCTTTACTCATCCTTTCCTTTATCTCGGCAATCTCCTTGTCTGTCTTCTGAGCTTCTCTGATCTTATCCATCAAAGTAGACTGAATCTCCAATGCTGCTACAAAGCCTCTTGGAACTATTTCCAAACATAGTTCACGAAGATCTTCTTCTAACTCCTTGAGTAACCCTCCGGTCATGAGTGTGTTGACATGGCTCTTGCAGCTCAACGCATCAGCTACTACGTTAGCCTTCCCTGGGTGATAATGCAATCTCATATCATAATCCTTAATGAGCTCCAACCATCTCCTTTGCCTGAGATTCAACTCCTTCTCCGTGAAAATGTACTTCAAACTCTTGTGATCCGTGTACACCTCACAATGGTTTCCGATGAGAAAATGTCTCCATGTCTTCAACGCATGCACTACGGCTGCTAACTCCAAATCATGTGTAGCATAATTCAACTCATGGGGTTTAAGGTGTCGGGAGGCATATGAAACAACTCTTCCCTCCTGCATTAGCACGGCTCCAAGTCCTCAACGTGAAGCGTCGCAATACACTTCATAATCTTTGCGTTGATCTAGTAGAATCAAAACTGGTGATGTAACCAAGTGTCTTTTCAACTCCTGAAAACTGGCCTCACATTCCTCAGTCCAATTGAATTTGGTGTCCTTCTTCAACAATTCCGTCATAGGCTTTGCAATCTTCGAGAAATTCTCAATGAATCTCCGGTAGTATCCTGCGAGTCCAAGGAAACTCCGGATCTCTCCAACTGACGTGGGTGATTCCCAATTTGTCACAGTGTTAACCTTGGTGGTATCTACTCCTATTCCTTCTCCGGATATAACATGTCCAAGGAATCCAACTTCCTTTAACCAAAACTCGCACTTGCTGAACTTGGCATATAACTGATGTTCTCTGAGCTTTCCAAGTACCAAACACAAATGCTCCTTATGCTCTTCTTCATTCTTCGAATAGACCAGAATATCATCAATGAACACTACGACGAACTTATCCAAAAACTCCATAAACACTTTGTTCATCATGTTCATGAAATAGGCAGGTGCGTTAGTCAGGCCAAATGACATAACGGTGTACTCATATAGCCCATACCTTGCGGTAAAAGCTGTCTTGGGTATATCCTGTTCTCGAATCTTCAACTGGTTGTATCCTGATTGCAAATCAATCTTGGAAAATACTTTAGCTCCTTGTAGTCAGTCAAACAGATCATTGATCATCGGCAGTGGGTACTTGTTCTTGATTGTTACTTCATTCAATCCATGATAATCAACAACCATCCTCAATGATCCATCTTTCTTCTCCACTAGAAGTAATGGTGATCCCCAAGGTGACGAACTTGGGCGGATATATCCTTTATCCAGTAACTCCTTAATATGATTCTTAATTTCTTCCAAATCCTTAGCGGGCATCCTATACGGTCACTTGATATCGGCCTGTGCCTGGCAAAAGCTCAATCAAAAACTCAATGTCTCTATCCGGTGGCATGCCTGGCAACTCCTCCGGAAATACGTCAGGGAAATCCTTCACCACTGGCACTTCCTCCTGTACAACTCCGGATAAGGAATTCACTTGAGTCCTCTTCGGCACATGCCGGGATACATACGTAATCCTTCTTCCTTCTGGGGTAGTAAGCAAGATCGTCTTACTGGCGCAATCTATGTTTCCTCCATACATCGATAGCCAATCCATTCCCAAAATCACATCCAAACCTTGCGACTCCAAAACTATTAGGTCTGAGGGGAAAACATGCCTACCTATGGCCAATGGCATCTGAAAACATCCTTGGCTTGCCATATACTCTGGTCCCGGCGAGGTTACTAACATAGGTGTTCTAAGAACTTTGGTGGGTAACTTATACTTATCCACAAATCCCCTTGATATGTATGAATGTGATGCACCAGTATCAAAAAGAACGATTGCAGTAAATGACTTAACCAAAAACTTACCTATTACTGCATCAGGCTGTGCTTCAACCTCCTCCACGTTAACGTGGTTCACCTGTTCCCTGTTGAAAGGGTTCGGCTTCTTCCCCGAGCTTCCATTGCCATTTCCATTCTTAGCTTCCGGACATTCAGTTGCATAATGTCCAGTCTTCTGGCACTTGAAACAAGTAATGTGGCTCAGATCCCTCTTGGCTGGGGTTGATGGGTTGGTACGGTTCTGTCTGTTGCTTCCTCCGTTCCCATTGCCATTCTTGGGGCCACTATGATTGTGCGAGCTCCCTCCATTGTGATTGTGACCTCTGTGGTTATGCTGAAGGTGTCCTCCCGAGTTTGGGATAAAACGAGGCTTCTGATGAGCTCCTGTACTATACTTTCCTTGTCCATACTTCCTCTTACGGCTCTCAATCTGCTGCTGCTTCCCTTCAATCATGAGAGCTCTGTCTACCAACTCCTGGTAGTTGTTAAAAGTTGCCACCATCAACTGCATGCTCAGCTCATCATTCAGTCCTTCCAGAAACTTCTCCTGCTTAGCTGCATCCGTAGCAACGACATCTGGGGCATAACGTGCTAACTTACTGAAATCCTCCACGTATTGGCCAACGGTACGTCCTCCTTGGCGTAAGTTGCGAAACTCACGCTTCTTCATGGCCATAGCTCCTGCTGAAACATGGGTAGTACGGAAAGCTTGCTGAAACTGGTCCCATGTGACAGTGTCAATGGGGTGAGTGGCTGTGTAATTCTCCCACCATGATGCTGCGGGTCCATCAAGCTGATGTGCGGCAAAACGCACTCTCTCCGCATCTGTGCATCCTGCAGTGGTCAACTCCCTATCAATCTTGCGAAGCCAATCATCTGCAACAATCGGCTCGGTGCTACTGGAGAACACCGGCGGATTCAGCCTAAGAAAACGGGCTAAGTGATCAACAGGTGGTGGTGGTGGTGGGTTGTTGTTGTTGTTGTTGTTGTTGCCTTGGTTCTGAACTAGCACTTGCATCAGGGCATTCTGCTGCTGAATCAACGAGTGATCTCCGGTGGGAAAACAATCCGGTGTCGTGTCTCGGAGGCATCTGATGGGTTTAGAAAAGATGAGAAAATAGGATAGAATGAGATCTAGAGGGAAAACACTACCCATATGCACATGAGACAAACACAATCATATCACTCCAATCAATTCAAACAAGGCATACAATCGATCTAACTATCGTTACAAAGTGCTTGGACTATACTATATACATGGGGAAAATACTACTACTAATTTGGTGGTCTACTAGAAAAATTGATCGGTCGAAGACTCCATGATATCTGCTCCGGATTCATCAACATAGTCATCATCGCTATGGTCAGGGTCCGAGTCGGTGTCGTCGATGATGATGCAGTTCTCCGGGCAAGTAGAATCGTCATCTTCTCCTCATGGCGCAGGGTCTCCCATGAAAACTCCTAGCTTCTTTGTCAGGTCACCATTCTTCTCCACTAGTGCAACGATTTCCTCCATATAATCCTCGCGTGTAGCCTTGAGTTCTTCCTCCAGTTCCATGATCCTTGTCATTGCTTTCTTCAAATCTATCGTGCCTGCGCACATCTGGTTCTCCTAGCGACGAATGTGCTGGTTTAACTCCTAAATGAAAGCTGCAATAGATCTATCCTTCCTGGTGCTGATCATCTCCCATTGCTCGTCTCGGTGCCCACAAATCTGATAGATAGTATCCTTGAGATCATTGCGGTACACTTCTCCAATGCGTCCCATGGTGATGTGGGCTGCCATGCTCTTTCCTAGACTCCAGGTTGGTGCATCAAAGGAAAACTCTATGGGCTCAGTGACTGGCATGAACGTCCTTCCTGGAACTTGAACTTGAATCATCCAACGCTCCTCTTCTAGTAGTGTGGCATTGTAGGTCCCAGTGAAGCTTGGTATTCTGATGTTCAGGTACCTAGTAACTTCCTTCAAGTGTCGCCCAAAAGGTGTATCCTCATCCGGTTGTGCAAACTTGTTCCTTGCATCCGCCATCCTAAAAGAGTGGAAGAAAGGAGAGGAGTCATAAATGAGAAGAGAGTAGTGATCTAGGGCTTTAGCTTAGTGGTCGTGTCCTACAGTCAGCGTGTGCTCTGATACCATCTTGTAGCGACCAGACCTCAAACAGTCCAGTCTCTGTGCATTAGTGTCATCCCTGGATCGGTAATGCTGACACGCACAGTACTTGAAGGATTTATAACAGAGTAGCAATCACACACTAATTACATCGAATAGTCTCAAGAGAGTACTTATTACAATAAATATGGCTTAAGGCCATCTAAATACGATAACAGCGGAAGGCTTGGAAGATAAAGTGAGTCCATCAACTCCAACGGCATCACTGAGTATAAGACCACGACCTATGGCACCTTACTCGTCGTCTGAGAAGTCTGCAACATGAACGTTGTAGCCCGAAAACGGGTCAGCACATGGAATATGCTGGCAAAGTAACACATAGAGAGTAATGAACGGAATAATGCTATCTCTACATGCATATATGGCTGGTGGAAAGCTCTATGGTTACAGTTTTGCGAAAAGCCAATTTTTCCCTACAACAAAGAAATAAAATTTTATTTAACTATCATGGTGGTTGTTAAACATTGAGAAGGTACCTCCAACTCAATCCCAATTAAGAACGTGATTAACCCAATCAAATTAAATTAAGTAACATGATGATGAGATTCACATGATAATCCAAGAACTAGATACTCAAGATGTCCATAACCGGGGACACGGCTAACCATGATTAGTTTGTACACTCTGCAGAGGTTTGCGCACTTTTCCCCACAAGACTCGATCTCCTCCGTTTGATTTCTCGCACTACATGGTGTTTGAGAAACGGATGACCGAGACACAGTCTTTCAGAAACAACAACTCTTTACTCCGGATGGACAGTTACACCTACTTTCCCCTAGATCTGCTAGCCCACCACTGAAAGAGGTCATGCAACCTACTCAACTATGCTAGAGCCCATAATAGCTTGTGGCTGCACACGGAAGTTTCTAGCATGAATAATCTCATGATCCCTTTGAGCCTGGGTGGCGGTCCATAGGATAATCTCACGGGTACTCCGGGATATACAAAAATACAGGCAACACTGGATTCCCTAGGTGCCTCAATCCACTCAGATGTGAATTAAGGTAACCACCTTAAGTTGAACCATTAATTAGCATCCTCACATCTGTCATGGAAATTCACTCAAACCCAATCCACGTCTACGAGCATAGCAATATAAGCAAACATAGAAGTAACTCCCAACGGTTTGATAATAAACAGGGCAATAGGTACTACCTCATCTACTTCCCAAAACCCACATATTAAACAGTTCCTAACCATGCAATAGTTTGAGGGTTGATCTAATGCAATAAAAATAGGTGGTAAAGAGGTATGATCAAAGTGTTACTTGCCTTGCTGATGATCCGTGAAACCTAGAGACTCGTAGTAGCACGTGTCACACTCCGGGTACTCTATCGCAAACAAACAATACATACATAAGCAATCAAGAAAGGGTGCACGGGTAAACTCAAAATAAGAGATCTAACCAGAAAGTTCAACTTAAGAACTCCGGTTTGCAAAAAGAATCAAATCGAACGAAGCAACGAAACTCAAACGGCGAAAGAAACAAGCTTCGTTTACTAATCTGGACCTAAGCCAAATTTTACAGTAGCAAATACTTGTTTAAGTTTGCTAAACAGAAAGAGGGTTTCGAGACGAAACTCTAGGCGCTTGAATCGCCTGATTCCGATAAACGAGCGAAAAGTTATACTAAAACGTAAATCGGATCACAAATCGCGATCGAAAATAATCGCGAAAATTCCAAGAAAAAGAAAAACTGACGAACAAGCGAACGAACGTTCGCTGTCTGCGGCTAAACGACGAAAACCGTTTGTTAAAACGAACGTACGGACGGACGTCCGCAAAATAAATAAACCGAAAAAAACTAAACCGATCTATATATATAAAAAACAACCGCAGGTTTTAAAAAAAAAGACCGATCGGTTTTCCGGGAAAGACCGGCGGCGGCGGCTACCTCGGGTCCGGCGGGATTCCGGCGAGGCTTGGGACAGCGGCGGCGGGCTCGGCGGGGTCGGCGTCGGGCGGCGAGGCGGCGGTGAGGGCGGGCGGCGGCGGCTCCTTGACTCGGGGTGGGGAGAGGTGGCGGCGGGGCGGGGTACTTAAAGGGGTTGGGGGGCGTCTGACTTGGGGGAGGGGGCACCCCCGGGCGGCGGCGACGGCGCTGACCCGAACTCCGGCGGGAGTCCGGCTCAGCCACGCTCGGGCGAGGCGGCGCGGGCAGGTTGGCCCGCTGGGCCTTCGGCCGAGTTCGGTCCGCGGGCAATTTTTTTTTTCAAAACAATTCCGCCGAAACTTAAATAAATCCTAGAAAAATAAATAAAAATCTAAAAATGCCAAAACAAATTTTCTCCGTCTAAATAAAATATTTAGAACAAGATGAACGTTATCTTGGCCCTAAAATGCAATTTTTGAAAACATGCAATTTTTCTAATTCAAATAAAATTGCAATAAACTCCAAATAATATACAAAAAAAATATTTTTAATATTTTCCCTCTAATATTTCACTTATTTTGGAGAAGTCATTTTATCCCCTCTCATATCTTTTAATATGAAATATTTTCAGAGAGAAAATAATTAAAACAAATGATCCTTGTTTCGATATTTGATAAAATTCAAATACGAAAATCGTGAAATCCCCAACTCTCTCCGTGGGTCCTTCAGTTGCGTGGGATTTCTAGGACCGCAGAACAAAATGCAATAAAATATGTTATGCATGATGATCTAATGTATAACATTCCAAATTGAAAATTTGGGATGTTACACCCTCGCATTAAGATTTTGTGCATCCAACTATAAAAGCGCATGTCAACCTCTGCTTCCCTCTGCGAAGGGCCTATCTTTTACTTTTATGCCAGAGTCATGGTGATCTTCACCTTTCCTTTTTTTCATTTTATCCTTTGGCAAGCACCTCGTGTTGGAAAGATTCTGATATATATATCCAATTGGATGTAAGGCATCATGAACTATTATTGTTGACATTACCCTTGAGGTAAAAGGTTGGGAGGCGAATCTATAAGCCCCTATCTTTCTCTGGGTCTGATTAAAACTTTGAACCCATAAATATCGCGTGAGTGTTAGCAATTGTGAAAGACTAAATGATAGTTGAGTATGTGGAGTTTGCTAAATCAAAGCTCTGACATAGACTCTTCCTGAAAATAAGATGAATTATAATTGTTTGATGACTAATAACACGGTTTGTTAGTTCAAGAAAGTTTATGATCTATACTTTAACATGTGAATAGTTTGTTACTTGATCATGCAAAGTTCTATGAGTTGAGCTACTGTTATGACATATAATGATGCTAGAAAAGGTGATTGAAATTATCATTGATCAAACTTATGCACCTGCTAGCATTCACACTTCATAAATTCTTTCTTTTATCATTTACCTACTCAAGGACGAGCAGGAACTAAGCTTGGGGATGCTGATACGCCTCCAACGTATCTATAATTTATGAAGTATTCATGCTATTATATTATCCATCTTGGATGTTTAATGGGCTTTACTACGCACTTTTATATTATTTTTGGGACTAACCTATTAACCCAGAGCCCAGCCAGTTCTTGTTTTTTCCCTTGTTTCAGTGTTTCGAAGAAAAGGAATATCAAACGGAGTCCAAACGGAATGAAACCTTCGGGAGAGTTATTTTTGGAACGAAAGCAATCCAGGAGACTTGGAGTGCACGTCAGGGAAGCAACGAGCTGTCCACGAGGCAGGGAGGCGCGCCCCCACCCTCATGGGCCCCTCGTGGCTCCCCTGACCGACTTCTTTCGCCTATATATGTCCATATACCCTAAAAACATCGGGGAACAGAATAGATCGGGAGTTCCGCCGTCGCAAGCCTCTGTAGCCACCAAAAAACGAATCAGGACCCTGTTCCGGCACCTTGCCGTAGGGGGGATCCCTCACCGGTGGCCATCTTCATCATCCCGGCGCTCTCCATGACGAGGAGGGAGTAGTTCACCCTCGGGGCTGAGGGTATGTACCTGTAGCTATGTGTTTGATCTCTCTCTCGTGTTCTTAAGGTGGTACGATCTTGATGTATCGCGAGCTTTGCTATTATAGTTGGATCTTATGATGTTTCTCCCCCTCTAATCTCTTGTAATGGATTGAGTTTTCCCTTTGAAGTTATCTTATTGGATTGAGTCTTTAAGGATTTGAGAACACTTGATGTATGTCTTGTCGTGCTTATCTGTGGTGACAATGGGATATCACGTGATCCACTTGATGTATGTTTTGGTGATCAACTTGCGGGTTCCGCCCATGAACCTATGCATAGGGGTCGGCACATGTTTTCGTCTTGACTCTCCGGTTGAAACTTTGGGGCACTCTTTGAAGTTCTTTGTGTTGGTTGAATAGATGAATCTGAGATTGTGTGATGCATATCGTATAATCGTACCCACGGATACTTGAGGTGACATTGGAATATCTAGGTGACATTAGGGTTTTGGTTGATTTGTGTCTTAGGGTGTTATTCTAGTATGAACTCTAGGATAGATCGAACGGAAAGAATAGCTTCGTGTTATTTTACTACGGACTCTTGAATAGATCGATCAGAAAGAATAACTTTGAGGTGGTTTCGTACCCTACAATAATCTCTTCGTTTGTTCTCCGCTATTAGTGACTTTGGAGTGACTCTTTGTTGCATGTTCAGGGATAGTTATATGATCCAATTATGTTATTATTGTTGAGAGAACTTGCACTAGTAAAGTATGAACCCTAGGCCTTGTTTCCTAGCATTGCAATATCGGTTGTGCTCACTTTTATCATTAGTTACCTTGCTCTTTTTATATTTTCATATTACAAAAACCTATATCTACCATCCATATTGCACTTGTATCACCATCTCTTCGCCGAACTAGTGCACCTATACAATTAACCATTGTATTAGGTGTGTTGGGGACACAAGAGACTCTTTGTTATTTGGTTGCAGGGTTGCTTGAGAGAGACCATCTTCATCCTACGCCTCCCACGGATTGATAAACCTTAGGTCATTCACTTGAGGGAAATTTGCTACTGTCCTACAAACCTCTGCACATGGAGGCCCAACAACGTCTACAAGAAGAAGGTTGTGTAGTAGACATCACCCACCTCTCTCCTAGGTGGTCTCAACCTGCCCTGTCGCTCTGCCACAAAGTAACAGTCGGGGGCCGTCGGGAACTCAGGCCCACCACTACCTGGATGGAGCCACCTGTCCTTTCAGCCCCCACATCGGAATCACATGCGGGTACTCAACGAGCAGACCCGACTTTAGTCACCACCTGTATAGTATGTATGTATATATGTATATACCCGTGATCACCTCCCGAGTGATCACGGCCAGATAGTATAGCATTGCAGACGGACATGAATGTAGGGCCACTGATGGAATACTAGCATCCTATACTAAGCATTTAGGATTGCAGGTAAGGGTAACAACGGTAGCAACAATGACAGACTATGCATTAGAATAGGATTAACGGAAAGCAGTAACATGCTACACTACTCTAATGTAAGCAGTAGAGAGAAGAATAGGCGATATCTGGTGATCAAGGGGGGGGCTTGCCTGGAAGCTCAGCCGAGGAGGGGTCGTCAGCACCGTAGTCGTACTGGGTAGCAGCGGCGTCGGTCTCGGTGTCTAGCGAGAGAAGAGGGGGAAGAAACAATAAATATAAAGCAAACATATGCGTGACGATGCATGACATGACAATGCGCGGCGCTAGGCGTGCCCTAACGCGGTAGGAGGTGATACCGGTGAAGGGGGGAAACATCCGGGAAAGTATCCCCGGCGTTTCGCGTTTTCGGACAAATAAACTGGAGGGGGGAAGTTGCGTGTTTGCTATGCTAGGGATGTGTTGCGGACGAACGGGCTGCATATCCAGAATCGTCTCGTCGTTCTGAGCAACTTTCATGTACAAAGTTTTCCATCCGAGCTACGGTTTATTTTACATTAATTTTAAAATATTTAATCATTTTTAGAATTTATTTAATTATTTTAATTCAACATTATCCAGACTAGCGTATGCTGACGTCGGCATGACGACAGCAGTCAACAGGGCGTTAACTGGGTCAAACTGACGTGTGGGTCCCGCATGTCATTGGCTGTTAACTAACTAACCAGGTTAATTAGTTTAGTTAACAGATTAGTTAAATTAATTAATAGTAGTTAATTAGGTTAATTAAACACAATTGATTAAATTAATTAATTTAGTTAACTAACTAATTAATTATATTTTTATTTTTATTTTAATTTCTTTTTGTAATCTCCTTTTTTTATAAAACTGTTCTAGGGCGGGCCCCCATGTCATAGGCCAGGGGCCTTAACGGGCGCTGGGCGGCTCGAGCGGGCGCTCGCCCAATCCAGCCGCGGGGCAGGGCAACGGCGCCAACGCCAGGGGGCGGAGTGGGGGAGGCGGAGCGGTTGGGGGCGGCGGAGGACGCAGGACGACGAGCAGCGACAGAAGACGGGGGGTCCACAGCCGGCGGACGCTGACAGCAAGCGGCGTCCGCGAGCGGGCTCGGCCACGGCAAGGAGGCAGGGGCGGTCGCCGGTGGCGGCAGCGCTGCAGCAAGGGCAGCAGTAGGCGCGACGGGCGTCGGGGAGCAGCAGCACGGGAGCAACCGTGGCGGAGCAGGGGGTAGCTGTTGGGTAACGTAGCAATAATTCAAAATTTTCCTATGTGTCACCAAGATCAATCTAGGAGATGCTAGCAACGAGAGAGAGGGAGTGCATCTTCATACCCTTGAAGATCGCTAAGCGGAAGCGTTACAAGAACGCGGTTGATGGAGTCGTACTCGCAGCGATTCAAATCGCGGAAGATCCGATCTAGCGCCGAACGGACGGCGCCTCCGCGTTCAACACACGTACAGCCCGGGGACGTCTCCTCCTTCTTGATCCAGCAAGGGGAGAGAAGAAGTTGAGGGAGAACTCCAGCAGCACGACGGCGTGGTGGCAATGGAGCTCATGGTTTTCCGGCAGAGCTTCCTAAGCACTACGGAGGAGGAGGAGGTGTATGAGGAGGGAGGGCTGCGCCAGGGAAGAGGTGCGGCTGCCCTCCCACCCCTCCACTATATATAGGGGCAAGGGGAGAGGGGAAGGCGCCCTAGGGTTTCCCCTAGGGGCGGCGGCCAAGCAGATTGGATCTCCCTAGGGAAAATCCTAGGGAGACCTGCCCCCCAAGCCAAGCAGGTGGAGGCTTGCCTCCCAAGCCAGGTGGAGGCGCCCCACCTCCCCAAGTAACGTGGGAAAGGGTGTGGGGGGCGCACCACCCCTTAGTGGGCTGGTTTGCCCCTTCCCCTTTGGCCCATGAGGCCCTCCAACACTTGCCGGGGCTCCCGAAACACCTTTCGGTCATGCTGGCCATAGCCTGGTACCCCCGGAACACTTCCGGGCTCCAATACCCTTCGTCCAATATATCGATCTTCACCGCCGGACCATTCTGGAACTCCTTGTGATGTCCGGGATCTCATCCGGGACTCCGAACAACCTTCGGTAACCACATACTATTTCCCATAACAACTCTAGCGTCACCGAACCTTAAGTGTGTAGACCCTATGGGTTCGGGAACCATGCAGACATGACCGAGACACCTCTCCGGCCAATAACCAAATAGCGGGATCTGGATACACTACTGGAATCAGCTAATTTGCCATCTGCCAGCTCTTTGCCGTCTACTAGCAGATGGCAAAGAAGGTCTTTGCCATCAGCTACCCAAAAGCAGACGACAAAGAAATGGCAGACGGCAAAACAGGCCTTTGCCATCAGTCACTTCTTTGCCGTCAGCTGACGGACGGCAAAGAATCTTTGCCATCAGCTGGCGGACGGCAAAGAGAGAGGTGGCCCCCCACTAACGAGCCGTTTACGAAAAAAATGCCCCCTCTTTGCCGTCTGCTAGCAGACGGCAAAGAGACAAAACGGCGGACGGCAAACCAGATCCACACCCACCGCCCCCCCGCCCGTTATCTCTTCTCTCCCTCTCTCCTCCCCGACGCCCACCAGATCCACACCCACCGCCGCCCCCGCCACCCGCCGCCGAACCCGCCCCGCCACCCGGCGCCGCCCCGCCCCGCCACCCGCTGCCCGGCACCGCCCCGCCACCCGCTGCCCGTTATCTCTTCTCTCCCTCTCTCCTCCCCGACGCCCACTAGATCCACACCCGCCGCCGCCCCCGCCACCCGCCGCCGAACCCGCCCCGCCACCGCCCCCGCCCCGCCACCCGCTGCCCGGCGCTGCCCCGCCACCCGCTGCCCGGCGCCGCCCCGCCACCCGCTGCCCGGCGCCGCCCCCGCCACCCGCTGCCCGGCGTCGCCCTGCCACTCGCCGCCCGGCACCGTCCGGCGCCGCCCCCGCCTCCCGGAGCAGCCCCCACCACCCCTCCGCCCCCACCCCACCCGTCGACGCCCCGCCACGCGCCGCCCGGCGCCGCCCACGTCGCCGGCCCACCCGCCCCACTGCGTCCTCCTGCGACCACACGTGACCCTCCCCTGCGGCTAGGGTTTCGGCCACCACATCGCCGGCGTGGCTCCGGTGACTCAGGTGAGTCTCTTCACTCCTCCTCGTCACATCCATCCCTCTCTTTCTCACCACTGATTTGGCATGTGCAGCCAAAGTGGACGGACCACATTTAGGTCCGGTCGCCGTGAGGATCCTCCGGCGGTGTTGGATGTGCCGTGGCGCGGTGGTGCCCCTGGGTGGCGCCTCCGTGCTGCGGTGCCCCTGGTTGGCGCCTTCGTGCCCGTGCTCTCACTGGTGCCGCCGTTGTGGTGCTCTCTGGCAAGCTCCAGCTTGTTGTGGTGGTGTTGGTTGTGATGCTGGTCACACCATAGTGATGGTGTGGCTGCATCCTACTTCGGCTACAACTCCTTTTGGTGAGCTTCTCCTTGCTCCCCTCCTGATCTCTCTAATGCATAGCTCTAGCTCTTGATCTTGTTGGATGTGAGGCTCTATTAGCTGTGGTTAGCTGCTGTAGATGAGCATCAACCTGTATTGGAGCTCTCTGTGATGGATTCTTGCTGTGTCAGGGTTTTGGTCAGTGACCATCTATGTGTATTTGTGAAGTATATATACTCCTGTACTGCTCTGTTCTGTTTAGTTGATCCTGGAGTTGTTACTTTGGTCAGTTACTTTACTCATGAACGGATACTCACTTGTTCTTAGTTATTTTACTTCTAATACTGATATGAACAGATACCACTTGGTTTGGCTATTCCTATTTGTCTCTTTCTAATAGCCTATGAACAGATGCTATACTTGGTTTTGGCTGTTACTTTCCTAGTTTTCTACTGATAAGACAGATACTACATCTGATTTGGGCAGTGATGCTGGTCTGAGCCCCCCTCTCTTAGTCTTAATTTACATGTGACTATCCCTGTGCTGTGATGAACTAGCCCTGGCACTTCCAGGCTGTCTGAGCACATAATCCCTCAAGTATACCTTGAGGTCTTCTGTAGCTCTCCTTAATAGTTATCTCTTCTAAGCTGCTGGTGGTTGGATGTGTTGGGACTTGGTCTGGTTGGCTGGTTGTGATGTATATCTCCTCCTGGAGCTTTGTTTTTGGCGTTGCACAGTGACATGTACCTATTGTCACTAGACAAAACTGATTGTGGTGATGAAGTCTAATCTTTGGCTTTAATCACTAGTTTTTAGTTGGCTTAATTCCTGGAGCTAGTACTGATAGTGGTCTTTGTGTAGGCATTTAACTTACTGCTAATTGTGGTGGCTTCTTGATTGGGTCCTTGGCTGGTTCTCTCCTTTGGCTCTTTGGTATTGGTTTACTCTATTTGGCTTTATAATTAAGATCACTTTGAAAATCAGGATCTTAACTAAGATTATCTTGATCTCAAGTACTGGCTCCTACAGCATTGCATTTCACCAAGTGAAATGCTACATTTCTACTCCTAACCCATTCTCTCTTTCTTACTGTTTTTGTTATGCAGGTTGGAAGAAAAGAAGAAGATCCAGAGAAGATCTTAGTAATAAGATAGTTTTTTAGGAAAAATAGATATTTAATTTTAGATCATTCCTTGTAATATTTGTTGGATATGTGTTCATGGATATGTGTTGGATATATATGTGTTCATGACTATATATTGGTAACATGTGTTGGATATATATGTGTTCATGAGTATTGGTAATATGTGTTGGATATGCTATATTGGTCATATATATATCTGTGTTTGATTTTCTGTGAAAATGAATTGATATAAGAAAAAACAGAATTAATGCCTATTTGGTCTCTTTGCCATCTGCCAACAGATGGCAAAGAGCCTGCAGCCTTTGCCGTCAGCTGGCGGACGGCAAAGGCTGCCGTTAGCCACCTAACGGACACTAACACTACTCATTTTGCCGTCCGCTTCTTTGCCGTCTGCCGCGGACGGCAAAGGCGCCTTTGCCGTCAGCCGCCGAAAGCAGACGGCAAAGTAGGTCTTTGCCGTAGCCTACTTTGCCGGAGCCTTTTGCCGTCCGCGGCTGACGGCAAAGGCCTTTGCCGTCCGCGGCTGACGGCAAAGGCCTTTGCCGTCCGCCGTTCATGCCTTTGCCGTCCGCCGTGGCAGACGGCAAAGTAGCTGATTCCTGTAGTGATACCCATATTGGCTCCCACATGTTCCACGATGATCTCATCGGATGAACCACGATGTCGGGGATTCAATCAATCCCGTATACAATTCTCTTTGTCTATCGGTATGTTACTTGCCCGAGATTCGATCGTCGGTATCCCAATACCTCGTTCAATCTCGTTACCGGCAAGTCTCTTTACTCGTTCCGTAACGCATGATCCCGTGGCTAACTCCTTAGTCACACTGAGCTCATTATGATGATGCATTACCGAGTGGTCCCAGAGATACCTCTCCGTCATACGGAGTGACAAATCCCAGTCTCGATTCGTGCCAACCCAACAGACACTTTCGGAGATACCTGTAGTGCACCTTTATAGCCACCCAGTTACGTTGTGACGTTTGGTACACCCAAAGCATTCCTATGGTATCCGGGAGTTGCACAATCTCATGGTCTAAGGAAACGATACTTGACATTAGAAAAGCTCTAGCAAACGAACTACACGATCTTGTGCTATGCTTAGGATTGGGTCTTGTCCATCACATCATTCTCCTAATGATGTGATCCCGTTATCAATGACATCCAATGTCCATGGTCAAGAAACCATAACCATCTATTGATCAACGAGCTAGTCAACTAGAGGCTTACTAGGGACATGTTGTGGTCTATGTATTCACACATGTATTACGGCTTCTAGTTAATACAATTATAGCATGAACAATAGACAATTATCATGAACAAGGAAATACAATAATAACCATTTTATTATTGCCTCTAGGGCATATTTCCAACAGTCTCCCACTTGCACTAGAGTCAATAATCTAGTTCACATCACTATGTGATTGTAATGAATCCAACACCCATGGGGTTTGTTCATATCTCCCTTGTGAGAGAGGTTACTAGTCAACGGGTCTGAACCTTTCAGATCCATGTGTGCTTTACAAATCTCTATGTCATCTTGTAGATGCAGCTACCACGCGCTACTTGGAGCTATTCCAAATAACTGCTCTACTATACGAATCCAGTTTACTACTCAGAGTCATCTGGATAGTGTCAAAGTTTGCATCGACGCAACCCTTTACGACGAACTCTTTCACCACCTCCATAATCGAGAAAATTCCTTAGTCCACTAGTTACTAAGGATAAGTTCGACCGCTATCATGTGATCCATTCCTGGATCACTCTTGTACCCCTTGACTGACTCATGGCAAGGTACACTTCAGGTGCGGTACACTGCATAGCATACTGTAGAGCCTACGTCTAAAGCATAGGGGACGACCTTCGTCCTTTCTCTCTCTTCTGCCGTGGTCAGGTCTTGAGTCTTACTCAATACTCACACCTTGTAACACAGCCAAGAACTCCTTCTTTGCTGATCTATTTTGAACTCCTTCAAAATCCTGTCATGGTATGCATTCATTTGAAAGTACTATTAAGCGTTTCGATCTATCCTTATAGATCTTGATGCTCAATGTTCAAGTAGCTTAATCCAGGTTTTGCATTGAAAAACACTTTTCAAATAACCCTGTATTTTTCCAGAAATTCTACATCATTTCTGATCAACAATATGTCAACAACATATACTCATCAGAAATTCTATAGTGCTCCCACTCACTTCTTTGGTAATACAAGTTTCTCATAAACTTTGTATAAACCCAAAATATTTGATCATCTCATCAAAGTGTACATTCCAACTCCGAGATGCTTACTCCAATCCTTAGAAGGATTGCTGGAGCTTTGCATACTTGTTAGCATCTTTCAGGATTGACAAAACCTTCTGGTTGTATCACATACAACCTTTCCTCAAGAAAATCGTCGAGGAAACAATGTTTTGACATCCTATCTGCAAGATTTCATAAATAATGCAGTAACTGCTAATATAATTCCAACAGACTCTTAGCATCGCTACGAGTGAGAAAGTCTCATCGCAGTCAACTCCTTGAACTTGCCGGAAAACATCTTAACGACAAGTCGAGCTTTCTTAATGGTGACACTTACCATCATTGTATGTCTTCCTTTTAAAATCCATCTGCACCCAACAGCCTTACGACCATCAAGTAGTTCTTCCAAAGTCTACACTTTGTTTTTATACATGGATCCTCTCTCAGATTTTATGGCCTCGAGCCATTCGTCGGAATCCGGGCCCATCATCGCTTCTCCATAGCTCGTAGGTTCATTGTTGTCTAGCAACATGACTTCCAAGACTGGATTACATACCACTCTAAAGTAGCATGCATCCTTATTGTCCTACGAGGTTTGGTAGTGACTTGATCCGAAGTTTCATGATCACTATCATAATCTTCCACTTCAATTGGTGTAGGTGCCACAGGAACAACTTCCTGTGCCCTGCTACACACTAGTTGAAGTGACGGTTCAATAACCTCATCAAGTCTCCACCATCCTCCCACTCAATTCTTTCGAGAGAAACTTTTCCTCGAGAAAGGACATGTTTCTAGAAACAATCACCTTGCTTCCGGATCTGAAATAGGAGGTATACCCAACTGTTTTGGGTATTCTATGAAGATGCATTTATCCGCTTTGGGTTCGAGCTTATCAGCCTGAAACTTTTTCACATAAGCGTCGCAGCCCCAAACTTTTAAGAAACGACAGCTTAGGTTTCTCTAACCATAGTTCATACGGTGTCGTCTCAACGGAATTGCGTGGTGCCCTATTTAAAGTGAATGCGGTTGTCTCTAATGCCTAACCCATAAACGATAGTGTAATTCTAAAAAAGACATCATGGTATGCACCATATCCAATAGGGTGCAGTTATGATGTTCGGACACACCATCACACTATGGTGTTCCAGGTGGTATTAGTTGTGAAACAATTTCCACAATGTCTTAATTGTGTGCCAAACTCGGTAACTCAGATATTCATCTCTATGATCATATCATAGACATTTTATCCTCTTGTCACGACGATCTTCAACTTCACTCTGAAATTACTTGAACCTTTCAATAATTCAGACTTGTGTTTCATCAAGTAAACATACTTAGCATCTACTCAAATCATCTGTGAAGTAAGAGCATAATGATATTCACTGCGTGCCTCAACACTCATTGGATTGCACACATCAAAATGTATTACTTCCAACAAGTTGCTCTCTTGTTGCATCTCACTGAAAACGAGGCCTTTCAGTCATCTTGCCCATGTGGTATGATTTGCATGTCTCAAGTGATTCAAAATCAAGTGAGTCCAAATGATCCATCTGTATCGAGTTTCTTCATGCATATATGCCAATAGACATGGTTCGCATGTCTCAATCTTTTCAAAAACGAGTGAGTCCAAAGATCCATCAACATGGAGCTTCTTGATGCGTTTTATCCCAATATGACTCAAATAGCAGTGCCACAAGTATGTGGTACTATCATTACTATCTTATATCTTTTGGCATGAACATGTGTATCACTACGATCGAGATTCAATAAACCATTTATTTTAGGTGCAAGACCATTGAAGGTATTATTCAAATAAAAAGAGTAACCATTATTCTTCTTAAATGAACATCATAATCCAATCATGTCTATGCTCAACGTAAACACCAAATAACAATTATTTAGGTTTAACACCAATCACGATGGTAGAGGGAGCATGCGATGCTTGATCACATCAACCTTGGAAACACTTCCAACACATATCGTCATCTCACTTTTAGCTAGTCTCCGTTTATTCGGCAGCTTTTATTTCGAGTTACTAACACTTAGCAACCGAACCGGTATCTAATACCCTGGTGCTACTAGGAGTACTAGTAAAGTACACATTAATATAATGTATATCCAATATACTTCTGTCGACCTTACCAGCCTTCTCATCTACGAAGTATCTAGGGTAGTTCTGCTTCAGTGACCGTTCCCCTCATCTCAGAAGCACTTAGTCTCGGGTTTGGGTTCAACCTTGGCTTTCTTCACTAGAGCTGCAACTGATTTGCCGTTTCATGAAGTATCCCTTGTTGCCCGTGCCCTTCTTGAAACTAGTAGTTTTACTAACCATCAACAATTGATGCTCCTACTTGATTTCTACTTTCGCGGTGTCAAACATCGCGAGTTGCTCAAGGATCATCATGTCTATCCCTGATATGTTATAGTTCATCACGAAGCTCTAATAGCTTGGTGGCAGTGACTATGGAGAACCATCACTATCTCATCTGGAAGATTAACTCCCACTCGATTCAAGCGATTGTAGTACTTAGACAGTCTAAGCACATGCTCAACGATTGAGCTTTTCTCCCTTAGTTTGCAGGCTTAAGAAACTTGTCAGAGGTCTCATACCTCTTGACATGGGCACTAGTCTGAAATCCCAATTTCAGTCTTTGGAACATCTCATATGTTCTGCGACGTTTCAAAAACGTCTTCGGTGCCTCAATTCTATACCGTTTTAACATTACGCACTGAACTATCATGTAGTCATCAAAACGTGTATGTCAGATGTTCGCAACATCCACAAACGACGCTCGAGGTTCAGCACACCGAGCGGTGCATTAAGAACATAAGCCTTCTGTGCAGCAATGAGGACAATCCTCAGTTTACGGACCCAGTCCGCATAATTGCTACTATCAACTTTCAACTAAATTTTCTCTAGGAACGTATCTTAGTAGAACTAATGCGTAAGCTACGACATAATTTGCAAAGACCTTTTGACTATGTTCATGATAATTAAGTTCATCTAATCAAATTTTTTTAATGAACTCCCACTCAGATAGACATCCCTCTAGTCATCTAAGTGATACATGATCCGAGCCAACTAGGCCGTGTCCGATCATCACGTGAGACGAACTAGTCATCATCGGTGAACATCTTCATGTTGATCGTATCTGCTATACGACCCATGTTCGACCTTTCGGTCTTCCGTGTTCCGAGGCCATGTCTGTACATGCTAGGCTCGTCAAGTCAACCTAAGTGTTTCGCATGTGTAAATCTGGCTTACACCCGTTGTATGCGAACGTTAGAATCTATCACACCCGATCATCACGTGGTGCTTCGAAACAACGAACCTTCGCAACGGTGCACAGTTAGGGGGAACACGTCTCTTGAAATTTTAGTGAGGGATCATCTTATTTAGGCTACCGTCGTTCTAAGCAAATAAGATGTAAACATGACAAACATCACATGCAAATCATAAAGTGACATGATATGGCCAATATCATCTTGCGCCTTTGATCTCCATCTTCGAGGCGCGGCATGATCACCTTCGTCACCGGCATGACACCATGATCTCCATCATCGTGTCTTCATGAAGTTGTCTCGCCAACTATTACTTCTACTACTATGGCTAACGGTTAGCAATAAAGGAAAGTAATTACATGGCGTTTTCATTGACACGCAGGTCATACAATAAATTAAGACAACTCCTATGGCTCCTGCCGGTTGTCATACTCATCGACATGCAAGTCGTGATTCCTATTACAAGAACATGATCAATCTCATACATCACATATATAATTCATCACATCCTTTTGGCCATATCACATCACATAGCATACCCTGCAAAAACAAGTTAGACGTCCTCTAATTGTTGTTGCATGTTTTATGTGGCTGCTATGGGTTTCTAGCAAGAACGTTTCTTATCTACACAAAAGCCACAACGGTGATATGCCAATTGCTATTTACCCTTCATAAGGACCCTCTTCATCGAATCTGATCCGACTAAATAGGGAGAGACAGACACCCGCTAGCCACCATATGCATCAAGTGCATGTCAGTCGGTGGAACCTGTCTCACGTAAGTGTACGTGTAAGGTCGGTCCGGGCCGCTTCATCCCACAATGCCGCCGAATCAAGATAAGACTAGTAACGGTAAGCAAATTGAACAAATCATCACCCATAACTACTTTGTGTTCTACTCATGCATAGAATCTATGCATAGACCTAGCTCATGATGCCACTGTTGGGTAACGTAGCAATAATTCAAAATTTTCCTACGTGTCACCAAGATCAATCTAGGAGATGCTAGCAACGAGAGAGAGGGAGTGCATCTTCATACCCTTGAAGATCGCTAAGCGGAAGCGTTACAAGAACGCGGTTGATGGAGTCGTACTCGCAGCGATTGAAATTGCGGAAGATCTGATCTAGCGCTGAACGGACGGCGCCTCCGCGTTCAACACACGTATAGCCCGGGGACGTCTCCTCCTTCTTGATCCAGCAAGGGGAGAGGATAAGTTGAGGGAGAACTCCAGCAGCACGACGGCGTGGTGGCAATGGAGCTCATGGTTCTCCGGCAGAGCTTCGCTAAGCACTACGGAGGAGGAGGAGGTGTATGAGCAGGGAGGGTTGCGCCAGGGAAGAGGTGCGGCTGCCCTCCCACCCCTCCACTATATATAGGGGCAAGGGGAGAGGGGAAGGCGCCCTAGGGTTTCCCCTAGGGGCGGCGGCCAAGCAGATTGGATCTCCCTAGGGAAAATCCTAGGGAGACGTGCCCCCCAAGCCAAGCAGGTGGAGGCTTGCCTCCCAAGCCAGGTGGAGGCGCCCCACCTCCCCAAGTAACGTGGGAAAGTGTGTGGGGGGCGCACCACCCCTTAGTGGGCTGGTTTGCCCCTTCCCCTTTGGCCCATGAGGCCCTCCAACACTTGCCGGGACTCCCGAAACACCTTTCGGTCATGCTGGCCATAGCCTGGTACCCCCGGAACACTTTTGGACTCCAATACCCTTCGTCCAATATATCGATCTTCACCGCTGGACCATTCCGGAACTCCTCGTGATGTCCGGGATCTCATCCGGGACTCCGAACAACCTTCGGTAACCACATACTATTTCCCATAACAACTCTAGCGTCACCGAACCTTAAGTGTGTAGACCCTACGGATTCGGGAACCATGCAGACATGACCGAGACACCTCTCCGGCCAATAACCAATAGCGGGATCTGGATACCCATATTCGCTCCCACATGTTCCACGATGATCTCATCGGATGAACCACGATGTCGGGGATTCAATCAATCCCGTATACAATTCTCTTTGTCTATCGGTATGTTACTTGCCCGAGATTCGATCGTCGATATCCCAATACCTTGTTCAATCTCGTTACCGGCAAGTCTCTTTACTCGTTCCGTAACGCATGATCCCGTGGCTAACTCCTTAGTCACATTGAGCTCATTATGATGATGCATTACCGAGTGGGCCCAGAGATACCTCTCCGTCATACGGAGTGACAAATCCCAGTCTCGATTCGTGCCACCCAACAGACACTTTCGGAGATACCTGTAGTGCACCTTTATAGCCACCCAGTTACGTTGTGACGTTTGGTACACCCAAAGCATTCCTACGGTATCTGGGAGTTTCACAATCTCATGGTCTAAGGAAACGATACTTGACATTAGAAAAGCTCTAGCAAACGAACTACATGATCTTGTGCTATGCTTAGGATTGGGTCTTGTCCATCACATCATTCTCCTAATGATGTGATCCCGTTATCAATGACATCCAATGTCCATGGTCAGGAAACCATAACCATCTATTGATCAACGAGCTAGTCAACTAGAGGCTTACTAGGGACATGTTGTGGTCTATGTATTCACACGTGTATTACGGTTTCTAGTTAATAAAATTATAGCATGAACAATAGACAATTATCATGAACAAGGAAATACAATAATAACCATTTTATTATTGCCTCTAGGGCATATTTCCAACAGTAGCAGAGGTAGTCGGCGGAGGTGGAAGAGGTAGGGAGGCGGCTGGCGGCCAAGGACGCCGCCGGGGCGGGGAGGGGGTGCAGAGCACGGCGGCTGCAGCGGGGCTCGGGTGGCGGCCGGAGCTCAGCGCGGGAAGGCCGAGCGGCGGTGATGCTGGCGGCAGTGGCGTGAGGGAGAGGGGAGGGAGCGAGGCTCACGGCGGGTCATAGGGTACGGGGCAACGGGGCGCGGGGAGGAGGTCGGAGATGACCAAGCGACCGGGAGGCAGTCCGGTGATGGCGTCCGGCGAGGTCCAGCGGTGGGGCGGCAGCGGTGGTCGGCGACAGGGACTCCGGGCGGCGGCGGGATCGGGGCGGTGAGCGCTAGGGCGCTCCCGATCCAGATCGCGGCGGGGGGGAGTGGGGATCGAGGGGGAGGGGATTAGGGTTCGGTGGGAGGGCAGGGGCCTAAGTAGGCCCGTAGGTGGGCCGACCTGGCTAGCCCAATGTCCAGCTGGGCCGGTTGGCCCCGGGGAAGGGTTTGGTCCTTTTTCGTTTCTTTTGTTTTTTTTTAATTTTAGTTTTTGTCATTTTTATTTTCTGTTTTAATTTAATTACTCATTAATTTTAGTTTAGTAAAATATGACTATAGCCCCTAAAATAATGTTTCAGAACAATCCACTACTATAAAAAGTTTTACCCCGATATAAAATAGTTTAGTATTTTATAAAAAACCAAAGGCGTTTAAATAATTGTTTTTGCTACTGATTTAATTAGTTTAGTGCATTTAAACATTTTACAAACACTTGGTTTCTCCACCAATAAAAATTATGAATTATTTGTCACAATAAGAACATTTTAGTTTTGACTTTTGAAAACTTTAATTGTTTGACTTGTTTTTGAATTTGGATTTTGAATCGGTTTTGAACTAACGCGAGATTAGCAACAGTAACTGAGGTGACGTGGCATCATTAGCAGAGGTTCACTATAGCTTAATTATCCGGGCGTCACACCCAGACTCCTATGGACCAGATGCCTCCTGATTCAGAGGTTTTCGAGGTGCCGCCTACGGTTCGTCCATTTGTGCTGGCTCAGCCCAATTTTTTGTTGCTCATGTTGCTGCTCATAAGGCAGCAACAAAGGAGAAGAAGGATGGCAGGGGGACAACATGAAATGGCAGTCGTTCCTCTCCACTTTTGTGCTTAACAAGATGTGTGAGATCATAGCTAGTAGGGTGAGGACTG
The DNA here is from genome assembly GCF_002575655.3 of Aegilops tauschii subsp. strangulata. Taxonomy (NCBI): domain Eukaryota; kingdom Viridiplantae; phylum Streptophyta; class Magnoliopsida; order Poales; family Poaceae; genus Aegilops; species Aegilops tauschii. Next base: position 107,363,149 of record NC_053038.3, on the reverse strand, counting down.
ACAAGGGCTTCAAGGAGGTGCACTTGAACTTTGTTGCAAAGTAGGTGTTCGACTTCTATGGACAGGAGGTCACCTCGACTCAAGTATACAACCATCTGAGGAAGTGGAGAGCAAGGTGGATCACCGCGTCCAAGCTCAGAGACCTCAGCGGTGCTTCATGGGATGAGGACACCTGCTCGATCCTTCTAGAGGCAGAGCACTACCAAGGCCACGTCGCGGTTAGCTCACAAACCATGCCATTCTAACAGACCAGCAGTTCAAGCCTATGAACCATTGCCATACTAACTAACCTCGCTGCCCTGTTTCTTCTTAGGCTCACCCCAAGGATGCATAGTTCCTCAACACCCCTATCCAGAATTACCACCAGATGCAGTAGATCTTCTCCTTCAGGCTGGCAACTGGCAAGCATGCAATGGGCTCTGGTTAGCCGCTTGGCTTGCCGATGTCGGAGTATCCAGACACCCAGGAGTCAGATGCCATCAATGTTGATGCTCATGTGAAGGATGGTGAGCACTTTCCTATGCTTGATAGGAAGAGGAAGCGGAGAGGCTTCATGGAGGAGGAGCTGAGCGTCTTCAGCAGCATGACTGAGAAGTGAAGGAGGTGGCCACCGCCATCAAGGAGAGCAAGAGTGTGGACGTCCACCCTCAACTCTTTAGCGCCGTCATGGAGCAGATTGGCTTCAGACCAGTGGCTCTCATGGTGGCTCTCAGCCACCTGTTGGACAACAAAGCCCAGGGTGTCGGGTTTGTTGCCATGGGAGCAGCCCACAGGGTGCTCTGGCTGAGGACCTGGCTGGGCAAGCACTACTACTGGTGTTGCTTCTGTTGGTGGCGATGGCATGCATGATCCTCGATGGCGATGGCGACAAGGACGACGACGACGATGACGACATATATTTTGTGTAGTTAGGTCTTGAAAACAATCTTATGGTCTGTATATTTTGGTGAGATGGTATATACTAACCCCTCACGGTGATCCTCGCGGTGATCACGAACTTGCGGTGGTAGGATGACACCCTCTTTTGGATGTGGTGGTAGGATGGCACCAAAGTAGTGCTAGGTTGAACTTGCTATGATCATGCATGCTTACTAATGCTCTTCTGCTCCATTGCTTGCTCCTAGAGTTCTTCATTGCTTGTTGTTTCTGTGTTCCAATGCTTCTTGCTCGTTTTCACTGCCAGGGCAAGTGGTATGTGGTGTTCGAAGGTAGGGTTTCAGGGGTTTACAGTTCATGGAAAGCTTGCAACAAATAAGTTTCAGGGTACAACGACAGCAACCACAGAGGAGGGTTTAAGACTAGGCAGGCGACAGAAGATACTTACTCCAAGTATGTGCGAGAGCTAGCTAGGGAAGAGCATTCATGCAGCAAGGTTGAGGTTGGCAAGGTGGATCAACCGTTAGGGCTGAAGAACTTCATCATCTTCGTCCAGTTCATCGTCATAGCAGTGATGTGGCGTTGGTGTGCCCGGTGTGGTCGTGTGTAAGGTGTAGTACAGTATTGGTAACCTCACCAAGTAGGGTACAAGGTGAGCACAACTCTATGCTCGTATGTAACCAAACAACGTGCACTCGTGTGAGCACATACAATGCGAGCAACCAAATGCGGTGCATAGAGGCATCGTTACGATGCAGGGAGAGGACATGCAGGCAACCAAACTAAGTGCAGATGTTGGTTTTTGGCCTGTATTTGCTCAGCCACGCCCAACTGGGACAAGTATGCAAATGGGCAAAAAAACGATGCAGGTAACCAAACACGCCACATACATCTCTCGCAAACGGGTACTGTGAATCCTATAATATAACAAAACAAAATATAAAGGCATATATCATCATATACCTACAATTTCTCCCGGAAAAAGAAATAAAAAATAAATCATATATGTACAATTTGAAGAAAATAAAAAGTGAATCTCGAGGCGAATCCTATGACTAAGATTGATTCGGGAAGACTTTTTTTGTACTATATATGTAAGCAATAGAAATTCACTTATAGCACCCCATTTTAATTTGGGTCTGTCTAGGACACATCTAGATATGACATAGTTATGTCACATCTAACCTGATCTCCACTATGCTTGTAGTCTATTTTTTTTGTCCCAGCTTTTTTTTTTGTTCTTTGTTGCTGCCTTATTTGTGGGAGGTTAGATGTGACATCCTTAGAAAACATCTACGTAGATGTGAATTAGACAAACTGTTTTAATTTACCCTTTGCGCATCACTGGGAATAACTTCCGTTTTGTTCTTTGCCGAAATATGCACATGTGGTTAACTATCCAAGTCAAACTTCCCTCAAAAAAAAACTATCAAAGTCAAACATTTATGTCCTCTACAGTATATGCTGATTCGTGCAACTTTTCCATAAGGTTAGACCCCACGCATCCAATGATCCAGCAAAAAAGGAACCTGTAGGAAACAGGAAACGTCCGTGGCTGCGCTGAGGATAGCAATCAGTCACGCTGGCCAATTGAAACCACCGCCCACATCCACATGTATGCGCGCGCCCTCATCAGCCATCACGTCATTTCTCACCCCCCCCCCCCCCCCCCCCCCCCCCCCCCCCCCCCCGGGCGTATAAATCTCCCGCGTTTCCCCCATCCTACCCCTCCACCACCTCTCCAGCTCAAAGAAGCTCGATCCATCGTCTCCCGCAGCTCAGCCAGGGCCCTCGCCGCCCTGCAAGAGCTAGCTAGGGAAGACAGAGGACATCATTAAGGAGATGGCAAAGGTGCACCCCGACGCGGTCGTGGCGCTGCCAGAGGCGCGGGCTGCTGGCCACTCGCGGCCCGTAGGAGCTGGGGCCGAGGAGGAGGAGCCGCCGCCGGAGGCCATGGCGCTGACGGTGTGGCGCAAGTCGCTGCTCTTCAACTGCGACGGCTTCACCGTCTTCGACGCCACCGGCGGCCTCGCCTTCCGCGTGGATTGTTACGGCACGTCCGGTCGCAGGCGCCGCCACGCCGAGGACGTCGTCCTCATGGACGCCGCGGGGGTCCCGCTCCTCACCGTGCGGCGTAGAAGGCTCAGCCTGGCAGAGCACTGGGTAATCTACGACGGCGACGGCGGCGAAGTCGACGCCCCGAAGCCGCTCCTCTCCGTGCGCCGCTGCCACGCCGGCTTGCTGCGCCACGCCCACGCGTCGTCGTCGTCCAAGCAGAAAGAGCTCGCGCACGTAACGCCTCTCACGCCGGCGTTGCGCGAGTCGTACGTGGTGGAGGGGTCGTACGCGCGGCGGCGCGTCGCTGTGCGGGACGCGCGCGGGGAGGCCGTGGTGGAGGTGCGGCGGAAGGAGTCGCCGGTGGGCGACGAGGTGTTCCGGCTGGTGGTGCCGGACCCTCGCCGCCTTGGCACGCCGCTGGCCATGGGGATCGTCATGGCGCTCGACGAGATGTTCGGCAGCTCCGGGGCCGGCTGCTCCGCCGCTCGATCACTGCTGCCGAGGAGCTGGTCGATGTAGTTAGATGGATGGCATGGGGAAATATTTGAGGGCCCACTTGTCATCTATAGCACAGTGTGGCGCGCACAAGGGAAGAACCACAAGCGCACACGGGCCATGGCACGAAATAAAAATGAATCTTGCGCAGTTCCTGCAAAGAAAAATGAATCTTGCACAGGAATTAGGATCACAAGAAATTCATTTTTTTATTCCCCGGAGAAGAGAGGAGGAACATTGAGAGGAGAGCATCATGATCAGGAGGGCTAACAAGGATGCTTTAGTTGCCCCGCAAAAAAAAATTATGATTTAGTTTGTACTTACATGTTGAATTTGATTTGTGAATACCTATATGGTGTCTGAGATTGCTCAATAAATTTCTTATGAAAATGCTTTCAGAAATTCTTATACTCGATCCGATCCGTGTTAATTGTGGCTGATTTAGTACAACGAAGTAACTTTTTTCTCGAGAAGTTTAGGTATAAACTTTGCGTTACATTAAGAACCCTGCAGGGATGAAAGTGCTTCCTAATTTAAACTTAAGTGGGTTAAGTGAGGTCAAATTAATGAGAAACCGTGTTGTGAAAGTCTAATCTAGCGGCAGGGCTGCAGAAAAAATTGTTGGCTGGGCCAAGGCTATGACCGACTCATGGTATACACATATTTTCTGCTCTCAAGACACATTTTTACGTTTTTTTCTTCAATTTTACTCCCAATTTACAAAGGGAGTACCTACTAGACTTGGCGGGCCATTGTCCGGTTTTGTTTCAGCAAAGTTTACATATGGTCTCCCGCAAAAATAAAATAATGTATGGTCTAATCATCCAGAGATTTACGTCACCACAATTTACATTTTCGTCAATTTTTCAAAAATCTAGACATCAATTTTGTGTGACAGGCTAGGATGGAAGTGCTTTGGATATTATACTTTAGAGGGTTACATGAGGCTCAAAATTAATGGGAAAACTTGACCCAAGCAAATAGTCTAGCCAAGGGCTACTTTTTTCGTACCCGTGTATTTTAATGTGTTGTACCAGTTAACAGATTGGTCACAATATTTAGTTCTTTAAGCAAGATGCTGATTTTCTTGCAGCTACGTCAGTTTAGTGTCCTACTACAATTTAGTAATTTGTTTTGACAAAATCACATGCTTCTGTTTGCACTTCGAGACACATACCACCAATTCAACCAAAATCTACATGGTAGAGCATTGTGTACTCTATAAAAAACATAAACCCCTTTAAGAAAAGAAAAACAATGACATGGATACCATATTTTATCCAGCCATACATTTTATATCCAAATTCGGACAACAATCCATTGGCCCGACAGGCATAACCAAAATACTAAATCTCTCTTGTGTGGGTTGCATCGACCACAATAACCATAACATGACGGGAATAAATATGTGAGGTTATTGTTCCGTGCCACACCACTTTAACCGTCAGATATCGCCACCAACGTCACATAAAACCGACACAAAATAACTATAACTCATTGCAAAACGTTAGTCCATTGTTCCGCCCACCTTCAGTGGCAAGCTGGTAGCTTGGGGAACATGCGTGACAGATATTTGAATTTGATGACCTGTAGGTTTATTTTTTGAGCATGACAGATATACCTTTGTGCTGAATTTACTTGTTTTTGTCTTGGAGATGTACGGCCTCTGTATATGGTCGACTTGAATATGTGAATATTTTAGGTTGGTGCTCCATTCACATATTATTCAGGCATATAATTTTGTTTCAAACCCACTCTTACAAAATTTGATCAAGTTTATAGAAGAAATATTAGTGTGTACTCTCTCTATCCCAATTTAGTAAAGTTAGTACAAAATTGAGACACTGGGGAGTATATAATACAAAAATAATAATGAACTATATCTTGCATATTGTGCGGGAAGCACAGAAAACCAGAGCAGAGCACTCAATACATTTTCTATGTACGCCGGCCCATGCTCGGAAACGTGAAATTGTTGGAGATGTAGTCAAGGTTAGTTAGGACTTAGGAATAGTTTTCCAGTAAGTTAGTTCCATGCCACATGCACCCATACGTCTCGGAGAGAGTGCGCCATGCATGTGCTACATGATTGACCGGAGGCTGCACCAATGGGGGAGACACAAAACGAGGGTGTCTACCCCTAAAAAAAGCGAGGGTGTGTATAATTGAGAGATATATTCTGTGTTGGACGAAGAAAAGTGGAAAGTGCTCTTCTGAGCTCGGTTGCAGATGCGATCGTTATCCCTCTCGTCCAGTCGTACTGAGATTCAAACCGACCACGTATAAGGATAACTTTTATTTACCATCTTATTTCAGGGACGGTGGCCCACAACTGACCAGTAATAATATGATGTTCACGGACGCCGGCAGGCATTGCTTTTTTTTTTTTGAGAATTGCCGGCAGGCATTGCTAGGAGCTCCTACACGGCGTGGTACGCGGTAAGAAGAGCGGCAGCGCGCACCCCTCGCTCCCCAGCGTCTGTATGGGCTGGTCTATGTCCGAGCGCCTTGTTTTTTTAAAAAAATTCTTTTTCTTTTTTCCTTTTATTTTTCCTTTTTGATTTATTTTTATTTCTCTCGTTTAAATAATTCAGCATTACAAAAATTTCTGAAATTTTATAACGTACATTTGAACAAAAAAATTAATAAAATCATAAAATGCTTGCGGATTCAAAAAATGGTCATGAATTCAAAAAATGTTCACAATTTCACAAAAATGTTCAGAAATTCAAAAATATTCATGTTTTAAGAGAATGTTCACGAATCTGTAAAAACATCATGAATTTAAAAAATATTCAAACATTCAAAAAATGTTCGTGGGCGAAGAAAATATGCACAAAATTAGAAAAGTTCCCTACTTCAAAACATTGTTCAGAAATTTTAGAAAATATTCACGATTTTAAAAAATGTTCATGATTTAAAAGAATGTTCACGAATTTGTAAAAAATATGTTCACAATTTTGGGAAAATGTTCATGAATTTTTCAAAAAATTCAAGATTTCGGAAAATATTCACGGTTTAAAAAAATGTTCACGAATTTTAAAGATTTTTGAAAATTGAAAAAACTGAGTATAAAAATTAAAAGATAAAATCAGAAAAGAAACAAAAAATAGAAAAAGAAACATAAAAGAAAAATAAAAAATAAAAAGGAAGAAAGAACCAAAAGGAAAAATAAAGAAAAACAAAAAACCGGTTCAGGGAAGGTTCTAGAACCTTCCCAAAACCGGATTGGATGAAACCCAAAATAATGGGTCGGGCCATGCAAAAAAACAACGCGTGTGGTGCTACGCGCTGCCTCGATAGGGTGCGCGGTACGCACCAAATAGGAAACCCCGACATTGCTAAGCCGACTATGACAACCACTCACGATATGGGTCGTTTCGTTCCAGATTCTGGACCAATGAAATCGTCCAACCCATTTATTGTACCCTTCTCATAAAAAACATTTATTGTACCCCATCGTTGTTGCACCTACCATTATGGACCAACGGATCCCCCTGACTTCATTTGTGCACCGCGGAATGTTTTAGTTGAATAAAATGAGGGTGACATTCTAAAAAAATAGTATTTCTCTTTAGGATTCATCTCTTCCCTCACCGGGCAAATTCAACTCCGCCCAACTCTGTAATCCCCTTGCATAGTTGCACTCCATCCCAAGAAAAGCGTTGCTAGACAGACGACGCCTGCACGGCCGATGCATGAACGATTCATACGTGGCAGCACCAGCAGCTACCGATTCTAAAAAAAGCACCAGCAGCTACCGTGCGTGGAGGAGCCCTGTTGGGGAGGGAGAATCGTGCAGGCGTCGTGCACTAACCGTCGTGTGTAAAGCAATTTTGTCCCAAGAACCAGTTCCATATCATTTCGTCGCAGCCGATGTCTTCATCTTCCACGTCCAACTCAATGGTTAGAAGTAGGCCGAGTGTCTGTCACTCTTGCTCCACCCACCCAGTTTTCCTCTCCGACGCCTCCTCAGTTAAGCTATCCAGCGGGGATCATCAGGCCCCGAGCACTGCATTAGGTATTCGTATTTCTTTTTGTATTCTCATGGGCACTACCCCATGTCATTGCAATCCATGTCTAGATCCGGTGAACAAGTACCTCGTACTAGCTGGATGCACACCACTCATTAGGAGTTAGGACTACTCTCCGAGATAAATAACATTAGTAAACTGTACTCCCTCTCGTATAGTTATGTGTGCAACAGTGCAAGTACATAGAAACCTGAATAACTAAATGGAGACACCTTTATTTAAAGATCCAGCAATTGTTTGGCTTGTCGATATCATTAGCACAAAGCAACGGGAATACAAAAGGTGGAGGGTGAGATCCTAAGATCAGTTCTGAGGAACACAAAAAGACTAAAAAGAAGAGAAATAGAGAAGGGTGGACGACCGATCAACTCGCCTGGCAAAGCAACTATAGCTAACTTCTCACGGCGGATCCCAGAAGGGTCTCTCCAAGCATCTTGTTGGAAATATGCCCTAGATGCAATAATAAATTGGTTATTATCATATTTCCTTGTTCATGATAAATGTTTATTATTCCTATTAGAACTGTATTGACCGGAGACTGAAATACATGTGTGAATACATAAACTACACCGTGTCCCTAATAAGCCTTTACTAGACTAGCTCGTTGATCAAAGATGGCCAAGGTTTCCTAACCATAGACATGAGTTGTCATTTGATAACGGGATCTCATTATTAGGAGAATGATGTGATGATAGACCCAACCATAAGCTTAGCATCATATCGTTTAGTTATTTGCTACAACTTTCTTCATGTCAAGTATAAGTTCCTTGACCATGAGATCATGCCACTCCCAGATACCGGAGGAATACTTTGTGTGCTATCAAACATCACTTCATAACTGGGTGATCATAAAGGTGCTCTCTACAGGTATCTTCAAAGGTGTCTGTTAGGTTGCATGGATCGAGACTGGGATTTGTCACTCCGGGAGAGATATCTCTGGGCCCTCTCGGTAATACGGAATCACAAGAAGCTTCATGTGGCTAATGAGTTTAGTCACGAGATCTTGTATTACGGAGCGAGTAAAGAGACTTTCTGGTAACGAGATTGAACTAGGTATGGAGATACCGACGATCGAATCTCGGGCAAGTAACATACCGCTGGACAAAGGGAATTGCATACGAGATTAACTGAATCCTCGACATCGGGGTTCAACCGATAAAGATCTTCGTAGAATATGTAGGAACCAATACGGGCATCCAGGTCCCTCTAGTGGTTATTGACCGGAGAGGTGTCTTGGTCATGTCTACATGATTCTCAAACCCGTAGGGTCGCACACTTAACGTATGGTAGCGCTAGGGTAGTAATGAGATATTAACATTGCTGAACGAAGGTTGTTCATAGTCCGGATGAGATCTAGGACTTCACGGGGAGTTCTAGAATGGTCCGGAGGTATAGATTTATATATGGAAAGTTGTTATTGGGGTTCCAAAAAGGTTCAAATTTTTCGTATTGTACCGGGAAGCTTTCAGAAGGTTCTGGAGGGTTCCGAAGGGGTCCGGAAGTCCACCAAGGGTTCCACCATGTCGCATACAGTAGCATGGGCTGTAGGGGAGCCCTGGCCTTAATGGGCCAGGGGCACCATCTCCTACGAGGCCCATGCACCTAGGGGTGGAAAACCCAAAAGGGGAGAGCCCTCCACTTGGCTTAGAGGGCAATCCTCTCCTCCTTGGCCGCCACCCCCTCCCTTGGAGGAGGGGCAAGGGCTGGCCATGTCCCTCCTATATAAATAGAGAGGAGGCGCAAGAGGCATCCCATCCATTGACCACGGCGGCTACCATCTCCCTCTCCCTCGACTTCTTGTCCATGTAGCGCTTGGCGAAGCCCTGTCGGAATTCCGTTGCCACCACCACCACCACGCCGTTGTGTTGGCACTACTGCAGGATGCTGCTAACGCGACACTACGATCAGAGACCCTTTGACAAACTGTGTGCGATGCATTAATCGCAAATGGCGTTGTAAAAAACCCGTCAAAAAGATGCAAAACGTTTGTAATGGCGGAGACATCAAACACGGTTCAGATTTTAGTTACGTGTGCGATGCGGGGAATACGGTTGATCCATATGAACTGTTTGCGTTTAGACAGAACAACAGAAACGGGAAGCCATATCAATGTGTGTGTGATATACGGCATACATTTCGCTCCGATGAACTGTTTGGTATTAGGGAATGCAACAGAAATGGTCAGGAAGATCAAGGTGTGTGTGATATACGGCATACGGTTCACTCGAACGAATTGTTTTCGGTTAGGGAAGAGAACAGAAACGGTTCAACTTAACAAGATGTGTGTGATATGCGGCATACAGTTCACATAGATGAACTGTGTGCGATGATCCAAAAGAACACAAACGATTCGTGTAAACAAGTTGTGTGTGATACACAGCAAATAGCCCACTCGGATGAACTGTTTGCGATGAGAAATTATAACACAAACGGTTACTATAGTTAGTTCGTGTGCGATTCTATTTGTACAAAAAACTTTGAAAAATGCAAACTACTTGCTTACGGTGGCTAGGAGTATCGCACACAATGCGTCTGTGATAACCCACAAGTATAGGGGATCGCAACAGTTTTCGAGGGTAGAGTATTCAACCCAAATTTATTGATTCGACACAAGGGGAGCCAAAGAATATTCTCAAGTATTAGCAGTTGAGTTGTCAATTCAACCACACCTGGATAACTTAGTATCTGCAGCAAAGTATTTAGTAGCAAAGTAATATGGAAGTAACGGTAACGGTAGCAAAAGTAATATTTTTGGGTTTTGTAGTGATTGTAACAGTAGCGACGGAAAAGTAAATAATCGGAGAACAATATAGGAAAAGCTCGTAGGCATTGGATCGGTGATGGAGAATTATGCCGGATGCGGTTCATCATGTAACAGTCATAATATAGGGTGACACAGAACTAGCTCCAATTCATCAATGTAATGTAGGCATGTATTCCGAATATAGTCATACGTGCTTATGGAAAAGAACTTGCATGACATCTTTTGTCCTACCCTCCCGTGGCAGCGGGGTCCTAATGGAAACTAAGGGATATTAAGGCCTCCTTTTAATAGAGTACCAGACCAAAGCATTAAGACATAGTGAATACATGGACTCCTCAAACTATGGTCATCACCGGGAGTGGTCCCGATTATTGTCACTTCGGGGTTGCCGGATCATAACACATAGTAGGTGACTATAGACTTGCAAGATAGGATCAAGAACTCACATATATTCATGAAAACATAATAGATTCAGAACTGAAATCATGGCACTCGGGCCCTAGTGACAAGCATTAAGCATAGCAAAGTCATAGCAACATCAATCTCAGAACATAGTGGATACTAGGGATCAAAGCCTAACAAAACTAACTCGATTACATGATAAATCTCATCCAACCCATCATCGTCCAGCAAGCCTACGATGGAATTACTCACGCACGGCGGTGAGCATCATGAAATTGGTGATGGATGATGGTTGATGATGACGACAGCGATGGATTCCCCTCTCCGGAGCCCCGAACGGACTCCAGATCAGCCCTCCCGAGAGGTTTTAGGGCTTGGCGGCGGCTCTGTATCGTAAAACGCGATGAATCCTTCTCTCTTATTTTTTTCTCCCCGAACACGAATATATGGAGTTGGAGTTGAGGTCGGTGGAGCGTCAGGGGGCCCATGAGGCAGGGGGGCGCGCCCAGGGGGGCAGGCGCGCCCCCCACCCTCGTGGACAGGTGGAGGCCCCCCTGACATGGATTCTTCTTCCAGTATTTTTAATATTTTCCAAAAATAAGTTCCGTGGAGTTTCAGGTCATTCCGAGAACTTTTGTTTCTGCCCATAAATAACACCATGGCAATTCTGCTGAAAACAACGTCAGTCCGGGTTAGTTCCATTCAAATCATGCAAGTTAGAGTCCAAAACAAGGGCAAAAGTGCTTGGAAAAGTAGATACGACGGAGACGTATCAACTCCCCCAAGCTTAAACCTTTGCTTGTCCTCAAGCAATTTAGTTGATAAACTGAAAGTGATAAAGAAAAACTTTTACAAACTCTGTTTGCTCTTGTTGTTGTAAATATGTAAAGCCAGCATTCAAGTTTTCAGCAAAGATTATGACTAACCACATTCACAATAACTCTTAGGTATCATGTTTACTCATATCAATGGCATAATCAACTAGCGAGCAATAATAATAAATCTTGGATGACAACACTTTCCCAAAACAATCATAATATGATATAATAGGATGGTATCTCGCTAGCCCTTTCTGAGACCGCAAAACATAAATGCAGAGCACCTTTAAAGATCAAGGACTGACTAGACATTGTAATTCATGGTATAAGAGATCCAGTCATAGTCATACCCAATATAAATTAACAGTAATGAATGCAAATGACAGCAGTGATCTCCAGCTGGTGCTTTTTAATAAGAGGGTGATGACTCAACATAAAAGTAAATAGATAGGCCCTTCGCAGAGGGAAGCAGGGATTTGTAGAGGTGCCAGAGCTCGATTTTGAAATAGAGATAAATAATATTTTGAGCGGCATACTTTCATTGTCAACATAACAACCAAGAGATGGCGATATCTTCCATGCTACACACATTATAGGCGGTTCCCAAACAGAATGGTAAAGTTTATACTCCCCCTCCACCAACAAGCATCAATCCATGGCTTGCTCGAAACAACGAGTGCCTCCAACTAACAACAGTCCCAGGGGGATTTTTGTTTGCAATTATTTTGATTTGATTTGCATAAAGCATGGGACTGGGCATCCCAGTGACCAGCCATTTTCTCGTGAGTGAGGAGCAGAGTCCACTCCTCTTGAGAATAACCCGCCTAACATGGAAGATAAGGACAGCCCTAGTTGATACATGAGCTATTCAAGCATACAAAACATAATTTCATTTGAAGGTTTAGAGTTTGGCACATACAAATTTACTTGGAACGGCAGGTAGATACCGCATATAAGAAGGTATAGTGGACTCATATGGCATAACTTTGGGGTTTAAGGAATTGGATGCACAAGCAGTATTCCCGCTTAGTACAGGTGAAGGCTAGCAAAAGGCTGGGAAGCGACCAACTAGAGAGCGACAACAGTCATGAACATGCATTAAAATTAATAAACATTGAGTCCAAGCATGAGTAGGATATAATCCACCATGAACATAAATATCGTGAAGGCTATGTCGATTTGTTTCAACTACATCTATGAACATGTGCCAAATCGAGTCACTTAGATCATTCAAAGGAGGATACCACCCCACTATACCACATCACAACTATTTTAATAGCATGTTGGCACGCAAGGTAAACCATTATAACTCTGTAGCGACCAGACCTCAAACAGTCTGTGCTGCTGTGCACCAGTGTCATCCCTGGATCAGTAATGCTGACACGCACAGTACAAATGGAGGATTTATAACAGAGTAGCAATCACACACTTATTACAACGAAATATCTCAAAAGAGAATAAGTATGATAAATATGGCTTAAGGCCATCTAATACGATAACAGCGGAAGGCTTGGAAAATAAGTGAGTCCATCAACTCCAACGGCATCACTGAGTATAAGACCACCACCTAAGGCACCTTACTCGTCGTCTGAAAAGTCTGCAACATGAAATGTTGCAGCCCGAAAACGGGTCAGCACATGGAATATGCTGGCAATGTAACACACATAGAGTAATGAACAGAATAATAATATACTACATGCATATATGGCTGGTAGAAAGCTCTATGGTTACAGTTTTGCGAAAAGCCAATTTTTCCCTACTGCAAAGGAATAAATTTTATTTAACTATCATGGTGGTTGTTAAACATTGAGAAGGTACCTCCAACTCAATCCCAATTAAGTATCATCATTAACCCAACAAAATTAATTAAAGTAACATGATGAAGAGATCCATATGATAATCCAAGTACTAGATACTCAAGTTGTCCATAACCGGGGACACGGCTAACCATGATTAGTTTATACACTCTGCAGAGGTTTGTGCACTTTTCCCCACAAGACTCGACCGCCTCCGTTGGGATTCTCGCACTTCATGGTGTTTGAGAAACGGATGACCGAGACACAGTCTTTCAGAAGCGTTAACTCTCTACTCCGGGTAGACCGTACCACCTACATCCCCTACATCTGCTAGTCTACCTCTTCAAGAGCTCACACAACTTAATCAACTATGCTAGAGCCCATAATAGCTTGTGGCTGCACACAGAAGTTTCTAGCATGAATAATCTCATGATCCCTTTGAGCCTGGGTGGCGGTCCATAGGATGATCACACGGGTACTCCGGGATATCCAAAAATACAGGCAGCACTGGGTTCGCCAGGTGCCTCAATCCACCCAGATGTGAGTTTTAGTTGCCACCTTAAGTAAACCATTAGTTAACAATCTCACATCTGTCGTGAATATCTCTCAAACCCAATCCACGTCTACAAGCATAGCATGGCAATATAAGCAAGCGTAGAAGTAACTCCCAAGGGTTTGATAATAAAAACAGGTGATAGGTACTACCTCATCTACTTCCCAATACCCACAATTTAATTAGATCCTAATCATGCAATGTTTGAGGATTGATCTAATGCAATAAAACTGGGTAGTGAAAAGTATGATCAAAGTGTTACTTGCCTTGCTGATGATCCGCGAAACCTAGAGATTCGAAGTAGCAAGCGGCGCACTCCGGGTACTCTATCGCAAACAAACAAGCAAACAATAAGTACTCATCTAATGCACAAGTAAAACTCAAATAAAGATCCAACCAGAAAGTTCAACTTAAGAACTCCGGTTTGCAAAAAGATTCAACTCGAACGAAGCAACGAAAGTCAAACGGCAAAAGAAACAAGCTTCGTTTACTAATCTGGATCTAGGTCAAATTTTACAGTGGCAAAAACTTGTTTGAGTAGGTTAAACGGAAAGAGAATTTCGAGACGAAATCTAGGCGCTTGAATTGCCTGATTCCGATAAACGAGTGAAAAGTTAAACGAAAACGAAGATCTGATCGGAAATCACGATCTGGAATAATCGCGGAAAATCCGACGAAAAAGAAAAACTGACGAACAGTTAAACGAACGGACGTTCGTTAACAGCGACAATCCGACGAACACGTTCATTAAAACGAACGGGTCGGTGAACGTTCACTAAGTAATAAAACCGAAAAAAATAAACCGATCTGAAAGAAAACTAGGGTTTAGAAAAAAAACCGATTCGTTTTTTTTTAAACCGGGCTCGGCGGCGGCGGCTTCGGCTACCTCGGCGGGCAGCTCCGGCGGGGCGGCGAGGGGCGGCGAGGGCGGCGGGCTCGGGCGGCGACGGGGCGACGACGGGAGGCGGCGGGCGGCGGCGCACGGGCTCCGGGGCGGCGGCGGGTGCGGCGGCGACGCGGGCGCTCCTGCGGGCGGCGGCGGGTGCGGGCTGGGCGGCGGGGTGGGGAGAGGTGGCGGGGCAGGGGGTATTTAAGGAGGGGGAGGGGTGGCGTGGAGGAGGGGGCAAGACGGCGGCGGGGCGGCGTGCTCGAGCCGGACTCGGGCGGCGGCACGGTGGCGTGCTCGGGAGGGAGACGACGCGGGACGGGCCGGCCTGGCTCGGCTGGGCCTCGGCCCAATCGGGCGCGGGTTTTTTTAAATATTCCGCCGAATGTAAAAAAAATCGCAGAAAAATAAATAAAAATCCAAAAATGTTAAAAAAAAAATTCCCCGTCTAATTAAAATAATTAGAACGAGATGAACATTTTTTGGCCCAAAAATGCAGTTTTGAAAACGTGCAATTTTTTTAATGCAATAAAAATGCAAATAAAATCCGAATAAAATCAAATATTTGATATTATTATTTTTCCTCCAATATTTTAATTATTTTGGAGAAGTCATATTTTCTCCTCTCATTTATTTTAATATGAAATATTTTTCGGAGAGAAAAATAATTAAAACCAAAAATCCTCGTTTTATTATTTGATAAAAATCAAATATGAAAAACCGGGAAAATCCCCAACTCTCTCCGAGGGTCCTTGAGTTGCTTAGGATTTATCGAGGATTTGCCAAAATGCAATAAAACATGCTATGCAATGATGTTCTAATGTATAACATTCCAAAGTGAAAATTTGGGATGTTACAAACCTACCCCCTTAAGATGAATCTCGCCCTCGAGATTCGGGTTGGCTAGAAAATAGGTGAGAGTGGTTCTTCCGTAGATCTTCCTCTCGCTCCCAGGTGGCTTCATCTTCAGTATGGTGACTCCACTGGACTTTGCAAAACTTGATAACCTTACTGCGGGTGACTCGGCTGGCATACTCAAGAATCTTAACTGGTTTCTCCTCATAGGTCAAATCATATTCCAGCTGAATCGCTTCCAGTGGCACTGTATCTCTTAGTGGTTTCTCAGCCATCTCTGCGTGGCACTTTTTTAACTGGGAAACGTGAAATACATCATGAACTCCTGACAATCCTTCAGGCAATTCCAGCTTGTAGGCAACTTCTCCCATACGTTCCAAAACTTTGTATGGTCCTACAAAACGAGGAGCTAACTTTCCCTTAACTCCAAAATGCTTCACTCCTCGAAGTGGTGATACTCGAAGATAAACTCTGTCTCTGACTTCGTGAACTGTCTCCTTACGTTTAGAATCCGCATAACTCTTCTGCCTGGACTGGGCTACCTTGAGCCTATCGCGAATCAACCTCACTTTCTGTTCAGACTCCTTAATCAAATCTGGTCCAAACAACTGACGGTCCCCAACTTCGTCCCATAACAATGGTGTTCTACACCTCCTTCCGTACAAAGCTTCGAAAGGGGCCATCTTCAAACTGGTTTGATAACTGTTGTTGTAAGAAAACTCTGCATATGGCAAATTGTCGTCCCAACTCGATCCATAATCTAGCGCACAAGCTCTCAACATGTCTTCCAAAATCTGATTGACTCTCTCGGTCTGTCCATCTGTCTGTGGGTGAAAGGCTGTACTGAATTCTAGCCTGGTTCCCAAGGTTTCATGTAACTGATTCCAAAACTTCAAGGTAAACTGGGTTCCTCTATCTGATACAATGGTCCTCGGAACTCCATGCAAACATACGATTCTGGTCATGTATATCTTTGCCAACTTAGCACTGGTGTAAGTGGTCTTCACTGGGATGAAATGAGCTACTTTCGTCAAACGGTCGACTACAACCCATATTGAGTCATAGCCTGAACGAGTCCTGGGCAATCCCGTGATAAAATCCATGCCTAGTTTATCCCACTTCCATTCGGGTATCGGCAATGGTTGTAGCAATCCCGCTGGCTTCTGATGTTCTGCTTTCACTCTCTGACATACATCACAAACTGCTACATACTCCGCAATGTCCTTCTTCATACCAGTCCACCAGAAAGTATCCTTCAAATCCAAATACATCTTGGTATTTCCTGGGTGAATCGAGTACGGTGAATCATGGGCCTCTTGCAAGATCAATTTCCTGATCTCCGGATCATTGGGCACATAAACGTGGTCCTCAAACCATAAGGTATCGTGCTCATCCTCACGAAATCCCTTGGCTTTTCCTTTTCTCAACTTTTCCTTTATCTCGTCAATCTCCTTGTCTGTCTTCTGAGCTTCTCTGATCTTTTCCATTAGGGTAGACTGAATTTCCAACGTTGCTAAATAGCCTCTTGGAACTATCTCCAAACATAGCTCGCGAAGATCCTCGGCTAACTCCTGGGGTAACTCTCCTGTCATGAGTGTGTTGACATGGCTCTTGCGGCTCAACGCATCTGCTACTACGTTAGCCTTCCCTGGGTGATAATGCAATCTCATATCATAGTCCTTAATAAGCTCCAACCATCTCCTCTGCCCGAGATTCAATTCCTTCTGCGTGAAAATGTACTTCAAACTCTTGTGATCCGTGTACACCTCACAATGGTTTCCGATGAGAAAATGTCTCCATGTCTTCAACGCATGCACTACGGCTGCTAATTCCAAATCATGTGTGGCATAATTCTTCTCATGGGGTTTAAGTTGTCGTGAAGCATATGAAACAACTCTTCCTTCCTGCATAAGCACTGCTCCAAGTCCTCGACGAGAAGCATCGCAATAAACTTCATAATCCTTGCGTTGATCTGGCAGAATCAACACTGGTGATGTAACCAATCGTTTCTTCAACTCTTGGAAACTAGCTTCACATTCCTCAATGCAATTGAACTTGGTGTCCTTCTTCAATAGCTCAGTCATGGGCTTAGCAATCTTTGAGAAATTCTCAATGAATCTCCGGTAGTATCCTGCGAGTCCAAGGAAACTCCGGATCTCTCCAATTGACGTGGGTGATTCCCAACTTGTTACTGTGTCAACTTTGGTGGGGTCTACTGCTATTCCTTCTCCGGATATAACATGTCCGAGGAATCCAACTTCCTTCAGCCAAAATTCACATTTGCTGAACTTGGCGTATAACTGGTGTTCTCTGAGCTTCTCAAGTACCAAACGCAAATGCTCCTTATGCTCTTCTTCATTCTTGGAGTAGACTAAAATATCGTCAATGAACACCACGACGAACTTATCCAAAAACTCCATAAACACTTTGTTCATCAGGTTCATGAAATAGGCAGGTGCGTTAGTCATACCAAATGACATAACGGTATACTCATATAGCCCATACCTGGTGGTAAAAGCCGTCTTAGGTATATCGTGCTCTCGAATCTTTAACTGATGGTATCCTGATCGTAGATCGATCTTGGAAAATACCTTAGCTCCTTGTAAGCGGTCAAACAAATTATTGATCATCGGCAGTGGGTACTTGTTTTTGATGGTCACTTCATTCAATCCACGGTAATCAACAACCATCCTCAACGATCCATCTTTCTTCTCCACTAGAAGTACTGGTGATCCCAAAGGTGACGAACTTGGGCGAATATAGCCTTTATCCAGTAACTCCTTAATCTGCGTCTTAATTTCCTCCAAATCTTTTGCGGGCATCCTGTACAGTCTCTTAGATATTGACCCTGTGCCTGGGAAAAGTTCAATCAGAAACTCAATGTCTCTATCCGGTGGCATGCCTGGCAACTCTTCTGGAAATACATCCGGGTAATCCTTCACCACTGGTACTTCCTCCTGTACAACTCCTGATGTGGAATTCACCTGAGTCCTCTTCGGCACATGCCGAGATACATACTTAATCCTTCTTCCTTCTGGGGTGGTAAGCAAAATCGACTTACTGGCGCACTCAATGTTCCCTTCATACTTTGATATCCAATCCATGCCTAATATCACATCCAATCCTTGCGATTCCAATACTATTAGGTCTGAGGGAAACACGTAGTTACCAATCCTTAATGGTAACCGATCACACCATAAACTAGCCATATACTCTGCTCCTGGCGAGGTTACTAACATGGGTGACCTAAGGGCTTGGGCTAGCAGTTTATACTTATCCACAAATCCCCTTGATATGTATGAATGCGATGCACCAGTATCAAAAAGAACGAGTGCAGTAAATGACTTAACCATAAACTTACCTATTACTGCATCAGGCTGTGCTTCAACCTCTTCCACGCTAACGTGGTTCACATGTCCTTTGTTGAAAGGGTTCGACTTCTTCCCAGAGCTTCCATTGCCATTTCCATTCTGGGCTTCAGGACAGTCGGTTGCATAATGTCCAGTCTTCTGGCACTTGAAACAAGTAATGTGACTTAGATCCCTCTTGGCTGGGGTAGATGGGTTGGTACGGTTCTGTCCGTTGCTTCCTCCGTTCCCATTTCCATTCTTGGAGCCATTATGGTTGTGCGAACTACCTCCTCCATGGGTATGCTGAAACTGTCCTCCTGATTTCGGGGTAAAACGAGGCTTCTGCTGGGCTCCAGAATTATACTTTCCTTGTCCATACTCCCTCTTACAGTTTTCAATCTGCTGTTTCTTCCCTTCAATCATGAGTGCTCTATCTACCAACTCCTGGTAGTTGTTGAAGGTTGCTACCATTAGCTGCATGCTCAGCTCATCATTCAGTCCTTCCAAAAACTTCTCCTGCTTGGCTGCATCTGTAGCAACGTCATCTGGTGCATAACGTGCTAACTTACTGAAATCCTCCACGTACTGGCCTACGGTGCGTCCTCCTTGGCGTAGGTTGCGAAACTCACGCTTCTTCATAGCCATAGCTCCTGCTGAAACATGGGCTGTACGGAAAGCTTGCTGAAACTGGTCCCATGTGACAGTGTCAATAGGGTGTGTGGCTGTGTAATTCTCCCACCATGATGCTGCGGGTCCATCAAGCTGATGTGCGGCAAAACGCACTCTTTCCGCATCTGTGCATCCTGTAGTGGCTAACTCCCTTCCAACTTTGCGGAGCCAATCATCTGCAACAATCGGCTCGGTGCTGCTGGAAAACACCGGCGGATTTAGCCTCAAGAAACGGGCTAAGTGATCAACAGGTGGTGGTGGTGGGTTGTTGTTGTTGTTGTTGCCTTGATTCTGTACTAACACTTGCATCAGGGCATTCTGTTGTTGAATCAACTGTGTGATCTCCGGTGGGAAAACAAATCCGGTGTCGCGTCTCGGAGGCATCTGATAGGTTTAGGAAAAGATGAGAGTTTAGAATAGAATGAGGTCTAGAGAGAAAACACTACCCATATGCTCATGAGACAAACACAATCAATATCACTCAATCAATTCAAACAAGGCATACAATCGATCTAACTAGCGTTACAAAAGTGCTTGAACTAGACTATATAAATGGGGGAAAACTACTACTGATATGGTGGTCTACTAGAAATTATGATCAGTCGAAGACTCCATGATATCTGCTCCAGCTTCATCAACAAAGTCTTCTTCACTGGGATCCGAGTCGGTGTCGTCGATGATGATGTAGTTATCCGGGCAAGCGCAGTCATCATCTTCTGCTTTTGATACTGGATTTCCCATGAATACTCCAATCTTCTTCTCTAGGTCGTCATTCTTCCCTACTAGTGCGACGATTTCCTCCAAATAATCCTCGCGTGTAGCCTTGAGTTCTTCCTCCAGCTCCTTGATCTTCGTCAATGCCTTCTTCAGATCTATCTTGTCTGAGCACAACTGGTTCTCCTGGCGATGAATATGTTGGTTTTGCTCCTGGATGAAAGCTGCAATTGATCCATCCTTCTTGGTGCTGATCATCTCCCATTGCTCGTCTCGGCGTCCACAAATCTGATAAATAGTATCCTTAAGCTCCCTATGATAGACTTCTCCAATGCGTCGCATAGAGATGTGGGCTGCCATACTCTTCCCTAAACTCCAGGTTGGTGCTTCAAAAGCCAATTTTATAGGCTCAGTGACTGGCGTAAACGTCCTTCCTGGAACTTGAACTTGAATCTTCCAGCTCTCCTCTTCAGGTAATGTGGCGTTGTAGGTTCCGGTGATGCTTGGTATTCCAATGTTCAAGTACTTAGTGACTTCCTTCAAGTGTCGTCCAAAAGGCGTATCTTCATCTGGTTGCATGAACTTGCTCCTTGCATCCGCCATTCCTAAAAGAGTAGAAAGTGGAGAGGGGTCAGAAATGAGAAGAGAGAAGTGTTCTAGGGTTTAAACTTAGTGGTCGTGTCCTACAGTCAGCGTGTGCTCTGATACCACCTTTGTAGCGACCAGACCTCAAACAGTCTGTGCTGCTGTGCACCAGTGTCATCCCTGGATCAGTAATGCTGACACGCACAGTACAAATGGAGGATTTATAACAGAGTAGCAATCACACACTTATTACAATGAAATATCTCAAAAGAGAATAAGTATGATAAATATGGCTTAAGGCCATCTAATACGATAACAGCGGAAGGCTTGGAAGATAAGTGAGTCCATCAACTCCAACGGCATCACTGAGTATAAGACCACGACCTAAGGCACCTTACTCGTCGTCTGAAAAGTCTGCAACATGAAACGTTGCAGCCCGAAAACGGGTCAGCACATGGAATATGCTGGCAATGTAACACACATAGAGTAATGAACAGAATAATAATATACTACATGCATATATGGCTGGTAGAAAGCGCTATGGTTACAGTTTTGCGAAAAGCCAATTTTTCCCTACTGCAAAGGAATAAATTTTATTTAACTATCATGGTGGTTGTTAAACATTGAGAAGGTACCTCCAACTCAATCCCAGTTAAGTATCATCATTAACCCAACAAAATTAATTAAAGTAACATGATGAAGAGATTCATATGATAATCCAAGTACTAGATACTCAAGTTGTCCATAACCGGGGACACGGCTAACCATGATTAGTTTATACACTCTGCAGAGGTTTGTGCACTTTTCCCCACAAGACTCGATCGCCTCCATTGGGATTCTCGCACTTCATGGTGTTTGAGAAACGGATGACCGAGACACAGTCTTTCAGAAGCATTAACTCTCTACTCCGGGTAGACCGTACCACCTACATCTGCTAGTCTACCTCTTCAAGAGCTCACACAACTTAATCAACTATGCTAGAGCCCATAATAGCTTGTGGCTGCACACGGAAGTTTCTAGCATGAATAATCTCATGATCCCTTTGAGCCTGGGTGGCGGTCCATAGGATGATCACACGGGTACTCCGGGATATCCAAAAATACAGGCAGCACTGGGTTCTCCAGGTGCCTCAATCCACCCAGATGTGAGTTTTAGTTGCCACCTTAAGTAAACCATTAGTTAACAATCTCACATCTGTCGTGAATATCTCTCAAACCCAATCCACGTCTACAAGCATGGCATGGCAATATAAGCAAGCGTAGAAGTAACTCCCAAGGGTTTGATAATAAAAACAGGTGATAGGTACTACCTCATCTACTTCCCAATACCCACAATTTAATTAGATCCTAATCATGCAATGTTTGAGGATTGATCTAATGCAATAAAACTGGGTAGTGAAAAGTATGATCAAAGTGTTACTTGCCTTGCTGATGATCCGCGAAACCTAGAGATTCGAAGTAGCAAGCGGCGCACTCCGGGTACTCTATCGCAAACAAACAAGCAAACAATAAGTACTCATCTAATGCATAAGTAAAACTCAAATAAAGATCCAACCAGAAAGTTCAACTTAAGAACTCCGGTTTGCAAAAAGATTCAACTCGAACGAAGCAACGAAAGTCAAACGGCGAAAGAAACAAGCTTCGTTTACTAATCTGGATCTAGGTCAAATTTTACAGTGGCAAAAACTTGTTTGAGTAGGTTAAACGGAAAGAGAATTTCGACACGAAACTCTAGGCGCTTGAATCGCCTGATTCCGATAAACGAGCGAAAAGTTAAACAAAAACGAAGATCTGATCGGAAATCACGATCTGGAATAATCGCGGAAAATCCGACGAAAAAGAAAAACTGACGAACAGTTAAACGAACGGACGTTCGTTAACAGCGACAATCCGACGAACACGTTCATTAAAACGAACGGGTCGGTGAACGTTCACTAAGTAATAAAACCGAAAAAAATAAACCGATCTGAAAGAAAACTAGGGTTTAGAAAAAAAATAAACCGAATTGTTTTTTTTTAAACCGGGCTCGGCGGCGGCGGCTTCGGCTACCTCGGCGGGCAGCTCCGGCGGGGCTCCGATGGGGCGGCGAGGGGCGGCGGGCTCGGGCGGCGACGGGAGGCGGCGGGCGGCGGCGGCGGCGCGGGCGCTCCTGCGGGTTGGGCGGCGGGGTGGGGAGAGGTGGCGGGGCAGGGGGTATTTAAGGAGGGGGAGGGGTGGCGTGGAGGAGGGGCAAGGCGGCGGCGGGGCGGCGTGCTCGAGCCGGACTCGGGCGGCGGCGCAGTGGCGTGCTCGGGAGGGAGACGACGCGGGACGGGCCGGCCTGGCTCGGCTGGGCCTCGGCCCAGTCGGGCGCGGGGGGGGGGGGGGAGGTTAAATATTCCGCCGAATCTAAAAAATTGCAGAAAAATAAATAAAAATCTAAAAATGTTAAAACAAATTTTCCTCGTCTAATTAAAATAATTAGAACGAGATGAACATTTTTTTGGGCCCAAAAATGCAGTTTTGAAAACGTGCAATTTTTTAATGCAATAAAAAATGCAAATAAAATCCGAATAAAATCAAATATTTGATTTTATTATTTTTCCTCCAATATTTCAATTATTTTGGAGAAGTCATATTTTCTCCTCTCATTTATTTTAATATGAAATATTTTTCGGAGAGAAAAATAATTAAAACCAAAAATCCTCGTTTTATTATTTGATAAAAATCAAATATGAAAAACCGGGAAAATCCCCAACTCTCTCCGAGGGTCCTTGAGTTGCTTAGGATTTATCGAGGATTTGCCAAAATGCAATAAAACATGCTATGCAATGATGTTCTAATGTATAACATTCCAAATTGAAAATTTGGGATGTTACAAACTCATAGCTAATCAAGCATGGCACGAGCAACTATAATCTCTAATTGTCATTGCAAACATGTTTATTCATAATATGCTGAATCAGGAACGATTAACTAATCATATTTACAAAAACAAGAGAGGTCGAGTTCATACCAGCTTCTCTCATCTCAGTCAGTCCATCCTATATCGTCATAATTGCCTTTCACTTGCACGACCGAACGATGTGAATAATAATAATAGTGCACGTGCATTGGACTAAGGTGGAATCTGCGGGCATTCAATAAACAGGAGAAGACAAGGCAATATGGGCTCTTGGTTAAATCAACAATAATGCATATAAGAGCCACTTCAACAATTTAATCATGGCCTTCTCCTATCGACTCCCAAAGAAAAGAAAAGAAATAAAACTATTTACAAGGGAAAGCTCCCGACAAGCAAAAGAAGAACAGGAAATATTTTTGGGTTTTCTTTTTAATTATTACTACTACAGCAAGAAAAGTAAACTAACTAAAAGCTACACTAATTTTTGGTTTTTCTTAAGGTTTATTAAACACACAAGAAGAAAGCAAGAAAAAGGAAAATAAACTAGCATGGATATTACAGAGAAAGAGTATGAGCACCGACATCTAGCAATGAGTGTGTGGACATGAATGTAATGTCGGTGAGAAATACGTACTCCCCCAAGCTTAGGCTTTTGGCCTAAGTTGGTTTATTGCCACGGGTGGCCTGGCGGATATCCATAGTTGTAGTTGGGGTCGTACTGAGATGCAGCGGTCATTGCATCGTGTGCTGCAGCTTGGAGGCGAGCTATCTCAGCCCTCCTCCTATACTCCTCCGCCTCCTCTTTGGTTATGTAATGTCTCCCTTTTTCCTCCTCACAAAGGAACTAGTGAGATAGTGGTACTGGCAGCACTTTTCCCCCTCGAAGCTCACAAGATCAGCGTTACGCAAATACGCGTTAAATTCTTCCTTGATTCCCGCTCGATCCATAAAGCCTTCTGAAGGCCATTCACAAGGCCGCACTGGAGCGTTCCTTGGTGGCTCATCATCGGCATCGCGCATTGCGAGCCTGGGTCCTTGCTTCCTTGAAGGACCACCATGGTACATTTTCCTAAACATATTTCTTCCTCTGGAAAATTTCTGAAATTTTTAGTAACTTCAAATAAAAGTGAACCAAGCTCAACAAAATTGATAGCAACTACTCCTACAAGTGCCTAGAGACTATATCAAGCATTAGAACTACTTGCAACCATAAAAATTTGACACGCAAGCTCAAGAACATGGTCACCTAGGCAGCACAAATTTGCAATGAATAAAGCACTAACTAATTGGACCAATGGAGGAGTCACATACCAAGGAACAATCTCCCCAAGCAGTTTTGTGAGAGGTGCTTTGAGCAAGGAGATCGAAAATCGCAGCAAAATGAGCTAGAACTCGTGCTTGAGCTGGATGGTGATTTTTTTGGGAGGAAGAAGAAGTGTGTGGGTGCAGGAATAAGTCGAGGGGAGCCACCGTGGGCCCACGAGGCAGGGGCGCGCCCTGCAGGGGTGGGCGCGCCCTGGACCCTCGTGGCCAGGTGCTTGCTCCCCCTGCTGTGTTCTCAGTGCCAGATATTCTCAAATATTCCAGAAAAAATCATATTCCAATTTCAGGGCATTTGGAGAACTTTTATATTCAGGGTATTTTTATATTGCACGGATAATTCAGAAAACTGACAGGAAAATACTATTTTTGCTTTATTTCAACTAAATAACATAAAGTAAAAGGAGGGTACAGAAGGTTGTGCTTTCTAACTTCATCCATCTCATGCTCATCAAAAGGAATCCACTAACAAGGTTGATCAAGTCTTGTTAACGAACTCATTCCGACTAACATGGAACCGGAGAAATTTCGAATAACACTATGTTACCTCAACGGGGATATGCACATCCCCAATAATAAGAATATCATATTTTTTCTTAACAGTAGGAAGAGGAAATTCAAAACCTCCAAAAATAATCGATGGATTTTTTCCAATAGAATTGATACTGTGGACTTGAGGTTGTTTCCTCGGAAAGTGTACCGTATGCTCATTACCATTAACATGAAAAGTAACATTGCCTTTGTTGCAATCAATAACAGCCCCTGTAGTATTCAAAAAAGGTCTTCCAAGAATAATAGACATACTATCGTCCTCGGGAATATCAAGAATAACAAAGTCCGTAAAAATAGTAACGTTTGCAACCACAACAGGCACATCCTCATAAATACCAACAGGTATAGCAGTTGATTTATCAGCCATTTGCAAAGATATTTCAGTAGGTGTCAACTTATTCAAATCAAGTCTATGATATAAAGAGAGAGGCATAACACTAACACCGGCTCCAAGATCACATAAAGCAGTTTTAACATAGTTTCTTTTAATGGAGCATGGTATAGTGGGTACCCGTGGATCTCCTAGTTTCTTTGGTATTCCACCCTTAAAAGTATAATTAACAAGCATGGTGAAAATTTCAGCTTCCGGTATCTTTCTTTTATTAGTGACAATTTCTTTCATATACTTAGCATAAGGATTCATTTTGAGCATATCAGTCAAACTCATACGCAAAAAGATAGGTCTAATCATTTCAGCAAAGCGCTCAAAATCCTCATCATCCTTTTTCTTGGATGGTTTGGGAGGAAAAGGCATGGGTTTCTGAACCCAAGGTTCTCTTTCTTTACCATGTTTCCTAGCAACAACGTCTCTCTTATCATAACGTTGATTCTTTGACTGTGGGTTATCAAGAGCAACAGCAGGTTCAATCTCTACATCATTATCATTACTAGGTTGAGCATCATCATGAACATTATCATTAACATTTTCACTTGGTTCATGTTCATTACCAGATTTTGTTTCAGCATCAGAAATAGAAATATCATTTGGATTCTCAGGTGTTTCAGCAATAGTTTCACTAGAAGCATGCAAAGTCCTATCATTTTTCTTTTTCTTCTTTTTAGAAGGACTAGGTGCATCAGTATTATTTCTCTGAGAATCTTGCTCAATTCTCTTAGGGTGGCCTTCAGGATACAAAGGTTCCTGAGTCATTTTACCAGTTCCTGTAGCCACTCTAACAACATAATCATTATTCTTATTGTTCATTTCATTGAGCAAATCATTTTGAGCTTTAAGTACTTGTTCTACTTGAGTAGTAACCATAGAAGCATGTTTACTAATGAGTTTAAGTTCACCTTTAACTCTAGACATATAATCACCCAAGTGTTCAAGCGTATTGAAATTATATTTCAATTGTCTACCAATATAAGCATTGAAGTTTTCTTATTTAACAATAAAGTTGTCAAACTCATCTAAGCATTGTCTAGCAGACTTATAGTGAGGAATATCACCTTCATCAAATCTATAGAGAGAATTTACCTTTACTACCTGTGTCGGGTTATCAAGACCATGTGTTTCTTCAATAGGTAATGGATTAAGACCATGTATTTCTTCAACAGGCGGTAAATTAAGACCATGTATTTCTTCAATAGGTGGTAAATTCTTAACATCTTCAGCTTTAATACCCTTTTATTTCATAGATTTCTTTGCCTCTTGCATATCTTCAGGACTGAGAAATAGAACACCTCTTTTCTTCGGAGTTGGTTTAGGAATAGGCTCAGGAAGTGGCTAAGGAAGCGTCTAATTATTTTCATTGGTCAACATATTATTCAATAGAATTTCAGCTTCATCCGGCGTTCTTTCCCTGAAAACAGAACCAGCACAACTATCCAGGTAATCTCTGGAAGCATCGGTTAGTCCATTATAAAAGATATCAAGTATTTCATTTTTCTTAAGAGGATGATCAGGCAAAGCATTAAGTAATTGGAGAAGCCTCCCCCAAGCTTGTGGGAGACTCTCTTCTTCAATTTGCACAAAATTATATATGTCCCTTAACACAGCTTGTTTCTTATGAGAAGGGAAATATTTAGCAGAGAAGTAATAAATCATATCCTGGGGACTACGCACACAACCAGGTTCAAGAGAATTAAACCATGTCTTAGCATCACCCTTTAATGAGAACGGAAATATTTTAAGGATATAAAAGTAGCGGGTTCTCTCATCATTAGTGAATAGGGTGGCTATATCATTTAATTTAGTAAGATGTGCCACAACAGTTTCAGATTCATAGCCATAAAAAGGATCAGATTCAACCAAAGTAATTATATCAGGATCAACAGAGAATTCATAATCCTTATCAGTAACGCAGATAGGTGAAGTAGCAAAAGCAGGGTCAAGTTTGATTCTAGCATTAAGAGATTGTTGCTTCCATTTAGCTAATAACTTCTGAAGATCATATCTATCATTGCAAGCTAAAATAGCTCTAGCAGATTCTTCATCCAGAACATAACCCTCAGGCACAACAGGTAATTCATATTTATTAGGGGGAGAGTCTTCATCATCACTATCTTCAATATTATCAGTTTCAATAATTTCATTCTCTCTAACCCTAGCAAGTTTTTCATCAAGAAATTCACCAAGTGGCACAGTAGTATCAAGCATAGAAGTAGTTTCATCATATGTATCATGCATAGCAGAAGTGGCATCATCAATAACATGCGACATATCAGAATTAATTGCAGAAGCAGGTTTAGGTGTCGCAAGCTTACTCAAAACAGAAGGTGAATCAAGTGCAGAGCTAGATGGCAGTTCCTTACCTCCCCTCGTAGTTGAGGGATAATTTTTTGTTTTCTCGTCTTTCAAGTTCTTCATAGTGACCAGCAGATATAAATCCCAAGTAACTCAAAGAATAGAGCTATGCTCCCCGACAACGGCGCCAGAAAATAGTCTTGATAACCCACAAGTATAGGGGATCGCAACAGTTTTCGAGGGTAGAGTATTCAACCCAAATTTATTGATTTGACACAAGGGGAGCCAAAGAATATTCTCAAGTATTAGCAGTTGACTTTTCAATTCAACCACACCTGGATAACTTAGTATCTACAGCAAAGTATTTAGTAGCAAAGTAATATGGAAGTAACGGTAATGGTAGCAAAAGTAATATTTTTGGGTTTTGTAGTGAATGTAACAGTAGCAACGGAAAAGTAAATAAGCGGAGAACAATATAGGAAAAGCTCGTAGGCATTGGATCGGTGATGGAGAATTATGCCGGATGCGGTTCATCATGTAACAGTCATAATATAGGGTGACACAGAACTAGCTCCAATTCATCAATGTAATGTAGGTATGTATTCCGAATATAGTCATACGTGCTTATGGAAAAGAACTTGCATCACATCTTTTGTCCTACCCTCCCGTGGCAGCGGGATCCTAATGGAAACTAAGGGATATTAAGGCCTCCTTTTAATAGAGTACCGGACCAAAGCATTAACACATAGTGAATACATGGACTCCTCAAACTATGGTCATCACCGGGGGTGGTCCTGATTATTGTCACTTCTTGGTTGCCGGATCATAACACATAGTAAGTGACTATAGACTTGCAAGATAGGATCAAGAACTCACATATATTCATGAAAACATAATAGGTTCAGATCTGAAATCATGGCACTCGGGCCCTAGTGACAAGCATTAAGCATAGCAAAGTCATAGCAACATCAATCTCAGAACATAGTGGATACTAGGGATCAAACCCTAACAAAACTAACTCGATTACATGATAAATCTCATCCAACCCATCACCGTCCAGCAAGCCTACGATGGAATTACTCACGCACGGCGGTGAGCATCATGGAATTGGTGATGGAGGATGGTTGATGATGACGACGGCGACGGATTCCCCTCTCTAGAGCCCCGAACGGACTCTAGATCAGCCCTCCCGAGAGGTTTTAGGGCTTGGCGGCGGCTCCGTATCGTAAAATGCGATGAATCCTTCTCTCTGATTTTTTCTCCCCGAACACGAATATATGGAGTTGGAGTTGAGGTCGGTGGAGCGTCAGGGGGCCCACGAGGCAGGGGGCGTGCCCAGGGGGGCAGGCGCGCCCCCACCCTCGTGGACAGGTGGAGGCCCCCTTGACGTGGATTCTTCTTCCAGCATTTTTAATATTTTCCAAAAATAAGTTCCGTGGAGTTTCAGGTCATTCCGAGAACTTTTGTTTCTGCACATAAATAACACCATGGCAATTCTGCTGAAAACACCGTCAGTCTGGGTTAGTTCCATTCAAATCATGCAAGTTAGAGTCCAAAACAAGGGCAAAAGTGTTTGGAAAAGTAGATACAACGAAGACATATCAGTCTGCGAGTACTCGTGTGTGATGATTAGTAAGTTACACATATGTTTCCTTATGTTAGCACGTGTGTGATAAATAACACGTGGCACCGCATACGGTATTCGGGTTGTGTGTGTGCTCCACTGAGTCTACCCGCGCTCCAGATGGATGAATTGTAAAATCCACGCCTCTTTCCTCATCGGTTTCCCGCCACCAGCTAATGGCTTGCTGCATATAACCCAGGCGGCAACGCACCGTCGTGACACTCTGCACAGATCTAGTCCTCACCGATCTATCATTAGTTATTCCAAGCATGCCAGGCAACGGCCAAAGCTTTGATGTCGACCCCTACCTGTGTTACATCTTCGGCAAGGAGAATGAGCCGGAGCAGGTTGCGGAGCAAGAGCTTCATCGGCCGGTGCAGGCACCATGGCCCATCGGCAGCGATATCGGTGTGACAGTCCTTGGGCACACAATCGACATATTGCAGAGGAAGTGTGATGAGCAGTTTGCCATCCACCGTGCAAAAGATCCAGAGCTGCTCGGTGGCATGATCGACGACCCACCCGAAGAGCCGCCGTCACCAGTGCTCATCGAGAGCTTGATGCCTAATGACCCAAAGGTATAGGGGATCAATTGTAGCTCTTTTCGATAAGTAAGAGTGTCGAACCCAACGAGGAGCAGAAGGAAATGACAAATAGTTTTCAGTAAGGTAATGTCTGCAAGTGCTGAAATTGTAAGTAGCGGAGTAGTTTGATAGCAAGATAATTTGTAACGAGCAAATAACGATAGTAGTAACAAAAGTGCATCAAGGTAGCCCAATCCTTTTAAGGCAAAGGACAGGCAAAAACGGTCTGTTATGATAAGTAAAGCGTTCCTGAGGGTACACGGGAATTTCATCTAGTCACTTTCATCATGTTGGTTTAACTCGTGTTCGCTACTTTGATAATTTGATATGTGGGTGCACCGGTGCTTAGGTGCTGTTATTACTTGAACAAGCCTCCTACTTATGATTAACCCTCCCGCAAGCATCCGCAACTACGAGAAAAGTATTAAGAATAAATTATAACCATATCATTAAACTTTTGGATCCAATCGGTCCCTTACGGAATAGCGCATAAACTGGGATTTAAGCTGAAGGAAATATGCCCTAGAGGCAATAATAAAGTTATTATTTAGTTCCTTATTTCATGATAAATGTTTATTATTCATGCTAGAATTGTATTAACCGGAAACTTAGTACATGTGTGAATACATAGACAAAACAAAGTGTCCCTAGTATGCCTCTACTTGACTAGCTCGTTTATCAAAGATGGTTATGTTTCCTGACCATAGACATGCGTTGTCATTTGATGAACAGGATCACATCATTAGGAGAATGATGTGATGGACAAGACCCATTCGTTAGCTTAGCATTATGATCATTACAGTTTCATTGCTACTGCTTTCTTCATGGCTTATACATGTTCCTCAGACTATGAGATTATGCAACTTCCGAATACCGGAGGAACACCTTGTGTGCTATCAAACATCACAACGTAACTGGGTGATTATAAAGATGCTCTACAGGTGTCTCCGATGGTTTTTGTTGAGTTGGCATAGATCGAGATTAGGATTTGTCACTCCGTGTATCGGAGAGTATCTCTAGGCCCTCTCGGTAATGCACATCACTATAAGCCTTGCAAGCATTGTGACTAATGAGTTAGTTGCGGGATGATGCATTACGGAAGGAGTAAATAGACTTGCCGGTAACGAGATTGAACTAGGTATGAGGATACCGACGATCGAATCTCGGGCAAGTAACATACCGATGACAAAGGGAACAACGTATGTTGTTATGCGGTTTGACCGATAAAGATCTTCGTAGAATATGTAGGAGCCAATATGAGCATCCAAGTTCCACTATTGGTTATTGACCGGAGATGTGTCTCGGTCATGTCTACATAGTTCTCGAACCCGTAGGGTCCGCACGCTTAACGTTCGATGACGATTTGTATTATGAGTTATGTGATTTGATGACCAAAGTTTGTTCGGAGTCCCGGATGAGATCGGGAACATGACGAGGAGTCTCAAAATGGTCGAGAGGTAAAGATCGATATATTGGAAGGCTATATTCGGACATCGGAAAGGTTCCGAGTGATTCGGGTATTTTTTTGGAGTACCGCAGAGTTATGGGAATTCGCCGGGAGAAGTATTGAGCCTTATTGGGCCATACGGGAATAGAGGAGGCAGGCCAAAGGGAAGGAGGCCCCCCCCATGGGTCCGAATTGGACTAGGGGAAAGGGGGCGGCGCCCCCTTGCCCTTTCCTACTCCCTCTCTCTTTCCCTCTTTCTTCTCTCCTACTCCGGAAAGGAAAATGAGAATTCTACTAGGACTTGGGAGTCCTAGTAGGACTCCCCACACTTGGCGCGCCCTCTCTAGGGCCGGCCTCCTCCTCCTCCCTCCTTTATATACGTGGGCAGGGGACACCCCAAAGGAACAACAGACAATCTCTTAGCCGTGTGCGGTGCCCCCTCCACAGTTACACACCTCGGTCATATCATCGTAGTGCTTAGGCGAAGCCCTGCGCCGGTAACTTCATCATCACCGTCGCCAGGCCATCGTGCTAACGGAACTCTCCCTCGGCCTCAACTAGATCAAGAGTACGAGGGACGTCATCGAGCTGAACGTGTGCTGAACACAGAGGTGCCGTACGTTCGGTGCTAGGATCGGTCGGATCGTGAAGACGTACGACTATATCAACTACGATGATAAAACGCTTCTGCTTTCGGTCTACGAGGGTACGTGGACACACTTTCCCGCTCGTTGCTATGCATCACCTAGATGGATCGTGCGTGTGCGTAGGAATTTTTTTTAAATTACTGCATTCCCCAACAGTGGTATCAGAGCCAGGTTTATGCGTAGATGTTATATGCACGAGTAGAACACAAAGAGTTGTGGGCGATAATAGTCATACTACTTACCAGCATGTCATACTTTGATTCGGCAGTATTGTTGGATGAAGCGGCTCAGACCGACATTACATGACCGCGTTCATGAGACTGGTTCTACCGTCGTGCTTCGCACACAGGTGACTAGTGGGTGTCTATTTCTCCAACTTTAGTTGAATCAAGTGTGACTACGCCCGGTCCTTGTTGAAGGTTAAAACAACACACTTGACGAAAAATCGTTGTGGTTTTGATGCGTAGGTAAGAACGGTTCTTGCTAAGCCCGTAGCAGCCACGTAAAACTTGCAACAACAAAGTAGAGGACGTCTAACTTGTTTTTGCAGGGCATGTTGTGATATGATATGGTCAAGACGTGATGAGATATAAATTGTTGTATGAGATGATCATGTTTTTGAAATTATCGGCAACTGGCAGGAGCCTTATGGTTGTCTCTTTATTGCATAAGATGCAAGTGCCTTGTAATTGCTTTACTTTATCGCTATGCGATAGCAATAGTTACAAAAGCAATAGTTGGCAAGACGACCATATGACGACATGTTGATAGAGATCAAGATGATAGAGATCATGGTGTCATGCCGGTGATGATAGAAATCATGACGGTACTTTGGAGATGGAGATCAAAGGCAGAAGATGATGATGGCCATATCATGTCACATATTTTGATTGCATGTGATGTTTATCTTTTATACATCTTATTTTGCTTGGTTCGGCGGTAGCTTTATAAGATGATCCCTTACTAAAATTTCAAGGTATAAGTGTTCTCCCTGAGTATGCACCATTGCGACAGTTCTTCGTGCTGAGACACCACGTGATGATCGGGTGTGATAAGCTCTACGTTCACATACAACGGGCGCAAGCCAGTTTTGCACATGCAGAATACTCGGGTTAAACTTGACGAGCCTAGCACATGCAGATATGGCCTCGGAATACTGGAGACCGAAAGGTTGAACGTGAATCATATAGTAGATATGATCAACATAGTGATGTTCACCATTGAAAACTACTCCATCTCACGTGATGATCGGACATGGTTTAGTTGATATGGATCACGTGATCATTTAGATGACTCGAGGGATGTCTATCTAAGTGGGATTTCTTAAGTAATATGATTAATTGAACTTAAATTTATCATGAACTTAGTCCTAATAGTATTTGCATATCTATGTTGTAGATCAATAGCTCGCAAATAGCTTCCATGTTTTATTTATGATATGTTCCGAGAGAAAACTAAGTTGAAAGATGATAGTAGCAATGATGCGGACTTGGTTCGTGATCTGAGGATTATCCTCATTGCTGCACAGAAGAATTATGTCCTTGATGCACCGCTAGATGACAGACCTATTGCAGGAGCAGATACAGACGTTATGAACGTTTGACAAAGCTTGGTATGATGACTACTTGATAGTTTAGTGCAGCATGCTTTACGGCTTAGAACCGGGACTTCAAAAATGTTTGGAACGCCATGGAGCATATAAGATGTTCCAAGAGTTGAAATTGGTATTTCATACTCATGCCCGTGTCGAGAGGTATGAGACCTCTGACAGTACTTTGCCTACAAAATGGAGGAGAATGGCTCAACGAGTGAGCATGTGCTCAGATTGTCTAGGTACTATAGTTGCTTGAATCAAGTGGGAGTTAATCTTCCAGATAAGATAGTAATTGACAAAGTTATCTAGTCACTACCACCAAGTTACTTGAACTTCGTGATGAACTATAATATGAAAGGGATGACGGAAGTAATTCCCGAGCTCTTCGCGATGTTGATGGCGAAGGTAGAAATCAAGAAATAGCATCAAGTGTTGATGGTTTACAAGACCACTAGTTTCAAGAAAAAGGGCAAAAGGATAGAAAGGGAACTTCAAGAAGACTGAAAAACAAGTTGTCACTCCCGTGAAGAAACCCAAAGCTAGACTCAAGCCTGAAACTGAGTGCTTCTACTGCAAAGGAAATGGTCACTGGAAGTGGAACTGCCCCTATATACTTGGCGGATAAGAAGGATGGCAAAATGAACAAAGGTATATTTGATATACATGTTATTGATGTGTACTATACTAGTGTTTATAGCAACCCCTCGGTATTTGATACTAGTTCAGTTGCTAAGAGTAGTAACTCGAAATGGGAGTTGCAAAATAAACAGAGACTAGTTAAGGGAAAGGTGACGATGTGTGTTGGAAATGACTCCAAGGTTGATAAGATCACCATCGCACACTCCTTTTACCTTCGGGATTAGTGTTGAACCTAAAATAAATGTTATTTGGTGTTTGCGTTAAGCATGAATATGATCGGATCATGTTTATTGCAATACGGCTATTCATTTTAAGTCAAAGAATAATTGTTGTTCTATTTACATGAATAAAAACCTTTTATGGTCATACACTCAATGTAAATGGTTTATTGAATCTCGATCGTAGTGATACACATATTCATAAATATTGCAGCCAAAAGATGCAAAGTTAATAATGATAGTGCAACTTATTTGTGGCACTGCCGTTTAGGTCATATTGGTGTAAAGCGCATGAAGAAACTCCATACCGATGGACTTTTGGAATCACTTGATTA
Source organism: Aegilops tauschii subsp. strangulata (assembly GCF_002575655.3). Lineage (NCBI taxonomy): Eukaryota > Viridiplantae > Streptophyta > Magnoliopsida > Poales > Poaceae > Aegilops > Aegilops tauschii. Next base: position 107,327,765 of record NC_053038.3, on the reverse strand, counting down.
TGAATCATTTGATGCTTGCGAACCATGCCTCATGGGCAAGATGACTAAGACTCCGTTCTCCGGAACAACGGGGCGAGCCACTGACTTATTGGAAATAATACATACCGATGTATGCGGTCCAATGAGTGTTGAGGCTCACGGCGGGTATCATTGTTTTCTGACCTTCACAGATGATTTGAGCAGATATGTGTATATCTACTTGATGAAACACAAGTCTGAAACACTTGAAAAGTTCAAAGATTTTCAGAGTGAAGTAGAGAATCATCGTAACGAGAAAATAAAGTTTCTACGATCTGATCGTAGTGGCAAATATTTGAGTTACGAGTTTCGCCTTCAATTAAAACAATGTGAAATAGTTTCACAAACTCATGCCACCTGGAACACCACAGCATAATGGTGTGTCTGAATGTCATAACCGTACTTTATTGGATATAGTGCAATCCATGATGTCTCTTACCGATTTACCACTATCGTTTTGGGGTTATGCATAAGAGACAGTTGCATTCACGTTAATAGGGCAACATCCAAATCCGTTGAGACGACACCTTATGAACTGTGGTTTGGCAAGAAACCCAAGTTGTCGTTTCTTAAAGTTTGAGGCTGCGATGCTTATGTGAAAAAGCTTCAACCTGATAAGCTCGAACCCAAATCGGAGAAATGTGTCTTCATAGGATACCCAAAAGAGACTGTTGGGTACACCTTCTATCACAGATCCGAAGGCAAGATCTTTGTTGCTAAGAATGGATCCTTTTTGGAGAAGGAGTTTCTCTCGAAAGAAGTGAGTGGGAGGAAGGTAGAACTTGATGAGGTAATTGTACCTTCTCCCGAATTGGAAAGTATTTCTTCACTGAAATCAGTTCAAGTGATGCTTACACCAATTAGTGAGGAAGTTAATGATGATGATCATGAAGCTTCGAATCAAGTTACCACCGAACCTCGTAGGTCAACCAGAGTACGTACCGCACCAGAGTGGTACGGTAATCCTATTCTGGAGTTCATGTTACTTGACCATGACGAACCTACGAACTATGAGAAAGCGATGATGAGCCCAGATTCCGCGAAATGGCTTGAGGCCATGAAATCTGAGATGGGATCCATGTATGAGAACAAAGTGTGGACTTTGTTTCACTTGCCCGATGATCGGCAAGCCATAGAAAATAAATGGATCTTCAAGAGGAAGACGGACGCTGATAGTAGTGTTGCTATCTACAAAGCTAGACTTGTCGAAAAAGGTTTTTGACAAAGTTCAAGGTGTTGACTACGATGAGATTTTCTCACTCGTAGCGATGCTTAAGTCTGTCCGAATCATGTTAGAAAATTGCCACATTTTATGAAATCTGGCAAATGGATGTCAAAACTACATTCCTTAATGTATTTCTAAAAGAAGAGTTATATATATGATGCAACCAGAAGGTTTTGTCGATCCTAAAGGTGCTAACAAAATGTGCAAGCTCCAGCGATCCATCCATGGACTGGTACAAAGCATCTCAGAGTTGGAATATACGCTTTGATGAGTTGATCAAAGCATATAGTTTTATACAGACTTGCGATGAAGCCTGTATTTACAAGAAAGTGAGTGGGAGCACTACAACATTTCTGATAAGTATATGTGAATGACTGTAACATCCCAAAATTCTAAATTTTGGAATGTTATAATAAATAGATAGATTTGATTGATTGTTTGATTGGGGTGTGGTTGCTTGTGTGAAATTGAGTGAAATGTGAAAAATTTTGAAAGTTAAATGAGAGGGAATAAAAGGACTTTCCCAAACTTTCATCTTGCATTTATGATCTCCGTGAATTCAAATTCTTTTCAAATACAAAACCCTAGAGAGAAGATGACATGACTTCTTCCATTTAAATAAATGACAAGGGTTTTTGAAAATATTTGAACTTCACTTGGAAATATTTCAAATTCAGAAAACTTTAAGCAACTCAATGATTTTCATGAGAGAAGATAAAATGACTTCTTCAAAAATATATGAAATATGAGTTGGAAGTTTTAAAAGAATTAAATTTAAAGTCCTGTTGGAAATTATTTTCAATTTGGAGTTATTTTGATTTTATTCAAATTATTTTTCTCCAAAAATAAAATATATGGAAAATAGGGTAAAATGATTCCCTACATTAGAAAATTGGAGAGAAATAAATTTGAAATCATTTTGGTATTTTTAAAATGATTTTTATGAGGTTTTATTGTAGCAGTAGCACTGTTTGATTTATTCAAATTTTTGTGGATTTTATTTGATGCTAGAAAAATGTTCATGCTGTAGAAAATCTTTTTCTGAAAATTTTGATATATTATATGCCTGTATAATTTTTTATTTCTTTTTATTTTATTTCTTTTGTCTGACTATTTAAAAAAACTATTCTTCTCCACCGAACTGGGCCCGGCCCAGCTAGCCAGCCAGGCCGCAGCCCAGCCTAGCCGCGCGTCCCTGACCTCCCGCTGGACTCCGCCTCCAGTACGCCGCCGCGCCGCCATGGGAGCGCCGAGTCCGCCCCGAACTCTGCCGCCGCCTTGGCCCCTCCTCCATGCAACCCCTCGCCCCCCTCTATATAAGCCCGAAGCCCCGCCCCCCCCCTCTCTCTCTCTCCTCGCGCCGCTGCTCCCGCCGCGATGCGCCGCCGCCACCGCTCGCGTGCGCAGCACCCCGCCGTAGCCAGCGATGCCGCCCCGCGCCGCCCGCCGGAGCCCCGCGCCGCCTCGCCGGAGCTTGCCGATCCGCTGCTGCCATCGGAAAACGCCTCCGCCAGTTTTTCGCCGAAAACCGCCCCGAACCGGTATTAACCATTGTGCCCGTTCGGTTTTCGTTTAGTCTGGGTTTTATAAAACCGATCTGGTTTTCTTTTCAGATCTGGTTAGTTAGTAAACGTTTTTCAGATTGTAGTTTTAGTGAACGTATTCGCTGTTTAGTCCTAAACACTGAACGTTCGTATTTTAGTTTCTGTTCTCGTGGCCAGGGACCTAGGTGTAATTATTTTATTTAGCAGTTTAGTCTCTGTTCTTAAAACTCTCACAACTTTTACACGGTTTGTCCAAATCCAACGAAACCAACGCCCACTTCTTCGTTATGATCCCCTCTATCTAGTAAAATAACTTAAACATATTTTTGAAAGTTTAAAATTTGAATTCAAACAGATTTGTATTCAAACTTCGTTTGATCGTAACTTAAGTTTTATAACTCCGTTTGAGTTGATTCTTTTTGCAAATCGAAGCTCTTGACCTAAACTTTCTGATAAGGACAAATTCACCTAATTTTGGTACTGTTAGATATTGTTTTATGTTGCAAGAGTTATTTGCTTGGTTTTGATGTTTTCCGAATTATCTTCTTCGTTCTTTCCGATCTTTTGAGTGATTGCTTATGTGTGGTTACTATTGCTTGCTTGCGCTAGATTGATAGGAGTGTGACGAGTAGAACTATCAGGAGTTATGAGTGCGAATCAACTTCATCAACAGTGCTAGGCAAGTTCACACTTTGATCATATCCCTTTATTACCCAGTTTTATGCATTAGTTTCAACCCTCAAACATTGCATGGTTAGGATTGATAACATGTGGGTATTGGGAAGTGGTTGATGAGGTAGGAACCTATTGTCCTGCATTCAAACCTTGGGAGTTACTTCTACGTTATGCTTATACTGCTATGTTATGCTCGTAGACGTGGATTGGGTTTGAGTGTATCCATGACAGATGTGAGATTATTATTTAATGGTTAACTTAAGGTGGCTACTTTAATACACATCTGGGTGGATCGGTTGGGGCACCCTGGAGCACCCAGTGGTTTGCCCGGGCACCTGGAGAATCCAGTGTTGTCCTAGGATATCCCGGAGGACCCATGTGATCATCCTATGGTTCGCCACCCAGGCTCAAAGTGATCATAAGATTATTCATGCTAGAAACTTCCGTGTGCAGCCACAAGCTATTATGGGCTATAGCATAGTTGAGTAGGTTGCATGACCTCTTTCAGCGGTAGGCTAACATATGTAGGGGATGTAGGTTGGTACTGTCTACCCAGGGTTAGAGTTATTGCTTCTGAAAGACTGTGTCTCGGTCATCCGTTTCTCAAACACCATGTAGTGTGAGAAATCCAACAGAGGAGATCGAGTCTTGTGGGGAAAAGTGCACAAACCTCTGCAGAGTGTACAAACTAATCATCGTTAGCCGTGTCCCCGGTTATGGACATCTTGAGTCTCTGGTACTTGGATTATCATGTTGATCTCAACACTTTACTTAATTTATTTGTTGGGTTGTTAATTACTTTTTAATTGGGATTGAGTCGGAGGAACCTTCTCAATGTTTCAACCACCATGATAGTTAAATAAAATATATTCCTTTGATGTAGGGAAAAATTGGCTTTATGCAAAAATAAACTTAGAGCTTTCCACCAGCCATATATGCATGTACTGATAGCCATTATTCAGCATTGCTCTACAGTGTGAATTTGCCAGTACATTCAATGTACTGACCCTTTGTGGCTGCAACGTCTCATGTTGCAGGAATCTTACGACGAGTAAGTGATATGTTAGGGTTATGATTTCTGCACTCAACTTTGCCGTTGGTGTTGATGGGAATCCACAACCTTGTTATTACTTCCGCTATTTGGATTGAGGTAATAGTTTTACATTACTTTATACATGTGATTTACCTCTGTTATAAATCCTCAAGTACTATGTGTGTCAGCATACTGATCCAGGGATGTGATGTCTACTACACAACCTTCTTCTTGTAGACGTTGTTGGGCCTCCAAGTGCAGAGGTTTGTAGGACAGTAGCAAATTTCCCTCAAGTGGATGACCTAAGGTTTATCAATCCATGGGAGGCGTAGGATGAAGATGGTCTCTCTCAAACAACCCTGCAACCAAATAACAAAGAGTCTCTTGTGTCCCCAACACACCCAATACAATGGTAAATTGTATAGGTGCACTAGTTCGGCGAAGAGATGGTGATACAAGTGCAATATGGATGGTAGATATAGGTTTTTGTAATCTAAAAATATAAAAACAGCAAGGTAACAAGTGGTAAAAGTGAGCGTAAACAGTATTGCAATGCTAGGAAACAAGGCCTAAGGTTCATACTTTCACTAGTGCAAGTTCTCTCAACAATAATAACATAATTGGATCATATAACTATCCCTCAACATGCAACAAAGAGTCACTCCTAAGTCACTAATAGCGGAGAACAAACGAAGAGATTATGGTTGGGTACGAAACCACCTCAAAGTTATCCTTTCTGATCTATCTATTCAAGAGTCCGTAGTAAAATAACATGAAGCTATTCTTTTCGTTCGATCTATCATAGAGTTCGTACTAGAATAACACCTTAAGACACAAATCAACCAAAACCCTAATGTCACCTAGATACTCCAATGTCACCTCAAGTATCCGTGGGTATGATTATACGATATGCATCACACAATCTCAGATTCATCTATTCAAACCAACACAAAGTACTTCAAAGAGTGCCCCAATGTTTCTACCGGAGAGTCAAGACGAAAACGTGTGCCAACCCCTATGCATAGGTTCATGGGCGGAACCCGCAAGTTGATCACCAAAACATACATCAAGTGGATCACGTGATATCCCATTGTCACCACAGATAAGCACGGCAGGACATACATCAAGTGTTCTCAAATCCTTAAAGACTCAATCTGATAAGATAACTTCAAAGGGAAAACTCAATCCATTACAAGAGAGTAGAGGGGGAGAAACATCATAAGATCCAACTATAATAGCAAAGCTCGCGATACATCAAGATCGTACCACCTCAAGAACACGAGAGAGAGAGAGAGATCAAACACATAGCTACTGGTACATACCCTCAGCCCCGAGGGTGAACTACTCCCTCCTTGTCATGGAGAGTGCTGGGATGATGAAGATGGCCACCGGTGAGGGATCCCCCCTCCGGCAGGGTGCCGGAACAGGGTCCCGATTGGTTTTTAGTGGCTACAAAGGCTTGTGGCGGTGGAACTCCCGATCTATTATGTTCCTCGATGTTTTTAGGGTATATGGATATATATATAGGCGAAAGAAGTCGATCATGGGAGCCACGAGGGGCCCACGAGGGTGGGGGGCGCGCCCAGGGGGGCAGGCGCGCCTCCCTGCCTCGTGGCCACCTCGTTGCTTCCCGGACGTACACTCCAAGTCTCCTGGATTGCTTCCGTTCCAAAAATAACTCTCCCGAAGGTTTCATTCCGTTTGGACTCCGTTTGATATTCCTTTTCTTCGAAACACTGAAACAAGGGGAAAAGAGGAACTGGCACTGGGCTCTGGGTTAATAGGTTAGTCCCAAAAATAATATAAAAATGTAAAATAAAGCCCATAAACATCCAAAATAGATAATATAATAGCATGGAACAATCAAAAATTATAGATACGTTGGAGACGTATCAGCATCCCCAAGCTTAATTCCTGCTGGTCCTCGAGTAGGTAAATGATAAAAACAGAATTTTTGATGTGGAATGCTACCTAACATATTTATCCATGTAATCTTCTTTATTGTGGCAAGAATATTAAGATCCATTAGATTTAAAACAAAAGTTTAATATTGACATGAAAACAATAATACTTCAAGCATACTAACAAAGCAATCATGTCTTCTCAAAATAACATGGCCAAAGAAAGTTATCACTACAAAATCATATAGTCTGGCTATACTCTATCTTCATCACACAAAGTATTTAAATCATGCACAACCCCGATGACAAGCCAAGAAATTGTTTCATACTTTTGATGTTCTCAAACCTTTTCAACTTTCACGCAATACATGAGCGTGAGCCATGGACATAGCACTATAGGTGGAATAGAATGGTGGTTGTGGAGAAGACAAAAAGGAGAAGATAGTCTCACATCAACTAGGCGTATCAACAGGCTATGGAGATGCCCATCAATAGATATCAATGTGAGTGAGTAGGGATTGCCATGCAACGGATGCTCTAGAGCTATAAGTGTATGAAAGCTCAACAAAAGAAACTAAGTGGGTGTGCATCCAACTTGCTTGCTCACGAAGACCTAGGGCATTTTGAGGAAGCCCATCATTGGAATATACAAGCCAAGTTCTATAATGTAAAATTCCCACTAGTATATGAAAGTGACAGCATAGGAGACTCTCTATCATGAAGATCATGGTGCTACTTTGAAGCACAAGTATGGTAAAAGGATAGTAGCATTGTCCCTTCTCTCTTTTTCTCTCATTTTTTTTTAATTTTTTTATTTGGGCCTTTTCTCCTTTTTTATGGCCTCTTTTTTTAGTCCGGAGTCTCATCCCGACTTGTGGGGGAATCATAGTCTCCATCATCCTTTCCTCACTGGGACAATGCTCTAATAAAGATGATCATCACACTTTTATTTACTTACAACTCAAGAATTACAACTCGATACTTGAACAAAATATGACTCTATATGAATGCCTCCGGCGGTGTACCGGGATGTGCAATGAATCAAGAGTGACATGTATGAAAGAATTATGAACGGTGGCTTTGCGACAAATACGATGTCCACTACATGATCATGCAAAGCAATATGACAATGATGGAGCGTGTCATAATAAACGGAACGGTGGTAAGTTGCATGGCAATATATCTCGGAATGGTTATGGAAATGCCATAATAGGTAGGAATGGTGGCTGTTTTGAGGAAGGTAATGGTGGGTGTATGGTACCGGCGAAAGTTGCGCGGCACAAGAGAGGCTAGCAATGGTGGAAGGGTGAGAGTGCGTATAATCCATGGACTCAACATTAGTCATAAAGAACTCACATACTTATTGCAAAAAATCTATTAGTTATTGAAACAAAGTACTACGCGCATGCTCCTAGGGGGATAGATTGGTAGGAAAAGACCATCGCTCGTCCCCGACCGCCACTCATAAGGAAGGCAATCAATAATTAAATCATGCTATGACTTCATCACTTAACGGTTCACCATACGTGCATGCTACGGGAATCACAAACTTTAACACAAGTATCTCTCAAATTCACAACTATTCAACTAGCATGACTCTAATATTACCATCCTCATATCTCAAAACAATCATAAGGAATCAAACTTCTCATAGTATTCAATGCACTTTATATGCAAGTTTTAATTATATCCCTCTTGGATGCCCATCATATTAGGACTAAATTCATAACCAAAGCAAATTACCATGCTGTTCTAAAGACTCTCAAAATAATATAAGTGAAGCACGAGAGTTCATCTATTTATTCAAAAGAAAACCACCGCCGTGCTCTAAAAGGGTATAAGTGAAGCACTAGAGCAAACAACAAACTACTCCGAAAGATATAAGTGAAGATCAATGTGTAGCCGAATAATTATGCAACTAAGTGAAGACTCTCTCTCATTTAAGAATTTCGGATTTTGGTATTTTATTCAAACAGCAAGCAAAACAAAAGAAAATAAAATGTCGCTCCAAGCAAAACACATATCATGTGGTGAATAAAAATATAGCTCCAAGTAAAGTTACCAACGAACGAAGACGAAAGAGGGGATGCCTTCCGGGGCATCCCCAAGCTTAGGCTCTTGGTTGTCCTTAAATATTACCATGGGGTGCCTTGGGCATCCCGAAGCTTAGGCTCTTGCCACTCCTAATTCCATAGTCCATCGAATCTTTACCCAAAGCTTGAAAACTTCACAACACAAAACTTAACAGAAAATCTCATGAGCTCCGTTAGCGAAAGAAAACAAAACACCACTTCAAGGTACTGTAATGAACTCATTCTTTATTTGTATTAGTGTTAAACATACTGTATTACAACTTCTCTATGGTTTATAAACTCTTTTACTAGCCATAGATTCATTAAAATAAGCAAACAACACACGAAAAACAGAATCTGTCAAAAACAGAACAGTCTGTAGTAATCTGTAACTAACGCAAACTTCTGGAACTCAAAATATTCTACCAAAATAGGAAGACCTAGATAATTTGATTATTGATCTTCTGCAATTGGAATCAGTATTTTATCACGTTCTGGTGATTTTAAACAATTGTTTTCGTGAACAGAAAGTTTCTGGAATTTTCAGCAAGATCAAATAACTATCATCCAAGAAGATCCTATAGGTCTTACTTGGCACAAACACTAATTAAAATATAAAACCACATCTAACCAGAGGCTAGATGATTTATTTATTACTAAACAGGAACAAAAAGCAAGGAACAAAAATAAAATTGGGTTGCCTCCCAACAAGCGCTTATGTTTAACGCCCCTAACGATGCTCACATAAAAGATAAGAACTGAAACATAAAGAGAGCATCATGAAGAATATGACTAGCACATTTAAGTCTAACCCACTTCCTATGCATAGGAATTTTGTGAGCAAACAACTTATGGGAACAAGAATCAACTTGCATAGGAAGGTAAAGCAAGCATAACTTCAAGATTTTAAGCACATAGAGAGGAAACTTGATATTATTGCAATATGTAGAAGCATATGATCCTCTCTCATAATAATTTTCAGTAGCATCATGAATGAATTCAACCATATAACCAACACATAAAGCATTCTTTTCATGATCTACTAGCATATAATTTTTATTACTCTCCACATAAGCAAAATTCTTCTCATTCGGAATAGTGGGAGCAAATTCAAGAAAATAACTATCATGGGATTGAAAATTGAAATCAAGATGACAAGTTTCATGGTTATCATTATCCTTTATAGCATACGTGTCATCACAATAATCATCATAGATAGGAGGCATGCTTTCATCATAATAAATTTGCACATCAAAACTTGGGGGATTAAAAATATCATCTTCATCAAACATAGCATCCCCAAGCTTGTGGCTTTGCATATCATTAGCATCATGGGTATTCAAAGAATTCATACTAACAACATTGCAATCATGCTCGTCATTCACATATTTTATGCCAAGCATTCTATGTAATTATTCTTCTAGTACTTGAGCACAATTTTCCTTTCCATCATTTTCACGAAAGACATTAAAAAGATGAAGTGTATGAGGCAAACTCAATTCCATTTTTTTGTAGTTTTATTTTATAGAATAAACTAGTGATAAAACAAGAAACTAAAAGATTCGATTGCAAGATCTAAAGATATACCTTCAAGCACTCACCTCCCTGGCAACGGCGCCAGAAAAGAGCTTGATGTCTACTACACAACCTTCTTCTTGTAGACGTTGTTGGGCCTCCAAGTGCAGAGGTTTGTAGGACAGTAGCAAATTTCCCTCAAGTGGATGACCTAAGGTTTATCAATCCGTGGGAGGCGTAGGATGAAGATGGTATCTCTCAAACAACCCTGCAACCAAATAACAAAGAGTCTTTTGTGTCCCCAACACACTCAATACAATGGTAAATTGTATAGGTGCACTAGTTCCGCGAAGAGATGGTGATACAAGTGCAATATGGATGGCAGATATAGGTTTTGTAATCTGAAAATATAAAAACAGCAAGGTAACAAGTGGTAAAAGTGAGCGTAAACGGTATTGCAATGCTAGGAAACAAGGCCTAAGGTTCATAATTTCACTAGTGCAAGTTCTCTCAACAATAATAACATAATTGGATCATATAACTATCCCTCAACATGCAACAAAGAGTCACTCCAAAGTCACTAATAGCGGAAAACAAACGAAGAGATTATGGTAGGGTATGAAACCACCTCAAAGTTATCCTTTATGATCTATCTATTCAAGAGCCCGTAGTAAAATAACATGAAGCTATTCTTTCGGTTTGATCTATCATAGGGTTCGTACTAGAATAACACCTTAAGACACAAATCAACCAAAACCCTAATGTCACCTAGATACTCCAATGTCACCTCAAGTATCCGTGGGTATGATTATACGATATGCATCACACAATCTCAGATTCATCTATTCAAACCAACACAAAGTACTTCAAAGAGTGCCCCAAAGTTTCTACCGGAGAGTCAAGACGAAAGCGTGTGCCAACCCCTATGCATAGGTTCATGGGCGGAACCCGCAAGTTGATCACCAAAACATACATCAAGTGGATCACGTGATATCCCATTGTTACCACAGATAAGCACGGCAAGACATACATCAAGTGTTCTCAAATCCTTAAAGACTCAATCTGGTAAGATAACTTCAAAGGGAAAACTCAATCCATTACAAGAGAGTAGAGGGGGAGAAACATCATAAGATCGAACTATAATAGCAAAGCTCGCGATACATCGAGATCGTATCACCTCAAAAACACGAGAGAGAGAGAGAGAGAGATCAAACACATAGCTACTAGTACATACTGATACGCAACCAACGTATCTATAATTTTTTATTGTTCCATGCTATATTATATTCTGTTTTGGATGTTTAATGGGCTTTATTATACACTTTTATATTATTTTGGGTCTAACCTATTAACCAGAGGCCCAGCCCAGAATTGCTGTTTTTTTGCCTATTTCAGAGTTTCACAGAAAAAGCATATCAAATGGAGTCCAAACGGAATGAAACCTTCGGGAACGTGATTTTCGGAACAAACGTGATCCAGAGGACTTGGACCCTACGTCAAGAAAGCAATCAGGAGGGCACGAGGTAGGGGGCGCGCCCTCCACCCTCGTGGGGCCCACATTGCTCCACCGACGTACTTCGTCCTCCTATATATACCTACGTACCCCCAAACTACCAGACACAGAGCCAAAAACCTAATTCCACCGCCGCAACCTTCTGTACTCGTGAGATCCCATCTTGGGGCCTTTTCCGGAGCTCCGCCGGAGGGGGCATTGATCACGGAGGGCTTCTACATCAACACCATAGCCTCTCCGATGATGTGTGAGTAGTTTACCTCAGACCTTCGGGTCCATAGTTATTACCTAGATGGCTTCTTCGCTCTCTTTGGTTCTCAATACAAAGTTCTCCATGATTCTCGTGGAGATCTATTCGATGTAATCTTCTTTTGCGGTGTGTTTGTTGAGACCGATGAATTGTGGGTTTATGATCAAGTTTATCTATGAACAATATTTGAATCTTCTCTGAATTCTTTTATGTATGATTGGTCATCTTTGCAAGTCTCTTCGAATTATCAGTTTGGTTTGGCCTACTAGATTGATCTTTCTTGCAATGGGAGAAGTGCTTAGCTTTGGGTTCAATCTTGCGGTGTCCTTTCCCACTGACAGCAGGGGCAGCATGGCACGTATTGTATTGTTGCCATCGCGGATAAAAAGATGGGGTTTATATTATATTGCATGAGTTTATCCCTCTACATCATGTCATATTACTTAAAGCGTTACTCTGTTTTTTTGAACTTAATACTCTAGATGCATGTTGGATAGCGGTCGATGTGTGGAGTAATAGTAGTAGATGCAGGCAGGAGTCGGTCTACTTGTCGCGGACGCGATGCCTATATACATGATCATACCTAGATATTCTCATAACTATGCTCAATTCTGTCAATTGCTCAACAGTAATTCGTTCACCCACCGTAATACTTATGCTCTCGAGAGAAGCCACTAGTGAAACCTATGGCCCCCGGGTCTATTTTCCATCATATTAATCTTCCAACACTTAGCTATTTTTATTGCCTTTTATTTTACTTTGCATCTTTATCATAAAGATACCAAAAATATTATCTTATCATATCTATCAGATCTCACTTTCGTAAGTGACTGTGAAGGGATTGACAACCCCTTTATTGCGTTGGTTGTGAGGATCTTATTTGTTTGTGTAGGTGCGAGGGACTCGTGCGTGGCCTCCTACTGGATTGATACCTTGGTTCTAAAAAACTGAGGGTGTCGTGGAATTGTCATGGCAGATGTCCTTGTGAAAGGACTTAGTCGTGGAGCCATCGCAAGTAGGAAGCTTAAAGGGGTTAAAACGGGACAAAGGACACGAGGGTTTATACTGGTTCGGCCCCTTAGGTGAAGGTAAAAGCCTAATCCCATTGAGGTGGAATTGCTAGGGTTTTGATGACCAGGGAGCGAATCCGCTATGCCCGGCTCTCGATTTGATGTTACCTTTTCTAAACTGCCGTCGGGTCGTCCCTTTATATACAGAGGTCGACGCCCAGCAGCTCATAGAGTCCCGGCCGGCTCATAAACAGTGTCCAGCTCGGTGACCACTTAATCTTGCCTTACAATACAAGTTATGCTCTTATGGCGGTTTATCACTACAGGCCTTAAGTCGCCTTTGGGATTTGGGCCCTTAACTGAACCGCCATCTTCAGCTTGATATTGGGCTTCATATGATGAATCGCCATAGCGTAACCCGGCCCCTCCTGGGCGGGTTACACTAGTAGTTATATCCCCAACATTAGGCCCCAGATTGATTTGAACTGGTTCATGTCAATCTACAATATTTTAAGAAAAAGTCTTCTGCCTTCTACGTGTGCAAAAGTTATAAACCGCCATGAAGTCATCTTCTGAATTCATGATAACCCGCCATGACGTCATCTGCCATTAAATTCATATTTTATTAAATCATATCCCAACGGATCCTTATCTTAATGACCATCCCGAGAATCGAGGCATCTGAGTAGGTGGATAACCATGTTTCGGCCTCCTCGTTTCTCGCACCTACTCTGTCAGTATTCTCCTTATAAATAGGCACGACCTTAGGTCTTTCTTCACTCTCCTCCGTTCTGTCGCCTTCTTCTTCTCGCGGCTCCGCTGCTGCTCGAGCTCCGCCGCCACCGCCGCCGCAGAGCACCTCGTCTTCGTCGACCTTGGCCGCTGCATCAACCTGAATCGATTAGAGAACGGCGGCAATCCTCCGCAGTTGATCTGGAGCTGTAAGTCCTCACCGTCCCGCACCTCAGATCCGCATTTAGGGTTTGCGAGTTCCTCTGTGTTCTTCGTTGTTCATCACAAATTTCTCCGTGGTTCCTTCATTGCGTCTTCTTTCGATCTAAAAGGAATACTAAACTCATGCGGTAGTGGTTTTGCATCTATTTCAGACGCTTAGTAGATCCCTTTTTCCAGTTCAGAGGCCTCACTATAACTCACGAGCTCATCTGTACTAGATTTTTAGGTCTAGAATAATTTCATTTCTGAACAGCCATTTGATCCAAATTAATTGATGCGTCCTGTGAAACCTGTTTTTGTACACTTAGCCGATGCATGTATCTTGATAGATCCACTTAGCCATGGCGGCTCACACCACCAGCTCTAATTTGAGATGCTCAATAGATAACTTCAAACGCGCCCGGCGGCTTAGATAACCTCAACTGCTCATGGCGGCTTAAATAATCAGAATTGAAGTATTTCTCTCCGGCTTAAATTTGAACCGGAAATTTTTATTTTGTCGTAGGCTTCCATCTCCACAATGCCGCCCAAGGCTCCCAAAGCACCCGTTACATGCAACTGGGTCAAATCCATCGTCACAGATAACACATTTAATGATTTTGTGAAGACTGGGTATCTGCCGAAGAAGGAAGTCATGTCCTATCGTGCTCCTGATCCGACAGAAGAAAAACCTCAACCCCAGGAAGGGGAAGTTATCGTCTTTACTGATCACATGAACCGGGGCTTTTCTCCACCCGGCTCAAAGTTTTTCAGAGACGTCTTGCACTTTTTTGACCTGCGACCTCAAGACATCGGGCCCAATTCCATGTCAAATATTTGTAATTTTCAAGTGTTCTGTGAGGTGTACCTTGGAGAAGAACCCAACTTGCTACTCTTTAGAGAGTTATTTTATTTGAATCGCCAGAATGAACGTGCCAATGGGCCCAGCTTGGAACTTGGCGGAATCTCAATCCAGCGACGGAGAGACTGTCTCTTTCTGTATGCCGAACCGCTGAGTCACCCTAAAGATTGGAACCAGACGTGGTTCTATTGTCAAGATACTTCTCCGGCTGATGAGAACCCTCTGCCCGGCTTTCGCGCCCTGCGCCTCGAGTCCACTCACCCCTTGCCAGATAAATTGTCTCCTGGTGAACGTCAAACACTTGCCCCCACCATGAGTAAGGTCAAGGCTCTTCTAGGGAATGGCTTAAACGGTATTGATCTGGTCCGGGTTTGGCTTGCCTGCCGGGTTATTCCTTTGAGCCGCCGCCCCGGCTTGATGTGTGATTACACAGGCCAAAAGAATGATACTCTGCGGCACAGCCCTGATGACTTACCTGAGGATGTCATTGATGATATGACAAAGTCTCTTCTGAATGAGAGCCTAGCAGATTGTGGCAAAGTAGGTTTAATTCCTTTCTGCAAAGCTAACCCGGCTCCAGCGGTAAGCCATTGACTTAAGCATTTTTACCTTCAACTTTGACAATTTCGTCTTTACTCAAAAACCCTTGTTGTAATTCACAGGCTGATGACGAATTTTGGAAGGTCAAGTATGACCATGAAGCTGGAAAGAAAGCCAGGAACGCCAAAAAAGCCGCCAGGAAAGCCGCTGCTCGGAAGAAGGGGAATAAGCCTAGCGCCTCAGATATGCTTCATTTAGAAGATACCTCTGAGTCAGAGGTAGGTCTTGACTCTTTAGGCTCCTTTTTTAACCATCTTATTGACACTGATTATCAACAGGAGGCACAGGAGCAAGTCATGCAGTGAATGAAGAGGTAACTATTATTTCCTCCGACTCCGAGCCATTGCCAAGACGGAAAATCCGAAGAATAACCCGGAAAGTAAGATTTTCACATCATTTAGCTTATCAAGATCCTCAATTTCTTTTGAAGCAACAGATGCATGAGAACCGGAGGCAAACCCGGACCAGCAAGGATGCCGAACTTTCCTCCGGCTTACCAAATGCACCAAAGAAGCGCCGGAACAAGGTAACTTCCGATTTACACCCTATTTATCCTTTGGCGGGTCTCATTCGTGAACCACTCAATCCTTCTAACTCAAACTACCAGGAAATTTCACCTTCCTCCGGCGAGTCAACGTAGTCCAACTTGCCGACTTTTAAAACCGCTCCATGGTAATGATAATCTACTTATCTTGTGCTTATCTTAACTCATTTTTTTTGCACTGACCTTTTGATTTTTACACAGCGTACAAGTAAAGCCCAGCAAAAGGGCGAAGAAGAACAAGCCGGCTGAAGAGCCGATCTTAAATGAACCGGAGCTCAGAACGGCTGCTCCTGACACCTCCGCTCATGAACCGCCGCCTGAACCAGCCCATGATATTCCAACGCCTACTTCTGACCCGCCTGTCGAGCAAGCCATTGATGGTTCTGAGAACCCAGAGATCCCTAGCCCGGCCAAGACAGATGACCCGGATCTCGAAATCACCAAGACCGGCTTTGTTGAGCCGGGGAGACCCACCGTGCTAGCCAAGTGCTCCGCCAAAGAAGAACTTCTAGAACGTCGCAGGGCTAAG
The DNA here is from genome assembly GCF_002575655.3 of Aegilops tauschii subsp. strangulata. Lineage (NCBI taxonomy): Eukaryota > Viridiplantae > Streptophyta > Magnoliopsida > Poales > Poaceae > Aegilops > Aegilops tauschii. The sequence continues at coordinate 107,311,541 of NC_053038.3, read as the reverse complement.
ATGGATGTCGCTGATTATACTCATCTGAGTATTGGAGAAATCGTCTCTGGTTATATGAACCAAGTGCACAACAGCCGTGACATGGAAATTGACATGGTGAAGCAGATACACCAAAAATCTGAGGTATAACTCTTGCGCTGTATTTTATTTATTCTTACCATACCAGCCCCCAAGTCTATTGCTTATAACGAAATATGCTGTAGACTTTAAAATCAGCTTGGTAATATATACAAGAACTCCGGCTTATCCTGTAGCCCCCAAAGGCCGGCTTAAACAGAATGTTTGAACCGGTCCTTATCATGTTTTAATCAAGAAGTACTTGGAAGAGCAATATGCATTAGCCCCCAAGTGCCAAGTACCTTTGCCTGCAAAGTGCTTGGGACTTACTTTAATGAACCACCACTGCAAACAGAATTCTTCAGCATACATTAGCCCCCAAGTACCAAGTATCTTTGCTTGCAAAGTGCTTGGGACTTAATGTTGCATTATGATAATCCTGATTGTAATCCGGCATTTGTACAGGCCACCATTAGTCAATTTGAATCAGAAATTTCTGACTTGAAGAATCGCCTGGAAGCACAGGAGATTGAAACCCAAAAAGCCAACTCCAAGTTTGAATTTAGTGTATCTGAACAAGAGAAACTGAAAAAAGGCTTTGAAGCAGAGAAGAAGGCCTGTGCTGATGAAAAGATCGCCTTGATCAACCGGGCTGAGAAAACTGAGGCGGCTCTTGCAGAAACAACCGTCGAGTTATCCGGCTTAAAACGCCATGTATCTCAGATGGTCTCAGCAATCTTTGATAAGTTACTCTGTAAGTGTTAGATATTTGAATCTTTCCTAACAAGTATATCAATTGTCATCGACTCACCTGACTTTGTAATGTAGGCCCCAGGAGTTCCAGTCTTGACCAAAGCATGCTGGTAAAATTGAAGGCGGTTTACACACTGGTAGAACAACTCTACACCGGGTCACAGCGTGCCTTAGCCACCGTGGCCTTGTCGAATGAAGTTCCTACCCTCCTGGCAGATGTATTCAAGCGGCTTGCTGTGCTACCTCAGCGACTCAAAGAATTAAGGCGATCTCCTACGAGAGCCGGAGCCATAGCTGCGTTAAGCCGGGCCAAGGCGTGGCTACCGGAGCTAGACCCGGCCGACATCGCCATTGGGTATCCAAGCCTGAAGGAGGACGGCACCCCATTTGACCAGAAGGATTTCACCGCTTGTGTGAAAGAAATACGCCCTGTGGCTACTCTGATTGGTAACGACACAGATCTTACCAAGTACAACCGGGTTATGATGCAGAGAATCGGAGAATTCCAACACCTCATTATGAAGAGATCAGCCTGATCCCTCCAATTCGTAAACATACCTTCGCCCCTGAAGTTGACCCGGCTGGGCTAATTGATGATGAAGCTGAATTTGAGGCTTTGAGTGGCATTGACTGGTCATCATCAACCTTCCAGGACAGGGAAACAGATGGAGGAGCGGAAAAGGATGACCCGGAAGCTTCTGGCCAACAAAACAAGTGATCCTTCTGGCGGCTCATACTTTGTGTTTTGCTGAAAAACAATATTAATCATGTGGACTCGGGGAGTCATGTAATAGGGTAGAAATAACTTGATTTTGTCGTGCCATCGTGCACGTATTTGGTATTCCTCCGTATTATGCTTAACATCTGTTTCCTTATGCTTAAGAGAGTGTTGATTCAATTGTCCTGCATACAGAAATAAACCACAAGACCCTTGGCGACTCACCGCAAGGCGGGTTATATAACTTATATAAAACCCAAAAAAAGAGTCATAGATAGATAAGTCTGTTATCAATTATAACCTTGACATACAACTGATGATATCATACATATGATCCTTTGAATGATACCGCCGGTTTATGTGACCCGAACAGTGAGGGTGAGAACCCAATTCTGTAGAAACCGGCACATATGATGTTTGTTATGTGCTTGAGAAATTAGTGACCAAGATTAAGCCAGGTGGAATAAACACCACTCACTAGATGCTTTCAAATATGATCAAAAAAGTCTCAAAACAAAGTCAAATAATTATGATTGCAAAACTAACAAGTAACACACAAAATTTTGAGGCTTCTGATTCGAATACGATCAGTAAACCGTTCCAAAGGGGTTAAGCTAAGATTCGAATACGATCATATAGCCCCCAGTGGCTTTGGCGTTGCCGATCAAGAGGGTACCGACAGCTATGTTCTCTTTGGTTCGAATACGACCTATGTTTGAACAAGAAGCCCCCAAATGACCTTGAGAGTTGTTTAACGACGCTGATTCGAATACGATCCATGTCGGACCCAAAGGGATTGAGCTTTGATTCGGATACGATCAATAAGCCCCCTAGTGGGTTTGGCAGCGTGCCAATCAAAAGGGTATCGACAGCTATGTTCTCTGTGGTTCGAATACGACCTATGTTTGAACAGGAAGCCCCCTAGTGATCATAATATTTAATGGCTAGATTCGAATACGATCATGAGCCGGACCAAAAGGAGAGCCAGATTCAAATATGATCAACTCCCTATTGGTCATTTTTTTTAAAATATAATAGTGAAGACATATAAACTTTTGAGGATGAAAAGGACAGAGGTCCTGCTTTATTGCTTATCATAATAGATACATCGTCAAAATATGTACATCATGAGAGCCGGCGGCTCAAGTATAGTAAGGCCGAAGATGAGCGATATTCCACAGCCGGCGGGTCTCTTCTTCCGACTTACGTGAGTCTTTGTGCTCTCGAACATCAATGAGGTAATATGACCCGTTGTGTAAATTCTTACTGACCACGAAAGGCCCTTCCCAAGGTGGGGATAACTTGTGCGCATCAGACTGATCCTGGATGAGCCGGAGCACTAAGTCACCTTCTTGAAAGGTTCTGGACCTAACCCGGTAGCTGTGATAACGACGCAGGTCCTGTTGGTAAATCGCCGAGCGGGCTTCTGCTAAGTCACGCTGCTCATCCAACAGGTCAAGTGCATCCTGACGGGCTTGTTCATTATTAGCTTCAACATAAGCCGCCACACAGGGCGAGTCATGACGGATGTCACTTGGCAGAACCGCCTCTGCTCCATAAACCATGAAGAAAGGCGTATAACCCGTAGATCTGTTAGGTGTAGTATTGATGCTCCATATCACAGAAGGCAACTCCTCCACCCAACAACCCGGCGTCCGCTGTAAAGGGACCATAAGCCGGGGCTTAATGCCGTTCAAGATCCTCCTGATTAGCTCTTTCAGCTTGACCATTGGATTGAGGATGAGCTACTGATGAAACATCGAGCCGGATATGCTCACATTGACAGAACTCTTCCATAGCACCTTTGGACAGATTATTACCATTGTCAGTTATGATGCTGTGTGGAAAGCCAAAACGAAAGATCACCTTTTTCATGAATTGAACTGTCGTGGCTGCATCACACTTACTAACCGGCTCTGCCTCAACCCACTTCGTGAATTTATCAACCGCCACCAGGAGGTGTGTCCTTTTATCCTTGGACCTTTTGAAAGGCCCAACCATGTCAAGCCCCCAAACTGCAAACGGCCAAGTGATTGGAATCATCCTCAATTCTTGAGCCGGCACATGAGCTCGTCGTGAGAATTTTTGACAACCATCACATTTACTGACCAGATCCTCCGCATCAGCATGAGTAGTCAGCCAATAAAAGCCATGACGGAAAGCTTTGGCCACAAGAGATTTTGAGCCGGCATGATGACCACAATCGCCTTCATGGATCTCACGAAGGATTTCTTAACCTTCCTCAGGCGACACACAACATTGAAACGCCCCGGTAACACTGCGATGATGCAACTCACCATGAACAATTGTCATTGACTTAGACCGCCGGATGATTTGTCTAGCCAAGGTCTCGTCCTCAGGCAACTCACCCCGGGTCATGTAAGCCAAATATGGCACTGTCCAATCTGGGATGACGTGAAGAGCCGCCACCAATTGCGCTTTTGGGTCTGGAACAGCTAAGTCTTCCTCTGTGGGTAACTTAACAGAAGGGTTATGCAGAATATCCAAGAAAGTGTTAGCTGGCACCGGCTTACGCTGAGATCCCAGCCAGCTTAAAGCATCAGCCGCCTCATTCTTTCTTCGATCAATGTGCTCCACTTGATAACCTTTGAAGTGTCCAGCGATAGCATCAACTTCACGGCCATAAGCCGCCATAAGAGGATCCTTAGAATCCCACTTGCCTGACACCTGTTGAGCCACTAAATCTGAGTCGCCAAAGCACCTTACCCGGCTTAAGTTCATGTCCTTAGCCGTCCGAAGACCATGGAGCAAGGCCTCATACTCAGCTGCATTGTTAGTACAAGGAAACATCAACCGGAGCACATAACAAAATTTGTCACCTCGAGGGGAAGCTAAAACAACTCCAGCCCCCGAGCCCTCCAATTGCCTGGACCCATCAAAGTGAATAGTCCAGTATGTGTTGTCTGGCTTTTCTTCAGGCGTCTGCAGCTCTGTCCAATCGTTGATGAAGTCCACCAATGCCTGAGACTTAATAGAAGTACGTGGCATATACTTTAAGCCATGAGGCCCAAGCTCAATGGCCCACTTGGCGACTCGTCCTGTGGCCTCTCTATTCTGAATGATGTCTCCCAAAGGAGCAGAACTTACCACAGTGATGGGGTGACCCTCGAAGTATTGCTTAAGCTTTCGGCTCGCCATGAACACCCCATAAACGAGCTTCTGCCAATGTGGGTATCTTTGCTTAGACTCAATAAGCACCTCACTAATGTAGTAAACCGGCCGTTGAACCGGATGCTCCTTGCCAGCCTCCTTGCGCTCCACCACAATTGCAACACTGACAGCACGTGAATTAGCAGCCACATACAACAATAAGGGCTCCTTATCAATGGGAGCCGCAAGGACCGGCGGCTCAGATAACTGTCTCTTTAAATCTTCAAAGGCAGCGTTAGCGGCATCACTCCAGACAAAGTTGTCTGTTTTCTTCATCATCTGATACAGCGGTATGGCCTTCTCACCTAACCGGCTTATGAACCAGCTTAAAGCAGCGATATGACCCGCCAGTCGTTGAACATCATTGACGCACGCCGGCTTAGCCAAAGAGGTGATTGCCTTGATCTTCTCTGGGTTAGCCTCAATGCCTCTGTTAGAGACCAGAAAACCCAAAAGCTTGCCTGCTGGCACGCCAAACACACATTTGGCCGGGTTAAGCATCATTTTGTAGACCCGGAGATTATCAAAGGTTTCCTTCAAATCATCTATCAAGGTCTCCTTCTCTCTGGACTTCACCACAATGTCATCCACATAAGCATGAACATTACGTCCAATCTGATTATGGAGGCAGTTCTGCACACATCGTTGATAAGTCGCCTGGGCACTCTTAAGCCCAAAAGTCATAGACACATAACAGAAGGCTCCAAACAGAGTGATGAAAGCCGTCTTCTCCTGGTCCTTAACTGCCATCTTGATCTGATGATAACCAGAATAAGCATCCAAGAAAATCAAACGCTCACAACCTGCCATAGCATCAATGATCTGATCTATACGGGGGAGAGCGAAAGGATCAGCCGGACAAGCCTTGTTTAAGTCCGTGTAATCCACACACATACGCCAGGTGCCGTTCTTTTTAAGTACGAGCACCGGGTTAGCCAACCACTCCGGGTGAAAAACATCAACAATAAACCCGGCCGCCAAGAGCCGGGCCACCTCCTCACCGATAGCCTTACGTCTCTCCTCATTAAACTGCCGAAGAAACTGCCTGACCGGCTTAAACTTTGGATCAATATTGAGAGTGTGCTCAGCGAGTTCTCTCGGCACACCCGGCATGTCAGAAGGTTTCCATGCAAAGATGTCTCGGTTCTCACGGATGAACTCGATGAGCGCGCTTTCCTATTTGGGATCCAGATTGGCACTGATACTGAATTGCTTAGATGAGTCGCTTGGAACAAAATCAACCATCTGGTGTCATCGGCCGACTTAAATTTCATCACCGGCTCATGTTCCGTGGTTGGCTTCTTCAGAGACGTCATGTCTGCCTGGTCCACATTATCCTTATAAAACTTCAACTCCTCTGCTGCACAAACAGATTCAGCATAAGCAGCGTCACCTTCCTCACATTCTAGGGCTATTTTCTGACTCCCATGTACCGTGATGGTGCCCTTGCGACCCGGCATCTTGAGCTGCAAGTAAACATAACACGGCCGTGCCATGAACTTGGCATAAGTCAGCTGTCCAAATAGAGCGTGATATGGGCTCTTGATTTTGACCACTTCAAAGGTTAATTTCTCAGCCCTAGAGTCATGCTCATCTCCGAAGGCTACCTCCAGTTCAATCATACCCACTGGGTATGCCGACTTACCAGGCACCACTCCATGGAAAACAGTGTTGGACGTTTTAAGATTTTTATCAGTCAGCCCCACACGACGGAAGGTCTCATAATAGAGGATATTGATGTTGCTGCCTCCATCCATGAGTACTTTAGTGAATTTATATCCACCAACCTGAGGTGCCACCACCAAAGCCAACTGACCCGGATTGTCAACCCGGGGAGGGTGATCTTCCCTGCTCCATACAATGGGCTGCTCTGACCACCTCAAATAACGAGGGACTGCTGGATCAACAGCATTCACAACCCTTTTGTGAAGCTTCTGGTCTCGCTTGCACAAACTAGTGGTGAACACATGATACTGTCCACTATTCAGCTGCTTTGGATTGCTCTGATAACCCGATTGCTGTTGCTGACCTCCCTGACTGGACTGTTGATTATAACCACCTTGATTTCCTTGAAAGCTGGAACTTGAGCCGCCGCCCGAGCCATGAAAACCGCCTCCACCTGAGCCGCCGCCAGGCCCATGGTTGCCATCGAACATGTTAGAATTTTTTAAAGCCTTCATGATCGCGCCATCTTTCCATAGGTGAGTGGCTGGCCTTTCCCGAGTGCCGTGTCTTGGACAGGGTTTATTGAGCAGTTGCTCAAGAGTAGGACCTGACCCGCCAGACCGAGGGGGCGGCCTCCCCTTGCGTTGTTGATTGTTACCCTGTGAATTGGTGTTAGCCACAAACTCTGGGTTACCGTCGGCCTTACGTTTATTGCCTCCCTGACTCGCCGGGTTATGCTGATGACCCTTTCCATTGCCGTTCTTCTTTCCCTTCCCTGTCTTCTCTTCATCAGACGCGGGATCCTTGGTACTATCAGAATCGGCGTATTCGACTAGAGCCGCCATCAGCTGGCCCATGTCATTACAATCACGCTTGAGCCGCCCCAGCTTCTGTTTCAGAGGTTCAAATCGGCAATTTTTCTCCAACATTAACACCACAGAGCCGACATCCATCTTATCAGATGAATGTATTATCTCCTTGACCCGGCGCACCCAATGGGCCGTGGACTCACCTTCTTCTTGCTTGGAATTAGTTAAATCTACAATTGACATGGGTTGCTTGCATGTGTCCTTGAAATTCTGAATAAACCGGGCTTTTAACTCCGCCCATGAACCAATGGAGTTAGGCGTAAGCCCCTTCAGCCAAGTGCGGGCCGTTCCATCCAACATCATGGTGAAGTACTTAGCCATTGCCGCATCACTGACCTCCAACAATTCCATGGCCATCTCATAGCTTTCAATCCATGCCCCAGGCTGTAAATCGGCTGTGTAATTCGGCACCTTTCGAGGTCCCTTGAAATCCTTGGGCAGACGCTCATTACGCAGAGCCGGTATCAAACAAGGAACACTGCCGGTTCTCGTGGCCACCCTGCCTCAATAGAAGTCGTCGGATAATCCAGGAAGGTTTGGTGAGCCGCCTGCTGAGCCGCCTGCTGAGCCTCTTGACGTAACTTGTCCTGTACCGGATTATGACCACCTGGCTGGTTACGGTGCTGGGCGTTGCTTGAAACGGCCGCCGAATCCATATGTCTGCTATAACTCGAGCTCCGGCTTGGGCGAGGAGTCGAATGGATCCTGTCTTGACTATAAGAATAAGCCTCCTGCTGCGCCAGAGCCGTCTGAAAAAGTTCTATGACCCTTCGCGTCTCAACTGTTGTTGGAGAGTCGCCATCCACCGGGAGAGCCGCCAAACATGCCGATGCAGCGATCAGGTTTTCCAAAGGGTTGGAAAAATGACCCGGTGGTGTTGGTACGTAGCGAGGCGGGGCAGTATTCATGTGAGGAGGTTCCATCACCCGGGGCTGAACCGGCGTCCCCGCTCCGGGTGTTATAAACCGGTTTGCCTCCGGCGGGTTACTAGGGCCGGCTCCGGGTGTGCAGAAGAGATTCCGAGGATCATAAACCGGAGGCAGACGGGATTGAGCCTTCTGGTGCCTCCTCCTCATCACCTCATTAGACGCATTCAGATTCATCATAAGCTGGAAAGCCTCTGACTTGATCTGCTGAGCTCGAGCATCCAAAGCCGCCCGTTCCGCGGCCAATCTGGTGTCCTCAGCTGCTGGGGCTTCTTTGGCTCGGGCTATCTCCTCACGTACCTGTGCTACCTCTGCATCATGCTCAACTTGATCCACCGGAATAACTGTGGCGGTTAACAGGGCCGTCAATTTGTCCATGAGATCAATCAGCACCTGAGCCGGCGGGCGCACATGGCCTCCTGCCCCGGCCGCTCCTGACTCGGAAGTTATTGCTGCCGCAGCCGTAGAGTTTTGACCGGGTTGAGTGCCAGCCATGAAAATCCCTACTCTGCTCTGCGGCTCAAAGGGGTCCGGAATACTACTGCCATCAGAACAGCCCCCAAGCCCACTGTCTTGTAATTGGTATAACGAATCCGTCTCACCAGTGGACGACTCACCATCAGAGTAGACGGCCGTCTCACCACCATCCACGGATCCTTCAGAAAATTCCCCTCCGTGGATGCATCCCACGAAGGCACGCTTCATGGCGGGCTGAGCCCGGGCGGGTCTCGCACGCTGAGCCGTCTCGATGATGTCGGTGCAGATGTCCGGCTCCGGGCCCGGCTCGCCAATCTGGCCGATGAAGACGTGGATTCCGCCGAAGGGGACCCAGTACCCGTACTCAATTGAGCCGGCATTGGGGCCCCAGCCGGCGTCGTCAATGTAGAGCTTGCCGCGACGACTCTTGGTCATCCGGCCCACAGCGTATCCCTTGAGCCCTTCGAAGCTGCCCTTCAAGAACTCAAATCCATCATGCGCTGGCCCCACGGTGGGCGCCAACTGTCTTGGAATTGTCACGGCAGATGTCCTCGTGAAAGGACTTAGTCGTGGAGCCATCGCAACTAGGAAGCTTAAAGGGGTTAAAACGGTTCAAAGGACACGAGGGTTTATACTGGTTCGGCCCCTTGCGGTGAAGGTAAAAGCCTAATCCAGTTGAGGTGGAATTGCTAGGGTTTCGATGACCAGGGAGCGAATCCGCTATGCCCGGCTCTTGATTTGATGTTACCTTTTCTAAACTGCTGTCGGGTCGTCCCTTTATATACAGAGGTCGACGCCCAGCAGCTCATAGAGTCCCGGCCGGCTCATAAACAGTGTCCGGCTCGGTGACCACTTAATCTTGCCTTACAATACAAGTTATGCTCTTATGGTAGTTTATCACTACAGGCCTTAAGTCGCCTTTGGGCTTTGGGCCCTTAACTGAACCGCCATCTTCAAGCTTGATATTGGGCTTCATATGATGAATCGCCATAGCGTAACCCGGCCCCTCATGGGCGGGTTACACTAGTAGTTATATCCCCAACAGAGGGAAATACTTACGCTACTTTATTGCATCACCCTTTCCTCTTCAAGGGAAAACCAACGCAGTGCTCAAGAGGTAGCAAGAAGGATTTCTGGCGCCGTTGCCGGGGAGGTCTACGCAAAAGTCAACATACCAAGTACCCATCACAAACCCTTATCTCCCGCATTACAATATTTACCATTTGCCTCTCGTTTTCCTCTCCCCCACTTCACCCTTGCCGTTTTATTCGCCCTCTCTTTTCCGTTTGCCTCCCTCTTTCTTTTTTGCTCCTCGCACTTTCTGCCGTTATGTCTGAAATTGGGGAAACTATTGTCGATATGGACAATAGTAATAACATGGAAAATTCTGATGCTCCTGCTGAAGAACCCCCTATCTTACATACAAAAAAAATTCCGAATTGGTAGTGGTAATATTATTGGAAAAGGGGTTATTCAAGATTTCTTTACTTGTGCCGGTGCTTTGCCTTCTATGGGCAGTTCTATTCTTCATAGAACTAGTAGTCTTGCGGACGCTATTGCCATGCTTGTAGTTGAGCTTGAAAGGCAATTTATGCACATGCACCCTTGCATACAAAGGATTTTCCTAGAATTTTCTAATATTGGGCATTCTTCTATTAAGCGTGCCGCTACTATCTTTTTGGCTCATGAGTTCAGATTTATAATACAAGAGGCCAAAGAAATCTTTGCACATTATAGGGTGTACGCTGGCCGTCCTCCCATAGAAACTATCCTATTTGATCAAGAGGAAATAATGCGTTTTCGATCTCTAGACTATGTTGCTTTTAATGAGAACCTTAGAAAAAAGGTTCCTACCAATGTTCTAGTTGATAGAATTTCTAAACTTAATAATGATTTTGCTATTCGAAATAATGAGCTAGGATATTCTCTCGAGTATAGGCTCACAAAGTTCTGTCAAAAGAATGCTTATAATGATGAATTGGTTGTGCAATACGAAGGGCCGAAGGAGGAACCTATATCTCCGAAAGTTGATCTTGGGGACTTTTGTCCCATTAAATTTAGCCCTTTTGATTACTTTTGCTTGCCTCAAAGAAAACTCGGTGCTGAACGTAGAGAATATGAAATGAGTTTTAATGATCTATCCTATTATTATGGCAATACCTAGATCTATCCTTGCTATTATGCCTAGCTAGGGGCGTTAAACGATAGCTTGTTGGGAGGCAACCCAATCATATTTTTAGTTTTTTGCTTCTGCTTATGTTTAGGAATAAATATTTGTTATAGCCTCTGGTTAGATTTTTTTTTATGTTTTAATTAGTGTTTGTGCCAAGTTTAACCTATAGGATCTTCTTGGATGATAGTTATTTGATCTTGCTGAAAATTCCAGAAACTTTCTGTTCACGAAAACAATTGTTAAAAATCACCAGAACGTGATAAAATATTGATTCCAATTGCAGAAGATCAATAAACAAAATTTCTAGGTCTTCCTATTTTGGTAGATTTTTTGGAGTTCCAGAAGTTTGCATTAGTTACAGATTACTACAGATTGTTCTGTTTTTTACAGATTCTGTTTTTCGTGTGTTGTTTGCTTATTTTGATGAATCTATGGCTAGTAAAATAGTTTACAAACCATAGAGAAGTTGGAATACAGTAGTTTTAACACCAATATAAATAAAGAATGAGTTCATTACAGTACCTTGAAGTGGTGTTTTCTTTTCTTTCGCTAACAGAGCTCACGAGATTTTCTGCTGAGTTTTGTGTTGTGAAGTTTTCAAGTTTTGGGTGAAAGATTTGATGGATTATGGAACAAGGAGTGGCAAGAGCCTAAGCTTGGGGATGCCCATGGCACCCCAAGATAATCTAAGGACACCAAAAATCCAAAGCTTGGGGATGCCCTGGAAGGCATCCCCTCTTTCGTCTACTTCCATCGGTAACTTTACTTGGAGCTATATTTTTATTCACCACATGATATGTGTTTTGCTTGGAGCGTCTTGTATTATTGAGTCTTTGTTTTTTAGTTTATCACAATCATACTTGCTGTACACACCTTTTGAGAGAGTCACACATAAATTGGAACTTATTAGAATACTGTATGTGCTTCACTTATATTTTTGAGCTATATAGTTTTGCTCTAGTGCTTCACTTATATCTTTTAGAGCACGGCGGTGGATTTGTTTTATAGAAACTATTGATCTCTCATGCTTCACTTATATTATTTTGAGAGTCTTAAAATAGCATGGCAATTTGCTTTAATTATAATATCATGAGAAATTTGATGCTTGATAATTGTTTTGAGATATAAAGGTGGTAATATCATAGTTGTGCTAGTTGAGTAATTGTGGAATTGAAAAATACTTGTGTTGGAGTTTGTGATTCCCGTAGCATGCACGTATGGTGAACCGTTATGTAATGAAGTCGGAGCATGAGGTATTTATTGATTGTCATCCTTTGTGTGGCGGTCGGGATCGCGCGATGATTAACTCCTACCAACCCTTCCCCTAGGAGCATGCGTAGTAGTACTTTGCTTCGAGGGCTAATAAATTTTTGCAATAAGTATATGAGTTCTTTATGACTAATGTGAGTCCATGGATTATACGCACACTTACCTTTCCGCAATTTTCTAGCCTCTCCGGTACCGTGCATTGCCCTTTCTCACCTTGAGAGTTGGTGCAAACTTCGCCGGTGCATCCAAACCCCGTGATATGATACGCTCTATCACACATAAACCTCCTTATATCTTCCTCAAAACAGCCACCATACCTACCTATTATGGCATTTCCATAGCCATTCCGAGATATATTGCCATGCAACTTTCCATCGTTTCGTTTATCATGACACGCTCCATCATTGTCATATTGCTTTGCATGATCATGTAGTTGACATTGTATTTGTGGTAAAGCCACCATTCATAATTATTTCATACATGTCGCTCTTGATTCATTGCATGTCCCGGTACACCGCCGGAGGCATCCACATAGAGTCATATTTTGTTCTAAGTATTGAGTTGTAATTCATGAGTTGTAAGTAAATAAAAGTGTGATGATCATCATAATTAGAGCATTGTCCCAAGTGAGGAAAGGATGATGGAGACTATGATTCCCCCACAAGTCGGGATGAGACTCCGGACAAAAAAAAAGAGGCCATAAAAAAAGAGAAAAGGCCCAAATAAAAAAATGAGAGAAAAAGAGAGAAGGGACAATGTTACTATCCTTTTACCACACTTGTGCTTCAAAGTAGCACCGTGATCTTCATGATAGAGAGTCTCTCAGTTTGTTGCTTTCATATACTAGTGGGAAATTTCATTATAGAACTTGGCTTGTATATTCCAATGATGGGATTACTCAAATGCCCGAGGTCTTCGTGAGCAAGCAAGTTGGATGCACACCCACTTAGTTTCTTTTGTTTGAGCTTTCATACACTTATAGCTCTAAGTGCATCCGTTGCATGGCAATCCCTACTCCTTACATTGACATCAATTGATGGGCATCTCCATAGCCCGTTGATTAGCCTCGTTGATGTGAGACTTCCTCCTTTTCTTTGTCTTCCCACATAACCCCTATCATTATACCTTATTCCACCATAGTTCTATATCCATGGCTTGCGCTCATGTATTGCCTAAGAGTTGAAAAGGCTGAAGCGCATTAAAAAGTATGAACCAATTGCTTGGCTAAAACCGGGGTTGTACATGATATGAATATTTTGTGTGGGGAAGATGGAGCATAGCCAGACTATATGATTTTGTAGGGATAACTTGCTTTGGCTATGTTATTTTGATAAGACGTAATTGCTTGGTTAGCATGCTTGAAGTATTATTGTTTTTATGTCAACATTAAACTTTTATCTTGAATCATATCAAATCTGAACATTCGTGCCACAATAAGAAGAATTACATTGAAATTATGCTAAGTAGCATTACACATCAAAAATTCTGTTTTTATCATTTACCTACTCGAGGACGAGCAGGAATTAAGCTTGGGGATGCTTGATACGTCTCCAACGTATCTATAATTTTTTATTGTTCCATGCTATATTATATTCTGTTTTGGATGTTTAATGGGCTTTATTATACACTTTTATATTATTTTGGGACTAACCTATTAACCGGAGGCCCAGCCTAGAATTGTTGTTTTTTGCCTATTTCAGAGTTTCGCAGAAAAAGAATATCAAACAGAGTCCAAACGGAATAAAACCTTTGGGAACGTGATTTTTGGAACAAACGTGATCCAGAGGACTTGGACCCTACGTCAAGAAAGCAATCAGGAGGGCACGAGGTAGGGGGCGCGCCTACCCCCCTGGGCGCGCCCTCCACCCTCGTGGGGCCCACGTTGCTCCACCGACGTACTTCTTCCTCCTATATATACCTACGTACCCCCAAACTACCAGATACGGAGCCAAAAACCTAATTCCGCCGCCGCAACCTTCTGTACTCGTGAGATCCCATCTTGGGGCCTTTTCCGGAGCTCCGCCGAAGGGGGCATTGATCACGGAGGGCTTCTACATCAACACCATAGCCTCTCCGATGATGTGTGAGTAGTTTACCTCAGACCTTCGGGTCCATAGTTATTAGCTAGATGGCTTCTTCTCTCTCTTTGGTTCTCAATACAAAGTTCTCCATGATTCTCGTGGAGATCTATTCGATGTAATCTTCTTTTGCGGTGTGTTTGTTGAGACCGATGAATTGTGGGTTTATGATCAAGTTTATCTATGAACAATATTTGAATCTCCTCTGAATTCTGTTATGTATGATTGGTTATCTTTGCAAGTCTCTTTGAATTATCATTTTGGTTTGGCCTACTAGATTGATCTTTCTTGCAATGGGAGAAGTGCTTAGCTTTGGGTTCAATCTTGCGGTGTCCTTTCCCAGTGACAGCAGGGGCAGCAAGGCACGTATTGTATTGTTGCCATCGAGGATAACAAGATGGGGTTTATATCATATTGCATGAGTTTATCCCTCTACATCATGTCATCTTACTTAAAGCGTTACTCTGTTCTTTTGAACTTAATACTCTAGATGCATGTTGGATAGCGGTCGATGTGTGGAGTAATAGTAGTAGATGCAGGCAGGAGTCGGTCTACTTGTCGCGGACGTTATGCCTATATACATGATCATACCTAGATATTCTCATAACTATGCTCAATTCTGTCAATTGCTCAACAGTAATTCGTTCACCCATCGTAATACTTATGCTCTCGAGAGAAGCCACTAGTGAAACATATGGCCCCCGGGTCTATTTTCCATCATATTAATCTTCCAACACTTAGCTATTTTTATTGCCTTTTATTTTACTTTGCATCTTTATCATAAAAATACCAAAAATATTATCTTATCATATCTATCAGATCTCACTTTCGTAAGTGACCGTGAAGGGATTGACAACCCCTTTATTGTGTTGGTTGCGAGGATCTTATTTGTTTGTGTAGGTGCGAGGGACTCGTGCGTGGCCTCTTACTGGATTGATACCTTGGTTCTCAAAAACGGAGGGAAATACTTACGCTGCTTTACTGCATCACCCTTTCCTCTTCAAGGGAAATCCAACGCAGTGCTCAAGAGGTAGCACATACCCTCAGCCCCGAGGGTGAACTACTCCCTCCTCGTCATGGAGAGCATCGGGATGATGAAGATGGCACCGGTGAGGGATCCCCCCTCCGGCAGGGTGCCGGAACAGGGTCCCGATTGGTTTTTGGTGGCTACAGATGCTTGCGGCGGCGAAACTCCCGATCTATTCTGTTCCTCGATGTTTTTAGAGTATATGGATATATATATAGGGGAAAGAAGTCAGTCAGGGGAGCCACGAGGGCCCCACGAGGGTGGGGGCGTGCCTAGGGGGCAGGCGCGCCTCCCTGCCACGTGGCCACCTCGTTGCTTCCCTGACGTACACTCCAAGTCTCCTGGACTGCTTCCGTTCCAAAAATAACGCTCCTGAAGGTTTCATTCCGTTTGGACTCCGTTTGATATTCCCTTTCTTTGAAACACTGAAATAAGGGAAAAAACAGGAACTGGCACTGGGCTCTGGGTTAATTGGTTAGTCCCAAAAATAATATAAAAGTGTAAAATAAAGCCCATAAACATCCAAAACAGTAATATAATAGCATGGAACAATCAAAAATTATAGATACGTTGGAGATGTATCAGGATGACACTTAAGCACAGAGACTTGACCGTCTGAGGTCGGGTCGCTACAAGATGGTATCAGAGCACATGTTGACTGTAGTACGTGACCCCTAGAAAATGGCAAGCCCATAGGAAAGATTTTCTCTACAACTTCATTTTCAAAAAGATCTTTTACCTCTCTTCTCTTCTGAGCTTATTCAAACATTCCCTTTTAGTTAGACTGCACCCCATTCCTTTTTGACCACACGAAGATTCGACTGATGAGACCACTCCAAGAAGTACAAGATATCGGACAACTAAGACCACTTCGGAATGAAGAGGATTTTTCCATGCATTAGAGTAATTGAAACTACAACGGTTGGAGACTCCGAAGACTAGGAGAATTTGAAGGCTCTAAAGAATTTCCCGATTGATATGACTAGGAAGGCTGCCTTTATGGTACTTGTCAGACTATTGAAGCTGTCAATACCCGAGATCAAGGTGTGTTAGAGAAAGACCGGAACATGGAGCATTAAAACTCAAAGTTTTTGTCAAGAAAATCCTAAGGCATGAGATATCAACTATGGAATGAAAGCTCATGGCAGTAACATGGGCATAGACACGGCTAACCATGGTGTTATCGTCCGCTTATGCTATTGCTACTGTGCTGAGTTAAGCATGCATTTCTTTGGAAGGATTGGATGACAAGAAGGCTGATGGAGCACCTATCAGCAAGACGAAGTTTTAGCCTTAGCTGGTGTATCGCCAGGATCTGGGGCGTTACATCAAGAAGTTAAGATGGACCTGCAGGAAGCTATATTTGATAAGGAAGCATTTCGTGAAGAACTCAGGACCCAGAAGCTAAAAGTAGCCAAGCTGGAGGAGCAAAACCTCGAGATACCGAGATTCGATATCAACTGAAGGACAGTAGGACCACGGTTCATGCCAAGGATGTTGAAACCTAGAAGTTTAAAATGCAACTCCAGAATATTAAAGGACGTCATGAGGGACTTCGCGTCAACAGAGATGATCTGGCAAAAGAACTTGAGAAGGACAAGTACGATCGGAAGAAGCCATAGGAGACATGAACAAGACTTGAAGAGTTTGGCGACGTTGAAGATTTATTGATCTTTAGAAGACCAAACCCCTGTTATATACCTACGTGAGATGCAACGTTTGTGAGCTGTCATTTGTTTGTTGTTTTCCGACAACCACAAAATAAAATCTGTCTTTTCAAAACTATTGTTTGCATTGTGTGCATCCCTCTCTATCTCTCTTATCCCACCCCAAAACCCTTGGAACCAATAGAGGATGAATGGAGATGAGCTTGTATTTCCTGGACCAATAAGTCAATTGGAGACGGACCGATGGATTCAGAACATGGAGGATCATATGGAGAATAACACTATAGCCGGAAAGGATATGACCCAACAAGCTCATCAGTGCTTTGAAAGAGGTGCTGCTACTTGGTGGAGGATGTACCAAACCATCAATGGATGGCAAGGAGTAACCACTTGGGAAGAATTTAAGTTGACTCTGCTAAAGTCCCATTTTGTGTCCCAGAAGTTGAAGCCTTATGGAAAGGATATGAAGAAACCCTGTGCATGCAAGCTTTGTGGAGAAATAGGACACAACCATAAAGAACACAAGGATAAATGCCTTAATTGCGAAGAAAGTCACCCAACTGAAGAATGCCCAACTAGGCAAATCACTTGTTTCTTGTGTGAAGGGACTACCCACTACCCTATTCAGTGTCACATTTACCCCCTAGTACAACGAACTATCCAACAGAAGAAAGAAGCAATGAAAGGAGCCCTCATGGAAGTTTAGAAGAACCTGTGATGAAAGAAGAGGTGGAGGACACACCTAAAGAAGAACCAATTAGACCTTGCACCAAGTCGTGCTATTCATGTGGAGAAGAAGGACACATCTCCCAGGATTGTCTGAATGGGGATCTAGTAGAATTCCCGACAGAGGAAGTAGAGTATGACCCACAGGAAATAGAAGCCATGATTGGAACGGAAAAGTCCAGGAAGAGAAGTAGATTGGATTCCAGGAAGGACCTGAGTCATATCACCTGTTTCAGGTGCAAGGAGTTAGGGCACTACCTTAGCAGTTGCCCAAAAAGGAAGCCGGGGACCCAAGGAGGCTATATAATCACAAGGAAACCTCGAGACTTGTCAGAAGTAATATGTTTCTGCTGTAATGAAGCAGGGCACTTAGCCAGAGATTGTCCCAATGAGGATATTCGTGTTAAATAGTGGAGTCTGTGAGAAATATAGTAGTTGTGGAAACAATTCTTTTGTATTGAAGTGTTGAGTTGAGGCGTGTAATGGAAATGCAGGAGATTGTAATAATGTGAGAATCAATAAAGTTAGCATCATTGGTACTGATTTGGATTCTATGAGTTGTTACTCTATGAAGAATGATTTTGACCATTTTCGAGGATATGAGAAATATGGTCTATGGAAGAATTGGAGCATTTTAAGGGTGGTAGTACCCTATGAAGACCGTTGACCCCTGGAAAAGATAATGAGATTCCACGGAGTGGACTACGGACAAAATAAGTACGAGTTTTATCTCCATATGTGGGATACCCCAAGAGTATGAAGGGAGGAAGTACTATTGGATATAAATGAGGTATAATGTTGGTAATATGGAGCAATTGTAACTCCATGATGAGTCTGAGTAATCACAACTTAGTTTGGTACAAATAGAAGGAAGGGAGACAGTACAATTGGATGGATTTAAGAATGCTAGGAAGCTGGATGTTGGAATAATGATCAGTTGCCCCGATGATGAGTTCAAGGTTTAAAAGTGATGAGATGGGCCATAACCCACAGGCCCCAGGACCTGCTAAGAAGAAAGCACACTCTTGCTGAAGGAAAAACCCTGGAAGAAGTTACGATTTTATCGACAGACGATCTTATAGGAGTTTACGCAAACTTGAGAGTTGTGAAGGAACGATAGATGTTTGTCTGGCTTGCAGAATCCATGGATTTATCTGAACTTAGTTCGTCGACAAGAGAAATTCTACAATGCTTGTGAGGATGACCGAGTGTTAGAATGCGAGATTCGCTAAACCATATACAGGGTAATGATTTGGGTGCGGGATGGATTGATCACCATACCGACTTACTCTTATTATTCGCCTTGCTATATGGGATGGTAAATCTGAGTGAATTACCTATAGTAGAGAGACGACAATATCAAAACCTTGTTTAAACCTTAGAATGGTATAGCAATTTTCCCTTGTACAAGGCAGTTGTTGCCAACCATAGGATATACGGTGATGTTCAAGCCCAGACCCGTTTTCTGCAGGGACCCAGTCAAATTGTTTATTGACCACCATGAGATATCGATAGTTGTTTAGTATTGGCGCCAGACCCGTCAGCTAAGAAAACCCAGTCACAGAAAAATCATACCAAGATGAAAGGATACAAGAATTGAGGAAAAGGTTATGCCACTACCGGAACAACCAGAGAAGGAATTTTCCCGAGAATCTGAGAAGACCAACACTGTCAAGAATAAGGATGGAGTATATGAGTTTTGATGGAACTGCAACCATGTTTCTAAGGGTGGTCGCACCCCAGACCCCCTGTGATGATCGATGGATTTTGAGAACACCCCCAAACCTAACCTATTTCTTTCTAGCCTCTCCGAATCTCGGGGACGAGATTCATTTTAAGGGTGGTAGGTTTGTAACATCCCAAAATTCTAAATTTTGGATGTTATAATAAATAGATAGATTTGATTGATTGTTTGACTGGGGTGTGGTTGCTTGTGTGAAATTGAGTGAAATGTGAAACTTTTTGAAAGTTAAATGAGAGGGAATAAAAAGACTTTCCCAAACTTTCATCTTGCATTTATGATCTCCGTGAATTCAAATTCTTTTCAAATACAAAACCCTAGAGAGAAGATGACATGACTTCTTCCATTTAAATAAATGACAAGGGTTTTTGAAAATATTTGAACTTCACTTGGAAATATTTCAAATTCAGAAAACTTTAAGCAACTCAATGATTTTCATGAGAGAAGATAAAATGACTTCTTCAAAGATATATGAAATATGAGTTGGAAGTTTTAAAAGAATTAAATTTAAAGTCCTTTTGGAAATTATTTTCAATTTGGAGTTATTTGGATTTTATTCAAATTATTTTTCTCCAAAAATAAAATATATGGAAAATAGGGTAAAATGATTCCCTACATTAGAAAATTGGAGAGAAATAAATTTGAAATCATTTTGGTATTTTTAAAATGATTTTTTTGAGGTTTTATTGTAGCAGTAGCACTATCTGATTTATTTGAATTTTTGTGGATTTTATTTTATGCTAGAAAAATGCTCATGCTGTAGAAAATCTTTTTCTGAAAATTTTGATATATTATATGCATGTATAATTTTGTTTATTTCTTTTTATTTTATTTATTTTCGTCTGACTATTTAAAAAAACTATTCTTCTCCGCCGAACTGGGCCGGCCCAGCTTGCCAGCCAGGCCGCGGCCCAGCCCAGCCGCACGTCCCCGACCTCCCGCTGGACTCCGCCTCCAGTACGCCGCCGTGCCGCCATGGGAGCGCCGAGTCCGCCCCGGACTCTGCCGCCGCCTTGGCCCCTCCTCCACCCAACCCCTCGCCCCCTCTATATAAGCCCGAAGCCCTGACCCCCTCTCCCTCTCCTCGCGCTGCAGCTCATGCCGCGATGGGCCGCCGCCGCTGCAGACGTCGCCGCCGCCTGCTTGCGCCACCGCCACCGCTCGCGTGCGCAGCACCCTGCCGTAGCCAGCGCCGCCCGCCGGAGCCCCGCGCCGCCTCGCCGGAGCTCGCGTCCGCCGCCGCCGCCGGAAAACGCCGCCGCTGGTTTTTCGCCGAAAACCGCCCCGAACCGGTATTAACCGCTCGCCCGTCCGGTTTTCTTTTAGTCTGGGTTTTATAAAACCGATCTGTTTTTTTAGATCTGGTTAGTTAGTAAACATTTGTCAGATTGTAGTTTTAGTGAACGTATTCGTTGTTTAGTCCTAAATAATGAACGTTCGTATTTTAGTTTCTGTTCTCGTGGCCAGGGACCTAGGTGTAATTATTTTATTTAGCCGTTTAGTCCCTGTTCTTAAGACTCTCACAACTTTTACACCGTTTGTCCAAATCCAACGAAACCAATGCCCACTTCTTCGTTATGATCCCCTCTATCCGGTAAAACAACTTAAACATATTTTTGAAAGTTTCAAAATTTGAATTCAAACATATTTGTATTCAAACTTTGTTTGATCATAACTTAAGTTTTATAACTCCGTTTGAGTTGATTCTTTTTGCAAATCGAAGCTCTTGACCTAAACTTTATGATAGGGCCAAATTCACCTAATTTTGGTACTGTTAGAAATTGTTTTATGTTGCAAGAGTTATTTGCTTGGTTTTGATGTTTTCCGAATTGTCTTCTTCGTTCTTTCCGATCTTTTGAGTGATTGCTTATGTGTGGTTACTATTGCTTGCTTACACTAGATTGATAGGAGTGTGACGAGTAGAACTATGAGGAGTTATGAGTGCGAATCATCTTCATCAACAGTACAAGGCAAGTTCACACTTTGATCATATCCCTTTATTACCCAGTTTTATGCATTAGTTTCAACCCTCAAACATTGCATGGTTAGGATTGATAACATGTGGGTATTGGGAAGTAGTTGATGAGGTAGGAACCTATTGTCCTGCATTCAAACCTTGGGAGTTACTTCTACGTTATGCTTATACTGCTATGCTATGCTCGTAGACGTGGATTGGGTTTGAGTGTATCCATGACAGATGTGAGATTATTATTTAATGGTTAACTTAAGGTGGCTACTTTAATACACATCTGGGTGGATTGGTTGGGGCACCCTAGAGCACCCAGTGGTTTGCCCGAGCACCTGGAGAATCCAGTGTTGTCCTAGGATATCCTGGAGGACCCGCGTGATCATCCTATGGTTCGCCACCCAGGCTCAAAGGGATCATAAGATTATTCTTGCTAGAAACTTCCGTGTGCAGCCACAAGCTATTATGGGCTCTAGCATAGTTGAGTAGGTTGCATGACCTCTTCCAGTGGTAGGCTAGCAGATGTAGGGGATGTAGGTTGGTACTGTCTATCCAAGGTTAGAGTTATTGCTTCTGAAAGACTATGTCTCGGTCATCTGTTTCTCAAACACCATGTAGTGCGAGAAATCCAACGGAGGAGATCGAGTCTTGTGGGGAAAAGTGCGCAAACCTCTGCAGAGTGTACAAACTAATCATCGTTAGCCGTGTCCCCAGTTATGGACATCTTGAGTCTCTGGTACTTGGATTATCATGTTGATCTCAATACTTTACTTAATTAATTTGTTGGGTTGTTAATTACTTTTTAATTGGGATTGAGTTGGAGGAACCTTCTCAATGTTTCAACCACCATGATAGTTAAATAAAATATATTCCTTTGATGTAGGGAAAAATTGGCTTTATGCAAAAATAAACTTAGAGCTTTCCACCAGCCATATATGCATGTAGTGATAGCCATTATTCAGCATTGCTCTACAGTGTGAATTTGCCAGTACATTCAATGTACTGACCCTTTGTGGCTGCAACGTCTCATGTTGCAGGAATCATACGACGAGTAAGTGATACGCTAGGGTTATGATTTCTACACTCAACTTTGCCGTTGGTGTTGATGGGAATCCACAACCTTGTTGTTACTTCCGCTATTTGGATTGAGGTAATAGTTTTACGTTACTTTATACATGTGATTTACCTCTGTTATAAATCCTCGAGTACTGTGTGTGTCAGCATACCGATCCAGGGACGACACTTAAGCACAGAGACTTGACCGTCTGAGGTCGGGTCGCTACAATGACATATTGTTGATCAGAAATGATGTAGAATTTTCTGGAAAGCATAAAAGGAGTGTTTGAAAGGAGTTTTTCAAAGAAAGACCTCGATGAAGCTGCTTACATATTGAGCATCAAGATCTATAGAGATAGATCAAGACGCTTGATAAGTTTTTTCAATGAGTACGTACCTTGACAAATTTTTGAAGTAGTTCAAAATGGAACAGTCAAAGAAGGAGTTCTTGCATGTATTGCAAGGTGTGAAATTGAGTAAGCTCAAAGCCCGACCACGACAGAAGATAGAAAGAGAATGAAAGACATTCCCTATGCCTCAGCCATAGGTTCTATAAAGTATGCCATGTTGTATACCAGATCTATTGGATACCCTACACTGAGTTTGGCAAGGGAGTACAATAGTGATCTAGGAGTAGATCACTGGCAGCGGACAAAATTATCCTTAGTGGAATAAGGATATGTTTCTCGATTATGGAGGTGACAAAAGGTTCATCGTAAAGGGTTACGTCGATGCAAGTTTTGACACTGATCCAGATGACTCTAAGTCTCAATCTGGATACATATTGAAAGTGGGAGCAATTAATTAGAGTAGCTCCGTGTAGAGCATTGTTGACATAGAAATTTGCAAAATACAAACGGATCTGAATATGGCAGACCCGTTGACTAAACTTCTCTCACAAGCAAAACATGATCACACCTTAGTACTCTTTGGGTGTTAATCACATGGCGATGTGAACTAAGATTACTGACTCTAGTAAACCCTTTGAGTGTTGGCCACATGGCAATGTGAACTATGGGTGTTAATCACATGGTGATGTGAACTATTGGTGTTAAATCACATGGCGATGTGAACTAGATTATTGACTCTAGTGCAAGTGGGAGACTGAAGGAAATATGCCCTAGAGGCAATAATAAAGTTATTATTTATTTCCTTATTTCATGATAAACGTTTATTATTCAGGCTAGAATTGTATTAACCGGAAACTTAGTACATGTGTGAATACATAGACAAAACAAAGTGTCCCTAGTATGCCTCTACTTGACTAGCTCATTTATCAAAGATGATTATGTTTCCTAACCATAGACATGTGTTGTCATTTGATGAATGGGATCACATCATTAGGAGAATGATGTGATGGACAAGACCCATTTGTTAGCTTAGCATTATGATCATTACAGTTTCATTGCTACTGCTTCTTCATGACTTATACATGTTCCTCAGACTATGAGATTATGCAACTCCCGAATACCGGAGGAACACCTTGTGTGCTATCAAACTTCACAACATAACTGGGTGATTATAAAGATGCTCTACAGGTGTCTCCGATGGTGTTTGTTGAGTTGGCATAGATCAAGATTAGGAATTGTCACTCCGTGTATCGGAGAGGTATCTCTGGGCCCTCTCGGTAATGCACATCACTATAAGCCTTGCAAGCATTGTGACTAATGAGTTAGTTGTGGGATGATGCATTACGGAACGAGTAAAGAGACTTGCCGGTAACGATATTGAACTAGGTATGAGGATACCGACGATCGAATCTCGGGCAAGTAACATACCGATGACAAAGCGAACAACGTATGTTGTTATGCGGTTTGACCGATAAAGATCTTCGTAGAATATGTAGGAGCCAATATGAGCATCCAGGTTCCGCTATTGGTTATTGACCGGAGATGTGTCTCGGTCATGTCTACATAGTTCTCGAACCCGTAGGGTCCGCACTCTTAACGTTCGATGACGATTTGTATTATGAGTTATGTGATTTGATGACCGAAGTTTGTTTGGAGTCCCGGATGAGATCGAGGACATCACGAGGAGTCTCGAAATGGTCGAGAGGTAAAGATCGATATATTGGAAGGCTATATTCGGACATCGGAAAGTTCCGAGTGATTCGGGTATTTTTCAAAGTACCGGAGAGTTACGGGAATTCGCCGGGAGAAGTATTGGGCCTTATTGGGCCATACGGGAATAGAGGAGGCAGGCCAAAGGGAAGGAGGCGCCCCCCCATGGGTCCGAATTGGACTAGGGGAAAGGGGGCGCCACCTCCCCTTGCCCTTTCCTACTCCCTCTCTCTTTCCCTCTTTCTTCTCTCCTACTCCGGAAAGGAAAAGGGGAATCCTACTAGGACATGGGAGTCCTAGTAGGACTCCCACACTTGGCACGCCCCCTCTAGGGCCGGCCTCCTCCTCCTCCTCCCTCCTTTATATACGTGGGCAGGGGACACCCCAAAGGAACAACAGACAATCTCTTAGAGGTGTGCGGTGCCCCCCTCCACAGTTACACACCTCGGTCATATCGTCGTAGTGCTTAGGCGAAGCCCTGCGCCGGTAACTTCATCATCACCATCGCCACGCCGTCGTGCTGACGGAACTCTCCCTCGGCCTCAACTGGATCAAGAGTACGAGGGACATCATCGAGCTAAACGCGTGCTGAACACGGAGGTGCCGTACGTTCAGGCGGATCGTGAAGATGTACGACTACATCAACTGCGTTGATAAAACGCTTCCGCTTTCGGTCTACGAGGGTATGTGGACACACTCTCCCGCTCGTTGCTATGCGTCACATAGATGGATCTTGCGTGTGCGTAGGAATTTTTTTGAAATTACTGCGTTACCCAACATAAGCTTCTGTCACTCTCGCAACCCATCATCTAATTGCTACTCCACAATGCATTCCCTTAGGCCCAAATATGAAGTGTCATGTAGTCGACGTTCACATGACACCACTAAGGGAATCAGAACATACCATACTATCAAAATATCGAACACATATCAAGTTCACATGATTACTTGCAACGTGATTTCTCCCGTGACCTCAAGAACAAAACTAAATACTCACAAATGATAATCATGCTCAAGATAAGAGGGGTATAAAATAGCATATTGGATCTGAACATATAATCTTCCACCAAATAAACCATATAGTAATCAACTACAAGATGTAATCAACACTACTAGTCACCCACAAGTACCAATCATAGTTCGGGTACAAAGATTGAACACAAGAGATGAACTAGGGTTTGAGAGGAGATGGTGTTGTTGAAGATGTTGATGGAGATTGCCCTCTCCAAGATGGGAGAGTTGTTGGTGATGATGATGATGATTTCCCCCTCAGGGAGGGAAGTTCCCTCGGCAGAATCGCTCTGCCAGAGGGCAAAAGTGCTCCTGCCCAAGTTCCGCCTCGAGACGGCGACGCTCCGTCCTGAAAGTCCTCTCCTTATTTTTCTAGGTCAAAATGACTTATATACCAGAAGATGGGTACCGGAGGTGGGCCGAGGGGAGCACAACCCACCAGGGCGCGCCTGAGCTCCCTGGCGCGCCCAGGTGGGTTGTGCCCACCTGGTGGGCCCCCTCTGGTACTTATTGGCTCCAATATTTCTCATATATTCCTTAAAAATTCCCCGTGAAGTTTTATCTCATTTGGAGTTATGCAGAATAGGTGGCCTGACGTAGCTTTTCCGGGTCCAGATTTCCAGCTGTCGGAATTCTCCCTCTTTGTGTGTACCTTGCATATTATGAGAGAAAAGGAATTTGAATTACTCCAAAAAGCATTATTATGGATAAAAACATTATAAATAACAGTAAGAAAACATGATGCAAAATGGACGTATCAACTCCCCCAAGCTTAGACCTCGCTTGTCCTCAAGCGAAAACCGAAATCGAAAAACATGTCCACATGCTTTGAGAGAGAGGTGTCGATAAAAACAAAATACGGACATAGAAGCATCATGTATATTATTATAACAGCAACAAAATTAAACATAAGACTTTTATCATAGAACTTTTATCATATACTTCTCATGAATAAGTAACAGTTCATCACACAATCGAAGTATAAAGCAAAAACTCTATTAAAAACCAACAAACTATGTTCTCAGTCAACTTTGCAACTACAATTCATCATATTTTCAGGAAGGGTCATGTGTCGGAGCCTTTAGGCAAGTCCACATACTCAACCATCATATAGTCTTCTATGATTGCTAACACTCACCGCGTACACATGAGCAAAACGTTTCAACCGGACACATAGAAAGATAGGGGCTTATAGTATCACGTCCCAACATATTCACCTCACGGGTGATGTCAACAATAATAACTCATGCTATCTATATTCAACTGGACATATGTGCCTAGATCTTTCCTCACCACATGATGCTTGTCAAAGGAGAAAAATAAAAAAGGAATAGATGGAAAACTTTGACTCTTTGCATAAAAGTAAATACATAAAAGTAAAAGATAGGCCCTTCACAGAGGGAAGCAGAGGTTGTCATGCGCTTATTTGTTTGTATGCTCAACCCCTTAGTGCAAAAGAATGTCATGTTGCATTGCCCCTTGTGATAGCGACCTTTATTATGCAGTCTGTCACTTTTATTCTTCACCATCACAAGTTCGTGCAACGCTCAATTTTCTCTTACACTAAATGATCTCACATGTTTAGAAGTAATTTTTATTGCCTTTTTGCACCGATGAAAACTTACTTGAGGGATCTTGCTCAATCCTTAGGTAGGTATGGTGGACACTTGAAAATAAGATTTGGGTTTAAGGTTTTTTTGGATGCACAAGTAGTATCTCTACTTAGTGTAGAATTTTTGGCTAGCAAAGATAGGGGGCAAGCATCCATTGTTAAAGGATCTATGACAATATGACTTCTATGTGAATATAAACAAACATAAACCATTAAGTTGTCTTCCTTGTCCAACATCAACAATTTTGGCATATAATATTTTGATGAGGGCTCACAATCACAAAAGATTTCTAGGATGGTATATTTATATGTGAATCTTCTCTTCCCTTATTAATTCATTCATGAGTTGCATCATTGACTAATGCTATGTTTGTCAATCTCTAATAAAATTTTCTACTTATACTTTTCCTTATGTGGTGCCATCACCTACCATAGGATTAGTACATGAACTTATTGATTTATTTCCTTTCTTTTATTTATTTCCTTTCTTTTTTCTTTCTTTTTCTTTTCTTTATTTGCAACATGAAAGTAAAGAAGGCAAAAACTCAAACTAAACTTTATTATATAACTTGCACACGATTACAAGGATAGATCACTAAGCAAACTCTCAAAGAAAAAAGGATCGAACTAAACTTTTATTCATCTAAAGCAAAAGATCGAACTAAAATAAGTAAAAGCAAAAGATAGTGGGATGATACGATACCGGGGCACCTCCCCCAAGCTTGGCGGAAGCCAAGGGGAGTGCCCATACCCGATACTCAATTATCCTTTGGTGGTGAAGAAGATGGTGGTGGTGATGAAGCGATCCTATCCTTAAGGATCAAGAGATTCTCCAACCGACGGATGACGCTTTGGAGATGGATGATATTCTCTTGATGTAGAATATTTTCGCGAGTGAGATACTTATTCTGTATACGAACTATTTCAATGACGCGAAAAGCTTCAATTTCAGCAGGAGTAAGGTGAGTAAGGTAAGGCTTAAGGATATCTTCTTCCTCCTCCTTGGCAGCAGTGCTTGTTCTGCCACCGGGGATGGATCTACGGTAGCTTCCTTGCCCTTGTCTCCCTTGACGGCGTCCGTAGGCTCCTCCCTCTTCGTCTCGATCTTCATCAACCAAGCATCTTCTTCCATGTTGTTAGAGGAGCAGGAAGACATGATGTCTGGCTTGATAAATCTGACCGGAAACAGCAAGAAAAGAGAACAGAGGATTTCTTCGTGATACGGTGATCAACTAGTTCGGGAAGTATATATAGATTTTTTTTATCTTGGAGGACAAGCATACGGTAGAAAAACGGAGTCTGGAAGGTGTCCCAGGTGGGCTTGCCTGGCGCGCCCCGGTGTCTTGTGCCCACCAGGGTACGCTTCCTGGAAGTTTCTTTATTTCCTAATTTTTTAAATATTCCAAAACTGATAAAAAAATTGTAGATTTTTTGGAGTCCGTTTACTTACCGTATCACATACATCCTTATTTTCACGATTCTGGGGTGTTCCGGAAGGACTCTTTTATGTGTTCTTCTGGTGTCAAAGTTTGGATAATATTGCTTTCAACGTTAATGGGCATACCTGAGATATAATGCTTTATTCATTGTCCATTGACAACCTTCGGTTTAGTACCTTCGGAATTATTTATTTTGATGTCTCCAGACCGATAAATGTAAGTGCATCTAGTGCCCCTTAGTGATTTTGGTGTATTGAAGACTTATAGGTTAAGGGACTAATGCGTTTGTGAGTGTACACAGATCTATAAGTCTATGAGGAGTTTGATATTTACAGAGAAAGTCGACCCCTAAAAATGAAGTTCTTCGACTGAAGACTTTGGATTTCTGAAGACTTTCTGAAGACTTTGAAAGTGAAGAAATTGGTGTGACCTTGAAGACTTAGTATTCATTTGAGGAATATGAAGCGTGAAGACTTTTGTTTTCGTAGTTTTCATTTTCTCTTTCTTGAGTCATAGGAAACACTGTACTGTTAAAGGGGGTCGAGGAAATACTAAGGAAAAATTTCCATGTGATGCTCAACTCAAAATCCTACACCTACCAATCCCTTCGAGTGAAGCCATTGAAAATCTCATACAGTTCAGTCATATTCTTCAGTGACAGAGACGAAGTTCTTCTGGTCTCTGAGGAATTTGTTCTGACTGAGGAGTTAGGAATTCGCCAGTGCGGATTGCCTACACAGTGAGGAACATGATAGCCCTGAGGAATTAGAACCTCAAATTTCCGACCGTTGTTGTGCTGCGCGCCAGCTGTCCCAAAATATCTACCCACCTAACGGTCATATCTTTAAGGGCATTTATGTCTTATCATGTCGGGCTGCTCCCTAGGCTATAAATAGCCGCCCCCTACAACCACTAGCTGGTTGGCTGCTCTGAGAGAAACTGACACTTGTCAATTGAGAGCATCCCATCCTCCAAGGACTTTGAGTGAAAATCATCAAGTGAGGAAAACCCCAAACCCAAACACCTACAAACCCAAAGTGATTGAGCATCACTGAAGAGATTGATCTTGCGTGGATCCGACGCTTGTTACCTTTGAAGACTGTGCTTCTTCCAGACGGTTAGGCGTCATGGTCAATAGCATCCAAGAGGAAATTGTGGATCGCCGAGTGACCGAGTTTGTGAAGGTTTGGAAGTCACCTAAAGACTTACCACGAGTGATTCGGCAAGGTCTGTGTGACCTTAGCTCAAGGAGAATACGGTGAGGACTGTGTGTCCGGGACTGGGTGTCCTCAGGTTTAAATACCTAGCCGCTCCAACCAGACGTACAACTGAGACAGCAGTTGGAACTGGTCTACCAAATCATTGTCTTCACCAAGCCAACTGGTTCTATTTCCTCAACTCTTCCATTTCCTCATTGTTGTATTGTTCACTTGTTCATATCTGTGTTTGAAGACTTTGACTGAAGACTTTCTCAATTTCCTTAGTTCAATTTCTTCAGTCTGTTTGTCTTTATCCTGTGTTATCCTGTGTTTACACTTTCTGTACTCTGTGCTTGTTTTCATTTCATCATGATGACTATGCTTGTGTTCTGCTATGCATACTTTTGAGTACTTATTCCGCTGCAAGTAGTTCTTCGCTAAGGAATTTCCTCACCCACAAATTCCTCAGTGAAGAATTCATAAAAATCGCCTATTCACCCCCCTCTAGTCGATATAACGCACTTTCAATTGGTATCAGAGCAAGGTACTCCCTTGTTCTGTGTGATTTTGGTTTAACCGCCTGGAGTTTTAGTTATGTCGACCGCAGGTATGATCAAGGTCTCTGCTGGGTGTCCTACCTTCGATGGGACGGACTACCCCTACTGGAAGAATAAGATGCGAATGCATCTTGAGGCAATTGATAACGATCTCTGGTATGTTGTGGAAAAAGGTGTTCCCTCTGTCTCACCCTCACTGAACGCTGCCGATGTGAAGAGATTCAAGCAACTCGATTCTCAAGCGAAGAATATCATATGTGGCCATCTGAGCAAAGGACAGTATGGAAGAGTGAGTGCTTTGGAAACTGCTAAGCTTATCTGGGATAGGCTGTCCAAAGTAAATGAAGGAGTCTCAACACAACGTGACTCTCGAGCTGATGTTCTTCGCAATATCTTCAACCTCTTCAAAAGACTCGACAATGAAAATGTTTAACAAACCTTCAATCGCCTCACTGACATCTCAAATGAGCTTCAAGCACTTGGTGCCAATGACATCACCGACCACGAGGTGGTGAAGAAACTGCTGAGATCGCTTGACTCTTCATTTGATACTCTAGCATTGATGATACAAGAGCGTGCTGATTACAAGTCACTTGACCCCGCTGATATCCTCGAAAGGCTAAACACTCATGAGTTCCAGCTTGCTGAAAAGAGATATCTCTATGGTTCGAGCTATGGCAGATCACGTGCACTGAAGGCCAAGGCAGTTTCTGAGTCTGAAGATGAAGACTCTGACGGCAGCCTTGGTGATCCTGAAGAACTGAGCAATGATCTAGCACTGCTCGTGAAGAAATTCCAGAAGTTCTCAAGACGTGGTCGCTTTGGAAGACCCTCAAGGAGCAATGATTCCTCATCCAGTGACTACAAGAAGAGGCTTTGTCACAAATGCAAGAAACCAAGACACTACATGCAAGATTGTCCTCAGTGGGAAAAGGAATCAAAGAAGAAGAAATACAAGGATTACAGTTCTGATGATGCTAAGAAAAAGAAGAAATCCTCAAAATCTTCATCATCAAAATCCTCAAAGTCTTCATCTCACAAGAAGAGCAGCTCCAAGAAGGCTCGGGCATTCATTGGCAAGGAAATGGACTCTAAAGCTGAATCTGAAGAAAATGAGGAAGAGGAGGCATCTGAGGATTCCGAATCCGGTGTGGCGAGCCTAGCCCTCGCTACTGCATTCATCAGCAAGTCTATCTTCAACCCTGAAGAAAATGACCTCACCAACAAGGCTGATGAAGGCAATGATGACTACGCTCCCACCTATTGCTTCATGGCAAAGAGTGCCAAGGATGATCAACCCAAAGCCACTGAGTGGGTCCTCGATAGTGGATGTACAAATCACATGACTGGTGACAAGAATCTATTGATTGATGCTCCCTTATCACCATCGCATCTGAAGCATATCATCTTCACTGACAAAGGCAAAAGTTGGGTATTGGGTCTAGGTAAGGTTGCGATCACAAAGGATCGACACATGGACAAAGCCATGCTTGTCGAGTCCTTAGGATACAACCTTATGTCTGTCTCAATGCTTTGTGATCTTGATATGGTAGTTGTCTTTGGCAAGTATTGTTGTGTTGTGGTTTTGGAAGCTGACAATTCCAAAGTCTTCGAAGGCTTTAGGAGAGGAGACTTGTATATTGTTGATTTCTCTACAGGACCGCAACCAGCCGTGTGCCTACTTGCAAAAGCTTCAGAAGGGTGGCTATGGCATCGACGACTTGGTCATGCAGGCATGAGGAATTTGCACACGCTTGTGAAGAAGAAGCATGTCATTGGCATTGAGAATGTCAAATTCCTCAAGGATCACCTATGTGGAGCTTGTGAAGCTGGAAAGATGACCAAGGCTAAGCATCCAGCAAAGACTATCATGACCACTACTCGACCATTCGAATTGCTTCACATGGACATCTTTGGTCCTAACCATTACTCAGCTGTCACAAATGACGCATCTCTCTATGGGCTTGTTATTGTTGATGATTACTCTCGCTACACATGGGTACACATTGTTACTTACAAACATGAAGTGCAGGAAGTCTTCAAACGATTTTCCTCGAGGGCTGCAACCAACTTTGGTGTGAAGATCAAGCACATCAGAAGTGACAATGGAACTGAGTTCAAGAATTCTGGTCTTGATGACTATCTTGATGAACTTGGTATTACTCATGAGTTATCTGCTCCTTACACTCCTCAGCAAAATGGCGTCGTGGAGCGCAAGAACGGAACTCTTGTTGAGATGGCTCGCACTATGCTTGATGAGTACAAGACGCCTCGTCAGTTCTGGATTGAGGCAATTTATACTGCGTGCCACATCATCAACAGGGTATATCTTCACAAATTCTTCAAGAAGACTGCCTATGAACTCCTCACTAACAAGAAACCCAATGTGAGTTATTTCAAAGTCTTCGGTGCTAAATGTTGGATTAGAGATCCTCATCACAATGCTAAATTTACACCGAAAGCACATGAAGGTTTTATGCTTGGTTACGGAAAGGACTCGCACACCTACAGAGTCTTCAACACCGTTCTTCACAAGGTTGTTGAAACTGTAGATGTGCGGTTTGATGAAACTAATGGCTCGCAAAGAGAGCACCTACCCTCTGTGATAGATGAACCAACACCTGAGGAAACTATCAAGTTCAAGGCAACCGAGGATGTCGTTCCTACTGAAGAATCTGCTGAAGAATTCATTCCAGAACGTGAAGAACGTCGAGCTAATGCACCTAAAGAAATTGCTGAAGAAAATGGTGCTGAAGAAAATGCTGATCAAATTCCTCGACGACAACCAACTCATCCTCGCGTTGCAAAAGAAGTGCAAGTTCAGAAGATCATCGATGACATTGAAGCACCAGGTCCTCTCACACGCTCAAAAGCTTCACATTTATCTAACTTTTGTGGGCACTATGCTTTTGTCTCTATCTCAGGGCCCACTAAGGTAGATGAAGCATTTCTGGAGCCTGAGTGGATTCAGGCCATGCAAGAAGAATTACATCAGTTCGAGCTCAACAACGTTTGGGAACTGGTAAATCGTCCAGATCCTCGCAAACACAATATCATTGGCACAAAGTGGATCTACCGCAACAAGTAAGATGAAAATGGCCTTGTGGTGAGGAATAAGGCACGGCTAGTAGCTCAAGGCTACACACAGGTTGAAGGAATTGATTTCGATGAAACTTTTGCACCTGTTGCTAGACTTGAAGCTATTCGCATATTACATGCTTATGCTAACTATCATGATATCACTTTATATCAAATTGATGTGAAAAGTGCATTCCTCATTGGTAAGCTTGAGGAAGAAGTATATGTTGCTCAACCCCCAGGTTTTGAAGATCCTAAGCATCCTGACAAAGTCTTCAGACTAAATAAGGCCCTCTATGGCCTCAAGCAGGCCCCTCGGGCGTGGTATGATACTTTGAAGGAATTCCTCATGAAGAAAGGCTTCAAACCCGGTTCACTCGACCCTACTCTTTTCACTAAATCCTATGATGATGAATTGTTTGTATGCCAAATATATGTTGATGATATCATCTTTGGCTGTACTGACCAACGTTATAGTGATGAATTTGCCTATATGATGAGTGAAGAATATCAAATGTCTATGATGGGAGAGTTGAAATTCTTCTTAGGTCTTCAAATTCGTCAACAGAGAAATGGCATATTCATATCTCAGGAGAAATACCTCAAGGTTGTACTGAGGAAATTCGGCATGCAAGATTGCAAAGGCGTCAAAATTCCGATGCCCACAAATGGCCATCTGTGCACTGATGAAAATGGTATTGACTTCGATCAAAAGGTATACCACTCCATGATTGGTTCTTTATTGTACTTATGTGCATCTAGGCCAGATATTATGCTTAGTGTTTGCATGTGTGTCCGATTTCAAGCTACACCGAAGGAATCACACCATAAGGCTGTGAAGCATATTCTTCGATATCTAGCTCACACACCAACACTAGGATTATGGTACCCCAAGGGCTCGGCTTTTGATCTCGTTGGATATTCTGACTCTGACTATGCTGGTGATCATGTGGATCGCAAGTCAACATCTGGTACATGTCATTTCCTCGGACGATCTTCGGTCTGTTGGTCCTCGAAGAAACAGAACTACGTATCACTGTCTACTGCTGAAGCTGAGTACATTGCTGCTGGTTCTTGTTGTGCTCAATTGCTGTGGATGAAGCAAACTCTCAAGGACTACGGCCACAACGTGAAGAATGTGCCTCTCTTCTGTGACAATGAAAGTGCCATCAAGATTGCTCACAACCCAGTTCAGCACTCGAAGACAAAGCACATTCAGATTCGTCATCATTTTCTTCGCGATCATGTGTTGAAGGGCGACATTTCTATTGAGCATGTGAAGACTGAAGAACAACTAGCCGATATCTTCACAAAGCCCTTGAATGAGAAGAGATTTACCAAGTTGCGGTGTGAGCTAAATATCTTAGAATCTTTGAATGTTCTTTGAAAAGGACACTCATCCTAACACTTATGCAAAATTGATGACTTAGATGTGCAACACATGAAGAAACGTTTTTCTTCAATCAATGAAGAATAACACTCTAAGTGTGAAGAAATTAATGAATAATTTGATTCTCAGAACCCTACGACAATTGTACGCCGTGTCTGAAATCATCATTCTTATACGGTGGGTCACGCCACCACAAAAATTGAAAATCTTCAATTTGAGTTTTTCCTCAGTTTTGAAATTCCTCAGTTGTTCATATTCTTCAACTTTGCAAAATCTTCACTGTTTCCATTGTTTTTCTTCATTGGCTATATATATATATATATATATATATATATATATATATATATATATATATATATATATATATATATATATATATAAGTTTATGTCTACAGCATTCACTTATGGCTAATTCTTCAAGTTGGTTTTTCTGCTAAGTGAATGTGATCGGACTCTTCCCCCTCTATGCTATACTCAACCCAATCTATTCACAAATTCTTCATGTGCGTTCTATTTGAAACTCGTTCAAAATCTTCATTGTGTCCTTGACAGCTGAAGAATTTGCGAACGGAACTTTTAACTTATCTTATCAAAAAAATTCGGCTTTGCCGCTCAAACCGTTCCGCTTCCCACGATATACTTATCTATTCACCCACGATCTAACACGATCTCCACTTCTCAGTACGTGGGTGACACATGTCATGCGGATGAGAAGGGTCAGGGGCACGTTCGTCCAATTTCTTCGGGCGAACCGTTTTTCACCGTGGCTATAAATACCCCCTCTCCGCTTCCTCACTTCTTTTACTCCGCTCGACCTCTCTCCCGCTCGGGCTTCTCAAACCCTAGCGCCGCCGCTACATCATCGTCGCCGGTGAGGAAGAGCTTCATTGCCTCGACCTCGTCGCCGCCGTACTCACGCCGACCGCGGAAATATTCACTCTGCCGCCGCCGTAGCCGTCTTCCTCCGCCAAGTTAGGGCATGGAAGATCTGCACAGACGAGCTTCACTTCTCCACACCTCAGCTCATCGTGTTCTTCGTTCAGGGTAATTAAAAGTTACTTTTACTGCCCACTTTGATTCAAATATTTACTACAAAATCTTCAAAGGTGTTTTTCTTCAAATCCTCACATGCTAAAACACCTCACATGTCATCTGTTCTTGATTCGTTTCTCTAAGCATCATTTTTCTTCAAGATTCCTCAATTGTGTGGATCTTCGATCTATACAACTCTGGAACCTAAGACAAAGAACGCTTAGTGAAATTCTTCAAGACTCATCTGGTCAAATTCCTCAAACTTGTTCTTTTTGAAAAACCTTCTGAGAACGCATATGACCTCTCCAAATTCCTCGCAACTATACTATGTTCACAGGTACTCATGTCCGCTGCTGAATCACTAGGTTCTCATCAACTTAACTCATTTGCAGCGTTCCTTGAAGAAAAGTTGCATACTTCTTCAGAGAGTTCAATTGTTCAAATTCCTCAACTAAAGAAAATGGCTAGTGAAAAGAGGCCACAGAAAGGAGGAAAGAGGCCTGAGGTCAATACTGCCATTGAAATCCCTGAGGACATTTATGTTGGGTACTGCACACCCCCTGAGGAAGATAAAAACCAGCGCAAGGTGCGCATTCAGAGGATAGAAAGGAGATGGGCAAAAGAGTGGAGGGAGTACAGGTATGTGACTCCAAAATACATGAAGAAATTCGCTGTTACTCCTCCATGCTCAAGACCTCCATTGGCACCTGGCCAAGAGGCAGATCCCACTAGCATCAAGCGCGGTGAGGAATTTCCTGAAGAATGGGCCAAGCGCCAGGGCAAGTTGGCCAAACAGGCTAAAGATGCAGTGAAGAAATTCAACGAAGATTCCACTGCTGTTGCTGCTGAGGCCTCTGTAAGGCCGAAGAAATCCATGGCAAAGAAGCCTGCACACAAGCCAAGTGCCTCGTCTTCAATGCCCTCACGGCCAATTTCCTCAGCCAAGCCCTCACGGCCAATTCCTCAAGCCGCTCCTGCTCCTCCAAAGTCCTCAGCTGCTCCGACGAAACCCTCAGCACCTGTGCATCTTGCCACGTGCCAAAGGACCACAGGCATCTCCATTGCCTCAGGAGCTTCAGCTAGTTCCTCAGCTGCACCAAATTCTTCAACAGGACCCTCTCTGATGAAGACTAAGACTACTGCTGGACGAGGCTCTCGCCCAAGTCCTCAGAAGAAGCAGGTCGCCTTCCAAGTACCATTTGAAGAAGACGAAGCTGATGATGAAGAACTTGATGAGATCATCAGAGACAGGCAAGTCAGGGCCGCTAGAGCCAAGGGCACAGAAGTGCCACTGCTTTTGGATCCAAAATTGATCCTCGACTATATTGATCTCTGGCACAAGGACCCAAACACTCCTATGCCTGATTTCAAGTTGACACCTGGCCAAAGTCACATGCTGACCCATTTCATCAGTGAAGAAAAATGGAAATATGAGAAGGCCAGGCAGCTCAAGAAAGCACAGTACAGGAAGGAGAAGTTCCTGAAGAACAACGTTGTCTCTATGACAACTGATGAACTTGTAAAGCTCCAGTCTGAAATCTAAGTCCTCAGCGATGATTTCAACGCTTACTATGCTGATTGGAAAGGAGCCAAGGTCAGGTTCGTCAATCTGACGAAGACACTCACTTCAAGTGCCGCTGCCCCTGTGCACATTGAAGTCACTCAGGCTGGAGCATCTGCTCAGCAAACTGAAGAACATGTCAGCACCGCTGATGAAAATTAGGCTGCTGAAGACAATGTGAGTTCCAAGGCTGATGACTGCATTCCAGCCACTGAAGAAATTCCCAGGGCACCCACTAGTGGTGCGCCTGAAGAAAATGAAGAGGTCAGGGCAACTGCATCAGTTGTGCCTGAAGAAACTGCACCAAATTCCTCTGCTCCTCCTGCACCTACTCCAACTCCAATCCTTCCATCTGCATCAGATGCGAAGAAGACCAAGGCTGCAGAGCGTGCAGCTGTGAAGAAAAGGAAAGCATCAACTCCTTCAGATTCTTCAGCACCGAAGAAAATGAAGTCTATGACCAGCTCTTTTGCTAATCCAATTGATGTTGTTCCAGTTTCCTCCATGCCATCAAAGGACCTTGTTCCTTTTGATGAAGAATATGTGATCCCTAGCGGATCTGATGAAGAAACTCCTTCTGCTGCTACGTCAGAGCAGATGGATGAAGAAATTGAAGTGGATGAAATCCCTTCAACCCTAGTTGTTTCCTCGCCGATGCCTCAGTATACTGCTGAAGAGGCCGGCGTTGAAGAAATTGAAGATGAAGATGTGGACATTGGCTGTACCACACCTGTAATGAATGATGACTTTTGGGAAAGTCAACACCCCAATTCTCCACTCTTCACTCCACTGCAGCAAATTCCTCAGTCCCCAGTCACTACAGTTCAATTGGGATCTGATGAAGCTCATGAAGACATTCCAGCCGCTAGTGCTGAAGAAAATGAAAATGAAGAAATGAAGAACCAGGCTGCCACAGAAGAGGAACCAGAAATTCCTCAGCCTGAAGAACCTGAGATTGCGATTCCTGAGGTTGTGATGCAACTCACTGACACTCCTCTGCCCAAGCCAAAGGATCCATTCTCCAGGAAGCAGAAATTCAAGACTGATGCCTTCTTTGGCGAGCATGTATTCTTCACTGATTACAACCCTTATGACTCTGCTCGCATAAGGAAGAGGCATTTCTGGACTACTAGCCAGGCAAATTTCTATTCCTTTGTGCTGTTCGACAAAGACAAAGTCTTCGATCATGAGCATATTCCTCACGTGGACATGGAATCCCTGCCGTGCTTCGAGCCAGTCCTTAGCGTTCTTCACGACGCTGGACTGTTAAATTTCTGCACTGACATCTGTGATTGGAATGAAGAACTTATTCTTCAATTCTATGCAACGCTGCACATCACCGGAAATTCAGAAGATGTGAATTCATGGGTGCTGGACTGCATGTCTGAAAACACTCACTACAAGGCACCAGCTACTGAATTGCTTCGTGCCTTACCTCTCAGTCCGCCCCTTGAAGGTGCTTGTTGCGTCTACAATGAACCTGAGCTAACCGATCACTACATGCAAGTGCTGATGAAGCCTTTGAAGCCAGGTCAGACCTCAAGAATAAAATTCCTTGTGAAGGAATTGTTGTATGTGCCTCGGACTGTCTATCGCATTCTGACGAAGACATTGAGTCCAATCAAGGGCCACGACTCAAATGAAGAAGAAGTCGTTGGCATCATGAAGAATCTGCTTTTCAATATCATTCATGGCATTCCCATCAACTTCCATGATTTCTTCATGAGGACTCTGGCCAACGTCGCCATGTCACCGTTTGAGCTGAAGCCTTATGCACCTTGGATTATGAGATTCATCAGGACAAGATCTTCACTCAACTATAAAGCTGATACACTGAACCATTGCAGCTACTTCCCCCCAATTGAAGTCCTCAAACGGACATTTTCCTCAGCTGATGAAAAGGGCAAGGCTACTGCTGTTATTGATGAAGGCATTCGTCCATTGGATGGTCAATTCCCCAAGGCTGCATCCTACTCCACCAATGCTGACTCTGCCACCCATGACTCTGCCGCCAACGCACCCAAGCAAAAATCCTCAAGGCACAGCACCCAGGGTGATGACTGACCGTGAGCTTCTCCTCAGTCTTCACCAGAAGGTTGATCGAAATCATAAATGGGTCAAACGTCAGTTTGGTTCAATTCTTCACAACATGACTGCTACCCACAATGCAGTGAAGAAAAACCACTACTACCTTCATGAAATCCTCAACCGCACCTGGGCTATTCTGTCTCAAGTCTACAGTGAAGAAGATCTGAAGACAATGGGTCTCAAGGACGATCTTGACTGGGCTACACCTCCTCCGAAGAAGTACAAGAAGGTTAAGGTTCCTTCCTTGGTGGCCAGCTCCTATTCTTCATCATGTGACACTGATGAACATGAAGATTTGGACGACACTGCGGCAGGCCCTACATCGACAAACGACCCCAACAACGCCGACGCTCCTTCATCACCTTGATATTCTTCAGGGACGTTAGTCCTCATTTTCAACCCTTTTGGTCATTTGATGACAAAGGGGGAGAAAATTGAGTTAGTCTTCAAGCGGGTCTATCTTATATGGGCATTTTTTCTAAGTTGCAACTCTCATTCTTTTGAAGACGTTGCTGGATTGAGTTGTAAACTTAAACTCTATGGTGACCTGATAGTTTTGATGTTTCTTCTGCATGCTTATTCCTCGTTAATATTATTGCACGCATGCTGAATTACATCAGTCACCATATTTCATCATGCATTTCAAATTCTTCATATATTATGTCAAATGCGTGTATGAATTACAAGATATAGGGGGAGATCTCCATGATTCAACTCTTCAAGTGTGCATTGCTTCAAAAGCAAATTCCTCACTATGCACATCTTTAGGGGGAGTTCTTCTATATCTTGCAATCAAATTCCTCAATATCAGTATTTACACTTCATATGTTTATCCCCGTTGAAAACTTAACCTATATTGTCATCAATCACCAAAAAGGGGGAGATTGTAAGTGCATCTAGTGCCCCTTAGTGATTTTGGTGTATTGAAGACTTATAGGTTAAGGGACTAATGCGTTTGTGAGTGTACACAGATCTATAAGTCTATGAGGAGTTTGATATTTACAGAGAAAGTCGACCCCTAAAAATGAAGTTCTTCGACTGAAGACTTTGGATTTCTGAAGACTTTCTGAAGACTTTGAAAGTGAAGAAATTGGTGTGACCTTGAAGACTTAGTATTCATTTGAGGAATATGAAGCGTGAAGACTTTTGTTTTTGTAGTTTTCATTTTATCTTTCTTGAGTCATAGGAAACACCGTACTGTTAAAGGGGGTCGAGAAAATACTAAGGAAAAATTTCCA
Organism: Aegilops tauschii subsp. strangulata; assembly: GCF_002575655.3. Lineage (NCBI taxonomy): Eukaryota > Viridiplantae > Streptophyta > Magnoliopsida > Poales > Poaceae > Aegilops > Aegilops tauschii. The sequence goes on along the minus strand of NC_053038.3, from coordinate 107,270,937 downwards.
TGTGATGCTCAACTCAAAATCCTACACCTACCAATCCCTTCGAGTGAAGCCATTGAAAATCTCATACAGTTCAGTCATATTCTTCAGTGACAGAGACGAAGTTCTTCTGGTCTCTGAGGAATTTGTTCTGACTAAGGAGTTAGGAATTCGCCAGTGCGGATTGCCTACACAGTGAGGAACATGATAGCCCTGAGGAAATAGAACCTCAAATTTCCGACCGTTGCTGTGCTGCGCGCCAGCTGTCCCAAAATATCTTATCCACCTAACGGTCATACCATTGAAGGGCATTTATGTCTTATCATGTCGGGCTGCTCCCTAGGCTATAAATAGCCGCCCCCTACAACCACTAGCTGGTTGGCTGCTCTGAGAGAAACTGACACTTGTTAATTGAGAGCATCCCATCCTCCGAGGACTTTGAGTGAAAATCATCAAGTGAGGAAAACCCCAAACCCAAACACCTACAAACCCAAAGTGATTGAGCATCAGTGAAGAGATTGATCCTGCGTGGATCTGACGCTTGTTACCTTTGAAGACTATGCTTCTTCCAGACGGTTAGGCGTCATGGTCTAGAGCATCCAAGAGGAAATTGTGGATCGCCGAGTGACCGAGTTTGTGAAGGTTTGGAAGTCACTTGAAGACTTACCACGAGTGATTGGGTGAGGTCTGTGTGACCTTAGCTCAAGGAGAATACGGTGAGGACTGTGTGTCCAGGACTGGGTGTCCTCAGGTTTAAATACCTAGCCGCTCCAACCAGACGTACAGCTGAGACAGCAGTTGGAACTGGTCTACCAAATCATTGTATTCACCAAGCCAACTGGTTCTATTTCCTCAACTCTTCCATTTCCTCATTGTTGTGTTGTGCTCTTGTTCATATCTGTGTTTGAAGACTTTGACTGAAGACTTTCTCAATTTCCTCAGTTCAATTTCTTCAGTCTGTTTGTCTTCATCCTGTGTTATCCTGTGTCTTCGCTTTCTGTACTCTGTGCTTGTTTTCATTTCATCATGATGACTATGCTTGTGTTCTGCCATGCATACTTTTGAGTACTTATTCCGCTGCAAGTAGTTCTTCGCTAAGGAATTTCCTCACCCACAAATTCCTCAGTGAAGAATTCATAAAAATCGCCTATTCACCCCCCCTCTAGTCGATATAACGCACTTTCAATAAACCTCTTCGATAACATATGGGCCTTCCCATTTTGAGAGGAGTTTTCCTGCAAAGAATCTAAAACGAGAGTTGTACAAAAGAACATATTCTCCAACTTTAAACTCACGCTTTTGGATTCTTTTGTCATGCCATCTTTTAACTTTCTCTTTGAATAATTTTGCATTTTCATAAGCTTGGGTTCTCCATTCATCTAATGAGCTAATACCAAATAACCTCTTTTCACCAGCAAGCTTGAAATCATATTTGAGCTCTTTGGTGGCCCAAAATGCTTTATGTTCTAACTCAAGAGGCAAATAACAAGCTTTTCCTTAAGCATTTTAATAGAGGTGTTGTGATCAGCACTACTGGTTGTAATAGCTTCTACCCATTTAGTAACATAATCAACAACAACCAAAATATGTGTATACCCATTAGAGGAAGGAAAAGGTCCCATGTAATCAAATCCCCAAACATCAAATGGTTCAACAACAAGTTAATAATTCATAGGCATTTCTTGACGCTTACCGATATTACCTATTCTTTGACATTCATCACAAGATGAGACGTACTTGCGGGCATCCTTGAAGAGAGTAGGCCAATAAAATCCAGACTGCAATACCTTATGAGCAGTTCTATCTCCAGCATGATGCCCTCCATAAGCTTCGAAGTGACATTTCCGTAGGATTTGTCCCTGTTCATGCTCAGGTACACAACATCTAATAATACCATCTACTCCTTTATAAACATGTGGGTCATCCCAAAAGTAATGTCTTAAATCATAGAAATTAGCATAGTCAGCATACCAAGGAGTATTATGAGAAACATTTATTGCAGCTAACTGCTCATCAGGAAAACTATCATCCATAGGTAGTGGGTCATCAGGCACATTCTCAAGCCTAGATAAATTATCAGCTACGGGGTTCTCAGCTCATTTTCTATCAATGATATATAAATCAAATTCTTGTAACAAGAGAACCCATCGAATAAGTCTAGGTTTAGCGTCTTTCTTTTCCATAAGATATTTAATAGCAGCATGGTCTTTGTGAATAGTCACTTTGGAATCAACAATATAAGGTCTAAATTTATCACAAGCAAACACCACTGCTAAGAATTCTTTTTCAGTAGTAGCATAATTTCTTTGAGCACTGTCTAGAATTTTACTAGCATAATGAATAACATTCAATTTCTTATCAACTCTTCATCCTAGAACAGTACCAACAGCATAATCACTAGCATCACACATAATTTCAAAAGGCAAGTTCCAGTCAGGTGGTTGAATAATAGGTGCAGAAATTAAGGCTTTCTTGAGTGTTTCAAAGGCTTCTAAACAATCATCATCAAAAACAAAAGGAATATCCTTTTGCAAAAGACTAGTGAGAGGCCTAGAAAGTTTAGAAAAGTCTTTGATAAATCTCCTATAGAAACCAGCATGACTTAGGAAACTACGGATACCTTTTATATCTTTAGGACATGGCATTTTCTCAATTGCATCAACCTTAGCTTGGTCCACTTCAATACCTCTTTCAGAAATTTTATGACCCAAGACAATGCCTTCATTAACCATAAAGTGGCACTTCTCCCAATTAAAGACAAGATTTGTTTGTTCACATCTCTGCAAAACTCGATCAAGATTGCTTAAACAATCATCAAAAGACTTCCCATAAACAGAGAAATCGTCCATGAAAACATCAACAATCTTTTCACAAAAGTCAGAGAATATAGCAGTCATACATCTTTGAAAGGTAGCAGGTGCATTACATAAACCAAAAGGCATACGTCTATAAGCATAGGTTCGAAAAGGACAAGTAAAAGTGGTCTTTTCTTAATCAGGTTGAGAAACAGGTATTTGTAAAAAAGCCAGAATATCCATCAAGGGAGCAAAAGTGTGTGTGCTTAGATAATCTTTCAAGCATTTGATCAATAAAAGGCAAACGGTAATGATCTTTTCTAGTTGCTTTATTTAATTTTCTAAAATCAATTACCATCCTATAGCCTGTAACAATTCTTTGTGGAATAAGCTCATTCTTATCATTAGGAACAGCAGTTATACCTCTTTTCTTAGGGACACAATGAACATGACTTACCCATCTACTATCAGCTATAGGATAGATTATACCTGCTTCCAGAAGTTTTAATATTTCTGATCTTACCACTTCTTTAATCTTCGGATTTAACCGACGTTGGTGATCAACAACGGGTTTAGCATCAGGTTCCATATTAATTTTGTGCTGACATAGAGTGGGACTAATGCCCTTTAAATCATCAAGAATATATCCAATAGCAGCTCGGTGCTTCCTTAGAACTTTCAATAATCTATCTTCTTCATGTTCTGAAAGGTTAGCACTAATAATAACAGGATATATCTTCTTTTCATCAAGATAAGCATATTTCAAAGTGTCTGGTAATTGTTTTAATTCAAACACAGGATCACCTTTAGGTGGAGGTGGACCTCCTAGAGTTTCAATAGGCAAATTGTGTTTAAGCAGAGGACATTCTTCAAAGAAAATCTTATCTATTTCATTTCTTTCAAGCATATGTAAATCATTTTCATGGTCTAGCAAATATTGTTCTAAAGGATCAGTAGGTGGTACAGCAATAGAAGCAAGACCAATTAATTCATCCTTACGAGGCAATTCTTTTTCATGAAGATTTCTACTAAACTTGGAAAAATTAAACTCATGAGACTCATTACCAAAACTAACACCGACAATTTATTTCTCACAGTCTATTCTAGCATTAACGATGTTCAAGAAAGGTCTACCAAAGATAATGGGACATAAGTCATCTTGTGGGGAGCCAAGAACAAGAAAATCAGTAGGGTATTTTATTTTCCCACACAAGACTTCAACATCTCTAACAATCCCAATTGGTGATATAATGTCTCTATTAGCATGTTTAATAGTAACATCTATGTCTTCTATCTCTGCGGGTGTTATGTCATTCATAATTTCTTGATATAAGGAATAAGGAATAGCACTCATGCTAGCACCTATGTCACATAAACCATGATAACAGTGGTCTCCTATTTTAACTGAGATGACTGGCATGCCAACAACAGGTCTATGTTTATCCTTTTTATCAGGTTTGGCAATTCTAGCAGCTTCTTCACAGAAGTAAATAACATGCCCATCCATATCTTCTTCCAAGAGATCTTTAACCATAGCAATGCTAGGTTCTACTTTAATTTGTTCATCAGGTTTATGTGTTCTAATATAGCTTTTGTTAACCATAGTTGAAACTTTAGCATGTTCCTTTATCCTAACAGGGAAAGGTGGTTTCTCAATATAAGCAGAAGGGACAACTGGATCAACATTATAAAGTATAGTTTCTTCTTTAACTAGTACCGATTCTTTAATTTCTTCTTTAATAGGTGGGTGATATTTAAACCACTTCTCTTTAGGGAGTTCAACATGAGTAGCAAATGATTCACAAAAGGAGGCTACCATCTCAGAGTCAAGTCCATATTTAGTGCTAAACTTTTGAAAAGCATCGGTATCCATAAAAGATTTAACACAATCATACTTAAGTTTAATACCTGACTCTTTACCTTCGTCGAGTTCCCAATCTTCAGAGTTGCATTTAATTCTTTCTAGAAGATCCCTCCGGAATTCAATAGTCTTCTTCATAAAAGAACCAGCACAATATGTATCAAGCATGGTTTGATCATTACGAGAAAGCCGAGCATAAAAGTTCTGGATAATAATTTCTCTTGAGAGCTCATGATTGGGGCATGAATATAACATTGACTTAAGCCTCCCCCAAGCTAGAGCGATACTTTCTCCTTCACGGGGCCAAAAATTATATATATAATTCCGATATCGATGAACTAGATGCATAGGATAATTTTTTTGATGGAACTCCAATTTCAAACGATTCCAATTCCATGATCCAATATCATCGTATAGCCTATACCATGCCAATGCTTTTCCCTTAAAAGGTAAAGGGAAAACCTTTTTCATAACTTCATCTCTGGGTAAACCTGCAAGCTTAAACAATCCACAAATTTGTTCCACATATATCAAGTGCATATCAAGATGTTCAGTTCCATCTCCTGCATATGGATTAGCTAGCAGTTGTTCTATCATACCCGAAGTAATTTCATATTCAATATTTTCAGTAGGTGTAGTAGGTTGAGGGGTAGCTAATTGTGGTTCCGGTCAAGGTGAAGGTACCCCGAACAAACCCCTCAAAGGATTGTTTTCCATAGTAACAAGTGACAATAAATTTTAGCACACTATATAAATGTTTCCTTATCAAATTCCACTTACCAAAGGCGCTTCCGTAACGCCCCGAGGCCGATGCTCCAGAAGCCTTCCATATATTTCGTGTTCGCCGTGTGTTTTATTTTGTTTGTTGCATTCATCATGTCATCATGAGCATTGCATCGCATGTTTTCATAAAACTTGCACCCGTTGATAGTTGCCGCTTCTTCCTCGTCTCTGTTGACCTTTCTCAAGACCGACCATTCTTTTGTTGCCCGACCGTTTGACCCTCTCTACACAATGCTCAAACCCCTCACACGAGTCCGGAAACTGCCCCGAACCAGAACCGCTCAGTCATCACCGTTGGATTCGGATCATCCCCAAACATCTATAAAACATCTCCGTTTTCTTATTTAGACTCCCTATCTATTTATTTCTCGGCCGTCCGATTAAAATCGGAGGGACCAAATACCCCTACCTAAAAATCCACTTGCTATATATAAGACCATCACCTACCAAATCATCCCAACCCTAATTTCTAGGAGGTTTGTCCCCATCGCCGCCGCCGCCCAGTCTCGATCCACCTCGGGATCCCCTTCTCCTTGTCTTCCTCCACCCACCAACCAGAGCAGCCAGCCCCACTCCTCGTGCTTGAGGCCTCCCGAGCCGCTCCTCGCCGGACTCCTCCCGCGGCAGCTCTAGCCCCACCTCATCGCCGTCCAGAGCCACCTCGTCCCCGCACCCTCGAGCTCCCTCACATGGCGGCCTCGCGCCACCAGAGTCAAGCCGCCGGCAAGCTTCACCAGAGATGAGCACCGACGCCCCCTTCTTCTCCTTCCCATGCTCCTCCCGTTTTCCCCTCTCTGAACCCTCTATTTTCTGCCCATCTGCTGCAGGAGCAGGTACGCCCTGGCCAGAAGCACGCCAGGCGCCATGGCCGCCGAAGGAACTCCGCCGCCTCGCCGAATCCTCGCCTCCACCTCTCCCCTGCGTTGCCAGGTCGCCCTTCTCGCGCCCCTGCCCTCCTCCCTCTAGTTCTCTTCCTTGTCTCTCATGCCTCTCCCTCTCTGTTCCAGGAGGCAACCAGGAGCTCGCCATGGTTGCCCGCAGCTCCCTCGTCGTCGTTTGCACTAGGCCGAGCTGGGAGACGGACGGATCCGTCCTCCCACGCCCATCCCCGTCGTTCCCGCGCGGAACCCCTCCACCAAGGTCCGTCGCCGTCCGCTACAACGCGCGTTGCCGGCCTCTGCTTCCCCTGCAACGAGCAGCAGCCGGTGCATCGTCTCCCGCCTGCGCCCGTTGACCGCTTCAACCTTCCACGTGGGCCCCGCGTCGCCAGCCAGCTCCAAGGCCCAGCCTGCTTCCCCTCCAAATCCGGCCTGCTCCAGATCTGGCCCAGCCGCCGCCACCGACCTGGGCCTCAGCCCATGGTGAGCGCCCAGAGCCCAGCAGTTTCGGCCGGATGTTTTTTCCCTGCTGCGAATTTGTCTAATTTCCAGAGAACGCTGCATTGCAGAAAAGTCCCTCTAGATCATGCATTTAATAACTCACAAATGGTGCATCAGTTTAAAATGATTTCAACATGTAAAATGCTTAGATTTCTGTCTAGTTTCATATTTTGCAACTTTCATCCATGTTTAAAATGTTTAAACTTGCTGTTTGTTTAAATTTGCTTAAATGCCATGTTAAAATGATTTATTTCATAACTAAATATTCGTAGCCCTAATTTTAATAAACTTTATATGTCAATGGGGTAGAAAAATGCCTAGTTTAACATGGTGCACTTCATTTTGCTGTCTAACAACTTTAATATATGGTTTAGGGCAGAACAGTACCGAATTCAAAATATGCATATGGGGATTTTCCGGAATTGTTGTTTGTTGTTTCCGGCCTCATTTAAACTTGCCTAAATAGTTAGTTTACTTACGTTTCACCTCTTGCCATGTTTAACAACATTTAACATTGTTTGGTAGCTTAAACGAGATTAAACTAAATATGTCAATGTGGCGTTTCGTCAATATGCAACTCGTTGCATATCAAGCTCCACTTAATTTGTAGTATTGTTTGTGCACTTTGCCATGCCATGCCTCTTTAAACCGGACATGCATCATACTTGTTTGTGCATCATGTCATGATTATGCTTGTGTGTTTTACCATGTTGTTTGCTTCTTTCCGGTTTGCTCCTCTCGTTAGCTTCGGTTTCTTTCCGGAGTTGTGAGGATTCGTTCGACTACGTTCATTTGTCTTCTTCATGGACTTGTTCTTCTTCCTTGCGGGATCTCAGGCAAGATGACCATACCCTCGAAATCACTTCTATCTTTGCTTGCTAGTTGTTCGCTCTATTGCTATGCCGTGCTACCTACCACTTGCTATATCATGCCTCCCATATTGCCATGTCAAGCCTCTAACCCACCTTTCCTAGCAAACTGTTGTTTGGCTATGTTACCGCTTTTGTTCAGCCCCTCTTATAGCGTTGCTAGTTGCAGGTGAAGATGAAGTTTGTTCCATGTTGGAACATGATTATGTTGGGATATCACAATATCTCTTATTGTAATTAATGCATATATATACTTGGTAAAGGGTGGAAGGCTTGGCCTTATGCCTGGTGTTTTGTTCCACTCTTGCCGCCCTAGTTTCCGTCATACCGGTGTATGTTCCTTGATTTTGCGTTCCTTACGCGGTTGGGTGATTTATGGGACCCCCTTGATAGTTCGCCTTGAATAAAACTCCTCCAGCAAGGCCCAACCTTGGTTTTACATTTGCCTACCTAAGCCTTTTTCCCTTGGGTTTTCGCGAGCCCGAGGGTCATCTTTATTTTAACCCCCGGGCCAGTGCTCCTTCGAGTGTTGGTCCAAACTGGGTGATGTTCGGCGCCCCCTGGGCAACCAGGGTCTATGCCAACCCGACGTCTTGCCCATCCGGGATTTGTCGGCACATTCGGGCGGCTGTGCTGGTCTTGTTTTATCATTGTCGAAATGTCTTATCAACCGGGATTCCGAGACTGATCGGGTCTTCCCGGGAGAAGGAATATCCTTCGTTGACCATGAGAGCTTATGATGGGCTAAGTTGGGACACCCCTGCAGGGTATTATCTTTTGAAAGCCGTGCCCACGGTTATGTGGCAGATGGGAATTTGTTAATATCCGGTTGTAGAGAACTTGACACTTTACTTAATTAAAATACATCAACCGTGTGTGTAGCCGTGATGGTCTCTTTTCGGCAGAGCCCGGGAAGTGAACACGGTTCGGGTTATGTATGAACGTAAGTAGTTTCAGGATCACCTCTTGATCACTTCTAGCTTCGCGACCATTGCGTTGCTCCTCTTCTCGCTCTTATTTGCCTATGTTAGCCACCATATATGCTTAGTGCTTGCTGCAGCTCCACCTCATTACCCCATCCTTCCTATAAGCTTAAATAGTCTTGATCTCGCGGGTGTGAGATTGCTGAGTCCTCGTGACTCACAGATTCCACCAAAACAGTTGCAGGTGCCGACGATACCAGTGCAGATGACGCAACCGAGCTCAAGTGGGAGTTCGACAAGGACCTTGGTCGTTTCTATGTTTCGTTTCCTGATGATCAGTAGTGGAGCCCAGTTGGGATGATCGGGGATCTAGCATTTGGGGTTATCTTCTTTTCATTTGGATTTGACCGTAGTCGGTCTATGTGTGTACTTTGGATGATGTATGGATTTATTTATGTATTGTGTGAAGTGGCGATTGTAAGCCAACTCTCTTTATCCCATTCTTGTTCATTACATGGGATTGTATGAAGATGACCCTTCTTGCGACAAAACCTACCATGCGGTTATGCCTCTAAGTCGTGCCTCGACACGTGAGAGATATAGCCGCATCGTGGGCGTTACAAGTTGGTATCAGAGCCATCCCCGACTTAGGAGCCCCGTGCTTGATCGAATCGCTGGCGTTGTTGAGTCTAGAAAAAAATGTTTTGAGTCTTAGGATTATATATATCAGAGAGTAGGATTCTTTTTACTCCTCAGTCCCTTCGTCGCTCTGGTGAAGCCCCCTGACGTAGAAGTTTTGACTCTCCTCTCCTCAAATTTCACTAAAAAAATTAGGATCACGCGGGTATCTTGGAATCGTTCCGATGGTTTTGTGACGAGAACATTGATCTTGGTGCCTCCTGACATTTAGGGGTTGTGGCAGTGTCCCGGGGAGTTGAGCTCCGAGGTGTTGTCATCACAATTTTATCGTTGCGGTTCTGGAATACCTGAGTTTCGCTGACATCGAAAATCTCTTTTATGCAGTTGTTGGTGAGATCACCTCGACGCCACCCAGTACTGGGGCGGGAGTTCGGGAGTATTGCCATAACTCGTATAACGGATGCTTTTCGAAGGTTGAGGCACATGATTTCCGGAGTTTTCTTGGTTATGTGTTGACGGATGGATACAACTGGATCTAGGGATTGTTAGTTTGGGTGAGATATATTGCGTCCCCTGTATCCCCAACACCTGATTGCATAACCAGAAAGTTTCGGGAGTTTATAGGTGGGAATTCAAGTAGCTCCTAGAATATCTTTTTGACAGATGTATGATTTGAGATTGGGGTCCAACATCTAGTGGTTCGCTTTTCACGGTCGATTTACAGTGGTCGCAAGGCGTCGTAAAGAATCCTTGGCTATGCCGATTCGGGGACGTCTTGTTTGTCATTCGTGACGTCCACTGTACGTCGTGCCCGTGGGGCCTCATCACGAACACTTTGGGTGAAGTCTCTATCATATGTTTGTTTCCGGCTTATTCTGCAAGCCAAATCCTTTGTTTTGTTTTATTTGTGGTATTCGAGTTGCTTCGATGTCAAGTGTTGATTCCATACCTTTTCCTAAATGGTGTTCTCATATTTCTATGGGAGTGCTAATCCTTCTCTATCACTGAGGTTGTCATGTTGATTCTTTTCCAACCGGCGTGCTTCTCTTCAAGTGGATCCGATCATTTCAACATTCACGGGATCAATTCTAAGTTTTCTCAACGGTATCCATTCCATCTGCCCCAAGTTGCCTTTGTTTTTTTTCCCGCCCACCCACCCTTTTTCTTCAAGGACTCATATTTCTTAATCATGTATCCTTTTATTTGAGAGAAGTCTCTTCATTCTTTTCTTTCGATGTTCTTATCCGGTGATTTCCCATGAAGATGCTCAACAGTTTCAAGTTCATCATCCTTCGTTGTTGTTTCTTCTCTGGCGTATCCAATTTCAAGCTTTCGGTGTTGATCACATCCCTTTCCTCGTTTCAAATGTTTTCCCATGCCGGTGCACCTCTTAATTGCTCACCTCTCTCTATTCATATCTGAAGTGCCGAGGATATCTCAGAAGATTTGTGTCTCCATTATCAATCCGTTCAAGCTATTTCGAGATTATTATCTCATTCAAGTCATTTAATTCAACCGGTGCAATCTCTCTTCCAAGCGACCTTTTTAACGGTGTGTCTTTTGAGTGGGCCCTAACCCACAGGTCTTTTCCCAGGATCTTACCTGACTCTTCTAATTTTCCCGGAGCTATTCCCAAATTCTTTTCGAATTTTGACGTAAGAATGAATTGTCATCAGTCAAATGTCTTTCTCCAAGATCTTTCAAATTCTTTTCATCGTTGGTTCAACCTTCCTAACTTTCATTCCGGAGTGCCTCAATAATTCACGGTGGTGTTTCTCGTCATCATTCTCAGATTTTGAAGACCGAAGAGGAATTCCTCTTAAATCCTTACCCGTTCTTCCAAAGATGTGAAGTTCAAGCTTGATGCCATCCTCTCATAATTGTTTTCGATTGTGAGAATTCTTTTTACCCATCCGGAGCATTTCATGAGTTGTTCCCATTTCTTTCCTCCGAAGGCCATCATGTCATAATTATTCATTCCAGCTTTCAGCTCTCGTTCTCCAAATCTTACCGGTGCATCATTCAAGTATTCTCTAATCAGCTCATGATCTCTTCGTTCTCACGTATTTAAATTCTGCCAAGTATCTTTATTCGTTTTCTAACTCTTCCCGACGATTCGTTCTCTTTTCTTCGTTCGTTTTCAATTCTTACGGTGGTTTGTTCAAGATTTCTTTTCCTTCGTCATCGTATCAACTCATTCGTTGTTCAAATCCTACCGGTGGTTTGTTGAAGACCTTCCAAAGTTTTTGCTATATCTCTCTTAATCCTTTATACGAGAATTAGTAGTATGCCAAATCCATTGCTTGTCATCAATTTATATTGGTGAAGGATACGAATAACATAATTCTTGTTCTTGTTTCATCCAAGCGATTAATTCCTTCTTCCGGAGTTTGTAGTGATATCAATTTCTCAGTTATATGTTGTTCATCTTTCTTTTCCGGAGTTCCAAGTTTTCCGCATTATCTCATCGCGAAGCTCCATCTAAATCATCGCAAGGCTTCACCTTGTGTTCTCAACTTCTCTTTCTTTTATCATCCTTTCATTACCGGAGTTCTTCATGGAGGTTCACATGGTGGTTCGTCAAGGATTCTTTTCATTTTTCAATTGTTCTTCAAGATTTCTCTCGAAGTTATGATCCGTCAAGCTATACTCTAAAATAAACATGGTGCTCAACACATGTTTGTTTTGAGGAGTTCAAACATTCTTCATATTGCATTCCGAAGTGCAATTTTTTCTCTCTTATCTTTTGAGGTGGTGTTATGTCATTCTTGATAATTTTCTTCATGCTTCATGATTCACAAGTTGTCAAGAATGAGATATTTAAACCCATCATATTTTCTTCGTCCATGAGTTGTTTCAACCCATAATAATCTCTTTGTTGGAGTTATCTTGGTATAGATTTCACTTAAAGCCTTCTCCAAGGAATGTTGCTAATTGTGGTGTCTATCAATGATCCAAGTTTTCTCCTATCCTCTCAGCGAGAGAAGTTTTCATCTCTTCGTTGATCTCAAGCAAGCAATTGTTTTCGTTAGTGGCAGAATTCACCTCAAGTTTTGAGATGTCTCCATAAGCCCACGAAGATCATATCCTTTCTTTGTTGATTTTTCAACAACTCCATTCTATCCTTCTTTTAAGGATGCTCTCTCAAATTCACTTAAGGTAGAACATGTTGTTTTCTTCTCCATTCTTTTCATTGCATTCTTTCATTTCTACCGGAGGCATTGTGATATTGCTCTCTTCGACCCATCTTCTTGTTTTGTCAAGATCATCTTCTTTCCTTGCTTATCCATTTAACCGGAGTGTTGTGTCATCTCTTCAATTTCTTTTCATCTTATCAAGTTTTCCTTCTCTTTTTCAACCGGAGTGCTGTCAAAATTATGTCATTCTTGTTCCTTGGCTATCTCGTTATACCGGTGTGGTTTCATATTCTTTTGGTTTGTTAAACCCTTGTTTCATGTCTTTCAACCCACAAGGTTCTCATAATGTTCCTTGTTCCCCTTTTCTAACAGAGTGTTTGTAATCTCGTTCATCTCCGTTGTATTCTTTTCTCAAAATTGTTTAACCTCTCAAGGTTCTTTGGTTTCACTCGTTTGTACAAGAAGCAACTTAGTTTTACCTCTTCTCCTCATCTTCCGTTATGCCTCCGGTGCCATCTTAGATCTCGGGACGATATCTCTTGTAAGTGGAGGAGTGTTGTAACGCCCCGAGACCGATGCTCCAGATGCCTTCCATATATTTCGTGTTCGCCGTGTGTTTTATTTTGTTTGTTGCATTCATCATATCATCATGAGCATTGCATCGCATGTTTTCATAAAACTTGCACCCGTTGATAGTTGCCGCTTCTTCCTCATCTCTGTTGACCTTTCTCAAGACCGACCATTCTTTTGTTGCCCGACCGTTTGACCCTCTCTACACAATGCTCAAACCCCTCACACGAGTCCGGAAACTGCCCCGAACCAGAACCGCTCAGCCATCACCGTTGGATTCGGATCATCCCCAAACATCTATAAAACATCTCCGTTTTCTTATTTAGACTCCCTATCTATTTATTTCTCGACCGACCGATTAAAATCGGAGGGACCAAATACCCCTACCTAAAAATCCACTTGTTATATATAAGACCATCACCTACCAAATCATCCCAACCCTAATTTCTAGGAGGTTTGTCCCCATCACCGCCGCCGCCCGGTCTCGATCCACCTCGGGATCCCCTTCTCCTTGTCTTCCTCCACCCACCAACCAGAGTAGCCAGACCCGCTCCTCGTGCTTGAGGCCTCCCGAGCCGCTCCTCGCCGGACTCCTCCCGCAGCAGCTCTAGCCCCGCCTCGTCGCCGTCCAGAGCCACCTCGTCCCCGCACCCCCGAGCTCCCTCACATGGCGGCCTCGCGCCACCAGAGTCAAGCCGCCGGCAAGCTTCGCCGGAGATGAGCACTGACGCCCCCTTCTTCTCCTTCCCATGCTCCTCCCGTTTTCCCCTCTCTGAACCCTCTGTTTTCTGCCCATCTGCTGTAGGAGCAGGTACGCCCTGGCCAGAAGCACGCCAGGCACCATGGCCGCCGAAGGAACTCCGCCGCCTCGCCGAATCCTCGCCTCCACCTCTCCCCTGCGTTGCCAGGTCGCCCTTCTCGTGCCCCTGCCCTCCTCCCTCTAGTTCTCTTCCTTGTCTCTCATGCCTCTCCCTCTCTGTTCCAGGAGGCAACCAGGAGCTCGCCATGGTTGCCCGCAACTCCCTCGCCGTCGTTTGCACCAGGCCGAGCTGGGAGACGGACGGATTCGTCCTCCCGCGCCCATCCCCGTCGTTCCCGCGCGGAACCCCTCCACCAAGGTCCGTCGCCGTTCGCTGCAGCGCGCGTCGCCGGCCTCTGCTTCCCCTGCAACGAGCAGCAGCCACTGCATCGTCTCCCACCTGCGCCCGTTGACCGCTTCAACCTTCCACGTGGGCCCCGCGTCGCCAGCCAGCTCCAAGGCCCAGCCTGCTTCCCCTCCAGATCTGGCCTGCTCCAGATCTGCCCCAGCCGCCGCCACCGACCTGGGCCTCAGCCCATGGTGAGCGCCCAGAGCCCAGCAGTTTCGGCCTGATGTTTTTTTTCCTGCTGCGAATTTGTCTAATTTCCATAGAACGCTGCATTGCGGAAAAGTCCCTCTAGATCATGCATTTAATAACTCACAAATGGTGCATCAGTTTAAAATGATTTCAACATGTAAAATGCTTAGATTTCTGTCTAGTTTCATATTTTGCAACTTTCATCCATGTTTAAAATGTTTAAACTTGATGTTTGTTTAAATTTTCTTAAATGCCATGTTAAAATGATTTATTTCATAACTAAATAACCATAGCTCCAATTTTAATAAACTTTATATGTAAATGGGGTAGAAAATGCCTAGTTTATCATGGTGCACTTAATTTTGCTGTCTAACAACTTTAATATATGGTTTAGGGCAGAACAGTACCGAATTCAAAATATGCATATGGGGATTTTCCGGAATTGTTGTTTGTTGTTTCCGGCCTCATTTAAACTTGCCTAAATAGTTAGTTTACTTACGTTTCACCTCTTGCCATGTTTAACAACATTTAATATTGTTTGGTAGCTTAAACGAGATTAAACTAAATATGTCAATGTGGTGTTTCGTCAATATGCAACTCGTTGCATATTAAGCTCCACTTAATTTGTAGTATTGTTTGTGCACTTTGCCATGCCATGCCTCTTTAAACCGGACATGCATCATACTTGTTTGTGCATCATGTCATGATTATGCTTGTGTGTTTTACCATGTTGTTTTCTTCTTTCCGGTTTGCTCCTCTTGTTAGCTTCGGTTTCGTTCCGGAGTTGTGAGGATCCGTTTGACTACGTTCGTTTGTCTTCTTCATGGACTCGTTCTTCTTCCTTGCGGGATCTCAGGCAAGATGACCATACCCTCGAAATCACTTCTATCTTTGCTTGCTAGTTGTTCGCTCTATTGCTATGCCGCGCTACCTACCACTTGCTATATCATGCCTCCCATATTGCCATGTCAAGCCTCTAACCCACCTTTCCTAGCAAACCGTTGTTTGGCTATGTTACCGCTTTTGCTCAGCCCCTCTTATAGCGTTGCTAGTTGCAGGTGAAGATGAAGTTTGTTCCATGTTGGAACATGATTATGTTGGGATATCACAATATCTCTTATTGTAATTAATGCATCTATATACTTGGTAAAGGGTGGAAGGCTCGGCCTTATGCCTGGTGTTTTGTTACACTCTTGCCGCCCTAGTTTCCGTCATACCGGTGTATGTTCCTTGATTTTGCGTTCCTTACGCGGCTGGGTGATTTATGGGACCCCCTTGACAGTTCGCCTTGAATAAAACTCCTCCAGCAAGGCCCAACCTTGGTTTTACATTTGCCTACCTAAGCCTTTTTCCCTTGGGTTTTCGCGAGCCCGAGGGTCATCTTTATTTTAACCCCCGGGCCAGTGCTCCTTCGAGTGCTGGTCCAAACTGGGCGATGTCCGGCGCCCCCTGGGCAACCAGGGTCTATGCCAACCCGACGTCTTGCCCATCCGGTGTGCCCTGAGAACGAGATATGTGCAGCTCCTATCGGGATTTGTCGGCACATTCAGGCGGCTTTGCTAGTCTTGTTTTACCATTGTCGAAATGTCTTGTCAACCGGGATTCCGAGACTGATCGGGTCTTCCCGGGAGAAGGAATATCCTTCGTTGACCGTGAGAGCTTATGATGGGCTAAGTTGGGACACCCCTGCAGGGTATTATCTTTCAAAAGCCGTGCCCGCGGTTATGTGGCAGATAGGAATTTGTTAATATCCGGTTGTAGAGAACTTGACACTTGACTTAATTAAAATACATCAACCGTGTGTGTAGCCGTGATGGTCTCTTTTCGGCGGAGCCCGGGAAGTGAACACTGTTCGGGTTATGTATGAACGTAAGTAGTTTCAGGATCACCTCTTGATCACTTCTAGCTTCGCGACCGTTGCGTTGCTCTTCTTCTCGCTCTTATTTGCGTATGTTAGCCACCATATATGCTTAGTGTTTCCTGCAGCTCCACCTCATTACCCCATCCTTCCTATAATCTTAAATAGTCTTGATCTAGCGGGTGTGAGATTGATGAGTCCTCGTGACTCACAGATTCTACCAAAACAGTTGCAGGTGCCGACGATACCAGTGCAGATGACGCAACCGAGCTCAAGTGGGAGTTCGACGAGGACCTTGGTCATTACTATGTTTCGTTTCCTGATGATCAGTAGTGGAGCCCAGTTGGGATGATCGGGGATCTAGCATTTGGGGTTATCTTCTTTTCATTTGGATTTGACCGTAGTCTGTCTATGTGTGTACTTTGGATGATGTATGGATTTATTTATGTATTGTGTGAAGTGGCGATTGTAAGCCAACTCTCTTTATCCCATTCTTGTTCATTACATGGGATTGTGTGAAGATGACCCTTCTTGCGACAAAACCTACCATGCGGTTATGCCTCTAAGTCGTGCCTCGACGCGTGAGAGATATAGCCGCATCGTGGGCGTTACAGCTTCACTCCCCGGCAGCGGCACCAGAAGATAGCCTTGATGACCCACAAGTATAGGGGATCAATTGTAGCTCTTTTTGATAAGTAAGAGTGTCGAACCCAACGAGGAGCAGAAGGAAATGACAAGTAGTTTTCAGTAAGTTAATGTTTGCAAGTGCTGAACTTGTAAGTAGCGGAGTAGTTTGATAGCAAGATAATTTGTAACGAGCAAGTAACGATAGTAGTAACAAAAGCAGCAAGGTTGCCCAATCCTTTTGAGGCACATGACAGGCCAAAACGGTCTCTTATGATAAGTAAAGCGTTCTTGGGGGTACACGGGAATTTCATCTAGTCACTTTCATCATGTTGGTTTAATTCGTGTTCGCTACTTTGATAATTTGATATGTGGGTGGACCGGTGCTTAGGTGTTGTTCTTACTTGAACAAGCCTCCTACTTATTATTAACCCTCCCGCAAGCATCCGCAACTACGAGAAAAGTATTAAGAATAAATTCTAACCATAGCATTAAACTTTTGGATCCAATCGGTCCCTTACGGAATAGCGCATAAACTGGGGTTTAAGCTTCTGTCACTCTCGCAACCCATCATCTAATTTATACTCCACAATGCATTCCCTTAGGCCCAAATATGGTGAAGTGTCATGTAGTCGACGTTCACATGACACCACTAAGGGAATCACAACATACATACTATCAAAATATCGAACACATATTAAATTCACGTGATTACTTGCAACATGATTTCTCCGGTGACCTCAAGAACAAACGTAACTACTCACAAGTAATAATCATGCTCATGATCAGAGGAGTATTAAATAGCATAATGGATCTGAACATATAATCTTCCTCCAAATAAACCATATAGTAATCAACTACAAGATGTAATCAACACTACTAGTCACCTACAAGCACCAGTCTATAGTTCCGGTAACAAGATTGAACACAAGAGATTGAACTAGGGTTTGAGATGAGATGGTGCTGTTGAAGATGTTGATGGAGATTGCCCTCCAAAATATGGGCGAGTTGTTGGTGATGATGATGACGATGATTATATTTCCCCCTCCGGGAGGGAAGTTCCCCCGGCGGAATTGCTCCGCCGGAGGGCAAAAGTGCTCCTGTCCAAGTTCCGCCTCAAGACGGCGGCGCTCCATCCCGAAAGTCCTCTCCTTATTTTTTTTCTAGATCAAAATGACCTATATACCAGAAGATGAGCACCGAAGGTGGGCCTGGGTGAGCACAACCCACCAGGGCGCGCCTGGGCTCCCTGGCGCGCCCAGGTGGGTTGTGCCCATCTGGTGGGCGCCCTCTAGTAGTTATTTGCTCCAATATTCCTCAAATATTCCATAAAAAATCTTCGTGAAGTTTCAGCTTGTTTGGAGTTGTGCAGAATAGGTAGCCTGACGTAGCTTTTCCAACTCCAGATTTCCAGGTGCCGGAATTCTCCCTCTTGGTGTGTACCTTGCATATTATCAGAGAAAAGGCGTTAGAATTACTCCAAAAAGCATTATTATGGATAAAACATTATAAATAATAGTAAGAAAACATGATGCAAAATGGACGTATCAATGCCCCGCAAGGAATGGGCAGAGGACCTCTGCGATTCAGTCATGACACACGCAGCCTACGGCTTCATCATTGCCCGTGGCGGCTGTGTCAACCTCGATCCTGACGATGTGGTAGCCAAGCTCGAGTGCATCCTTGGCGGAGTTGACGTCCCCGGCGAAGTAGAACATCATCAACGTGATATCTTGAGGATGCAGGTGATGGACGGAATTTGCTACCAGGCTAGAGACATGAAAATAGAGCGGTTCCACGGAGATATCATGCGCACGATTGCACGCTGTCAAACTCTTCTGGAAGAGGCCAGCAGCCCCAAGAGCCTCCCAGCGCCAGCAGCTCCGTAGGCGGAGGCGGGTCGAGACACTTGGAATGAACGGCCGCAAGGGTGCTATGCTGATCATGGAGTCCGAGAAGACCGTCGTCAGAAGGCCGCCAGCTCAGTCTTTTAGCCTATATTTTATTATAATTGTATGCATATGTAGGTCGTGAGTGTTTTGGGCGTTGCCGCATGTGGCATTTTAAATTATCCTGAATATGTAAAACAATTATTAACCGTTGCCATTGTAAATTTGCCACAACGGTGAGCAGAGCGCGCACAGGGACGCCCGAGCGGAGTGCGCCGTGGCCGCCTCATGGCAAACAAAACGCGCGGATGGATGCGAGAAGAGCGCACCACGACCGCCTCAATGACGAGCAGACCGCGCCGCGGCCGCCTCAACGGCGAGCAACCACGTGCTCAACCTTCTGGCACCCCATGGGAGGTGCGACGACGCATCCATCGAACACGATGGTGATATCTTGACCGTGTGTAATAGTGGGCAGACACGTACACGTACATCCGAGAACGCGGACCCATGTTTCAGGCTTCCGATGCGTGGCATACGGTTGATCCATAAGAACTGTTTGCGATGAGCCAGAACAATATAAACGGGCATTTTAGGCCCAGAACTATCAATAAATTTTGACCTTGTTTCTTGTCACGTTGCAGATTACAACGCAATAAGTAATTGCAAATATGTTCACACTGATCAAACTAATATGTGTTCACACTTAGCACCGGGCTATAAAAACTACCCACTCGAAGATTACTTCACAGTTTCTCTCCTCATCACCCACAAAACTGGTCTTTCCTATCAAGTCGTTTCGCCATGACCGGTAGGAGGAGCTTCAGGTGGACATATAACCAGGCAGCAAAGACCAAGGCCGCGAAAGCACTAGAGAGGTCCCGCTGCCAAGCGGCAGCGGCAGCAGAGATCTCCCGGCACGCCGCGGAGCCCTTGAACGAGCTCTCACAGGCACGCGAGTGCTCTCACAAGCGCACTTGCCGTGTCGGGCATCGCGACGAGCTCGCGTTGCTGAAGTCCTTGGCCGGCGACGATGACATTCTCGCTGGCCTCATTAAGCATCAGGAGTTGGTCGATGGCTTGATGAAGCTGCTCACGATCAGCGATGCCTCGGTTGAGAAGGAGACCGGCCTCGTTGAGCAACTCATGGGTGACAATGCGAAGCTCCTCAAGGCGCTCGCCGAGAAGGAGGAGGAGGCTGCCGACTGGAAGATGCTGCATGAGCAGAGCAGTGCCTCGGGGATGACACTGACGGTCGTCGAGGAACTGGGGTGACTTGAGGAAGCTCCGGATCGAGCGTGAGCAGGAGGTGGAGTAATCCATGGCTGCTTTCAAGCAAAGCCGTGAGGAACTGAAGAAGGAGCTAGAGGATGTCGTCGCCCGGCGATCCATCGAGGAGTAGAGATAGTAGCGACCCAGATCGTTGTCTGCGATTTTCTTCTTCTCTTGCCTCCGTGTCTTCCGGGCTTTGCCGCATGTGGCATTTTAAATTATCCGGAATATGTAAGACAATTATTATCCGCGCCATTGTAAATTTGTCGTCGTATTATCCGTTGCCATTTTATTTGTCGTCGTATTATCCGTTGCCCTATGTGGCATTCTAAATTAGGCCGGAATATGAGTTGAAAACATGAACAAAGCAAATGCTAACGTTGAGCGGGGCCATGGGATCACAAGCAAACACCCTCCGTCCAGGTGCTTTAATTAACCGCGTGTTAAACAGCAGCTCGACCACCATTAATGGAGAGGTTGTGAGCGAGGCAGGCGGCTGGTGGATGGAGGTCAAAGAGCTCGCTTCCCGGTGAGCATGGGCGGCCTTGCTGCTCGCACGTGTCCCATCGAGCCTGCGAGGTGGACAGGATGCATGTGTCCCGTCAAGCCTGCGAGGTGGACAAGATGCCGACAAGCAAGCAACCACACATCATGGAGAGAATAGTGAGAGAGTGAGCCACCCAAAAGGGAGTGAGAGCCACAAGCCCAAAATGAGTGCCTCCACGATGAGCGACAAGAAAAACTTAGTGCTATTTGCCACCAAAAGTGAGATGAGAGAAGTGTGTGAGAACCCATCAAGTGTTATGCACTATGTCCTTTTGTGCAAGGACGAGGCAACAAAAACTAACACCTCTCACAATCTACCTTTAGTGTTATCTTCTCTATTGCAGGAATTCCAAGATGTATTCCCCGGCGAGCTACCTCCGGGTCTACCTCCTCTTCAAGGCATCGAACACTGCATCGACCTCATCCCCAGAGCACCTCTTCCTAACAAGGCACCATACCGCGTCAACCCCGAGGAAACCAAGGAGATCCAACGGCAAGTACAACAACTCATCGACAATGTCCATGTACGAGAAAGCTTGAGCCCATGTGTCATCCCGGTAATCCTTGTTCCCAAGAAAGATGGTACATATCGCATGTGTTCCGATTGTCGTCCTATCAATGCTATCACCGTGCGTTATCACTACCGCATTCCACACCTTAATGATATGTTAGATGAGCGTAGCAAAGCCACCATTTTCTCTAAGATTGATCTTAAGAGTGGCTATTACCAAATTTGCATCCAAGAAGGTGGCGAATGCAAAACCGCTTTCAAAACAAAGTTTGGCTTGTCTGAATGGTTGGTCACGCCAATGGACTTATCCGAAGCACCCGAGACCTTTATGTTGGGGATCGTTGCAGAATTTTAAAATTTTCTATGCATCACCAAGATCCATCTATGGAGTTTACTAGCAACGAGAGGGAAGGAGTGCATCTACATACCCTTGTAGATCGCGAGCGGAAGCGTTCAAGTGAACGGGGTTGATGGAGTCGTACTCGTCGTGATCCAAATCATCGATGACCGAGTGCCGAACGGACGGCACCTCCGCGTTCAACACACGTACGGAGCAGCGACGTCTCCTCCTTCTTGATCCAGCAAGGGGGAAGGAGAGGTTGATGGAGATCCAGTAGCACGACGGCGTGGTGGTGGAAGTAGCGGGGATCCCGGCAGGGCTTCGCCAAGCGCAAGCGGGAGGGAGAGGTGTCACGGGAGGGAGAGGGAGGCGCCAGGGGCTGTGGTGCGGCTGCCCTCCCTTCCCCCACTATTTATAGGAGCCCTGGGGGGCGTCGGCCCCCTAGAGATCCCATCTGAGGGGGGCGGCGGCCAAGGGGGTGGCTTGCCCCCCAAGCCAAGTGGGGCGCCCCCCACCCCCAGGGTTTCCAACCCTAGGCGCAGGGGAGGCCCATGGGGGGAGCACCAGCCCACCAGTGGCTGGTTCCCCTCCCCACTTCAGCCCATGGGGCCCTCCGGGATAGGTGGCCCCACCCGGTGGACCCCCGGGACCCTTCCGGTGGTCCCGGTACAATACCGATAACCCCCGAAACTTTCTCGGTGGCCGAAACTGGACTTCCTATATATGATTCTTCACCTCCGGACCATTCTGGAACTCCTCGTGACGTCCGGGATCTCATCCGGGACTCCGAACAACTTTCGTGTTTCTGCATACTAATATCTCTACAACCCTAGCGTCACCGAACCTTAAGTGTGTAGACCCTACGGGTTCGGGAGACATGCAGACATGACCGAGACGCCTCTCCAGTCAATAACCAACAGCGGGATCTGGATATCCATGTTGGCTCCCACATGTTCCACGATGATCTCATTGGATGAACCACGATGTCGAGGATTCAATCAATCCCGTATACAATTCCCTTTGTCAATCGGTGCGTTACTTGCCCGAGATTCGATCGTCGGTATCCCAATACCTCATTCAATCTCGTTACCGGAAAGTCACTTTACTCGTACCGTAATGCATGATCCCGTGACCAGACACTTGGTCACATTGAGCTCATTATGATGATGCATTACCGAGTGGGCCCAGAGATACCTCTCCGTCATACGGAGTGACAAATCCCAGTCTCGATCCGTGCCAACCCAACAGACACTTTCGGAGATACCCGTAGTGCACCTTTATAGTCACCCAGTTACGTTGTGACGTTTGGTACACCCAAAGCACTCCTACGGCATCCGGGAGTTGCACGATCTCATGGTCTAAGGAAATGATACTTGACATTGGAAAAGCTCTAGCAAACGAACTACACGATCTTTGTGCTATGCTTAGGATTGGGTCTTGTCCATCACATCATTCTCCTAATGATGTGATCTCGTTATCAATGACATCCAATGTCCATAGTCAGGAAACCATGACTATCTGTTGATCAACGAGCTAGTCAACTAGAGGCTTACTAGGGACACGTTGTGGTCTATGTATTCACACATGTATTACGATTTCCGGATAACACAATTATAGCATGAACAATAGACAATTATCATGAACAAAGAAATATAATAATAACCATTTTATTATTGCCTCTAGGGCATATTTCCAACAGTCTCCCACTTGCACTAGAGTCAATAATCTAGTTACATTGTGATGAATCGAACACCCATAGAGTTCTGGTGTTGATCATGTTTTGCTCTAGGGAGAGGTTTAGTCAACGGATCTGCTACATTCAGGTCCGTATGTACTTTACAAATATCTATGTCTCCATTTTGAACACTTTCACGAATGGAGTTGAAGCGACGCTTGATATGTCTGGTCTTCCTGTGAAACCTGGGCTCCTTGGCAAGGGCAATAGCTCCAGTGTTGTCACAGAAGAGAGTCATCGGGCCCGACGCATTGGGAATCACCCCTAGGTCAGTAATGAACTCCTTCATCCAGATTGCTTCTTGCGCTGCCTCTGAGGCCGCCATGTACTCCGCTTCACATGTAGATCCCGCCATGACGCTTTGCTTGCAACTGCACCAGCTTACTGCCCCTCCATTCAAAATATACACGTATCCGGTTTGTGACTTCGAGTCATCCAGATCTGTGTCGAAGCTAGCGTCGACGTAACCCTTTACGACGAGCTCTTCGTCACCTCCATAAACGAGAAACATATCCTTAGTCCTCTTCAGGTACTTCAGGATATTCTTGACCGCTGTCCAGTGTTCCATGCCGGGATTACTTTGGTACCTTCCTACCAAACTTACGGCAAGGTTTACATCAGGTCTGGTACACAGCATGGCATACATAATAGACCCTATGGCTGAGGCATAGGGGATGACACTCATCTTTTCTCTATCTTCTGCCGTGGTCGGGCATTGAGCCGTGCTCAATTGCACACCTTGCAATACAGGCAAGAACCCCTTCTTGGACTGATCCATATTGAACTTCTTCAATATCTTGTCAAGGTATGTACTCTGTGAAAGACCAATGAGGCGTCTTGATCTATCTCTATAGATCTTGATGCCTAATATATAAGCAGCTTCTCCAAGGTCCTTCATTGAAAAACACTTATTCAAATAGGCCTTTATACTTTCCAAGAATTCTATATCATTTCCCATCAATAGTATGGCATCCACATATAATAAGAGAAATGCTACAGAGCTCCCACTCACTTTCTTGTAAACACAGGCTTCTCCATAAGTCTGTGTAAATCCAAACGCTTTGATCATCTCATCAAATCGAATGTTCCAACTCCGAGATGCTTGCACCAGCCCATAGATGGAGCGCTGGAGCTTGCATACCTTGTTAGCATTCTTAGGATCGACAAAACCTTCCGGCTGCATCATATACAATTCTTCCTTAAGAAAGCCGTTAAGGAATGCCGTTTTGACGTCCATTTGCCATATCTCATAATCATAGTATGCGGCAATTGCTAACAGGATTCGGATGGACTTCAGCTTCGCTACGGGTGAGAAAGTCTCATCGTAGTCAACTCCTTGAACTTGTCGATAACCCTTAGCGACAAGTCGAGCCTTATAGATGGTCACATTACCATCCGCGTATGTCTTCTTCTTAAAGATCCATTTATTTTCTATGGCTCGCCGATCATCGGGCAAGTCAGTCAAAGTCCATAATTCGTTTTCATACATGGATCCTATCTCGGATTTCATGGCTTCTAGCCATTTGTCGGAATCCGGGCCCGCCATCGCTTCTTCATAGTTCGAAGGTTCACCGTTGTCTAACAACATGATTTCCAGGACAGGGTTTGCCGTACCACTCTGGTGCGGAACGTGTCCTTGTGGACCTACAAAGTTCGGCAGTAACTTGATCCGAAGCTTCATGATCATCATCATTAACTTCCTCCCCAGTCGGTGTAGGCACCACAGGAACATCTTCCCGCGCTGCGCTACTTTCCGGTTCGGAAGGGGTGACTATCACCTCATCAAGTTCCACTTTCCTCCCACTCACTTCTTTCGAGAGAAACTCTTTCTCCAGAAAGGACCCGTTCTTGGCAACAAAGATTTTGCCTTCGGATTTGAGGTAGAAGGTATACCCAATGGTTTCCTTAGGGTATCCTATGAAGACGCATTTTTCTGACTTGGGTTCGAGCTTTTCAGGTTGAAGTTTCTTGACATAAGCATCGCATCCCCAAACTTTTAGAAACGATAGCTTAGGTTTCTTCCCAAACCATAATTCATACAGTGTCGTCTCAACAGATTTCGACGGAGCCCTATTTAAAGTGAATGCGGCAGTCTCTAAAGCATAGCCCCAAAATGAGAGCGGTAGATCGGTAAGAGACATCATAGATCGCACCATATCCAATAGAGTGCGATTACGGCGTTCGGACACACCATTTCGCTGAGGTGTTCCAGGCGGCGTGAGTTGTGAAACGATTCCACATTTCCTTAAGTGTGTGCCAAATTCGTGACTTCAATATTCCCCTCCACGATCTGATCGTAGGAACTTTATTTTTCTGTCACGTTGATTCTCAACCTCACTCTGAAATTCCTTGAACTTTTCAAAGGTCTCAGACTTGTGTTTCATTAGGTAGACATACCCATATCTACTCAAGTCATCAGTGAGAGTGAGAACATAACGATATCCTCCGCGAGCCTCAACACTCATTGGACCACACACATCGGTATGTATGATTTCCAATAAGTTGGTTGCTCGCTCCACTGTTCCGGAGAACGGAGTCTTGGTCATCTTACCCATGAGGCATGGTTCGCACGTGTCAAATGATTCGTAATCAAGAGACTCCAAAAGTCCATCTGCATGGAGCTTCTTCATGCGCTTGACACCAATGTGACCAAGGCGGCAGTGCCACAAGTATGTGGGACTATCGTTATCAACTTTACGTCTTTTGGTATTCACACTATGAATATGTGTAACATCACGTTCGAGATTCATTAAGAATAAACCATTGACCAGCGGGGCATGACCATAAAACATATCTCTCATATAAATAGAACAACCATTATTCTCGGATTTAAATGAGTAGCCATCTCGAATTAAACGAGATCCTGATACAATGTTCATGCTCAAAGTTGGCACTAAATAACAATTATTGAGGTTTAAAACTAATCCCGTAGGTAAATGTAGAGGCAGCGTGCCGACGGCGATCACATCGACCTTGGAACCATTACCGACGCGCATCGTCACCTCGTCCTTCGCCAGTCTCCGCTTATTCCGCAGTTCCTGTTTTGAGTTACAAATATGAGCAACCGCACCGGTATCAAATACCCAGGAGCTACTACGAGTACTGGTAAGGTACACATCAATTACATGCATATCACATATACCTTTGGTGTTGCCGGCCTTCTTGTCCGCTAAGTATTTGGGGCAGTTCCGCTTCCAGTGACCACTTCCCTTGCAATAAAAGCACTCAGTCTCAGGCTTGGGTCCATTCTTTGACTTCTTCCCGGCAACTGGCTTACCGGGCGCGGCAACTCCCTTGCCGTCCTTCTTGAAGTTCTTCTTACCCTTGCCTTTCTTGAACTTAGTGGTTTTATTCACCATCAACACTGGATGTTCCTTTTTGATCTCCACCTCCGCTGATTTCAGCATTGAATATACCTCAGGAATGGCCTTTTCCATCCCCTGCATATTGAAGTTCATCACAAAGCTCTTATAGCTTGGTGGAAGCGACTGAAGGATTCTGTCAATGACCGCGTCATCCGGGAGATTAACTCCCAGCTGAGACAACCGGTTGTGTAACCCAGACATTCTGAGTATGTGCTCACTGACAGAACTATTTTCCTCCATTTTACAACTGAAGAACTTGTCGGAGACTTCATATCTCTCGACCCGGGCATGAGCTTGGAAAACCATTTTCAGCTCTTCGAACATCTCATATGCTCCATGTTTCTCAAAACGCTTTTGGAGCCCCGGTTCTAAGCTGTAAAGCATGCCGCACTGAACGAGGGAGTAATCATCAGCACGTGATTGCCAAGCGTTCATAACGTCTTGGTTCTCTGGGATGGGTGCTTCACCTAGCGGTGCTTCTAGGACATAATCTTTCTTGGCAGCTATGAGGATGATCCTCAGGTTCCGGACCCAGTCCGTATAGTTGCTGCCATCATCTTTCAGCTTGGTTTTCTCTAGGAACGCATTGAAGTTGAGGGCAACGTGGGCCATTTGATCTACAAGACATATTGTAAAGATTTTAGACTAAGTTCATGATAATTAAGTTCATCTAATCAAATTATTCAATGAACTCCCACTCAGATAGACATCCCTCTAGTCATCTAAGTGAAACATGATCCGAGTTAACTAGGCCGTGTCCGATCATCACGTGAGACGGACTAGTCAAGATCGGTGAACATCTTGATGTTGATCGTATCTTCTATACGACTCATGCTCGACCTTTCGGTCTTCCATGTTCCGAGGCCATGTCTGTACATGCTAGGCTCGTCAAGTCAACCTAAGTGTATTGCGTGTGTTCCGAGGCCATGTCTGTACATGCTAGGCTCGTCAACACCCGTTGTATGCGAACGTTAGAATCTATCACACCCGATCATCACGTGGTGCTTCGAAACAACGAACCTTCGCAACGGTGCACAGTTAGGGGGAACACTTTCTTGAAATTATTATAAGGGATCATCTTACTTACTACCGTCATTCTAAGCAAATAAGATGTAAAACATGATAAACATCACATGCAATCAAATAGTGACATGATATGGCCATTATCATTTTGCTCCTTTGATCTCCATCTTCGAGGCGCCATGATCATCTTCGTCACCGGCATGACACCATGATCTCCATCATTGTGTCTTCATGAAGTTGTCACGCCAACGATTACTTCTACTTCTATGGCTAACACATTTAGCAATAAAGTAAAGTAATTTACATGGCGTTATTCAATGACACGCAGGTCATACAAAAAATAAAGACAACTCCTATGGCTCCTGCCGGTTGTCATACTCATCGACATGCAAGTCGTGATTCCTATTACAAGAATATGATCAATCTCATACATCACATATATCATTCATCACATCTTCTAGCCATATCACATCACAAGGCACATGCTGCAAAAACAAGTTAGACGTCCTCTAATTGTTGTTGCAAGTTTTTACGTGGCTTCTATAGGTTTATAGCAAGAACGTTTCTTACCTACGTAAAACCACAACATGATATGCCAATTTCTATTTACCCTTCATAAGGACCCTTTTCATCGAATCCGTTCCGACTAAAGTGGGAGAGACAGACACCCGCTAGCCACCTTATGCAACTAGTGCATGTCATTCGGTGGAACCTGTCTCACGTAAGCGTACGTGTAAGGTCGGTCCGGGCCGCTTCATCCCACAATACCGCCGAAACAAGATATGACTAGTAGTGGCAAGAAAAATTGACAACATCTACGCCCACAACTGCTTTGTGTTCTACTCGTGCATAGTAACTACGCATAGGCCTGGCTCATGATGCCACTGTTGGGGATCGTTGCAGAATTTTAAAATTTTCTACGCATCACCAAGATCCATCTATGGAGTTTACTAGCAATGAGAGGGAAGGAGTGCATCTACATACCCTTGTAGATCGCGAGCGGAAGCGTTCAAGTGAACGGGGTTGATGGAGTCGTACTCGTCGTGATCCAAATCATCGATGACCGAGTGCCGAACGGACGGCACCTCCGCGTTCAACACACGTACGGAGCAGCGACGTCTCCTCCTTCTTGATCCAGCAAGGGAGGAGGAGAGGTTGATGGAGATCCAGCAGCACGACGGCGTGGTGGTGGAAGTAGCGGGGATCCCGGCAGGGCTTCGCCAAGCGCAAGCGGGAGGGAGAGGTGTCACGGGAGGGAGAGGGAGGCGCCAGGGGCTGTGGTGCGGCTGCCCTCCCTTCCCCCACTATTTATAGGAGCCCTGGGGGGGCGCCGGCCCCCTGGAGATCCCATCTGAGGGGGGGCGGCTTGCCCCCCAAGCCAAGTGGGGCGCCCCCCCACCCCCAGGGTTTCCAACCCTAGGCGCAGGGGAGGCCCATGGGGGGCGCACCAGCCCACCAGTGGCTGGTTCCCCTCCCCACTTAAGCCCATGGGGCCCTCCGGGATAGGTGGCCCCACCCGGTGGACCCCCGGGACCCTTCCGGTGGTCCCGGTACAATACCGATAACCCCCGAAACTTTCCCGGTGGCCGAAACTGGACTTCCTATATATAATTCTTCACCTCCGGACCATTCCGGAACTCCTCGTGACGTCCGGGATCTCATCCGGGACTCCGAACAACTTTTGTGTTTCCGCATACTAATATCTCTACAACCCTAGCGTCACCGAACCTTAAGTGTGTAGACCCTACGGGTTCGGGAGACATGCAGACATGACCGAGACGCCTCTCCGGTCAATAACCAACAGCGGGATCTGGATACCCATGTTGGCTCCCACATGTTCCACGATGATCTCATCGGATGAACCACGATGTCGAGGATTCAATCAATCCCGTATACAATTCCCTTTGTCAATCGGTACTTACTTGCCCGAGATTCGATCGTCGGTATCCCAATACCTCGTTCAATCTCGTTACCGGCAAGTCACTTTACTCGTACCGTAATGCATGATCCCGTGACCAGACACTTGGTCACATTGAGCTCATTATGATGATGCATTACCGAGTGGGCCCAGAGATACCTCTTCGTCATACGGAGTGACAAATCCCAGTCTCGATCCGTGCCAACCCAACAGACACTTTCGGAGATACCCGTAGTGCACCTTTATAGTCACCCAGTTACGTTGTGACGTTTGGTACACCCAAAGCACTCCTACGGCATCCGGGAGTTGCACGATCTCATGGTCTAAGGAAATGATACTTGACATTGGAAAAGCTCTAGCAAACGAACTACATGATCTTTGTGCTATGCTTAGGATTGGGTCTTGTCCATCACATCATTCTCCTAATGATGTGATCCCGTTATCAATGACATCCAATGTCCATAGTCAGGAAACCATGACTATCTGTTGATCAACGAGCTAGTCAACTAGAGGCTTACTAGGGAC
The DNA here is from genome assembly GCF_002575655.3 of Aegilops tauschii subsp. strangulata. NCBI lineage: Eukaryota > Viridiplantae > Streptophyta > Magnoliopsida > Poales > Poaceae > Aegilops > Aegilops tauschii. The sequence goes on along the minus strand of NC_053038.3, from coordinate 107,241,062 downwards.
ACGTTGTGGTCTATGTATTCACACATGTATTACGATTTCCGGATAACACAATTATAGCATGAACAATAGACAATTATCTCGACTTTGTGCTAATATGGGCAAATGCCTTTTCGGTGTTGATAAGCTTGTTTTCTTGGGTTTCGTTGTGTCTTCTAAGGGTGTTCATGTAGATGAATCTAAGATCAGTGCTATTAAAACTTGGCCCCAACCAACCAACTTGCAACAAGTGCGAAGTTTCCTTGGCTTAGCCGGTTTCTATCATAGATTCGTGAAGGACTTTAGCACCATTGCTTTACCTTTACATGCTTTAATCAAGAAAAATGCACCATTTGTTTGGGGACCATCTCAAGATACCGCATTCAATGAGCTTAAGAATTTGCTTACGCACGCCCCTTTGCTTGCATTACCCAACTTTGATAAACCATTTGAAATACATTGCGATGCTAGCAGTTGCGGCATAGGAGGTGTGTTGATGCAAGAGAAGCGCCCCATAGCTTACTTTAGTGAAAAACTTTCCGGAGCGCAACTTAACTACCACATCTATGACAAAGAGCTATATGCTTTAGTGAGAGTCTTGCATGTTTGGGAGCATTATCTCCGCCTTCACGAGTTCATTCTTCATACGGATCATGAAACGCTTAAGTACCTTAAGGGTCAAACTAAGTTGAACAAGCGTCATGCTAAGTGGAGTGAATTCATTGAATCTTTTCCTTATGTCATCAAGTATATCAAAGGCAAAGACAATGTTGTGGCGGATGCGCTTTCTCGTAGATGCATGCTTGTTACCCAACTAGAATTGAATGCCATTGGCTTTGAGCACATAAAAGACTTGTATGTGCATGATCCTACTTTTGCTATTCCTTATGCCAAATGTTTGACGCATACATCTTGGGAACGCTATTACATCAAAGATGATTACCTTATGAGAGCTAACAAACCATGTATCCCCGAGTCTTCTCTTCGTTTGTACTTTTGCAAGAGGCTCTTGGAGGAGGACTTATGGGACACTTTGGACGCGGCAAGACATTTGCTACGCTCTCAAAGAACTACTTTTGGCCCAAGATGTTCCGCGACGTCTCACGCTTCACCAACCGATGCTCTACATGTAGCAAAGCTAAGTCTAAAGCTCAATCCCATGGTCTCTATATGCCACTTCCTATTTCGTATCACCCATGGGAAGATATTAGTATGGACTTTGTGCTTGGTTTGCCTCGAACTCGAAATGGCAAAGATTCTGTGTTTGTTGTTGTGGACCGATTCTCTAAAATGGCTCATTTCATCCCATGCAACAAGATAGGCGATGCTTCAGATGTTGCAAATATTTTTTGTAGGGAAATCTTGCGCCTACATGGAGTGCCAAAGACTATTGTCTCGGACCGCGACATCAAGTTCCTAAGCTACTTTTGGAAGACCTTATGTGCCAAGCTCGGAATCAAGCTCTTGTTCTCTTCGGCATACCATCCCCAAACCGGCAGCCAAACGGAGGTCATGAATCGGACCTATCGACTCTCCTACGCGTGTTGATCAAGAAGAACATCAAGGAGTGGGAAGAGTGTCTACCAATCGTCGAGTACGCCTACAATCGAGCACGACACTCTACTACCGGCAAGTCCCCCTTCGAGGTCGTCTACGGCTTCAACCCGTTGTCCCCATTAGACATCCTACCTCTACCACTACAAGAGCGCATCAACATGGACGCAAGTGCACGAGTGAGCTACCTCAAGAAGATGCGTGAAGATACAAGGCACACCATCGAGTGCCAAGTACAACGACTCGCGACCAAGCTCAACATCAACAAGCAACCCATGATATTCAACAATGGAGATCTCGTGTGGCTACACCTTCGCAAGGACTTCTTCCCCAACAAACGCAAGTCCAAACTTCTACCTCGAGCCGACAGACCCTTCAAGGTGCTAGCACGCTACAACAACAATGCTTACAAGATCGATCTCCCACGCGACAAGTACAATGTAAGCGACGTCTTCAACGTCAAAATCTCTCTCCCTACCATGGTGATGAGGATTTCGATCCGAGGTCGGATCTTTCCCAAGGGGGGGGGGAGATGATGCGGAGCATCCCACGGTCATCCCCGTGGACCTACCTAAGTCTCCCACGACACCACTTGGACCAATGACAAGAGCCCGAGCAAAGGCTATCGAAGATAAGGTGAACTCGCTCCTCTCCGAACTACCACTTTCTACATATAAGACATGGCTACTACCTCAAGCGGAGACCCTATGTGTGATCAGGTACTTGGAGGAAGGCCACGGAGCAGCTGCACCCAACGAACAAGATGGCGAGGACACCAAGTACAAGGACCAAGAGAACATGCTGCCAGGAGTTCTACAGCCACCGAACGACCGGATCTCACCGGACGTCCGACGCCTGAAGCACCAGCCCGCCAGCCAAGTCCCAGTCTGCGATCGCTATAGCGGCCTGACGACCGAGACGGACCGGACGTCCGACGCACCCCAGCGACCGGACGATCGAGCCCCCCCCGGACATCAGGTGTCACCCAACAGAAGGGAAATTATCGGAAGTCCGAGACCTCCAGACGACCGGACGACCGATCGCCTCCGGAAATCCGACGCCGCCTGATCAGAGCTAAAATGCCGGACGACCGGACCCTCGCGAGCCTCCGGACGACCGGCGCCTGTCTGTGCACAGCGTGTTGGGCCGAGGCCCATGTACCCTTTCGCCCCCTAGACTATTTATACTCCTCCTCCCTCTTATTAGGGTTAGCAATGTGATAGCTCATTTTGGAGATAGAGTTTTGCTCATCCACTTGATACTTTCTCCTTCGGAGACCGTAGCCTCCACGGAGAAGATCCCCCAAGTGGATTCAAGACCCCTCACGGGAAGATCCCTCAAGACCTCCTCACGGAGAAGAACTACCGCCTCTTGTATCGTCCTTTGTTGCGTTTGGATCTTGTATCACCCTTTATGTTCATGGATCTAGCACATGTGTGATCGTTTCCGTTGATTTGAGTGTTTTCCCTCGTGTTTCCCCTCGTGTTCTTCGTGTTCGTAGTATCCCCTCCATCTCGTGAAAGATCGGCCTTAGGGTATCCACCCTACATCATCTATTGTTAGTTTAAGTATTAATATTTCATACAACCAAATTTCACTGAAATTATTGCAACCCATTCCCGTAGAAAGGCACGAGGTATCATCTAGTATATTTAATTCGCGGGATTAAGATCATAGGGCTAAAACAGAAGGGATACACAAACACATGGGATAGCTCAGATTCACGAAAGATGATGTCCTTAACATATTAGGTCAACGTTGTATAAATTACCATGCTATTCACATAGAAGTTATTGGTGTATGTTTCAACAACTTTTTTTTCTCGGGTCGAAGTTATCACGGTGTTGTACGTAAATTATCAGGTATGAGGTGTGTAATCATGATAGTATTCATATAGAAATTACCACGGTGATGGTCATGGAGCGAGACAACACATCTCGTCCTCTCTTCCACAATTTGGCAAGAGGGCAAAGGACTCGACATCCCGATCCACTCAACTCTATGATCAAATTAGCTGTTCTTCAGTTTGGCAGATTCGATAACAATTCCAATAAACAGATTTAAAACGAGTTGTCTTCAACCTAAACAACAACTACAGTATTTGTTAGTGGATGGTTTGGTTGGCTAGCTAGAACCTAGACGAAACGACTGGAGTTAGCTAGCCCCCTCACTGACATCACAGGTTATATTAATTACTTCCCTAAAATCCTCGCTAAAATCATGGTGTACATTAATTACTTCCCTAAAAATCGTTGCCGAAATCATGCCCGCATTCGTTCCTCAGCAAAAACCGTCCCACCCCTGTCGAAATCACGCCAACGCGATCCGGATCGGACGGCAGCCAATGCATTCAGTTCTGTCACGAGATTTGGAGCGTTAACTTTAATCAGAAAAAAAACAATTCGCTCACAAAAGAAAACAAGCTTTTTTTAAATGAAATAAATAAATGTGCGCGTGAAAGAAAAACGAGTAACGACACCTAGCACAGGCAGCGAGTATTGACGGCGGCCCCGCATATGACAAGAGTCACCTGCCAAATGGCCCCACTGCCTAACGCAGAGGCGGGCCGTTTGAAATTTGAAATCCCACCGCAGGTCCCCCCAGCCCCCACGCTCGCCACGCCGCACTCCAACGTCTCTTTCTCCTTCTAGGCTCCTCAAATCCCTCCCTTTCTCTCTCCCTCTCCGCCCCCAAATCTCTCCTCGGCGCATCCACAAATCCCTCCCCCCCTTCTCCTCCCGATCGGCGGCCAGAGAGCGAGCGATGGCGACGGTAATGCCGGGGGTCTTGCTGCGCCTGCTGCAGGCGATGCACACGGACGAGCGGGTCACCGGCGAGCACCGCTCCCCCGCGCTCCAGGTCACGGCGGTCGTGCCCGCGCTCACGGCCTCCACCGCCGACTCCCTGCTATGCCCCTCCAACGGCTTTCTCCTCCAGCTCTCCGACGGCCTCCACTCCACCTACGTCCAGCCCTCACCCGCCGACGCCGACGCGCTCCTCTCCGCGCGGCCCCACATCGTCGGCCACCTGGTCCACCTCGACCGCCTCCGCTTCGCCAGCCCGGTTCCCCGCGCCGTCGGCCTCCGCCCCGTTCCGTCCTCCCGATCCCTCCCCTGCGTCGGCAACCCGGAGCCGCTCATTGTCCGCTCCGCCGCGTGCTCCCGGGGCTACGTCATCAGGCCGGATTCCTCGCCCGACGCTGCGCCGCCGCTCATGCCGTCCGGCTCCGGCAGTGCGCCACCGTCTGATGCGATGGATGCTGCCGTCAAAAGGACCGTTCTTGCTCCCAGGAATGGCCCCGAGGCCGCGGCGCTGCCAGGCGGTTCGGCCGTGAAGCGGCGGTTCTCGTCTCCGGCGCCGGCCAAGCAGCGAGATCCGTCGCCTGCGGTGAAGGGAGCGTCCCGAGCGGCGTCTCCCTCTGTCAAGGGCGCCTCCAGAGCGTCGTCACCTGCCGTGAGAGGCACGTCCAGGTCGTCGTCGCCAGCCCCCTCGAAGTGTGTGGTTCCCAGCCTTGTTGCGGCCAAGGAGGAGAACCGCAGGGTCGCAAAGGAGCCAGCCATTATCGTGCCATCGAGGTACAGGCAGCCTTCACCAGGAGGGAGAAGAGGAGCGGCCTCTCCAGGTGGCGGTGGCAGGCGGGGCTCCCTCTCACCCGGTTCCCGGAGGCTTTCAGGAGAAGGGGGCAGCAAGAAGAAGGTCGGGGTGTTGGTGTCTGGTATCTCGAAGATGACAGATTTGGGGAGCGGGTCAGCCATGAAGCCGGGGAGGAAGAGCTGGGACGAGTCGGCAATGGCTCTTGCAGCTGCGGCCGCTGGCACGGTGAAGAAGTCCAAGGTCAAGGTGGACAGAGATACTATTCTGAGGACTCAGGTAAGGATCATGTTAATTGCTACATTGTGTTGCATTTGGGAATTTCGGATGTTGGAATTAGGCATAATTGCTGTGTAGGTATCTGCCACTAGTATATGTACTGTTAATTGACCATGCTCATCCATAAGACCAAATGGGGATGTGAAAGAGATGCATTTCCTTTTTTTAGCTGTACAGCTGCAACAGTAGCAGCATGCTCAATTGTTTAAATATAGAGCATGTTAAACTAGAATTGACCTGTAAATAATATTGTTATGTTCCAAAATCTTGTAGTGCTAGCCACTTGTAATGTGCTCAATAGTGTAGGAGTACTGGATTGCTAGCCACTTGGTTAGTTCTGACTATTTCAGTTTCGTTGTCAGAAAATGAATCAAACTATTTGGCTATGATATTTTCATGTGCTTGTACATTGCATAGCCTCATTGATAATAATTTTGTAGACGAACGGGAAAATTATTGATGCTGTGCATCTATTGTATAGAGTTCTTAGTCTACAGTTAATTCCAGTTCTTTGTCTACAGTTAATTCTAGTGTATGTGTGAATCAAGAGCATTGTGCAATGGGCATATCTTATTATCTGCACTGCTTTATTCTGAATTGCTTAGGTTTACATGTGATTGAAATTCATGTACCTGAGCAATGACAACTGACCTTCTTCTGTAACTTCAGGAAGCAATGTCACGGCGACTTAGTGATGCTACAACAGAGCTATCCAGTAACGATGACACCTCTGTTGATGAGAAGCCAAAACCACGAAAGAAGACAGAGTCTAGTGCAGGGAAGGCAAAAACAGCTCCAAAAATCATACTTCATGATGCTAAATGGACTGATGGCAGCGTTCCACTGGTTACAGTTTCAGATAAACTTTCGAAGATCGGAAAGGTATGCTACTCCCTCTGAGGGAGTACTTCATTTGCTTTTGCGAACAATATGCATTTATTGATCCTCCTAATGCCGTCTTCGTTTTGTTATTGATTTTACAGGAAGCTGATCCTCCTAATGCCGTCTTCGTTTTGTTATTGATTTTACAGGAAGCTGCTGAACGGAGAGATGCAGCAGCAGCCGCTGCAGCTGACGCTCTGCAGGAGGCATTGATCACTGATTCAGTTATCAGAAATCTGAGGTAACTTGCAGCAGTCTGGTTTTTGTTTTTCCACCAAAGTCTGTATGTCAGCAGAGTGTGATGATTGTAACATTGTGTTGATTTCTGTCAACAGCAAGTTCTCTGAACTTTGTTCGTTGTCGAAGACCGCGAATCCACTCCCAACTGTCGATTGTTTCCTTGCTGTCTATGAAGACACTCTCAAGTGGAAGAAAATCGCCGAGTCAATGGCCACCAACGGAGCAGACGAAGCTGCATTCTGGGAGAAATCAGCCACTCATTGGGTTGAGGCAGCATTAGCAACCGAACTGGAGGTCCTCAAGCTTGTTAACAGCGCCACTGGATCCATCTACCAGAAGAAGAGCACTGAAAAGCCCAAGGCTCCTGCAGTGGAACCACCAAGAACAAGCCTGTCCAAGAGGCCATCGCTTGGAGCTTCTGCAAAGGTCCAGTCCAGGGCATCACCTCTCCCTGCTGCATGGCCTAAAACTCCGGGCATGAACGAGACGGTTGAGCTTGCCAACACCTTGTGCCGAGAGATGCATGCCTGGTTTCTGAAATTTGTGAACGAGGCCATGGATGTAGGCTTCCACCTGTTTGAAGACCAGAACATTGCAACTAGGGGAAAGCAGAGCGGCCATATCACGGTGGTCCTGTCGCAGTTCAAGAGGATCAGCGACTGGCTCGACGGAGTCGGTAAGATCGCCGACGAGGATGCGACCAAGGACAATGTAGAGCGGTTGAAGCGCAAGATCTACCAGTTCGTCATCAGCCGCATGGGGTCTGCCTTCGAGAGCTCGGTCTCAGTTTCAGCAAAGAGTTGACCGGATGCTTCAAGCTCTGAAGTTTCTTTCTTAGCTCGCATTTTCATTATTTTGTCGGGATGAGACCACAATTGTGGGTTGTGGCAATGGTATAGATCGTTTTCATATGTCTTGCTCTGTGAATAAGTTAGACTGTCTGTGACCTACAAATGCCTCGTGTGTTTCAGTTATGAATGAAACCCCGTTCTTTCCGTGGTTATGTTTTCTGGTTGTTGGAATTGTGTCAAATATGTTGAACTTAGAGTCGTAGTGTGTGCAGACAGGGTACGAGTTGTGTTTGAGTAGAACACTTGTATTTCGGACCTCTTATATAATGTAGGAATAGACACACGATGTAACGTATGCAAGGCCCGGAAAGCCAGTGGCGTGTGCAGGGCCCGGGTGGTCGGTTTTGTAGCGGTATCATCGGAAGGAGCGCCCATAGTCATACCTCTGAGATGTAGCCATGTTGGTGAACCTCGTTAACAAATCTTGATGTCATGCCTCATGTGATTGCTTGGTCCTCGGTGAATCGACAATATGCTTTGAATTAATATAACAAGTGATATCATGAGCATAAGGTCGGTCTGGAGGTCGTGAAGGAGTTGATCTAGAGGTGGAGCAGAATCGAGGATCGATTACTAATGAGTCAGGGTTGCCGCCAAATTGAAGCTTGGTACGATGGGTCAAGGGGGCTGGAGCGGCTTGGAGTTGGATCGATCGTGCGGCAGGCGGCATGTTTTTGTCTGAAATTTTCAGTGAGACCAACCGATGGGTGTGTAGGAGTCAAATCTGACCTGGATTACGGCGTGCTCAGGAAGGAATATAGTGCGGCATGCAGCGGAGGCCAGCAACAATAGGCGTGCATAGATGTGGGCTGACCGGAGGCGCTTGAAAGCTGCTGTCGAGGCTACTCAAGATTGAATTCAACACTTCTATTCAGACTTTGAGAGAGAATTTGGGTATCCAGTTCTAGGGTTTACAACTTAGTAAGAGGGAAAGTAGGTAAAGCACGCCACAAACCGCTAGGGTTACAACCCAATTACAATTATCATGCCTCGCATAGAAGAGGAGAGAGGGTTGTAGTGCCATTACAGGGAGAGAGTGGTTGAAAAGCAACATCATAAAGCAAAAAATGGTACCGGATGTTGAACAGCGATGCAAGAGCGAGGGAGAGACGTCTGATGAGCCATCAACGACAGAGAGAGACCCAAACTAGTGAACTTTTATCTTTGACAGTGATGGTGGCCCAGCTAAAAGGTCTCTTACCATGTCGTCTCTTGGTCTAGTGGGCGGGCCGAGGACCCCTATGTCGGTTCCAGAGTCTTACGAACAGGGTCTTACGACTAAAATATCTCGTACAAATAGGGTTTTACGACTAAAATCCAACTCATACAACGGAAGCAAATAAAACTTAATCAGGTAAGAATACATGTTGCGTTAAGAAGGCTCAAAGTAAGGCAAATGACATCCATATCCTTGCCCAGACTGCTGTCTGAAGCACTACCAAGCTAATGTTGTCCATCACCACGCGTATAAGTATTTGTTGTGGCAAGGATGAGTACAAAGGTACTCGGCAAATCTCATTACTAGGGGTACTAGCACTAACACTACAATTAGGTAGAGAATGGTTAAGTGGTGAAGCTGCACGCCTAAGAATCACACTACAACTTGCATCTATTAGATTAAGATAAGCGTAATCCAAACATCGGGTAACTCCTGAACTAAGAACCTACTCACCTGCCTACGCAAACAGAACACTACTTTGTCCTCCTCTTCGTATACCCCATGAATAAGAGACAAACAAGGCATTGTCACCTTGGTTGAATTTGTTTTAGGAACTATTAGTCAAGCTCCAAGTCGTCCATAACGGCGGACATGACTTTCCAAAAGGTTTAACTCTGCAGGGGTGCACCAACATACCCATTATAGGCTCCATATGCACATTGTTCCTAACTGGAATCTACCCACTACACCCACCCATTGAGCTATTACCGAAACTTTGAGACGACACGACAAAGCTTGCTCGACGATAACAGTCGTTGTTCCCCATGACATGTTGAGCAAGACAATTTTGAACGAATGACTTTCACCGTCACTGTCACTACGTCCTAGTCTAGGAGACACTCGATCAGGTCAACACCCATATCGAGAGTCAGGCGTATCACTAACACGGACCCAATCATCTACGACAGGGGCTACAACGGTTAGTACCCTATACAGCTACTTATCGGGTACTCCGCAAGTCTCGAACTACGAGGGAATATCCCCTAATGGCCTGACATATAACATAATAAAATCCTGAGGGGTTATCTCCTCTGTATGCAAGTATGAGTGGTGTGGCGAATGTAAAACCAGCTTGTGGCTCATGGATATTCTGCAGCTACAGGTAATTGGGACCCACATATGGTTAGCGCACTCATTCATAGAACATAAACAAGATCCCACTCTAGGGGGACTCAAGTGGAACAAAACCAAGGCATAAGGCCCAGCCTCTCACCGTTGTCATTTGCCTACCATTTAATTATCTCCACAGGCATATCATAATAAGTGACCCATTGTAATATAAGCATAATCCAAGTAAAGCATGACATAACTTGAAAGGAAACAACTTAAGCATGCATACTAAGCAAGTTAAATAAGTAGTCACATAGCAATAACAAGGTTTTTTGGGAGATGAAGGTAAAGGCTTTATCGTGGCAAGGAACATGGCTTTGACGGTGGATCGGAGCGAGATCATCAAAAGCATCGCAATTAGTATTGCAAGTAAAGTTAGTACAAGAATGCAAGGTAATGATCATTCTTGCCTTATACCCTGTTTGGTAGAAGAGTAGACCGTGTGCGTATCTTGCATCATCTCCGAGTTCTATCTGTGAAGATGCAAAGAATACTGGAACACAAACAACAGATGAAATCCTACCACTACGCGGAGCATGACAAAGGCGAGACAAAGGGGAGCTGACTAGAGGCACATATGCTTTTTTTCGATAAAAGGCATACGCCCGACTTTATAAATAAAGCCACCAGGCAGAGTCACAGAGCAAGCACCAAGCCAACAGAGTATCACAGCAACAGCTAACATAGTATGGATACATGGCTACCTAGCCAATCATGGCACGCAGGCCAGCAACAGAACCAAAAGGGAGGGAAGAATAAGCCATCATTCGGGATCGTCGCAACAGGGAGAAGCCGTAGACCGCATCTTGGATAACACAACATCAAAAGCCTCGAGGTCCGCCTCCTTAGTCAATAATCTCCACTGCTGCAAGAAGACACTAGATTTAAATAGGCAGCTCACAGGGTTAGCCGGAAATATATGTTCAATAGTGAACTTGTTTCTAGTAGTCCACAACGACCAACAGATCGCCGCAAAACCAACCCAGAACACCCTTTTAGCCAACCCAGATAAACCACTAGCACAATGCCTCAGGTCCTCGAAGGACAAGGGATTCCAATTAACGTGAAGCCAATGCTGAATACAGCTCCAAAGAAACTTGGCCAAAGAACAGTGAAAGAAAATATGCTCGGTGTTTTCAATGGCCCCACATAAAACACATCTATCAGAGCCCGGGCCGTTCCTTTTCCGGATTTGATCAGCCGCGGGAAGCTTCCCACGGAAAGCTTGCCACAAGAAGATTTTGATCTTAGGAGGGATACGGGCCTTCCAAATGCACTTGAATTTCAACGTAGGGGAGCCGGATATAAGCTTAGCGTAGGCAGATTTAACCAAAAAGCAGGGAAGAAGAGTGAGGCCAGACAACCGTGTCTTGTTCATCCGAGAGCACAGGGAAGCAGGCAGTAAGACGATGCCAGCCTTCCAACTCTACAGGAGAAAGGGGTCGACGGAGGGCTAGGTCCCAATTATTAACCGAGAGCTCAAAGATAGAGATCTCTGGATCAGAGCGGTAAGAAAATAAAGCCGGGAACGCCACCACGAGGGTGGAATCCCCAGCCCACCAGTCTAACAAAAAACGAGTGGACTTACCATTCCTAACTACAAACTTGACCAAAGACTGAAAAATTGGAGGAACTTTAACGAGCTGAAGCCAGAACTGGGAACCACCAGTAGAAGGAGCAAACATGGGGCTCGAGTCCGGGAAGTATTTAGCCTTGAGAAAGGATAGCCATAGGGGGTGCTCCTCGAGGAACATAATTTTCCACCACCATTTTAGAATGAGGCACTTGTTCATAACCGACGTATCAATGATCCCTAAACCCCCCATGTTCTTTGGCCTACAAATGAATTTCCATTTGACCAGCCTATATTTGCGCTTATTGTCGGAAGAATTCCAGTAAAAAGCACCCCTGTGTTTGTCAAAGCCCGCATGGATCCCTCCAGAAAGAAGGTAGAAGCCCATTAAGAACATTGGGAGAGAAGACAGACAGGCGTTGGTGAGAGCAACCTTGCCCGCTTGGGTATTATAGCGACCTCTCCAAGGTAAGACCCTATTGCCCACCTTGGTGACAGCCAGAGCGAAATCCTTAGCCAGAAGCTTATGGGGGGAGATCGGAAGGCCCAAATATTTGAAAGGGAAGGATCCTTGAGGGAGTCCTGAATTAGGGGGTCCTCGGACAGCCGGACTATATCCCTTGGCCGGACTGTTGGACTATGAAGATACAAGATTGAAGACTTCGTCCCGTGTCCGGGTGGGACTCTCCTTGGCGTGGAAGGCAAGCTTGGCAATACGGGTATGTAGATCTCCTCCCTTGTAACCGACTCTGTGTAACCCTAGCCCCCTCCGATGTCTATATAAACCGGAGGGTTTAGTCCATAGGACAACAACAATCATACCATAGGCTAGCTTCTAGGGTTTAGCCTCTACGATCTCGTGGTAGATCAACTCTTGTAATACTCGTATCATCAAGATCAATCAAGCAGGAAGTAGGGTATTACCTCCATCGAGAGGGCCCGAACCTGGGTAAACATCTTGTCCCCCGCCTCCTGTTACCATCCGCCTTAGACGCACAGCTCGGGACCCCCTACCCGAGATCCGCCGGTTTTGACACCGACATTGGTGCTTTCATTGAGAGTTCCACTGTTCCGTCACCACAAGGTTTGATGGCCCCTTCGATCATCGGCAACGATGCGATCCAGGGTGAGGTTTTCCTCCCCGACAGATCTTCGTATTCGGCGGCTTCGCACTACGGGCCAACTCGCTTGGCCATCTGGAGCAGATAGAAAGCTACGCCCCTGGCCATCAGGTCAGGTTGGGAAGCTTGAACTATAATGCCGACATCCGCGGAGACTTGATCTTCGACGGATTCAAGCCCATGTCATGTGCGCCGCACAGTCTCGACAGGCATGACTTAGCTCTGCCGACTGACAGTGTTCGGGAGATCCCACCTGCGGCTACTCCGGCCTTCGATCCGGAGCAGATTACGCCGTCCGAGGACGGGTGGATGGACCCCGCCATGGAGGCAGCACACTCAGCGGCGATAGAGCCGAATACTGACTTCACCTCTTATGAGACCCGTGTTGCCGGACATTTGGATTCATCCCCGGCCACGGGCTCCGAACCGCCTGCGTCCGTGCCTATCGAATCTGATTGGGCACCGATCATGGAGTTTTCCTCCGCGGATATCTTTCAGCACTCACCACTAGGCGACGTGCTAAACTCATTGAGGTCTCTCTCCTTGTCAGGAGACCCTTGGCCGAACTACGTCCGGCTAGAATGGGATGCGGACGACGAAGAAATTCGCTACCCACCCACCACCCACTTAGTAGCCACTGTCGACGATTTAACCGACATGCTCGATTTCGGCTCCGAAGACATCGATGGTATGGACGACGATGCAGGAGACGAACAGGAACCACCGCCCACAGGGCACTGGACTGCCACCTCATCATATGATATATACATGGTGGACACCCCCAAAGAAGGCGATGGCGATAAGACAACGGAGGATAATCCCTCCAAGAAGCAATCCAAGCACCGACGTCAGCGGCGCCGCTCTAAGTCCCGCCATAGCAAAAGCAGCGATACCGGCACAAGAGACAATAACGCTCCGGATAGTGCCGAAGACGACGACAATCCCCTCCAGCCAGACCTCGAGCGGGAGGATGAACAAGCTAGCCCTCCAGAACAGGCAGCAAACGAAGAATCAGAGGATGACAATTACATGCCTCTCTCCAAAGACGAGGTGAGCCTCGGCGACGAAGAATTTATCGTGCCTGAGGATCCCGTCGAGCAGGAGCGCTTTAAGCGCCGGCTTATAGCCACAGCAAACAGCCTGAAGAAAAAGCAACAACAGCTTCGAGTTGATCAAGATCAGCTAGCGGATAGATGGACTGAAGTCCTGGCGGCCGAGGAATACGAACTCGAGCGCCCAACCAAGAGTGACCCAAAGCGCAGGTTGCTACCCCAACTCAAGGAGGAAGCATTGAAACCTACATCACCAGCGTATGATGTGGCTGATCGGCCACCTCATGGCCAAGACAGAGAGGCATATCAGCCCAAAGTCCAGCCCGCACCCCGCCGCCATTCAAACAAAAATACCAAGGCCCGGGGCAACACGCGGGACCTGCGAGACGTATTGGAAAACAAAGCAAAACATACAAGATCGATCTACGGATCACGGGGTCGCGCCCCAACACATGACGATGATCGTCACGCCGGATACTCTAAAAGCAAATCCGGCCGGGCCGAATACAGCAGACAAGACTCGTATGAACTGCGTCGTGATATAGCCCGGCACAGAGGCGCCGCACACCCCCTATGCTTCACTGATGAAGTAATGGATCACGAATTCCCAGAGGGTTTTAAACCTGTAAACATTGAATCATATGATGGTACAACAGACCCCGCGGTATGGATCGAGGATTTACTCCTCCACATCCACATGGCTCGCGGTGATGATCTACATGCCATCAAGTACCTCCCACTAAAACTCAAAGGACCAGCTCGGCATTGGCTGAATAGCTTGCCAGTAGACTCCATTGGCAGTTGGGAGGATTTGGAAGATGCATTCCTTGACAACTTCCAGGGCACTTATGTGCGACTACCGGATGCTGATGACTTGAGCCATATAACTCAGCAGCCAGGGGAATCGGCCAGGAAATTCTGGACCCAGTTCCTAACTAAGAAAAACCAAATTGTCGACTGTCCGGATGCAGAGGCCCTAGCGGCATTTAAGTATAACATCCGTGACGAGTGGCTCGCCCGGCACCTCGGCCAGGAGAAGCCAAAATCCATGGCAGCCCTCACGACACTTATGACCCGCTTTTGCACGGGCGAAGATAGCTGGTTGGGTCGTAGTAACAATACAGCAAGCAAACCTGGCACATCAGAGGCCAGGGATAGCAACGGCAAACCACGACGCAACAAACACAAGCGTCGCAAATATGGTGAAAACGCCAAAGATACGGCAGTTAATGCCGGGTTTAGGGGTTCAAAGTCCGGTCAGCGAAAAGGGCCACTCAAAAATAACAATTTGGGTCCATCCAGTCTGGACCGCATACTCGATCGCCAATGCCAAATTCATGGCACCCCAGGAACGCCAGCCACCCATACCAACAGAGAATGCTGGGTCTTCAAACAAGCCGGCAGGGCAGGCGCCAAAAACGGAGAGGGGGGGTCTCAAAGCGATGATGGCGACGAAGAGCCCAGATCACCGAACACAGGAGGGCAAAAGAAATTTCCCCCGCATATTCAATCGGTGAATGTGGTAAACACCACCCAAATTCCCAACTCGGACCGGATATGCACCCTTAGGGATGTCGACTTAACGGAACTAGTCGTCCCACAATATAAACTAGGGCCGGTCACCTTCAACCGCACGGATCGTCCGGTTAACGCCAGTCAGGGCAATCCAGCCGCACTAGTCCTCGACCCAATAATTGACGGGTTCCACCTCACACGAGTCCTTATGGACGGAGGCAGCTATCTAAATCTGCTTTACTAGGACACAATGCGCAAGATGGGCATCGATCATTCGGTGATCAAACCCACTAAAGCCACTTTCAGAGGCATTATACCAGTTGTGGAAGCCAGCTGTACAGGCTCCATCGCCCTTGAGGTAGTCTTCGGATCACCAGAAAATTACCGTACCGAAGAGTTAATCTTCGAAATCGTCCCTTTCCGCAGTGATTATCAGGCACTGCTCGGACGAACCGCGTTCGGCCGATTCAATGTGGTGCCACATTATGCCTACCGTAAGCTCAAGATGCCCGGTCCACGCGGCGTCATCACGGTTAATGGCAAGGCCAAACCTTTCCTCGGCACCAACAAGTACACCACTGCCTTAACAGCAGAAGCAACGAGCAGCACCTGGCAGCCGAACCTCGAGTCGACGTCCAGGCTCCCGGGCACCGTCAAGGGACTCCGAACTACTTCGCGGAAGGATAGCCGGACTCGTCCAGAGCTCGATTAAACGCTCTGGCAAAGGCCAGGACAGGCCGCACTTGGCGGCTCAACCACTCTCCGGCACACAAACGTTTTTTACATTTCCTTCGCAGGTTCACCTTTGCACCGACCAGGTGGGGCGATACAGAGGCAGCTTGAACGCGCAAAGGAATCCTTACACATTCCCCGCAATGACCATCCGGCTATACTCCGGATCCGCACTCAGCTTCTTCCCCCCTGGTCTCAGCAGGTTCCGCAGTCATATTCCTTTTTTATCACATTACCTGTACTCATACGCATAGACGTACTATTCAAATACAACATGTGGATTTATATGACGCTTACCTGCTGTTATTTCTTATTGAAATTCTTTTGTCAAGTGGCATCTGTACACAGCGACATGCCTTAAAATATGCCAGGGGCTTCGTTTCACCCATAACACGGCAATAAATCCCGAACACCTTCACGGAAGTTCGACACCCCGAACCTATAGCATTATAAGCATCAGCTCCGAATCATGTCTTGGGCCAATAGTTGGGTTTTCCCGGATCCCATGTTTTGGTACCTTACGTTCCGCTATATCGGCTAAGGTAGCACTGGGAGAACTACTGCGATTGTGTCCCGGTTCTTCCGGACGAGCACCTCAGTAGAGAAAGCCGAAAACTGACTGTCATGATACGGCGAGAGCTGGTCAGCTGTTCGAGAGGTTACAAAATCTTTAAGGATTTCTCCCGCATAATGCCATAACCAATGCAGCGTGCAATGGATCGGTTTTTCTTCCGATCAGGTGCTTATAGAGCCGCCCGTGCGGTCTTCCGAACACCAGGGGCTGCGCCTACCTTCCTAAAGCTCCTATGGCTAAGTGAGAGTGATAAAGCCTTATAGTCCGATTGCCTGGTTCGTTGTGCTGAACACCTCCTTCGAAGGACCCAAAACTGGGATAAAGAGTGATCAGGTTTATCCCGAACACCCCCGTACTTCTTACGTGGGGGCAGAAGCCGACGACTAGCCAACTCTCAGGATTAATATATAAAATGGCCGGGCAGGAGGATAAACTTTTATATAACAGGCAATAAATAATATAAATGACCTTGTTCAAACATTACAAAAGACAACATGATTTGCATTCATGGAAATATAATGTCCTTGCTACATAGCTCCGCTTCCAGGTAGGATCCTTTCCGGACACTCTCATAATATAATTCAGGCTTGCGGTGCTCCTTCCCCTCTGGCGGTCCTTCGGTCATCAGCTTTTCAGCATCCATCTTCCTCCGGTGCACCTTTGCGCGGGCGAAGGCCATTCGTGCACCTTCTATACAAACCGTCCGCTTGATGACATCAAGTCGAGGGCATGCACTCACAAGCCGCTTCACGAGCCCGAAGTAGCTGCTTGGAATCGGCTCGGCGGGCCATAGCCGGATAATCATATCCTTCATGGCCAGTTCCGCTGCCTTATGCAGTTCGATCAGCTGTTTCAGTTGATCGACAAAGGGCACCGGATAAATCGGTGCCAAATACTGCGACCAGAAGAGCTTATCCGCAGTGTTCTTTTCTTCGGCTCGGTAGAATTGGGCGGCATCTGATATGCTATGGGCAGCTCGGCAAATACCCCTGAGAAATCCGAATTCAAACTCAGAAACATAATTTTCCCCTCAAATACTTGCTTTACATGGAAAAAGCCTTACCCGCCGCGATCTTTCTCGCCTCTTGGATCCCCTGCAGGGCGCTTTGGGTTTCCCCCCGGGCATCGTTCGTGGCCTGATGCGCCTTGGTGAGTTCGGATTCTTTTTCCGTTAAACTCTGCTCCAAGGTCTCGCATTTCCTCACGGCCTCTTGCAGCTCCTGCTCAGCTTTAATAACCCTGGCCTCGTGCTTCTCACGAAGAGCCTGCTCTGTGGCTGCCTTTTTATCGGCCTCGGCCACAGCCTTCTTAAGAGCCTCGACTTCGGTCACCATCCCTAGCGCAAATCATGAAGCTTATTTCATCATACTGAAAATTCATTCGCAATAAACGCGAGCAAGACTTGTGCATACCTTGTTTATCCCCCAACTGCATTTTCAACTGGCCAAGTTCTTCCTTGGCCCGCTCCAGATTTTGATTCAGTCCGGAGATCTTCGCAGTATGAGCGGCAGCAGCCGCTACAGACGCCTGCTTATACAGAAGAGAAATAGATGTCATTCAATGAGTCTTCCTGCGAACATAAACTTGATCCTCTGTCCGGTTCTTTCTTTCACCGAACAGTGTATCAGGGGCTACTATCCATACCATGACACTCTTCGAAACCTCATAAAACATACCTCGAAACCTTTTATGAGGCCGATACAAGCTCCATTCAGTCCACTCTCAGCAGACTGAATCTTCTCAATCACCGCACCCATAAGGGCACGATGTTCATCGACGATGGAGGCGCTCTTCAGCGCCACCAACAAAACATCCGACACCTCTGGTTGGACAGAGGTTGCCGGTGTAACAGGCATGTCCCCTCCAGCTGAGAGAGGCTGCCTGTCTGATTCGGGAGCCGTATTGGTCTCCGGAACTGTATCCGGCTGGGAGCCGAATTCCAGATGGCCCCCGCCGTCAGCTCCCATGGGAATTTTCTCCCCCACGTGTTCGGCCCCTGAAGTTTGACCTCCAGGCACCGCCTTCACGATCTTTTCCTCTCCTCCTTGGCCGGGGTCCTTCTGGGACGAAGCCTCGGTGTTATGCACCTGTTTGGAGGAAGGGGCCTTTGGGGGCGTCCCGCTCTCCATAGCATCCGAGCTCAGTGAATCCTCTGATGAGGATTGTTTGGTACGGGACCTCGCCGGACTACAAAAAATATGGCTCAGGTTAAAATACTATGCCATGATGAGTCTGGACGCATAAACGTAGTCGGATTTTATATACTCACGAGTTCACCAGGGGCTGGGCCCTGGGATCCCACGCCGGGCCGCTGTCGGTGGCCGCAGTGGACTCCTCCGGAGGAGGAGCCTTTCCCCTTTTGGGCGGCTCGGCCTCCAAGTGTATGGAGGCCGTCCTCTTCTTTCTCCCCCCCATAGGGGATTCATCTTCCTCCTCCTCCTCGTCCTCTTCGGAGGTGGAACGGGCATCAGAGCCTTCGGATATTGTGTCCGAAGTGCCGCGGCGACGAAGGCCGCCCCGGGTCTTTTTGGCCTCCTTCTCGGCCGTCTTCTTCGGCACCTTCTAAGGCGCCAGGACCAGCATCTTCGTCAGAAGTGGGACGGCCGGTTCTTCGGGCAGCGGGGCTGGACAATGGATCCGCTCCGCCTTCTTCGTCCAGCCCTGGGAGAGTTGTATAAAACACGTTAAGCGCTTCCTTTGGGTTACGCGGATAAAAAGTATGATGACTTACCGAACTTGCAGGGCGGGACAGTTGGTACCCGCGGTCCTCGGCGGAGTCCGGCCATGATTTGCTGGACTTGAAAAGCACCTTCCAGATGTCCTTGTGCGAGGAGCCGAAAAGCTCTCGTAGGGTTTGGTGCCTGGCCGGATCGAAGTCCCATAGATTGCAAGTCTGGTGTTGACAAGGCAGGATTCGGCGAACTAACATCACCTGGACTACATTGACAAGTTCAATGTTCTTGTCTCCCATATCTTTAACGCGCGTCCGGAGCACCGACAGTTCGTCGGACGAGGACCAGTCCAGGCCCTTCTTGACCCAGGATGTAAGCCGCAGGGGGGCACCGGATCGAAACTCGGGAATAGCGGCCCATTCCATGTCGCGCGGCTCAGTGATGTAAAACCACTGCTGTTGCCACTCCTTGACAGAATCGTTAAAGGTTCCTGTTGGCCATATGACATTGGGCATCTTGCTCACCATAGCGCCCCCGCACTCGGCGTGCTCGCCGCCCACTACCTTGGGCTTCACATTAAAAATCTTCAGCCATAAGCCGAAGTGTGGCGAGATGCGGAGAAAAGCCTTGCACACGACAATGAATGTCGAGATGTTGAGGAAGGAATTAGGAGATAGATCATGAAGATCGATCCCATAGTAATACATGATGCCGCGAACGAACGGGTGGAGGGGAAACCCTAGCCCGCGGACAAAGTGAGGGAGGAATACAACCCTCTCGTGGGGTTCCGGAGTAGGGACGATCTGTCCCGCCGTCAGGAGACGGTGGCTGATTTTCTTGGCCAGATACCCGGCCTCCCGAAGCTTTTTGATATCCTTCCCCCAGACGGTAGAGGCCATCCATTTTCCTCCCGCTCCGGATTCGGACATTTTCGGAAGGCCTTTGTGGGCAGAAAAGATGAACGCTTGGGCGCTGGAGCTCGGGCGGAGGGGAATGGATCGGGAAGAAGAAAGCGCGGGGGCGAATGGGCGTTCGTATCCCCTTATAAAGGCAGCAGGTATTCTGCGCCTCCCCGCTTGCCCGGTAAAATCACTTATCCCCCAAGCGCCGTAATTGATGGCGCGGTTGGGTTACCCACACCCGTATTGATGAGAATCCCGTGATAAGGGGACACGATCTCTGCTTCGACAAGACGTGCCAAGAAAACCGCCTCGCAACATGTGCAGTGGCGGGCACGGGAAAAGCGGTTCGTCATGACCAGACCACGGTAGTACGTCACGTTATGAAAAGCTGTTGGCAGATTAGATTTGTGGAAATATTATTCTCTCTACGGTGGTATGTGGAATTTGTTTGCAGAGCCGGACACTATCCTCGCGTTCAAAATCTTCTATGGAGTATTCGGAGGAGGAACCCGCCTTGCAATGCCGAAGACAATCTGCGCGCCGGACTCATCGTCATTGAAGCCTGGTTCAGGGGCTACTGAGGGAGTCCTGAATTAGGGGGTCCTCGGACAGCCGGACTATATCCCTTGGCCGGACTGTTGGACTATGAAGATACAAGATTGAAGACTTCGTCCTGTGTCCGGGTGGGACTCTCCTTGCGTGGAAGGCAAGCTTGGCAATACGGATATGTAGATCTCCTCCCTTGTAACCGACTCTGTGTAACCCTAGCCCCTCCGGTGTCTATATAAACCGGAGGGTTTAGTCCGTAGGACAACAACAATCATACCATAGGCTAGCTTCTAGGGTTTAGCCTCTACGATCTCGTGGTAGATCAACTCTTGTAATACTCGTATCATCAAGATCAATCAAGCAGGAAGTAGGGTATTACCTCCATCGAGAGGGCCCGAACCGGGGTAAACATCGTGTCCCCCGCCTCCTGTTACCATCCGCCTTAAACGCACAGTTCGGGACCCCCTACCCGAGATCCGCCGGTTTTGACACCGACAATCCTAGAGAGCAGTTAAGTAGATGCGCAACTCTCTGAGCCTCGGTATCATCTACCCCAGTGACAATGACTTCGCTCTTAGAAAAATTGATTTTAAGACCTGAGAGCGCTTCAAAGCAGAGAAGCAGGAATTTCAAATGAGTAATACTGGCCTCGTTAAGCTCAACCATAATGATGGTATCGTCCGCATATTGAAGATGAGTGATGCCATTGGGGATAAGGTGAGAGCTGACAGGAGTGATGTGGCCGGCAAGAGCAGCCCGAGACAGAACATGGGAGAGGGCATCCGCGACAAAATTGAAGAGAAGGGGGGAAGCCGGGTCACCTTGTCTTAGGCCCCTGCCGTTGGCGAAAAAATTACTGACCTGCCCATTGACCGACACAGCCGTGTGTCCACCGGTGACCAGCTGCATAAGCTGGTGAACCACCGCACCATCAAAACCCTTAGCAAGAAGGACTTGACGAAGGAAATTCCAACTAACCGAATCGTATGCTTTCTTGAAATCGAGCTTGAGAACCACATCTTTAGTCCCCTGGATCAGCAAATCATGGACAATCTCATGCAAACAGAGAACGCCATCCAAAATAAACCTGCCCTTTATGAACGCAGATTGATAAGGGCTAATAGCACGGTGAGCGATCGGAGAGAGCCTAGTGACAAAGCCTTTAGCCGGAAATTTCGCAAAGTTGTTGATCAAGGCAATAGGCCTAAATTGAGAAATCAAGTCTGCCCCTTTGACTTTAGGAATGAGAGTGAGCACCGCGTAATTTAGCCTAGAAATGTCGACGGTCCCCAGCCAGAAACCTTGGATAATCGCCTGGACAAGGCCCCTTAGCTGAGGCCAAAACTGCCTGAAAAAGGGGATGGATAAGCCATCAGGCCCAGAAGCCGCATTAGAGTTGGCAGATCGGATCGTATCGAAAATCTCATCTTCAGAGAGAGGAATCAGCAAGTCCTCGTTCTCAACACTCGATATCTGGTCATGGGAGGTCCAAAAAGCACTAGCCAGCCTAAACCCCACCTCAGGTTTAGCGGAGAGGAGAGAGGAGAAAAAATTAACCACATGCCGCATAATCTCATAATGGCCAGAGACCCTGACACCATTGATAAGAAGGTTGTCGACCAAACAGCGACGACGCCTGTCGTTAGCAATGGCGAAAAAGTACGATGTGGGAGAATCTCCTTTTAAAGTCCAATTGATGGTGCCTCTTTGCCTCCAGTACAGTTCCTCCTGACGATGCAGAGCCAAAAGGGCCTCTTCTAAATCATATCGCACCTGCCATTCAGCGGGGGAAAGGCCCGGACCGTCAGCACGAGCATCTAGGGAGCCAATTTGGGCAACCGGCCGAACTTTGTCACGCCTTGACTCAGCAGAATGATTCTTGGCCCATCCATGAAGGAATCTGCGAAGAAAGTAGGAGCACTGATGCCAGTCGTCCATCGGGCCAAAGGAGCGACGATAAGAAGATAAGAAGGTAGAAATCTTTTGCGCTATCAAGTCAACAAAACCCTCTACCATTATCCAAGACGCGTTGAACTGGAACCGAGGGAAGGAGACAGAATGCGTCCCGTCATCAAGAATCAGAGGGGAGTGATCAGAACCCACGATGGACAGAGCCCTGAGGGCGGCTCGAGGAAACAACATATCCCACCTAGGACAGAAGAAGACACGATCCAGGACAGACCGAATGGGGTTAGATTGGCGATTTGTCCAAGTGTGGAGGCACATATTTAATTCCATGAGAAGCACAGTTGTGCTTCCCTGGAAAAGAAGCTTCCACAAGAAGCATATATTTTCTTCTCATGGAGGCACAAATTTACTTCTGTGAGAAGTACGGCAGTGCTTCTCGGAAAGGGAAAGAAAATATGTACTTCCATGAAAAACACATATTTGATTCCGCGTGAAAAGAAAATAAAAGTGAAAAAAATCATGGTTCCAGCTCCGCGTTTTTCCTTTCAGTTTATTTTGAAAAAATATCGTCGAAACCTATTGACATGGTATGTGGTTTCGAAAATCTCAACGCGAGAAATCCAATAGTGAAAACGGTTTAAGATTTGGACGCATGGTTCAAGATATAAAATGTTTTGAATAAATGAATCTACGAAAAAAGATACACATGTCAGCACCTGAGAAGATGCGAGTGATCTTTTGCAAGGGATAACACTTAACCAGTGATTTTGCCGATTAGGAGCACTCTTTTTTTTTTGAGTGCTCACATTGGGGCTTAGCCCAGTCGGTGACGAGGTTGGCCAAAGCGCTGGGCTGGGTTAGCAGGCCGCGGTTGGACTGACCCACGTCGATTGGAGGCTTACGGAGCTGGGCCACACGGCTGGGGCCCACTAGGGCAGCGGAGGAGAGCTGGGGTGTGGCGGCGGTTCCTGGCGCGGCGGCGTGCCGCTGCGAGGCTCCAGCGGCTCGCCGGAGGTCGTGGTTGGCCGGAACCGGAGTGGACGGCGCGGGGACGTCCGGATCTGGTGCGTCGCCGAGCAGGGGAGGCGCGGGACGAACCCGCAGTTGCTCCCTGCGGCGGACAGAGGATGATAGCATGGCTTGCATGCCATAGCTAATAGCAATGTAAGTATAAATCGGATAGCTAGCTCGGTGAGGTTTGTCATAGGTGCTAATTCTACTAGGTTGGTGTTTCTGTGCGTGTTTTGGTCCCGGTGCTTCCCTGCCGGTGACGATGGCGTTGCTGCCGGAATTCGATCCAGCGGACGTGGGCGCCGGCCGCGGCCTCATCGACCGCCTCACCGCCGACGCCGCGGCGCTGCAGAGGGACGTCCTCACGGAGATACTCAGGCGGAACTCCCACACCGAGTACCTCCGCGGCTTCCTGGATCGCGTACCACCAGGCGCCTCAGCCGCCGACCTCCGCGAGGCCTTCAAGGAGCGCGTGCCCGTCTCCGAGTATGAGGACATCAAGCCGTACGTGCGCCGCATCGCCTCCGGCGAGCCGTCCAGCATCCTCTGCTCCGAGCCCATCACCCACCTCCTCACAAGGTAAACCCCGCGGTGCCCGGTACTCGGTCGTGCGAGAAAGTCCAAAGTCGTGCTGTATATACGTTTCTCATGGTGGTGCCACGTCTAATGCAGCTCCGGCACATCCGGCGGGCAGCTGAAGCTCTTTCCATCCACCGCGGAGAAGCTCGATCAGAGGCTGTTCTACAATGGCGTCCAGGCACTCTTGAGGAAGATGTAAGCATTGGGCCCCTTGTTCGAATTCATTTGGCCGCATAATATTTGTCAACATGCATTGGACCGCTTGAGGAAGATGTGTTGTGCAGTCTAACAAACGGTGTGCATGCATTGCATGGTTCCAGGCATCTTCATCCTGATCAGGGGGACAGACGTGGCAAGGGGATGTACCTCATGTTCATCTTCCCTGGAAGCCTGACCTCGTCCGGCCTGCCTATCATGGCATCCAGCAGTGCCTACTACCACAGCAGCCAGTTCCGGGAGCACGACATTGGCGGGTTCGGCAGGTGCACCAGCCCCATCGAGGCGGTCCTCTGCCCAGATGGCAGGCAGAGCATGTACTGCCAGCTGCTCTGCGGCCTGCTTGACCGCGGAGTCGTCGACCATGTCGGCGGCACCTTTGCTAACGCTTTCATCAGAGGCATCCAGTTCCTGGAAGACAACTGGGAGGAGATGTGCTCCAACATCCGCACTGGGCGTCTCAGCGACTGGATAGCACATGCTCCTCTGCGTGATGCCGTGGCTGCGCGTCACCTGCGAGGACCTGACCCGGCACTGGCCGACGAGATCGCATCTGAGTGTGCCAGGAAGCCCTGGGATGGGATAGTCAGGAGGCTCTGGCCAGGAGCACGGTACATCCTCGCCATTGTCACCGGCTCGATGTCGCAGTACATTCCGGTTCTTGAGAGTTATGGTGCTGGGCTGCCATTGGTGTCGCCCATGTATGTGTGTACAGAGTGCGCCGCGGGGATCAATCTGAACCCTCTTGATCTACCTTCTGCTGTGTCGTACGCATTGCTTCCAAACATTGCCTACTTCGAGTTTGCAGAGGTCACGCATGGTGACGATGAAAAGGTGCAAGCAAGTACTGGTTTGTATGACAATTTGGGCAAGTTGAAGCTTGTCGATCTTGTGGATGTCAAAATTGGTCGGCGCTACGAGCTGGTTGTCACCACCTTTGCAGGTCAGCTACTCATTATTATCTCCAATCTGATTTCTTGCATTCTTTCAAAGCTGTTGTAGCTGTGCTAGGACTACATCATGATTTATTCTCTCTTGGCGTTACTCCAAATACATGATCAATGTAGTTATCTGCTCTGCCAATTATGAAGAAACAGAATTGAACTAGCACTTCACTGCAGTAAGGCAATTAACCTGCCTGTGTAAGCCTGATTTGTTTTCCTTATACTTAGCTTGAAGGATTTGTGGTGTTATAAAACCAACAGTCCAACAACCGCTGAAGAAGTTGTAGTCCAACTTGTGTGAGAAACACTATGATTTTGACTCGACAGTTTTTTGCACGCCAGGTCTTTACAGATACCGAGTGGGTGACCTTCTTACTGTGAGCGGATTCTACAACGCAACGCCACTGTTCCGCTTCACTGGACGGTGTGGTGTCATCTTAAAACTACGAGAGTATAAGCGAGGAGGATCTCCTGAAGGCCATTTCACAAGCATACGAGCTGCATCTTAGGCCTCTTGGTTACATGCTTGGTGGCAGCACTGCATATGCAGACATATCCACCTTGCCTGGCCACTACGTCCTGTTCTGGGAGCTAGCCACTGCAGAGGGTAACCATGTCGCGACTGACATCGATCGAACTGTCATGGAGAATTGCTGTTTGGCCGTGGAGGAATGCTTTGATCAGATGTACCGCGAAAGCAGGCGCCGAGGGTCGATCACAGCACTCGAGATAAGGGTACTTGAGCGCGGCGCATTTGATGCTCTCATGGACTTGTTTCTGTCGAGAGGCACATCGGCCAGTCAGTACAAGACTCCAACGGCTATTCGATCAGAACAAGCGCTGCTGGTGTTGGAGGAGAGGGTGTCAGGAAAGTACTTTAGCCAAGAGACTCCCAACGGCCCTTTGTAGTACGACTATACGAGAGGAAATGGCGCTGGTTAGTAGGTGTGCAGGACGTATATAGGATTTACATGGTGCCCCACTACCCAAGGATTCTGCAAGGCTAAGCCTAGGAGGCAGGAAGGAGGCCAAGTCCTTGTTGGCATGTTGCTGTGGGTCTGAACTTGAACACTTACAATTTAACATGCTTGTTAGTAGTATGATTCAGGTTGGAGAACTTACGCTTTGTTTCCACTTTAGCATGCGGGTTGTTAGTTTCTTTTCTTTCAAAAAAGGGCGCATTTATCTTATATATATACCTAAATAGTTCATCTCAACTACTTCTATTATCTTAACATGCACACATGCCACATTATCACAGGTCCACCTCAACATGCATGAGAATTATTTTTCATTATTAGTTTGATCCTCACTAATTCTATTTATTTCAACATACACACATAAGCCATCCACACATGTCACGTCATCAAAGGCCCACCAAACATGCATAGAATTTTTTTTATATTATATTACCTATATTCAGTATATATTTTTCAACTATACAATAATTCCATACAATATATAATAGGTATTTTAGTTTTTTCGTATATTATTAATCCAAATGTTTGCGTACAAGCAAATCTTATTGACATACTACGATATTACAACATATTCCCGCCACAACGCTCGCGGTATTATCTAGTACTCCCTCTGTAAACTAATATAAGAGCGTTTAGATAACTACTTTAATGATCTAAACACTCTTATATTAGTTTACGGAGGGAGTATCTAGTATTCCTAAGAAATTCATCTTCACTAACTTTTTCTGTCTCAACATGCAAGCATGTCATGTCACAACTATGAATAGGGTGACCCACCTCAACATGCAATCATGTATGTGAAAGACCCACTGCAACATTCAACCATGCATGAAAAATTGTTTTTCATTTAATTATTCTTTTTTTTTGCGGGTGTTCATTTAATTATTCTATTTATATTCAATGCATATTGTTACAACTATACATAATCAAATATAACAAGTCATATGTATTTTTAATTTTGGTCGTGATGTTATCAAACCAAATTTTAATCAACCAATTCCCGCAACAACGTGCCTTGTATCATCTAATTAACTCAAATGTAGCACCAAGTGGATATAAAACATGATGAGCAACACCCGACCTTTGTATAACTAAGATGCACAACCAAACACCAACAATTTGAAGAAAAAAATCAACATATCGGCAACAGTAGCCATATTGGACCGACACTATGCATATGTTGCCACCCATGTTGGGTAGAAACTTCCCTGGTTACCTACTCCAACCGGAAACACACCACCTTGAACGGTGATCGGTACTATGTTCGGTGTAGTGTAAACCATGTACGAAGCGAATGCATACAGTGAAAACTAACATGCAAAGGAGAAGATCTTTTGCCACTAAAAACCAAATCATTTCTACTTATCTTAGGCTGCAACTTGTGGTTTGTATTGGAAACATGGCAATTCTAATGCCTGGCACTTTGTGCCTTTTTTCAATCCACTTTCTATGGTAAATAGTTCTACATCACTGGGAAGCGGACAGGCTATTACTATGTAGGAAATATCTATTCTGAATCAGGTTTGGCGACGCAAAATCATTGCTCGGACGCACTCTTTCTTCAGGTCTTTGTGCTTCTTGATGTTCTAGTCATATTTAAAACAATGCAGCCGTTGCGGTTCCATTGAATATATCTTCTTTCACTGCAACTTTAGTAGAGGTGTTTGGTTTAAGTTGGGTACTAGAACTGATTGTTTTGACAATGCTCTCTATCCTTCTTCTATAATCAAGCTCTTAGTTGATTTGAAACATCCAGATTTAAACTTTTTTTACCCTAAAAACAGCAGGAGAGGCTCCTACTACCAGCTTTAAACATTGATTTTATTTTCTCTCTTCCGTGGAACATCTGGAAAGCTCGAAATGATTTCATCTTCAAAAAGAACGAATGGTCCCCTTTGCAGGTGCTCTATGCTACGAATAATGCAGGAGTAGATGACCCTCTGGACAGAGCATCGAATGAGCTAACTTTACACTCATCTAATAAATCGGATCACCCTCTAATCAATTTCAGATTGAACATCCTAAAGCTTTTGTTGATGTGTCCTTTAATCCTTCCATGGCACGGAATATGGCAACAATTGGAGTTTTCTTAAAAGAATAGGAGTCCTCTCATCATTCTATCTTTATCCAGGCAATCTCTTTGGATACAAATTCTATTTTGTAGGCTGAAGCTTTAGGACTTTTATTGGCGGCCTTAATAGCTAAAGAATTTGGATGGAGATATATCAAATTCCTTACAGATTGCAAAACACTAGCAATTGCAGTTGAGGCCAAGAACATTATTTCTGATCATGGCATTGGAGCATCAGACCCACTCTTGCAGATTTCTTTCTTGCTTCTTCTGATTCTTAAGCTCTAAAGTTATCCATATCCCTAGAACTCTTAGTCTAGTTGCCCATTCTCTTGCTAAAGGGCTTTCAAAAAATAGAGCAGCTACTAGTTTGTTTATCTTTGTACCGAAGGATCAAGATATACTCCCTCCGTTCCTAAATATAAGTCTTTTTAGAGATTGCACTATGGACTACATACAGAGCAAAATGAGTGAATCTACATTTTAAAATATGTCTATATACATCCGTACGTAGTTTGTAGTGAAATATCTAAAAAGGCTTATATTTAGGAACGGAGGGAGTAACTCTAAAAAGGATTCTAAAGCCTCCTAAGGGGAGGGATTAAAATATGTCTATATACCTTCCTAAGGGGAGGCTATTATCGTACACTGTTTGGGATGTTAATAAAATGTACTAGTCCTCCGTGGAGGACTACAGTTTGACAAAAAAAGATGTGTGTGTATCTTTTATACATATAAGAACACATCAAAAAAAATTGATAAATCTTTCCCTAATAATAAAGCACGGATTGACTTTGTCGGGTTCACCGTCATAATACGCTTTCTTCCCGTGATTTTACGCTTTCAGTTTGAATTTAAAACATATTCAAGGTGGTACTAAATTTTGTGGTTGTCCTTGTTTATTACGTCAATTTCGCCCGTCACGCTGCTCGTAGGCTTCATCCTCGATACAACTTTCCATACAGGCTGGGCTAAATCGCCTTACTAGGCTTTGGCCCGAAATCGGCCCAGTCAAAAAATATGACATGTAACCGAGATTAGGCAGAAATAAGCGTCTCCATGTGGGTCGAACTCCCAAAGTTGCACGTCAAGGCCCAAGGCTGCAACTGCAACCAACAGAACTAAGGCATAAGGATGCAAACAAAAGGTTTGTTTCTTTATAAATTAGTACCACCTCGCTCCTTTGCAATCCGTTCTACCGATTTATATATGTTTCCTATTCAAAATCAATAAGCAGCCTGGACAATTAATGGTAACAAAGATGGCTGACAAAGATGTGTGGCATGACCAGCGGGCATAAATAAGGAAAAAGAGTGGCGTCATTAGCGGGAATAAAATATGGAAAGAGAGTTTCACAAAAAGAAAAATGAAGGAGAGGATAATGACCATAAGGAAGGTGAGCTCCTAAAAAAAGAAGGAGAGAAGCACTCTCTTGCAGAGAGGTATTACGTGGGCATAAATAAGGAAGGAGAGTTCCTTTAAAAAAGAAGGAAGATAATAATATGTTGCAAAGGAATTATATACGAGGGCATGATCAGTATACATAAATAAGGAAGGAAGGAGAGTTTGACAAGAAAGAAAGAAAGGTGTATGATATGACACAAAGCAATTACCCAGACATGGCATGCAATTAACTCAAATAGCTCTAGAGATGGCCTAACAGACCTTTTGGTGAGATTTTAAAATTGCTTCAATTTACAAATAATGCCTTTAAGATTTGAAAATTAGGGGGTCCTTTAGAGTCAAAATTGTCGTACAAAAATCGCTGACAGAACTCTTTTAGCGAGATTTTTTTTATGACAACTTACAAATAATGCCTTTAAGATTTGCTTAGTAGTGGGCCTTTATCAAAAGCATTGTATCTATAGCATGCTTCTTAAAGTACAATTGGAAAAAGACTTCCTTGCCTATGAGCATTGCTACGCTCCGCAACGCATCTGGGGACGAAGCCACGTAAATCTCTCCTCATCCTAATTAATTTCTCTCCAAGGTGAATTCAAGGGTGGGCCCACACTAACTAATCACCCCCTCCCTAATTCAATCATAGGGCCCACACTAACTAATCTCACCCACCTGAATTCGCCTGAATTAACCACGCCCGTACAATTGATATGATTACTAATAAAATTTGATATGTCGCACGCTAGCCTCGCTAGCCAGGACCTCCAATGTCGGAACCAGATCGTCTGACGTAGAAACAAAGTACTGCAGAGGGACGTAGATCATTTGCTACCGTCCCATACGCATCCGACGGTGGCCCGTGGAACTGAGCGAACACAGCGCAACAGTCGGCCCACAAAGGGATTGAGGACACAAAAACGGCGTGATATATGCTCTTTGATATGTTTCTCAAAAAAGAAAATCTGCTCTTTGATCTTGTGCGCACGTGCAAATATTCTGGCTCTCTCTTGCGGCCTTCCTCGTCAATAGCTTCGAATGTCATGCTCACAAATTCATTGGTGATATAATCTATTTACAACATGAATGATAGGCTCACAAATTCCTCTCATTTACATGCTCAGAGCATCAATGATCTGCTCGATATTCCTCTAACATATTTTAATTAAGATGGACGATATTTCTAAAAACTTTTTAAAAAAGTTCTAGGATGCTAATTTACAGCAGACGACGACCACGCATGCGTGGCCACCCTGGCCGGCCGCATCGCCATCCTTGTCCATGCTGTCATCGTCGTCCTTCTAGCGGTAGAAGGACGCGGGACCGCGGCAGCCTTGCCCGACCGCCGCCTGGCGCTCGCGGAGCAGCCGCTCCGCTTCTGTGAATGAATTTGACTGATTATTACTATGTGAATGAATGTTCCAACACATTAATGGTTATCTGCTACTGCTACGCTCCATCACTTCTAATTAACTGGTTCTCCTCACTACTATTCTATTCGTGCAGATTGGGTCAAGTTAATTTCCAATTTAATTCTCCATCCCTTTTGAATTGCCTTGTCATCTACACTAGATATTTATGAATAACAGTGTCTTGGTTTGATAGAATTTGAATATGGCGGTTCATGTTTCTTTTTCTTTTTTGCTTACACACATTTTTAGCAATATCATGATTTGTGATAGAACAGGCTACCATTAAACCATTTTTTGACTAATTTTAACATAGCAAATTTACCATTCTGCTGGTAATAATATCTTGATTATGATTGCACTAACATTCAGCATATACTCATCTTCCTCTCCATACACATACCTTCAACTACTTGAAGCTACGTATGGCTTCCAGAGAGGAGAATTGTAAGTTCCTTCGCGCGTCCAGCAGCAGGAAGCCTTGGAAGCCTTTGGACTGGCGCGTCATGAATCCTAAAGGCTTTTTGTATAGCGGCAAAGAGGAAGGCTTTTTAATTCAGACTCGGTTGCTGCTAGCTCCATTCTGCTTCCCATTACATTTAATTTAAGTACACACATTTTTTCTCTCCCGGTGCAATGGACGGGCATATGTGCTAGTCTTTCCTAATAATAAAGCACGGATTGACTTTGTCGGGTTCACCGTCACAATACGCTTTTCTTTTCGTGAATTTACGCTTTCAGTTTTTTTCACCTATATTATTTTCTATATCCGAGGTGGTACTAATATTACAGTTCGTTTCCTACGTTTGATCATCAAACGATTGTCTGATTCCACCTATCGATCGCTCGGCATGGGCCTTCATAGGTCGGTGTGCTTGGTTTCCACCGATCAATTGCTAGGTATGGGCCGGCCCATTTAATCAGGAGCCAGCGCTGATCGTTACATGTTTTTTCTGCCTGTAAGTATAGGCTAAATGTGTCGTAGGTTGTTCGTAGCTACGTTGCTGAGCCTGGGCCGCAAGTCATGTTTCCAGTTCTCGCGCAAGCCACCAAAAAAAAGGATGCCTGAGGTGAAGATCGAACCTGTAACCTCAGGTGTTGTGTGCTAAGTCAGTAGCCAACAGAGAAAGCATACTGATGCGATGATGCGTGGATATTTTTGTTTGAATAGTCCCACCTCGCCAATTTAAACTAATTCTCACCAATTCATATACGTTCTCAAGTTGTCTGGAACATCACCTATATAGCTGGCGGCTAGCTAGGTGCCGGGATACGAGATTAGCATAATATAAACGTTGCCTTGAGAGAATATGGAAGCAGCCAGTGATGTGATATACTGCATCGACCATGAATTCATAAATCAAATCTTGGAAAAAGAACAAGTACGTATTGCATTCTCTTTACTAGCTCTTTTTTCTGTAACAAGATTTTCGTCCAACTTAAATCTTCAGTATTTTATCTTTACAGTCTTTCTCGTGGCACCTTTTGTTTCAACTTGACCTACAACATATGGGCATGTGATTTATTTCCTCCCGTTGCAACGCACGGGGCCTTTTGCTAGTAATAATAAAGCACGGATTGACTCCGTGGGTTCACCGTGATAATACGCTTTCTTTCTGTGAATTTACGTTTTCAATTTGAATTTAAAACATACATGCGAGGTGGTACTAATACGGGGAACCACGTCGCAAAATTTTCGTACCTAATCTGTTGTCTGCACTACTACCTGGGCCTCATCCTCGATACAACTTTGCCAGGCTGGGCTAAATCGCCTTACTGGGCCTTAACCCGAAATCGGCCCATGCAGAAAATATGACGTGCAACCAAGATTAGGCAGAAACTAAATGTCTTTACATGGGATCGAACTCACAATGTTGCACGTCGAGGCCCAAAGCTGCAACCAACACAGCTAAAGCATCAGGATACAAAACAAAACGTTTGTTTCTTTATAAATTAGTACCACCTCGCTGCTTCACAAGCCGTTCTACCGATTTATATATGTTTCTGATTCAATATCAATAAGCAGCCTGGAGAATTAATTAGTAATAATGGGCCCTGTTTGTTAGGAAAACGCCTTTGAGAATAAGGAAACAGAGGTGGCTGACATATATGGCTTAGATTTCATGAGATGTGTGGCGTGTGATTAGAGGGTATAAATATGGAAAGAGAATTTCAAAAAAGAAAAGGGAGAGGATAATGACCATATAATACCAGCGTTGTGATCCTTGGGCATAAATAAGGAAGGTGAGCCTCCTAAAACAAGGAAGAATTATAATACGAGGGCATGATCCTTATACATAAATAAGGAAGGAGAGTTTAACAAGAAAGAAAGAAAGGTGTATGATATTGACACAAAGCAAACCCAGACATGGCATGCAATTAACCCAAAGTTGATGAAATTTTAAAATTGCTTCAATTTACAAATAATGCCTTTAAAAATTGAAAATTAGGGGGCCCTTTAGGGTCAGAATTGTTGGTACCAAAAGTATTGTATGTGTAAAGAACTAGGGATTGTTTGTTCAAATGCGAAGGAACTATAATCCATTATTTCTAATGCTTAGTGAGATAGTATTTTTTTCACGGCAACTTACAAATAATGCCTTTAAGATTTAAAAATTAGGGGGCCTTTTAAGATCAGAATCGTCGTATAAAAATTGTATCAAAAGCATTGTATATGTAGCATGCTTCTTGATATTGACACAAAGCAAACCCAGACATGGCATGCAATTAACCCAAAGTTGATGAAATTTTAAAATTGCTTCAATTTACAAATAATGCCTTTAAAAATTGAAAATTAGGGGGCCCTTTAGGGTCAGAATTGGAACTAGGGATTGTTTGTTCAAATGCGAAGGAACTATAATTCATTATTTCTAATGCTTAGTGAGATAGTATTTTTTTTCACGGCAACTTACAAATAATGCCTTTAAGATTTAAAAATTAGGGGGCCTTTTAAGATCAGAATCGTCGTATAAAAATTGTATCAAAAGCATTGTATATGTAGCATGCTTCTTAATGTACAATTGGGAAAAGACTTCCTCGCCTGCGAGCATTGCAACGCTCCGCAACGCATCTAGGGACGAAGCCACGTAAATCTCTCCTCACCCTAATTAATTTCTCTCCCTGGTGAATTCAAGGGTGGGCCCACACTAACTAATCACCCCTCTAATTCAACTGTGGGGCCCACACTAACTAATCTCACCCACCTGAATTCGCGTGAATTGGCCACACCCGTACAATTGATATGAAGTATTACTAGACCTTGGTGCGCGCCTTCCTGCCGTTGCCGGGTGGCATCATTGAGATGTTCTTGGGACATGTTGCGGATATTTCGGTGGATACGTCACTATATCTTCCGTTGAAACGCACGGGTATATGTGCTATGATTCTAATGACCATATTCAAAACTTCTTGATATCCAAAACATTGCAAATTTTAGCAATTTGCCATGTTCTTCACAATTAGATACCAATTTTTTTAAGCATGGCTGGCTTTAGAAAAAAAAAATCATTATTTGCACACGGTTTTATTAGCTACCATGGTTTTAGAATAAAGTTAGCAAATTTATGTTCATTAAATGGCTCCAGCAGGAGATGAGGCCCGACGAGTGACCGCCCCTGCCGCGCATCGACGCCGACCCCGGCGACCTCACCATTAACAAGCTCTTGGAGCACAGAGCTCCCTGCACACATCCTCCTTAGTTCTCGGCATAGAACCGAGGGAGATCACCAGCAGCCACCAAGAGAAGGTTCCTGCGCTGGTGACATTTACCGACGGTACTTTTTCTCCAAAATAGCTTTACAAAAAAAAGCGTTTGCCATGATATTGGGTATTATTTTGTTACCATTATATGTGTAGTTGCCCTGATACAAGTACCTTTTTCTCCTTATTTCCCATTATCTACACAACAGATTTTTCCTTGATATTTATTTGTTAAAAAATCATTTTCCTAAATTTTCCATGCCAATTTAGCTCTTTTGCAAATACCATGGCTTTTTTTATTGATCTTAGCCATGCAAACAACTTCTTCCATGATAATAGGTAGTAAATTTGCCATGATATGTATAGTTGACATGATACAAGTACTTTTATCCACATATTTGCCATGATCTACAGAATTAATTTTCCATGATATTTTTATTGTTTTAAAAAAATTCATTTTTCTAAATTTTGCCACACAAATATGTAAAGTCTTTTTTAATGATCACATGTTGTAGGAACGAAGTATGTCTACCAGAGGGGGTGAATAGGAGTTTAAATTTTCTTTGGAAAACTTAAATCTCTTAGAACCCAGCAGCGGAATGAATGAAAAACAAACTACAGTGAACAAAGACAGAGTATCGAAGGTGAACTAAAGTGTGCATCGATGTAAATTATACGAATGAAAATGCATCGAAGGTAAACATGAGTGACAGATATAACCGATGATGCTCGATGGCGACAAGGAATTTGTTCGACCAGTTCATCCTTCTGCACAAGGACTACGTCAGGTTGGAGGGGTTGTGACTTAACACAGAAGATAAACTCTCTTCACCCAATTCTCCTCGACAATTGATTCGTAAACCGATGCCAATTACTCGTGGTAGGTACTTGAAGGCGATCTCCGAACCTTTACAGACTTCTTCTTCGAGAACCACAATCACTCTTGGTCTCTGAAGAAATTGTCACCTAACCGTCTAGAGAGTTTGCGGCTCTTGATGTCTACTACGCAACCTTCTTCTTGTAGACGTTGTTGGGCCTCCAAGTGCAGAGGTTTGTAGGACAGTAGCAAATTTCCCTCAAGTGGATGACCTAAGGTTTATCAATCCGTGGGAGGCGTAGGATGAAGATGGTCTCTCTCAAGCAACCCTGCAACCAAATAACAAAGAGTGTCTTGTGTCCCCAACACACCCAATACAATGGTGAATTGTATAGGTGCACTAGTTCGGCGAAGATATGGTGATACAAGTGCAATATGGATGGTAGATATAGGTTTTTGTATTCTGAAAATATAAAAACAGCAAGGTAACTAATGATAAAAGTGAGCGTAAACAGTATTGCAATGCTAGGAAACAAGGCCTAGGGTTCATACTTTCACTAGTGCAAGTTCTCTCAACAATAATAACATAATTGGATCATATAACTATCCCTCAACATGCAACAAAGAGTCACTCCAAAGTCACTAATAGTGGAGAACACACGAAGAGATTATGGTAGGGTACGAAACCACCTCAAAGTTATTCTTTCCAATCAATCCGTTGGGCTATTCCTATAAGTGTCACAAACAGCCCTAGAGTTCGTACTAGAATAACACCTTAAGACACAAATCAACCAAAACCCTAATGTCACCTAGATACTCCAATGTCACCTCAAGTATCCGTGGGTATGATTATACGATATGCATCACACAATCTCAGATTCATCTATTCAACCAACACATAGAACCTCAAAGAGTGCCCCAAAGTTTCTACCGGAGAATCAAGACGAAAACGTGTGCCAACCCCTATGCATAGGTTCATGGGCGGAACCCGCAAGTTGATCACCAAAACATACATCAAGTGAATCAATAGAATAACCCATTGTCACCACGGTTATCCCACGCAAGACATACATCAAGTGTTCTCAAATCATTAAAGACTCAATCCGATAAGACAACTTCAAAGGGAAAACTCAATCCATTACAAGAGGGTAGAGGGGGAGAAACATCATACGATCCAACTACAATAGCAAAGCTCGCGATACATCAAGATCGTATCACCTCAAGAACACGAGAGAGAGAGAGAGATCAAACACATAGCTACTGGTACATACCCTCAGCCCCGAGGGTGAACTACTCCCTCCTCGTCATGGAGAGCGCCGGGATGATGAGGATGGCCACCGGTGAGGGTTCCCCCCCTCCGGCAGGGTGCCGGAACAGGGTCCCGATTGGTTTTGGTGGCTACAGAGGCTTGCGGCGGCGGAACTCCCGATCTATTCTGTTCCCCGATCATTTTAGGGTATATGGGTATATATAGGTGAAAGCAGTACGTCAGGGGAGCCACGAGGGTGGAGGGCGCGCCCAGGGGGGTGGGCGCGCCCCCTGCCTCGTGCCTTCCTCGTTGCTTCGTCGATGTGGACTCCAAGTCTCCCGGGTTGTTTTCCTTCCAAAAATAACTTCTCCAGAAGGTTTCATTCCGTTTCGACTCCGTTTGATATTCCTTTTCTTCGAAACACTGAAACAAGGGAAAAAACAGGAACTGGCACTGGGCTCTGGGTCAATAGGTTAGTCCCAAAAGTAATATAAAAGTGTAAAATAAAACCCATAAACATCCAAGATGGATAATATAATAGCATGGAACAATAAAAAAATTATAGATACGTTGGAGACGTATCAGCATCCCCAAGCTTAATTCCTGCTCGTCCTCGAGTAGGTAAATGATAAAAACAGAATTTTTAATGTGGAATGCTACTTGGCATAATTTCAATGTAATTCTTCTTAATTGTGGTATGAATATTCAGATCCGAAAGATTCAAGATAAAAGTTCATATTGACATAAAAATAATAATACTTCAAGCATACTAACTAAGCAATTATGTCCTCTCAAAATAACATGGCCAAAGAAAGTTCATCCCTACAAAATCATATAGTTTAGTCATGCTCCATTTTCGTCACACAAGAATGCTCTCATTGTGCACAACCCCGATGACAAGCCAAGCAATTGTTTCATACTTTAGTAATCTCAAACTTTTTCAACCTTCACGCAATACATGAGCGCGAGCCATGGATATAGCACTATGGGTGGAATAGAATATAATGATGAGGGTTATGTGGAGAAGACAAAAAAGGAGAAAGTCTCACATCAACGAGGCTAATCAATGAGCTATGGAGATGCCCATCGATTGATGTTAATGCAAGGAGTAGGGATTGCCATGCAACAGATGCACTAGAGCTATAAATATATGAAAGCTCAACAAAAGAAACTAAGTGGGTGTGCATCCAACTTGCTTGCTCACGAAGACCTAGGGCACTTGAGGAGGCCCAATGTTGGAATATACAAGCCAAGTTCTATAATGGAAAATTCCCACTAGTATATGAAAGTGACAAAACAAGAGACTCTCTATCATGAAGATTATGGTGCTACTTTGAAGCACAAGTGTCGTAAAAGGATAGTAACATTGTCCCTTCTCTCTTTTTCTCTCATTTTTTTGGGCCTTCTCTTTTTTTATTCCTCACTTGGGACAATGATCTAGAAAATGATGATCATCACACTTCTATTTATTTACAACTCAATGATTACAACTCGATACTAGAACAAAGTATGACTCTATATGAATGCCTCTGGCGGTGTACCGGGATATGCAATGAACCAAGAGTGACATGTATGAAAGAATTATGAATGGTGGCTTTGCCACAAATACTATGTCAACTACATGATCATGCAAAGCAATATGACAATGATGAACGTGTCATGATAAACGGGATGGTGGAAAGTTGCATGGCAATATATCTCGGAATGGCTATGGAAATGCCATAATAGGTAGGTATGGTGGCTGTTTTGAGGAAGATATAAGGAGGTTTATGTGTGAAAGAGCGTATCAAATCACGGGGTTTGGATGCACCGGCGAAGTTTGCACCAACTCTCAATGTGAGAAAGGGCAATGCACGGTACCGAAGAGGCTAGCAATGGTGGAAGGGTGAGAGTGCGTATAATCCATGGACTCAACATTAGTCATAAAGAACTCATATACTTATTGCAAAACTCTACAAGTCATCAAAAACCAAGCACTACGCGCATGCTCCTAGGGGGGTAGATTGGTAGGAAAAGACCATCGCTCGTCCCCGACCGCCACTCATAAGGAGGACAATGAAAGAACACCTCATGTTTCAAATTTGTTGCATAACGTTTACCATACGTGCATGCTACGGAACTTGCAAACTTCAACACAAGCATTTCTCAAATTCACAACTACTCAACTAGCATGACTTTAATATTACTACCTCCATATCTCAAAACAATCATCAAGCATCAAACTTCTCTTAGTATTCAACACACTCATAAGAAAGTTTTTACTAATCTTGAATACCTAGCATATTAGGATTAAGCAAATTAGCATGCTGTTTAAGACTCTCAAAATAATATAAGTGAAGCATGAGAGTTCATTTATTTCTTCAAAATAAAACCACCATTGTGCTCTAAAAGATATAATTGAAGCACTAGAGCAAACAACAAACTACTCTGAAAGATATAAGTGAAGATCAACGAGTAGTCGAATAATTATGCAACTATGTGAAGACTCTCTAACATTTAAGAATTTCAGATCTTGGCATTTTATTCAAACAGCAAGCAAAGCTAAAGAAAATAAAATGACGCTCCAAGCAAAACACATATCATGTGGTGAATAAAAATATAGCTCCAAGTAAAGTTACCGATGAACGAAGACGAAAGAGGGGATGCCTTCCGGGGCATCCCCAAGCTTAGGCTCTTGGTTATCCTTGAATATTACCTTGGTGTGCCTTGGGCATCCCCAAGCTTAGGCTCTTGCCACTCCTTATTCCATAGTCCATCGAATCTTTACCCAAAACTTGAAAACTTCACAACACAAAACTTAACAGAAGATCTCGTGAGCTCCGTTAGTGAAAGAAAACAAAACAACACTTCAAGGTACTGTAATTAACTCTTTATTTATTTATATTGGTGTTAAACCTACTGTATTCCAACTTCTCTATGATTTGTAAACTATTTAACTAGCCATAGATTCATCAAAATAAGCAAACAACACACGAAAAACAGAATCTGTCAAAAACAGAACAGTCTGTAGTAATCTGTAACTAACGCAAACTTCTGGAACTCCAAAAATTCTAAAATAAATTGGTGGACCTGAGGAATTTGTCTAGTAATCATCTTCAAAAAGATTCAACTAAATAGCACTCTCTAGTAAAAATTTGAAGCTAATCTCATGAGCGCTAAAGTTTCTGTTTTTTACAGCATGATCATAAAGACTTCACCCGAGTCTTCCCAAAGGTTCTACTTGGCACAAACACTAATTAAAACATGAAAACACATCTAACCAGAATCTAGATGGATTATTTATTCCTAAACAGAACCAAAAAGCAAGAAACTATAATAAAATTGGGTTGCCTCCCAATAAGCGCTAACGTTTAATGCCCCTAGCTAGGCATGATGATTTCAATGATGCTCACATAAGACATAAGAATTGAAACATAAAAGGAACATCATGAAGAATATGACTAGCACATTTAAGTCTAACCCACTTCCTATGCATAGGGATTTTGTGAGCAAACAACTTATGGGAACAATAATCAACTAGCATAGAAAGGCAAAACAAGCATAACTTCAAAACTTTAAGCACATAGAGAGGAAACTTGATATTATTGCAATTCCTACAAGCATATATTCCTCCCTCATAATAATTTTCAGTAGCATCATGAATGAATTCAACAATATAACCATCACATAAAGCATTCTTTTCATGGTCTACAAGCATAGAATTTTTATTACTCTCCACATAAGCAAATTTCTTCTCTTTCAGAATAGTGGGAGTATCATAAGAGACTTGAATACTATAAATTGTTTCCACATTAAAAGAGTAATGTTCAGAAAAAGGGTAATCATAATCATGACAAGTTTCATAAATATAATCATCACTACTTTTTATAGCATAAGTTTCATCACAATAATCATCATAAGTAGCAACTTTGTTCTCATCATAATCAATTGAAACCTCTTCCGAAATAGTGGATACATCACTAAATAAAGTCATGACCTCTCCAAATCCACTTTCATAAATATTATAAGATTCAACACCCTCCAAAATAGTGGGATCATTACTTCCTAACGTTGACACTCTTCCAAACCCACTTTCATCAATATAATCATCATAAGTAGGAGGCATGCTATCATCATTATAAATTTGCATATCAAAACTTGGGAGACTAAAAATATCATCTTCATTAAACGTATCATCCCCAAGCTTGGGACTTTGCATATCATTAGCATCATGGGTATTCAAGGAATTCATACTAACAACATTGCAATCATGCTCATTATTCACATATTTTATGCCAAGCATTCTATGTAATTCTTCTTCTAGTACTTGAGCACAATTTTCCTTCCCATCATACTCATGAAAGATATTAAAAAGATGAAGCGTATGAGGTAAACTCAATTCCATTTTTTTGTAGTTTTCTTTTATAAACTAAACTATTGATAAAACAAGAAACAAAAAGATTCGATTGCAAGATCTAAAGATATACCTTCAAGCACTCACCTCCCCGGCAACGGCGCCAGAAACTGCTTGATGTCTACTACGCAACCTTCTTCTTGTAGACGTTGTTGGGCCTCCAAGTGCAGAGGTTTGTAGGACAGTAGAAAATTTCCCTCAAGTGGATGACCTAAGGTTTATCAATCCGTGGGAGGCGTAGGATGAAGATGGTCTCTCTCAAGCAACCCTGCAACCAAATAACAAAGAGTGTCTTGTGTCCCCAACACACCCAATACAATGGTGAATTGTTGTAACACCCCGAGAATCATGCTACAGTAACTCCCTGTGATTAAGCTAATCATGTTGCTAAACAGGGCTTGATCACATTTGAATCACATTCCTTTTCAAACTCCTATTTCAAACTTCAATTAAATTTAAAAGTGGAAAATAAAACTTTTCAAATACTAAAACTAAAATGTTCAATAAATAGTAGATAAATCAGAGGCTATGATAAAATAGTAAAGCACATTATTGAAATTTGATAGGTGACTTAAACATCCTCAAACAGTGGCTGAAAACATTAATTAATAACCTTTTTATTAATACAAAATAAATATGAAATGATATTTACCCCAAACTAGTTTTTGGTGGTAAGGTATATTGTGCTGTGATTTGTGGGCCAGCTATCTTATTTTACAAAACTCACTTGGTGCCCAGATAATTAGCCAAAACAGAAAAGGAAAAATAAGACAAAGTAAAACAAAAAGAAAAGAAAAAGAGCCCGCCCGGCCCAAACGGCCCAGCTGGCCGACCAGGCCGCCCAACAGGCCGGCCCACCCCGGTCCACCTAACCCACTACTACCCCCCACTACTCCGTAACCCTAGCCCACGACAGCACAACCCCCCACCCCCCCGATCCCCTCTCCCCTCGCCCCTCCTCTGCCCGCTCCCTTCTGGATCCAGGGCCTCGCCCTCGACCCCGACCGCCGCCTTCGGCGCCACCACGGCGCTCCGTCGCCCCTTGCCGTCGCCGGCGTCGCTCGACGCCCTGACGCCCCGTCCTCCACCTCGACCTCCCCGACTGGATCTGGGCCGCACCCCGGGCGCCCCCGACGCCGTCGCCGCACACCGTCTCTGCCTCATCCCGCCACTGCTTCGCCGTCGCCACCCCGTCGCCGCTGGACCTCGTCGTCCACGTCCTCAGCCCCGACGACCGCGCACGTCACTGCCCTCGCCGGATTCGTCAAGCCCCTCCTCGCCGGGCTGCCTCCTCCACGCCGCCGTCGTCCTCGTCTACCTCCCCGAGCCCCGCTGCCCTGGACCCTACCCCCCGCGGTGAGGCCCGGCCTCCACCTCCCCTCTCTCCCGCGCCTCACGCCCGCTCCGACCACCGCCTTGCTCCGCCGCTCGCCGCACTGGCTCCGCCACGCTACTGCTGCCCCGCCGTACGCGCGCGGACGACACCGCCCCTGCCTACGGCTGCTACGTCCGTGGCCGCCGCTGCCCGTTCCCTGCCGCGGCTCTGCTCCGGCCAAGCCGCCGCACGCCGCCGTGGCCTCGCCGGCGCCCACGCGCCCGCTCCGGCCCCGTTCCGGCCTCGCTGGCCCTGGCCGAGGCCCCCCCCGGCTACGCGGCCGTGCCCACCCGAGGCCACGGCCTCGCCCCCGATGGGCGCCTGCAACCGCGCCCGAGACCCACACCCGTAACCGTTAGGGCCCCTGGCCCAATGACAGCCGGGGCCCATCCCAGAACGTTTAATAAAAAAATATATATAAATATAAAGAATAAAAATAATAATAATAATAATAATATATTAAAAACAATTAATTAATTAAAGAATTAATTAACCTAATTAATTTTTGATTAATTAGACTAATCTAATAACTAAACTAATTAAACTATTAGTTAACTAATTAATCAGTCCATGACAGCTGGGTCCCGCACATCAGTTTGACCCAGTCAACGCCCTGTTGACTGCTGACGTCATGCTGACGTCATGATGACGTCAGCAGGCACTATTCTGGATAATGTTAAATTAAATAAATTAAATAAATTCTAAAATGATTTAAAACTTTGAAAATTCATATCTTTTAAACCGTAACTCGGATGAAAATGTTTTCTATATGAAAGTTGCTCAGAACGACGAGACGAATCCGAATACGCAGTCCGTTCGTCCACCACACCTCCCTAACCTATCGAACTAGCAACTTTCCCCCTCCGGTCCGTCTGTCCGAAAA
The DNA here is from genome assembly GCF_002575655.3 of Aegilops tauschii subsp. strangulata. Classification (NCBI taxonomy): domain Eukaryota; kingdom Viridiplantae; phylum Streptophyta; class Magnoliopsida; order Poales; family Poaceae; genus Aegilops; species Aegilops tauschii. The sequence continues at coordinate 107,197,738 of NC_053038.3, read as the reverse complement.
CGCGAAACATCGGGAGTACCTCCCGGATGTTCCCCCCCTTCACCGGTACCGCCTACTGTCGCGTTAGGACACCCCTAGCACCGCTCATTGACATGTCACGCATCGTCATGCTTATGTTTGCATTGTATTTACTGTTTCTTCCCCCTCTTCTCTCCGGTAGACTACGAGACCGACCCTGCTGCTGCCCAGCTCGACTACGGAGTCGACGACCCCTCCTACTTGCCAGAGCAACCAGGCAAGCCCCCCCCTTGATCACCAGATATCGCCTACTCTACTCTCTACTACTTGCATTAGAGTAGTGTAGCATGTTACTACTTTCGATATCCTATTCTGATGCATAGCCTATCCTTGCTAACTACTGTTGTTACCTTTACCTGCAATCCTATCTGCTTAGTCTAGGATGCTAGATTTCCATCAGTGGCCCTACATTCTTGTCCGTCTGCTGTGCTATACTATCGGGCCGTGATCACCTGGGCGGTGATCACGGGTATATACTTATATACTATATACATGACACAGGTGGTGACTAAAGTCGGGTCGGCTCGAGGAGTACCCGCAAGTGATTCTGATGGGGGGCCTGAAAGGACAGGTGGCTCCACCCCGGTAGAGGTGGGCCTGGGTTCCTGACGGCCCCCGACTGTTACTTTGTGGCGGAGCGACAGGGCAGGTTGAGACCACCCAGGAGAGAGGTGGGCCTGGCCCTGGTCGGCGTTCGCGGATAAACAACACGCTTAACGAGTTCTGGGTATTTGATCTGAGTCTGGCCATTTGGTCTATACGCACTAACCATCTACGCGGGAGTAGTTATGGGTATCCCGACGTCGTGGTATCAGCCGAAGCCTTCTTGACGTCAGCGACTGAGTGGCGCGCGCCGTGTTGGACCGTGTTGACGTAACCGCCGTGATCGTGTGGGTTGCTAGGTCTGCTCGCGGCCGCGTTCGCAACGTGCAGGTGTGCATAGGGCGATGGGCCCAGACCCCTGCGCGCATAGGTTTAGACCGGCGTGCTGGCCTCTCTGTTGAGCCTAGGTGGGGCTGCGACGTGTTGATCTTACGAGGCCGGGCATGACCCAGAAAAGTGTGTCCGGCCAATTGGGATCGAGCGTGTTGGGTTATGTGGTGCACCCCTGCAGGGAAGTTTATCTATTCGAATAGCCGTGCCCCTCGGTAAAAGGATGACCCGGAGTTGTACCTTGAGCTTATGACAACTAGAACTGGATACTGAATAAAATACACCCTTCCAAGTGCCAGATACAACCCGGTGATCGCTCTCTAACAGGGCGACGAGGAGGGGATTACCGGGTAGGATTATGCTATGCGATGCTACTTGGAGGACTTCAATCTACTCTCTTCTACATGCTGCAAGATGGAGATGTCCAGAAGCGTAGTCTTCGACAGGACTAGCTATCCCCCTCTTATTCCGGCATTCTGCAGTTCAGTCCACTGATATGCCTCTTTACACATATACCCATGCATATGTAGTGTAGCTCCTTGCTTGCGAGTACTTTGGATGAGTACTCACGGTTGCTTTTCTCCCTCTTTTCCCCTTTCTATACCGAATTGTCGCAATCAGATGTCGGAGTTCAGGAGCTAGACGCCACCGTCGACGACGACACCTACGACACTGGAGGTGCCTACTACTACGTGCAGGCCGCTGACGACGACCAGGAGTAGTTAGGAGGTCCCAGGCAGGAGGCCTTGCCCTTTCGATCGTTGCTACTTTTGTGCTAGCCTTCTTAAGGCAAACTTGTTTAACTTATGTCTGTACTCAGATATTGTTGCTTCCGCTGACTCGTCTATGATCGAGCACTTGTATTCGAGCCCTCGAGGCCCCTGGCTTGTATTATAATGCTTGTATGACTTATTTATGTTTTAGAGTTGTGTTGTGATATCTTCCCGTGAGTCCCTGATCGTGGTCATACACATTTGCGTGCATGATTAGTCTACGGTCAAATCGGGGGCGTCACAAGTTGGTATCAGAGCCGACTGCCTGTAGGAACCCCCCTTCCACACTCCTTGGCCGAAGTCGAGTCTAGTCATTGCAAAACTTTTACTAACATGGCTGTGCGGCTTACGGGCCCACGTCGCCATTGGGTGGTAGTAGGATCTTTTATTCCTCAACCTATACTCTGCGACTCTGACATCTCTTCTATTCGGGTTAAATGAATTTTGCTAAATCTAACATTAGGATCTCGTTATCACTTTCACCCGGAGAGCCCCTTTATTACTGATGATCGTCTGCTGCACGTGAAGACCCTGAAGATACTCTCCGCTGATAACCCGAGAACTTGTGTTCATCGCTTTTGCAATTCCCTTTCGTCGATAAACTCCTAAGGATAACCACGTATACTTGCCATTCATACAATATTTCCCAGTTGATCTTGTTATTGCAAGATACCCCGAAATTCTTTCTGTTGTTCCGAGAATCCTTTGAGCTTACTGCCTTACTGCTCTTTGTCACCTGAATACCCCTACGGATAATTCTCGCACTTACCGAGTATCCGGTCTTCCCCAGTTGATTTAAGTATTCCACAATAGTCTTCAAAATACTATTCGATCTTCCGAAAATCTTCAGGAGCCTGTTGCTCTTGAAATTCTTGCTTACTAGCATTATGATTAATCCCATAAGTCTCGAAATCTTATTGGCACCCTTTGTCATTATCATTTTGAGTCCGTTGATTCAATTTGTTGCGAATGCTCGCAATCCTCAATCATATCCTAGAATTCATCCTTCCGGCTCAGACGTCATTTTAAACGTGAGCTGGATCTCGACCTATCAAATTACCATCTATTGTACCCCTAAGCCTACTCAACTTATCCATCCTTGATCAGAGCATTGCTTCTGACCCCTTGATTTGGAAATCATAATTCTTTTGCATTGAACTTTGAGTTAGTCAGTTGTTTCTATAATCAGATCTCCTTGCATTCTTCTTCCTCTGGTTGAGTACCGATGCTCACATCAGATCCCTTGTGGACCATCGGTTCCTTTCTTGGATTTTATCCGACAGTGTCCTTCCTACTGAATGACCTTGTGAGCCTTTCCATGGGTATATAATGACTTTGGTAAATTGTATCATCTGTTTTTGTGAACCATGCTCTACTTTCGAGCTTGTGTTATTTACTCCTGAAGTTTGTAGTATATCTTTCTTCGATGCCCCGATGGGTTGAACCTATACCTTCCTTAATCTGTGTGAGCCCGAAAGATTTCGCGGGACATACTTATCTGGTATTGCACCAGGTAAAACTTTCGACAACTAATGTCATTATCAAAATACGAGAGGCGAAGGGAAGGTATGCATTGAAGAAGTGGGAGTCGACCTTGAACTTTGTGTTCATGCCCATGGACACGGTGTAGATCTTATCATTAAAAGCTTCTCTAATATTAATTATTCCCTTGGTATAAGTTCATCTTATATCTGGGATCTGGCCTTTTGCAATCGTGGTTCCGACCATGTTCTCCTTTAAATACCATTTCTTGGACAAGTTAAATCACCTGTCTTCTGCAGGTCAATACGCCTGCCCAACCTCTATTATGATCTACCTTTGAGTGTTACCCCTGGTATCTCGGGGATATCTTACCATTGCACTACATCTTATAAACCTTGATGAAGTACTACCTTACCTTGTCTTTGTCACTTCATGGGCTCTGGGTTGTTTGTCAACCGAGAACACCGATTAGTGAATCAAGTCCGCACTCCGATTCAATAACTCTAGGTAATTTTTGTTGCTTACGAGTTTAATAATCCTTCAAGTCATTCCTAGCCTTATCGGCTATATCATTATCGTGCAAACTTTTTAACTGTGCTACCCGGTCCTTCCCGGAACACAACTTTCGATGATGAACTAAGCTTACGTCGATCTTCCTCGTCATATTAGTTCGCCTTGAACAACAAGCTTGATTTCAAGTTTGTGTCGTACCCTTGGTTCCATTCACCTATCGCTTTCATCATTCCTTTGACTTGATGTCATCATCGATCAATTACATCTTCTTGAAAACCTCTCGACAATTTGTCGTGATCATTGTCAAACAATTTGAGTTCTTCCAAGATATCTATCAAATTCTGGATGAGAAATACCATCCTTGCCCTCGATGATTTGTTTTATCATCGACCATTTTATTGCCTTCCATTCAACACAAACTTGTTCGTGTTTTGTGTTGTACCTTGATTTCCTTGCTATCTAGCTTATGATATGTTCTACCCTGGAGTATTACCATCTTTTATGTCAAGAATGTCGTAAGAATCTCACCACCTCGTATGACATCTTGGTACAGTGATACTTCTCCCCATCACCATTCTTTCTTGGTCCCCGTGTTGTTTCTAAAAGGAATACCGACCAATGGCCTGTGATGTGTAAATTCTAAACGTCTAGCAACCCTATTGCTTTGAAGTTATTGGTCTATAGTTTCATTCTACGTCTATGGCTTAATGAATCATCATTCGGGCATTGTTTGTGCTACCTAGCCCATATTTCGGGTGCACATTTCAACCAATGTTTAACTGTGTATGTTTTCCTCGAGCATACATCATTAAGTCATTCGATCTAGCTAATGTTATCTCCTTGTTCACATAGTGATGGAAATCCATCTTTTGGGAATCTCAATGGAGTGTCGCTGAGTCAATCAGTCACCTCCTCACCTCCCCTTGATGTAAAGATGAACCCTTGTCCGGAACTCGCTTCCATAGTTCATCTCCCGAGAATCTCCGATGTCGTTTCGACAATTTGTGTTGCACCTTTCTTCTCAGGCATCCTGAGTCTGAGTTACCCCGACACCAATCAGATCTGAATCTCGGTCAGATATGATGGTTGGAACATATTTCCAAGAGTTATAACATTGGCCTATTTATGACCCGGTAAGGTGATGATACCCAGCACACTTGGCGGGAGGACCTATTGTTATAAGTTTTCCTTTCAGCAAGGTTATCTATTCTTCCATGAGGAAATTGTAAGACTTATTCTATAAGTTGTTCCTGATGGATCCTTTTTGTTTCCAAATTCTGATCTTCACCTGTTGACCATGTCAATGCTATCTCAAAGCATGTCTATGGTACTCCGATTTTTCAACAGGAACATTTGAAGCCCAATGCTAAATGTTTCCTGCTCAATTATCCAAACACCATTGTATGGGTAATGTCATGAAATTATCTCTCCCGTACCTAAAGAGTTTCCTACATTATATCTTGTCATGGATATCATGCTCTGCTTGTCCTTGGAAAGGATATAACCTTGAAATATGTGTTTAAACACATTTTCCTTTCCATTCTTCTGTTTAATCTGATAATCATATTTTCCTTTCCATTGTTTGGTTTAACCTTTCTGGTGGACTATATGATCTAAGCAGTAATATTCTCCTGCTTAGGTAAACACCTTGGTGTACAACTCTGTCAGTAAGACCCTGTTAATATTGTTGGTGACATTTTCGGTAACCCCCGATGGACGAGAACTTTGCCTATTGGACCGCCTCGTTTCAACGAGCAGGAAAATGGTTCTCTTCGTCCCTCGCCCTTGGTACCAACGTGTTGCCGACATAACTGACAGGGTACTCTCTGACATGCCTTGCTATCATGATCGTGCAAGATGTCACCGCCCTTCCTACTTTTAACCCACATGGCGGGCCCATAACCCACAGTTCCACAGGATCGAAACCTGACTCTTATGTACGCCCCCTGTTTTCAAGGTTGTTCCTCGCACCTGGCCTCGTATGTAATTCACGAGCCACCTTCAGGTCTGATATCGGACACAATACTTATTCCCGTTGCTTTGACCCTTTCACGCCCTATAACAGGCATCGAACGATTGCCTGCCCGCTCGAAACTTCCCAGGTTACCTCCTTACTTTGCTCTCGATATTTTCTTAAGTTTCGATTCGAGGGTTACCTTTCGCCACCTTCCTCGATGCTGTCGACCCGATAGTCAACCTTGTCGAGGCCCGTTCTCCCAGGATGCCCACCTCTTATTCTTTCGTAAGTACGATGGAGTTCCTGAAGAAAGGACGCCGACTTCATCATGATGACCGAAGCAGAGAAATGGAGACATCAATGTATTGGACCAGCCTCTTCCAGAAGTGCAAGCCAGGATGAGAAGACCCGCTAGATTCGTTACCAAACCTTCCCCCCTTACTCCCCTCTTAAATCTCGGGACGAGATTTCTTGTAGTGGAGGAGATTTGTAACACCCCGAGAATCATGCTACAGTAACTCCCTGTGATTAAGCTAATCATGTTGCTAAACAGGGCTTGATCACATTTGAATCACATTCCTTTTCAAACTCCTATTTCAAACTTCAATTAAATTTAAAAGTGGAAAATAAAACTTTTCAATTACTAAAACTAAAATGTTCAATAAATAGTAGATAAATCAGAGGCTATGATAAAATAGTAAAGCACATTATTGAAATTTGATAGGTGACTTAAATATCCTCAAACAGTGGCTGAAAATATTAATTAATAACCTTTTTATTAATACAAAATAAATATGAAATGATATTTACCCCAAACTAGTTTTTGGTGGTAAGGTATATTGTGCTGTGATTTGTGGGCCAGCTATCTTATTTTACAAAACTCACTTGGTGCCCAGATAATTAGCCAAAACAGAAAAGGAAAAATAAGACAAAGTAAAACAAAAAGAAAAGAAAAAGAGCCCGCCCGGCCCAAACGGCCCAGCTGGCCGACCAGGCCGCCCAACAGGCCGGCCCACCCCGGTCCACCTAACCCACTACTACCCCCCACTACTCCGTAACCCTAGCCCACGACAGCACAACCCCCCCACCCCCCCGATCCCCTCTCCCCTCGCCCCTCCTCTGCCCGCTCCCTTCTGGATCCAGGGCCTCGCCCTCGACCCCGACCGCCGCCTTCGGCGCCACCACGGCGCTCCGTCGCCCCTTGCCGTCGCCGGCGTCGCTCGACGCCCTGACGCCCCGTCCTCCACCTCGACCTCCCCGACTGGATCTGGGCCGCACCCCGGGCGCCCCCGACGCCGTCGCCGCACACCGTCTCTGCCTCATCCCGCCACTGCTTCGCCGTCGCCACCCCGTCGCCGCTGGACCTCGTCGTCCACGTCCTCAGCCCCGACGACCGCGCACGTCACTGCCCTCGCCGGATTCGTCAAGCCCCTCCTCGCCGGGCTGCCTCCTCCACGCCGCCGTCGTCCTCGTCTACCTCCCCGAGCCCCGCTGCCCTGGACCCTACCCCCCGCGGTGAGGCCCGGCCTCCACCTCCCCTCTCTCCCGCGCCTCACGCCCGCTCCGACCACCGCCTTGCTCCGCCGCTCGCCGCACTGGCTCCGCCACGCTACTGCTGCCCCGCCGTACGCGCGCGGACGACACCGCCCCTGCCTACGGCTGCTACGTCCGTGGCCGCCGCTGCCCGTTCCCTGCCGCGGCTCTGCTCCGGCCAGGCCGCCGCACGCCGCCGTGGCCTCGCCGGCGCCCACGCGCCCGCTCCGGCCCCGTTCCGGCCTCGCCGGCCCTGGCCGAGGCCCCCCCCGGCTACGCGGCCGTGCCCACCCGAGGCCACGGCCTCGCCCCCGATGGGCGCCTGCAACCGCGCCCTAGACCCACACCCGTAACCGTTAGGGCCCCTGGCCCAATGACAGCCGGGGCCCATCCCAGAACGTTTAATAAAAAAATATATATAAATATAAAGAATAAAAATAATAATAATAATAATATATTAAAAACAATTAATTAATTAAAGAATTAATTAACCTAATTAATTTTTGATTAATTAGACTAATCTAATAACTAAACTAATTAAACTATTAGTTAACTAATTAATCAGTCCATGACAGCTGGGTCCCGCACATCAGTTTGACCCAGTCAACGCCCTGTTGACTGCGGACGTCATGCTGACGTCATGATGACGTCAGCAGGCACTATTCTGGATAATGTTAAATTAAATAAATTAAATAAATTCTAAAATGATTTAAAACTTTGAAAATTCATATCTTTTAAACCGTAACTCGGATGAAAATGTTTTCTATGTGAAAGTTGCTCAGAACGACGAGACGAATCCGAATACGCAGTCCGTTCGTCCACCACACCTCCCTAACCTATCGAACTAGCAACTTTCCCCCTCCGGTCCGTCTGTCCGAAAACGCGAAACATCGGGAGTACCTCCCGGATGTTCCCCCCCTTCACCGGTACCGCCTACTGTCGCGTTAGGACACCCCTAGCACCGCTCATTGACATGTCACGCATCGTCATGCTTATGTTTGCATTGTATTTACTGTTTCTTCCCCCTCTTCTCTCCGGTAGACTACGAGACCGACCCTGCTGCTGCCCAGCTCGACTACGGAGTCGACGACCCCTCCTACTTGCCAGAGCAACCAGGCAAGCCCCCCCCTTGATCACCAGATATCGCCTACTCTACTCTCTACTACTTGCATTAGAGTAGTGTAGCATGTTACTACTTTCGATATCCTATTCTGATGCATAGCCTATCCTTGCTAACTACTGTTGTTACCTTTACCTGCAATCCTATCTGCTTAGTCTAGGATGCTAGATTTCCATCAGTGGCCCTACATTCTTGTCCGTCTGCTGTGCTATACTATCGGGCCGTGATCACCTGGGCGGTGATCACGGGTATATACTTATATACTATATACATGACACAGGTGGTGACTAAAGTCGGGTCGGCTCGAGGAGTACCCGCAAGTGGTTCTGATGGGGGGCCTGAAAGGACAGGTGGCTCCACCCCGGTAGAGGTGGGCCTGGGTTCCTGACGGCCCCCGACTGTTACTTTGTGGCGGAGCGACAGGGCAGGTTGAGACCACCCAGGAGAGAGGTGGGCCTGGCCCTGGTCGGCGTTCGCGGATAAACAACACGCTTAACGAGTTCTGGGTATTTGATCTGAGTCTGGCCATTTGGTCTATACGCACTAACCATCTACGCGGGAGTAGTTATGGGTATCCCGACGTCGTGGTATCAGCCGAAGCCTTCTTGACGTCAGCGACTGAGTGGCGCGCGCCGTGTTGGACCGTGTTGACGTAACCGCCGTGATCGTGTGGGTTGCTAGGTCTGCTCGCGGCCGCGTTCGCAACGTGCAGGTGTGCATAGGGCGATGGGCCCAGACCCCTGCGCGCATAGGTTTAGACCGGCGTGCTGGCCTCTCTGTTGAGCCTAGGTGGGGCTGCGACGTGTTGATCTTACGAGGCCGGGCATGACCCAGAAAAGTGTGTCCGGCCAATTGGGATCGAGCGTGTTGGGTTATGTGGTGCACCCCTGCAGGGAAGTTTATCTATTCGAATAGCCGTGTCCCTCGGTAAAAGGACGACCCGGAGTTGTACCTTGAGCTTATGACAACTAGAACTGGATACTGAATAAAATACACCCTTCCAAGTGCCAGATACAACCCGGTGATCGCTCTCTAACAGGGCGACGAGGAGGGGATTACCGGGTAGGATTATGCTATGCGATGCTACTTGGAGGACTTCAATCTACTCTCTTCTACATGCTGCAAGATGGAGATGTCCAGAAGCGTAGTCTTCGACAGGACTAGCTATCCCCCTCTTATTCCGGCATTCTGCAGTTCAGTCCACTGATATGCCTCTTTACACATATACCCATGCATATGTAGTGTAGCTCCTTGCTTGCGAGTACTTTGGATGAGTACTCACGGTTGCTTTTCTCCCTCTTTTCCCCTTTCTATACCGGATTGTCGCAATCAGATGTCGGAGTTCAGGAGCCAGACGCCACCGTCGACGACGACACCTACGACACTGGAGGTGCCTACTACTACGTGCAGGCCGCTGACGACGACCAGGAGTAGTTAGGAGGTCCCAGGCAGGAGGCCTTGCCCTTTCGATCGTTGCTACTTTTGTGCTAGCCTTCTTAAGGCAAACTTGTTTAACTTATGTCTGTACTCAGATATTGTTGCTTCCGCTGACTCGTCTATGATCGAGCACTTGTATTCGAGCCCTCGAGGCCCCTGGCTTGTATTATAATGCTTGTATGACTTATTTATGTTTTAGAGTTGTGTTGTGATATCTTCCCGTGAGTCCCTGATCGTGGTCGTACACATTTGCGTGCATGATTAGTGTACGGTCAAATCGGGGGCGTCACAATTGTATAGGTGCACTAGTTCGGCGAAGAGATGGTGATACAAGTGCAATATGGATGTTAGATATAGGTTTTTGTAATCTGAAAATATAAAAACAGCAAGGTAACTAATGATAAAAGTGAGCGTAAATGGTATTGCAATGCTAGAAAACAAGGCCTAGGGTTCATACTTTCACTAGTGCAAGTTCTCTCAACAATAATAACATAATTGGATCATATAACTATCCCTCAACATGCAACAAAGAGTCACTCCAAAGTCACTAATAGCGGAGAACAAACGAAGAGATTATGGTAGGGTACGAAACCACCTCAAATTTATTCTTTCCAATCAATCCGTTGGGCTATTCCTATAAGTTTCACAAACAGCCCTAGAGTTCATACTAGAATAATACCTTAAGACACAAATCAACCAAAACCCTAATGTCACCTAGATACTCCAATGTCACCTCAAGTATCCGTGGGTATGATTATACGATATGCATCACACAATCTCAGATTCATCTATTCAACCAACACATAGAACCTCAAAGAGTGCCCCAAAGTTTCTACCGGAGAATCAAGACGAAAACGTGTGCCAACCCCTATGCATAGGTTCATGGGCGTAACCCGCAAGTTGATCACCAAAACATACATCAAGTGAATCAATAGAATAACCCATTGTCACCACGGTTATCCCACGCAAGACATACATCAAGTGTTCTCAAATCATTAAAGACTCAATCCGATAAGACAACTTCAAAGGGAAAACTCAATCCATTACAAGAGAGTAGAGGGGGAGAAACATCATACGATCCAACTACAACAGCAAAGCTCGCGATACATCAAGATCGTATCACCTCAAGAACACGAGAGAGAGAGAGATCAAACACATAACTACTGGTACATACCCTCAGCCCCGAGGGTGAACTACTCCCTCCTCGTCATGGAGAGCGCCGGGATGATGAGGATGGCCACCGGTGAGGCCCCCCCTCCGGCAGGGTGCTGGAACAGGGTCCCGATTGGTTTTTGGTGGCTACAGAGGCTTGCAGCGGCGGAACTCCCGATCTATTCTGTTCCCCGATCGTTTTAGGGTATATGGGTATATATAGGTGAAAGAAGTACGTCAGGGGAGCCACGAGGGTGGAGGGCGTGCCCAGGGGGTGGGCGCCCCCCTGCCTCGTGCCTTCCTCGTTGCTTCCTCGACGTGGACTCCAAGTCTCCCGGGTTGCTTTCCTTCCAAAAATAACTTCTCCAGAAGGTTTCATTCCGTTTCGACTCCGTTTCATATTCCTTTTCTTCAAAACACTGAAACAAGGGAAAAAACAGGAACTGGCACTGGGCTCTGGGTCAATAGGTTAGTCCCAAAAGTAATATAAAAGTGTAAAATAAAGCCCATAAACATCCAAGATGGATAATATAATAGCATGGAACAATCAAAAATTATAGATACGTTGGAGACGTATCAGCATCCCCAAGCTTAATTCCTGCTTGTCCTCGAGTAGGTAAATGATAAAAACAGAATTTTTGATGTGGAATGCTACTTGGCATAATTTCATTGTAATTCTTGTTAATTGTGGTATGAATATTCAGCTCCGAAAGATTCAAGATAAAAGTTAATATTGACATAAAAATAATAATACTTCAAGCATACTAACTAAGCAATTTTGTCCTCTCAAAATAACATGGCCAAACAAAGTTCATCCCTCCAAAATCATATAGTTTAGTCATGTTCCATTTTTGTCACACAAGAATGCTCTCATCATGCACAACCCCGATGACAAGCCAAGCAATTGTTTCATACTTTAGTAATCTCAAACTTTTTCAACCTTCACGCAATACATGAGCGCGAGCCATGGATATAGCACTATGGGTGGAATAGAATATAATGATGGGGGTTATGTGGAGAAGACAAAAAAGGAGAAAGTCTCACATCAACGAGGCTAATCAATGAGCTATGGAGATGCCCATCGATTGATGTTAATGCAAGGAGTAGGGATTGCCATGCAACGGATGCACTAGAGCTATAGATATATGAAAGCTCAACAAAAGAAACTAAGTGGGTGTGCATCCAACTTTCTTGCTCACGAAGACCTAGGGCACTTGAGGAGGCCCATTGTTGGAATATACAAGCCAAGTTCTATAATGAAAAATTCCCACTAGTATATGAACGTGACAAAACAAGAGACTCTCTATCATGAAGATTATGGTGCTACTTTGAAGCACAAGTGTGGTAAAAGGATAGTAACATTGTCCCTTCTCTCTTTTTCTCTCATTTTTTTGGGCCTTCTCTTTTTTATGGCCTTTCTCTTTTTTTATTCCTTACTTGGGACAATGCTCTAGAATATGATGATCATCACACTTCTATTTATTTACAACTCAATGATTACAACTCGATACTAGAACAAAGTATGACTCTATATGAATGCCTTCGGCGGTGTACCGTGATATGCAATGAACCAAGAGTGACATGTATGAAAGAATTATGAATGGTGGCTTTGCCACAAATACTATGTCAACTACATGATCATGCAAAGCAATATGACAATGATGAACGTGTCATGATAAACGGGATGGTGGAAAGTTGCATGGCAATATATCTCGGAATGGCTATGGAAATGCCATAATAGGTAGGTATGGTGGCTGTTTTGAGGAAGATATAAGGAGGTTTATGTGTGAAAGAGCGTATCATATCACGGGGTTTGGATGCACCGGCGAAGTTTGCACCAACTCTCAATGTGAGAAAGGGCAATGCACGGTACCGAAGAGGCTAGCAATGGTGGAAGGGTGAGAGTGCGTATAATCCATGGACTTAACATTAGTCAAAAAGAAATCATATACTTATTGCAAAAATCTACAAGTCATCAAAAACCAAGCACTACGCGCATGCTCCTAGGGGGATAGATTGGTAGGAAAAGACCATCGCTCATCCCCGACCGCCACTCATAAGGAGGACAATGAAAGAACACCTCATGTTTCAAATTTGTTGCATAACGTTTACCATACGTGCATGCTACGGGACTTGCTAACTTCAACACAAGCATTTCTCAAATTCACAACTACTCAACTAGCATGACTTTAATATTAATACCTCCATATCTCAAAACAATCATCAAGCATCAAACTTCTCTTAGTATTCAACACACTCATAAGAAAGTTTTTACTAATCTTGAATACCTAGCATATTAGGATTAAGCAAATTACCATGTTGTTTAGAGTTCATCTATTTCTTCAAAATAAAACCACCATTGTGCTCTAAAAGATATAATTGAAGCACTAGAGCAAACAACAAACTACTCTGAAAGATATAAGTGAAGATCAACGAGTAGTCGAATAATTATGCAACTATGTGAAGACTCTCTAACATTTAAGAATTTCAGATCTTGGTATTTTATTCAAACAGCAAGCAAAGCTAAACAAAATAAAATGACGCTCCAAGCAAAACACATATCATGTGGTGAATAAAAATATAGCTCCAAGTAAAGTTACCGATGAACGAAGACGAAAGAGGGGATGCCTTCTGGGGCATCCCCAAGCTTAGGCTCTTGGTTATCCTTGAATATTACCTTGGGTTGCCTTGGGCATCCCCAATCTTAGGCTCTTGCCACTCCTTATTCCATAGTCCATCGAATCTTTACCCAAAACTTGAAAACTTCACAACACAAAACTTAACAGAAGATCTCGTGAGCTCCGTTAGTGAAAGAAAACAAAACACTACTTCAAGGTACTATAATGAACTCATTATTTATTTATATTGGTGTTAAACCTACTGTATTCCAGCTTCTCTATGATTTGTAAACTATTTTACTAGCCATAGATTCATTGCATATCCTTCCAAAAATAACTTCTCCAGAAGGTTTCATTCCATTTTGACTCCGTTTGATATTCCTTTTCTTCGAAACACTGAAACAAGGGAAAAAACAGGAACTGGCACTGGGCTCTGGGTCAATAGGTTAGTCCCAAAAGTAATATAAAAGTGTAAAATAAAGCCCATAAACATCCAAGATGGATAATATAATAGCATGGAACAATCAAAAATTATAGATACGTTGGAGACGTATCAGCTCTCAAGAGTCATAGGCGGAGCGTACTAAACTTAGATTCCAGTGATGCTGAACCACTATCTAATTCTTCGGCTCTAGGGTTTTTCTCTTGGTGGATTTTAAACTCAAATCACTCAGAGAGTGGGTTGCTCAACAATCTTCTCAGAATCAAACGAAGCATCCACTGGACAAAGCCGCGCAGGGTGGCTATTTATAGCCGCAACCTTCCCAGATGGGAAATGACCATTTTGGACACGAGGTCCAGCCAATGGCCAACCGACACGTTTACAACAGTCGGATTTTGGAGCAACGGTAACATTACTTGAGGAACAAGTAATGCTAACTCCTCGGTCCGAGACAAATCTCTTGCAGCGAAGAAGATCACAGTCTCTTGCTGGCAAGTATTTGCTCGGAACACAAAGAGATTTCTCTCACAGCTTTCATAGGACTTGGGTTTAGCATTAGAGAATCAAAAGCTTCGAACGCTACATCCCTCTTAATAGTACGGTGGTCCTATGACTCAATGAAAGAAGAACAACGAAACAAATGCTACGTCTTCACTTCGTCTTCATTCTTCTTCAAACGCAGTCATATTCTTCGAACAGACACCGAACCAATTGCTTGAACTCCAGCAATTTTTAGGGGTCACTCTTGTTAGCTTTATCTTCGGTGATAACCTTCACTGCCATGCAGGGAGATTATCTTCGTCATTTGCATCAAACTCCTCGATACTTCAGGGACCTGTTACTCTGTGTGCACTAGCAAACACATAAGTCCCATACTGTTTATGTCAACAAACTCCAAAAACATAAGGGGCCTATCATTGCACCAACAATCTCCCCCTTTTTGGACAGTTGTTGACAAAACAGATAATCATCAAAGTGAAGATAGATAAGTGAAATGTAAATCGAACAAGATGATGAAATATACCCCTTCCTAGATGTATGCCGGGTCAATTGATATTCAGTGAAATTCCTTGCAATTCATTTACTTATAAGGAGGATTTTTCAATCAAGCGAGGTAATGTTTCACATTGATGATAGATAATCCAACGAGAATATAGTGCAATCGTTCATGACTTCTGACAATAATTCCACCTGCAAAACAAATACTTCAAGAGAATAGTGCAACAGGCGGGGTTATTAATATTACAACTCATATCAGAAGTTTTACATCAGAGCACGTCAAGTGGCATAAATAGTCTTTGAAACATACAACGCAAAAGACTCATAGACCAGAGCAAATAAGCATCAAAACCATCAGAGAAAATCTATCGAAGCTCTCGATGTAATTCTCCCCCCTTTTGTCAACTAGTGTAAAAAAGGTGATGAAAAACATGAGTGAAAATAGGTGAATCTGATTCACTCTAAGGCATCGCCCGAAGAACTTCCCAAAGACGTTTCTGATTTAGAGGTGGCTGGTGTATCTTCAACTTTAGCAGCAGCAGATCCTTCAATACTGGCTTGGGACTGAGAAGACGAAGGCACATTGGGATCAGCCTGTTGGGTCTTACGAGACAGTTTATTTCCGTCAGCGGGTTTCTCAGTGGGTGATGTTGCTTCTGACTCGTCGAGCAATTTGCGCAGTTGAATCCGAAGTAAATTGGTTGTTGGTTCACAAGCTGGCAGAGGTGGAGTGATCCGATCTTGAAAATCTTCAGCTCAGAACCCTCGATCAATATACTCATAGAGTTCTTTGAGATGAGAGGTGCTCAATTGTTTCTGGGAGAAGAACTTCCGAAGCAATTCCAGAGACGCTTCTTGTTTTCAGCTGTGATCATATGCATGACTTTCGTTTGGTTGTGGATTGCATTAAGTTCGGCAGCTAGGTGCTCTTTCTCTTGGCGATCTTCAGCCATATGCTTCAGCAGTAGTTGTTGAGTGCGCATGCTCACTTCAAGATGTGAAGGAGGTTGAGTGTTTGGTTGACGATCACGCTGAGGCAGCTTTGTTCTATTGAAGGTGTTATGATAATCAGGAGGGCTTGACACTGGTGTTTTCCCTGAAGAAAAATCTTCCATAATTTTTAGAGTATCACGCATAGGAGGAATGAAGCTTTTGTGACTGACTTTTGCTAGATATTTGGTCTTCATTGCATAGTCAACCACTTTATGAATCCAGGGCACAAATACCTTGATAGTTTTTGGGCACTGAGCTGAATCCATCAGTATGTGTAGGAACATATCATCGACATCGAAGATAAATCCTTGAGAGATAGCATGGACGGTGTTCCGAAGTACATCAGAAATAGCCTTGTCTTTGTTCATCCTAGCCAGTGGATAGAGGCTATAAGTGAGAATATGATATAGGGTCTGATTGTCGAATGTCAAGTGCTCAGGCATGGGAGGACCATTGAAATCACAAATTTTCTCTTCATCCATTGTGCATCGGAAATCTTCATCAGGGATCGCATCAATGTTATGAACTCGAATCTCAATCTTGCCATGTTCGAACCGAGGGAAATGAAAGTGGGAGACAAAGTCCATAGTAGAGCATTTTATCCTTTTCCCTTCGGTCATCCATTCCATGATCCACTTTGTGCTGTCAGATTCATCATCGGAGATATATAGTGTTGCATAGAATTGAAGGATTATGTCTCTGTTCCATGGATGCTGATATGCAAAGACATGCATGAGACAAAAGTCTTTGATGTCTTGCAGTACTTCATTGAAGTAGCCGATGTTCTTCATCGCAGCAATATCCGGGAATTCATGAGGAAAACTCTTGAGGCTGTCATAAAGTATCCGCGAATAGTATATTGCCTGTTCCTGTGTCCAGAATTGAGGAGATTCAGAGGTACGGGGCTTGCTGTATGGACTCTCTTGAAAGAAAAGTGGATGAGTGTTTCGATTGAAGAGTGGCCCTTTGACACCAACGCCGGTTGAAAACAATGGGTCGCTCGCGAGGATAAGGATATGTAAGCTCATCTTCAACAGATATCGCTTCATCGCCATAAATAACTGAGTCTGAGTGACGAGCTGACACTGATTTTGCTGCAGAAGGATCCACATCTGAGGTTCTTCGTGCAGTGTTGAGTGAAATTCTCAGAGGTGAAGGATTAGAGACTTGTTCGGGTGCAGAATCAGGCACCGAAGCTTTGTCAGCCACTGGGGACCGTTGAGGATTTGCTTTTGGAGTTGTTTGAGGAGCAAAGGGAAAACAAGGTCCTAGGCATTTCGCTCAGAGAGATAAACACAAACACTCGAGCAAATGGCTACAAGAGAAATGCATCCAGACAAACACTAAAACTTTCGATCGAGAAGAAATTCAACGAAAGAGAATTGTGGTGGCGTAACCCACCGTATAAGAATTGTATGACCCCGAGCGTCGCACAATTATCGTGGCACCCGGCTAATCTAGTTCTTTGTTAATGTATTCACTCTTAGAAAGAAAATTTCACTTTGTCGAAATTTTCAAACTCTTTGAGTGTTATGCATCATTCCTTCAAAGATGTGGAAGTGTTAGCACGGGTGTTGAGTCCAGCTCACTGCACGTTTGCGAAGTCTAGGATATTTAGCTCACACCGTAACACACCGAATCTTTTCTCGTCAAGAAGCTTGGTGAAAATATCAGCGAGATTGTCTTCGGTCTTGTCGTGATTGATAACAATATCCTCTCGAGCAACATGATCGCGAATAAAATGATGTCTGATGGCAATGTGCTTCGTGCGAGAATGCCGCACAGGATTGTGTGCAATTTTGATGGCACTCTCATTATCACAATACAGAGGGATATGCTTGACCTTGATCCAATAATCTTTCAATGTCTGCTTCATCCACAATAACTGAGTGCAACAAGCGCCAACAGCAATATATTCGGCTTCAGCCGTGGAGAGAGATACACAATTTTGCTTCCTTGATGACCAACGGACCAAAGATCTACGGAGGAAATGACCTGTCCCCGAAGTAGATTTCCTATCAATCAAGTCACCAGCCCAATCTGAGTCTGAATATCCAACAAGATCAAACTGTGCTCCCTTAGGATACCATAAACCTAAGGTGGGGGTGTGAGCCAAATATCTCAGAATGCGCTTGACTGCTTGGTGATGCGATTCTTTCGGTGCAGCTTGATAACGGGCACACATGCAAACACTCAATACTTTGTCAGGTCTGGATGCACATAGATAAAGAAGAGAACCAATCATAGAACAATAGGCTTTCTGGTCGTAATCCTTACCATACACATCTGCATCCATCTTACCATTCGTGGGCATTGGAGTTTTATAGCCCTTAATTTTGGAATCTTGCATTTTGGACTTCTTCGGGCAATCTTTCAGATATTTCTCCTGAGATATGAAAACTCCATTTGCTTGTTGATGAATTTGCAGTCCAAGAAAGAACTTGAGTTCACCCATCATAGACATTTGATATTTATCGGACATCATTTTCCCGAATTCTAAGTTGCAAGCATTGTTAGTACAGCCGAAGATAATATCATCCACATAGATTTGACAAAAGAATAAATCATTGTCAACCGCATGATTGAAAAGTGTGGGATCAGTGGATCCTGGCTTGAACCCTTTGTCGAGCAAAAACTTCTTCAGAGTGTTATACCAAGCTCGAGGGGCTTGCTTCAGCCCATATAAAGCTTTCTTCAACCTGAAAACTTTGTTAGGAAACGCAGGGTGTTCAAAGCCAGGTGGTTGTCTAACATAAACTTCCTCATCAATTTCACCACTGAGGAAAGCAATTTTCACATCCATTTGAACAACAAGATATTGTTGTAGTTTGCATAAGTGAGAAGAATACGAATTGCCTCAAGGCATGCAACAGGAGCATATGTTTCACAGAAATCAATACCTTCTACCTGTGTGTACCCTTGAGCAACAAGTCGAGCTTTATTTCTCACCACAATGCCATTTTCATCCTGCTTATTGCGGAAAATCCATTTCATGCCGATGATATTGTGCTTCTTGGGATTCGGTCTGTCAACCAATTCCCACACATCATTTAATTCGAATTGCACCAACTCCTCTTGCATGACATTCATCCAATCTGGATCATTCATGGCTTCTTCATATTTGGTAGGTTCTGCTAATGAAACAAAGGAGAAACTTCCACAATAGTTAGCCAAACGAGTGCATGAGCGAGTTATGGGTCGATAACCTGGATTCTCAATTTCATCGAGAATTAATGAAGGATCAACTCAATTTGCCACATGAGGATGAAAATTTTCTTTGTGATGATCGTTGTCATTTCCATCAGCATCAGCATGTTTATCATCATTCCCTTCAGCGTTGCCATTTTGATCGGCATTTGAATTTTGATTGCCATTTCCATTCGGAGGAGCATTTGCTTCGGCAGTGGCTTGACGAGTTCTGCTTCGAGTCATAGGAGCATCATCATCAGAGGACTCAGGTGCATTTCCTTCAACAGGCTTGACGCTCCCACTTAGTAACATAATCAACATCAACCAAAATATGAGTATACCCATTAGAGGAAGGAAACGGTCCCATGTAATCAAAACCCGAAACATCAAATGGTTCAACAGCAAGTGAATAATTCATAGGCATTTCCTGACGCTTACCAATATAACCAACTCTTTGACATCCATCACAAGATAAAACAAACTTACGGGCATCCTTGAAGAGAGTAGGCCAATAAAAACCAGATTGCAATACCTAGTGAGCAGTTCTATCTACCGCATGATGCCCTCCATAAGCTTCGGAGTGACATTTTCGTAGGATTTGTTCCTGTTCATGCTCGGGTACACAACATCTAATAATACCATCTACTCCTTTATAAAGATGTGGGCCATCCCAAAATTAAAGTCTTAAATCATAGAAGAATTTTTCTTTTGTTGGTATGTGAAACTAGGTGGTATGTATTTAGCAACAATGTAATTAGCATAGTGAGCATACCAAGGAGTGTTATGAGAAACATTTATTGCAGCTAGTTTTTCATCAGGAAAGCTATCATCAATAGGTAGTGGGTCATCGAGAATATTCTCTAACCTAGACAAGTTATCAGCTACGGGGTTCTTAGTCCCTTTTCTACCAGTGATGTGTAAATCAAATTCTTGTAGCAAGAGTACCCACCTAATGAGTCTAGGTTTAGCATCTTTCTTTTCCATAATATATTTTATAGCGGCATGATTAGTCTGAACAATTACTTTGGAATCAACAATATAAGATCTGAATTTATCACAAGCAAATACAACTGCTAAAATTTTCTTTTCGGTAGTAGCATAATTTCTTTGGGCACTCTCTAGAGTTTTGCTGGCAAAATGAATAACATTCAATTTCTTATCAGCTCTTTGTCCTAAAATAGCACCTACAACATAATCACTAGCATCACACATGATTTCAAAATGCAAGTTCCAATCAGGTGGTTGAACAATAGGTGCGGAAGGTAAGGCTTTCTTAAGTGTTTCAAAGGCTTCTACACAATCATCATAAAAAACAAATGGGACATCCTTTTGTAAAAGATTAGTAAGAGGCCTACAAATTTTAGAGAAGTCTTTAATAAAAATCCTAGAGAAACCAGCATGACCAAGGAAACTGCAAATACCTTTAATATCTTTAGGACATGGCATTTTCTCAATTGCATCAACTTTAGCTTTGTCCACCTCAATACCTCTTTCAGAAATTTTATGCCCCAAGACAATGCCTTCATTAACCATAAAGTGGCACTTCTCCCAATTCAAGACAAGATTAGTTTGCTCACATCTCTGCAAAACTCAATCAAGGTTTCTTAAGCAATCATCAAAAGAAGTTCCATAAACAGAAAAATCATCCATGAAAACCTCAACAATCTTTTCAACAAAATCAAAGAATATAGCAGTCATACATCTTTGAAAGGTAGCAGGTGCATTGCATAAACCAAAAGGCATACGTCTATAAGCATAAGTTCCAAAAGGACAAGTAAAGGTGGGTTTCTCTTGATCAGGTTGTGAAATAAGTATTTGAGAGAAACCAGAATATCCATCAAGAAAACAAAAGTGTGTGTGCTTAGATAATCTTTCCAACATTTGATCAATAAAAGGCAGAGGGTAATGATCTTTTCTAGTTGCTTTATTTAGTTTTCTAAAATCAATTACCATCCTATAGCCAGTAACAACTCTTTGTGGAATAAGTTCATTTTTATCATTAGGAACAACAGTGTTACCTCCTTTCTTAGGGACACAATGAACGGGACTTACCCATCGACTATCAGCTATGGGATAGATTATACATGCTTCCAGAAGCTTTAGTATTTCAGTTCTTACCACTTCTTTCATCTTAGGATTCAAACGTGTTGGTGATCAACAACGGGTTTAGCATCAGGTTCCATATTAATCTTGTACTGACAGAGTGCTGGACTAATGCCCTTAAGATCATCAAGAGTATATCCAATAGCAGTACGAATAATCTTTCTTCTTCATGCTCTGAAAGGTTAGCACAAATAATAACAGGATATATCTTTTTCTCATCAAGATAAGCATATTTCAAAGTGTCAGGCAATTGTTTTAATTCAAACACAAGATCACTTTTAGGTGGAGGAGGACCTACAAGAGTTTCAATAGATAAATTATGTTTCAGTAGAGGTCGTTGTTCAAAGAAGATTTTATCTATTTCATTCCTTTCACGCATATGCATATCATTTTCATGGTCTAGAAAATATTGTTCTAGTGGATCAGTAGGAGGCACGACAATAGAAGCAAGATCAATTATTTCATCCTTACTAGGTAATTCTTTCTTATGAGGTTGTCTATTAAACTTGGAAAAATTAAACTCATCAGATTCATCACCAAAGCTAACACCGACAGTTGTTCTTTCACAATCTATTTTAGCATTAGCGGATTTCAAGAAAGGTCCACCAAAGATAATGGACAAAAGTCGTCTTGTGGGGAACCAACAACTAGAAAATCAGTAGGGTATTTTATTTTCCCACACAAGACTTCAACATCTCTAACAATCCCAAGTGGTGTGATGGTGTCTCTATTGGCAAGTTTAATAGTGACATCTATGTCTTCTATTTCAGCGGGTGCTATGTCAACCATAATTTCTTGGTATAGGGTAAAAGGAATAGCACTCACACTAGCACCCAAATCACATAAGGCATTGATACGTCTCCAACGTATCTATAATTTTTTATTGTCCATGCTATTATATTATCCATATTGGATGTTTTATATGCATTTATATGCTATTTTATATGATTTTTGGGACTAATCTATTAACCTAGAGCCCAGTGCCAGTTTCTGTTTTTTCCTTGTTTTTGAGTTTCGCAGAAAAGGAATATCAAACAGAGTCCAATTGACCTGAAAATTTACGGAGAATATTTTTGGAAAATATAAAAAATACTGGAACGAAAAGATTTCAGAGAAGAGTCTCGAGGCCACCACAAGGGTGGAGGGCGCCCCCAGCCCCCTAGGGCGCGCCCTCCATCCTTGCCGTCGCCTCTTTGGCCCCCTTGACTTGTTCCCGACGCCAACACCTTCTATAAATCCCAAAACCTAGATCGGGAGTTCCACCGCCGCAAGCCTCTGTAGCCACCAAAAACCAATCAGGACCATGTTTCGGCACCCTGCCAGAGGGGGAAATTATCACCGGTGGCCATCTTCATCATCCCGACGCTCTCCATGATGATGAGGGAGTAGTTCACCCTCGGGGCTGAGGGTATGTACCACTAGCTATGTGTTTGATCTCTCTCTCTCTCTCTCGTGTTCTTGATTTGGCACGATCTTGATGTACCGCGAGCTTTGCTATTATAGTTGGATCTTATGATGCTTCTCCCCCTCTACCTTCTTTGTAATGGATTGAGTTTTCCCTTTGAAGTTATCTTATCGGATTGAGTCTTTAAGGATTTGAGAACACTTGATGTATGTCTTGCATGTGCTTATCTACGGTGACAATGGGATATTCACGTGATCCACTTGATGTATGTTTTGGTGATCAACTTGCGGGTTTTGTGACCTTGTGAACTTATGCATAGGAGTTGGCACACGTTTTCGTCTTGACTCTTCGGTAGAAACTTTGGGGCACTCTTTGAAGTTCTTTGTGTTGGTTTGAATAGATGAATATGAGATTGTGTGATGCATATTGTATAATCAAACGCGCGGATACTTGTGGTGACATTGGAGTATCTAGGTGACATTAGGGTTTTGGTTGATGTGTATCTTAAGGTGTTATTTTAGTACGAACTCTAGGGCCGTTTGTGACACTTATAGGAATAGCCCAATAGATCAATCAGAAAGAATAACTTTGAGGTGGTTTCGTACCCTACAATAATCTCTTCGTTTGTTATCCGCTATTAGTGACTTTGGAGTGATTCTTTGTTGCACGTTGAGGGATTGTTATATGATCTGATTATGTTATCATTGTTGAGAGAACTTGTACTAGTGAAAGTATGAACCCTAGGCCTTGTTTCGAAGCATTGCAATACCGTTTTCGCTCACTTTTGTTACTAGTTACCTTGCTGTTTTTATATTTTCAGATTACAAAAACCTATATCTACTATCCATATTACACTTGTATCACCATCTCTTCGCTGAACTAGTACACTTATACAATTTACCAATGTATTGGGTGTGTTGGGGACACAAGAGACTCCTTGTTATTTGGTTGCACGGTTGTTTGAGAGAGACCATCTTCATTTTACGCCTCCCACAGATTGATAAACCTTAGGTCATCCACTTGAGTGAAATTTGCTACTGTCCTACAAAACTCTGCGCCTGGAGGCCAAACACGAGTCTATAAGAAGAAGGTTGCGTAGTAGACATTAAGCTCTTTTCTGGCGCCGTTGCCGGGAGGTTAGTGCTTGAAGGTATCTCTTTAGATCTTGCAATTGAATCTTTTAGTTTCTTGTTTTATCACTAGTTTAGTCTATAAAAGAAAACTACAAAAAAATGGAATTGAGATTGCCTCATATGCTTCATCTTTATAATGTCTTTCGTGAAAATGATGGAAAGGAAAATTGTGCTCAAGTGTTTGAAGAAGAAGTTCATAAAATGTTTGGCATAAAATCTTTGAATGATGAGCATGATTGCAATGTTGTTAGTATGAATTCTTTGAATATCCATGATGCTAATGATATGCAAAGCCATAAGCTTGGGGATGATATGTTTAATGAAGATGATATTTTTTGTCCCCCAAGTTTTGATGAGCAAATTTATTATGATGAAAGCATGCCTCCTATTCATGATGATTATTGTGATGACATGTATGCTATAAATAATAATGATAACCATGAAACTTGTCATCATGATTTTAATTTTCAATTGGATTATGCCTCACATGATAGTTATTTTGTTAAGTTTGCTCCCACTACTATTGATGAGAATAGATTTGCTTATGTGGAGAGTAGTAAAATTCCTATGCTTATGGATCATGAAAGTAATGCTTTATCTGATGGTTATATTGTTGAATTCATTCATGATGCTACTGAAAATTATTATGAGGGAGGAATATATTCTTGTAGGAGTTGCAATAATATCAAGTTTCCTCTCTATGTGTTGAAAGTCTTGAAGTCATGCTTGTTTTGCCTTCCTATGCTAGTTGATTCTTGTTCCCATAAGTTGTTTGCTCACAAAATCCCTATGCATATGAAGTGGGTTAGAATTAAATGTGCTAGTCATATTCTTCATGATGCTCTCCTTGCGTTTCAATCTTATCTTTTATGTGAGCATCATTGAAATCATCATGCCTAGCTAAAAAGGTATTAAAGAAAAACGCTTGTTGGGAGACAACCCAACTTTTACCCCTACTGTTTTTGTGTGTTCACATGTTTGTGCTATTGTATTAATCATGTTTTATAGCTTTTGTTTCAATAAAGTTCCAAGTAAAGCCCTTGGGATAGTGTGGATGATAGTTGACTTGATTATGTGCAAAAATAGAAACTTTTGCTCCCAGCCCAGGAATTTTGAAAATTCATTGGAATTTTATTTCGATCTGAATTTTTTACACAAGATTTATATACAAATTTTCTAGATTGTCCTAATTTTTCAGAATTTTTGGAGTTATAGAAGTATGAATTCAATTCATATCTTTATGGGCTGTTCTGTTTTTGACAGATTCTGTTTTCGATGCATAGTTTGTTTGTTTTCTAGTTTCTATGGCTTATATTGCTTAATATAAATTGTATAAATGATAGGGTACAGTAGGCTTCATGTGAGAAAATTTATGAATCTTGTCTTGACATTACCAAAGTGAATGATTTGTTTTATGGGAAAACTTTGTTTTTGCCACTCTAGTTTTTGCCCACTTTGCTGATGCCACTCTACAATTCGACATTTCACTTTTGCCACCCTTAGCTTTTGACAATTATCACAATTGCCATTCCATGGCAAAAACAAAATTTTCAGAGTGGCAATTGTGATACATTTCAAAATCTAAGAATGGCAAAAGTGATATAAAAAATATTGCTTTTGCCATCCAATGGCATTTGTGATGTATTGTCAAAAGGTAGGAATGGCAAAAGTGAGATGTCAAATTCTAGAGTGGCATAAGCAAAGTGGGCAAAAACTAGAGTGGCAAAAACAAAGTTTTCCCTTGTTTTATTATACTAACGGAGCTCACGAGTTTTCTGTTAAGTTTTGTGTTGTGAAGTTTTCAAGTTTTGGGTGAAGTTTCGATGGACTATGGAACAAGGAGTGGCAAGAGCCTAAGCTTGGGGATACCCAAGGCACCCCAAGGTAATATTCAAGGGATACCCAAGCAAATAAGCTTGGGGATGCTCCGGATGGCATCCCCTCTTTCGTCCTCGTTCATTGGTAACCTTACTTGGAGCTATATTTTTATTCACCACATGATATGTGTTTTGCTTGGAGCATCATTTTCTTTTGTTTATATTTTCTTTCTGTTATTCAGAGACATGTTTTCTATGTTTTAGTTCAACAAAAAGGTCAAGTATAGCCTTTACCATGCTTATTTTGCAAGTCTATATGTTGCTGTTTGAAAACAGAAAGTTTGCTGTTATGTTTTGAATATTGGTGAATAGTGAGAACATGATAAAATGTTGAAATATTTACACAATGAGTAACAACAAATTCTCTACAGTGTGGTAATTTTTAAGAATTTTTTGAGTTAGGGAAGTATGATTCCTCTTACATTCTTTACAGACTGTTCTGTTTGGACAGATTGCGAATATGTTTGCATTGTTTGCATATGTTTGCTTGTTTAATGATTCTATTTGAGGATAGGAGTATTAAATATGCAGAGGCATTTAGTATGCAATGTAAAAATTATATTTTACAGATTTTCTACAGTAGAGAATGATAAGGTTTTGCGCTGAATTATACTAACTTATCTCACGAGTTCTTCTTGAGTTTGTGTGGATGAAGTTTTTAAGATTTAGGGAAACCGCGATATGAAAGGAATTAAGGAGACACAAAAGATCAAGTTTGGGGATGCCCAAGGCATCCCTAGTCAATATTTCAAGAAGTCTCAAGCATCTAAGCTTGGGGATGCCCCAGTTGGCATCCCACCTTTCTTCTTCAACAACTATCGGTCAGTTTTGGTTGAGCCTAAGTTTTTGCTTCTTCACATGATATGTGCTATCCTTGCAATGTCATTTTATTTGTTTTGCTTGTTGTTTGAATAATATCCCAAGATCTGAACTTCTTAAATGTTAGAGAGTCTTCACATAGTTACACAATTATTCGACTACTCATTGATCTTCACTTATATCCTTTGGAGTAGTTTGTCATTTGCTCTAGTGCTTCACTTATATCTTTATAGAGCATGACGGTGGTTTTATTTTGAAGAAATTGATGAACTCTCATGCTTCACTTATATTATTTTGAGAGCTTTAAACAACATGGTAATTTTCTTAGGTTACTAATTTAGTCCTAATATGACGGGCATCGAAGAGGGATATAATAAAATATTTCATATAAAGTGCATTGAATACTATGAGAAGTTTGATTCCTTATGATTGTTTTGAGATATGAGGATGGTGATATTAGAGTCATGCTAGTGAGTGATTGTGGATTGTAGAAATACTTGTGCTAAAGTTTGTGATTCTGCAGCATGCACGTATGGTGAACCGTTATGTGATGAAGTCGGACCATGATTTATTTATTGATTGTATTCCTTATGAGTGGCGGTCGGGGACAAGCGATGGTATTTTCTATTGGGGAACGCAGAAATTTAAAAAAAATCCTACGCACACGCAAGATCCATCTAGGTGATGCATGACAACGAGAGGGGAGAGTGTTGTCTACGTACCCTCGTAGACCGAAAGCGGAAGCGTTATGACAACGCGGTTGATGTAGTCGTACGTCTTCACGATCCGACCGATCCTAGTACCGAAAGTACGGCACCTTCGCGATCTGCACACGTTCAGCTCGGTGACGTCCCACGAACTCCCGATCCAGCTGAGTGTCGAGGGAGAGCTTCGTCAGCACAACGGCGTGATGACGGTGATGATGAAGTTACCGGCGCAGGGCTTCGCCTAAGCACTGCAACGGTATGACCGAGGTGGATTATGGTGGAGGGGGGCACCGCACACGGCTAAGACAATGTCAACTTGTGTGTCTTTGGGGTGCCCCCTGGCCACGTATATAAAGGAGCAAGGGGAGGGGGCCGACGGCCTCATAGGGTGCGCCCCAAGGGGGGAACCCTACTCCTACTAGGAGTAGGTTCCTCCTTTCCTAGTCCAACTAGGAGGGGAAGGAAAGAGGAGGAGGGGAGAAGGGAAGAGGGGGCCGGCCCCCAAAGCCCTAAACCAATTCGGTTTGGGTCTAGGGGGGCGCACCCCACACTTCCTTGCAGCCCTCTATTTCCACTAAGGCCCATGAAGGCCCATTGACCCCCCCCGGCGAATTACCGTAACTCTCCGGTACTCCGAAAAAATACCTGAATCACTCGGAACCTTTCCGATGTCCGAATATAGCCTTCCAATATATCGATCTTTATGTCTCGGCCATTTCGAGACTCCGCGCCATGTCCGTGATCTCATCTGGGACTCCGAACAACCTTCGGTACATCAAATCACATAACTCATAATACAAATCGTCATCGAACGTTAAGCGTGCGGACCCTACGGGTTCGAGAACTATGTAGACATGACCGAGACACATCTCCGGTCAATAACCAATAGTGTAACCTAGATGCTCATATTGGCTCCTACATATTCTACGAAGATCTTTATCGGTCAAACCGCATAACAACATATGTTGTTCCCTTTGTCATCGGTATGTTACTTGCCCGAGATTCGATCGTCCGTATCACCATACCTAGTTCAATCTCATTACCGGCAAGTCTCTTTACTCGTTCCGTAATGCATCATCCCGCAACTAACTCATTATTCACATTGTTTGCAAGGCTTATAGTGATGTGCATTACCGAGAGGGCCCAGAGATACCTCTCCGACAATCGGAGTGACAAATCCTAATCTCAATCTATGCCAACTCAACAAACAACATCGGAGACACCTGTAGAGCATCTTTATAATCACTTAGTTACGTTGTGACGTTTGATAGCACACTAAGTGTATCTCCGGTATTCGGGAGTTGCATAATGTCATAGTCATATGAACATGTATAAGTCATGAAGAAAGCAATAGCAATAAACTAAACGATCATAGTGCTAAGCTAACAGATGGGTCTTGTCCATCACATCATTCTCTAATGATGTGATCCCGTTCATCAAATGACAACACATGTCTATGTCTAGGAAACTTAACCATCTTTGATTAACGAGCTAGTCAAGTAGAGGCATACTAGGGACACTCTGTTTGTTTATGTATTCACACATGTACTAAGTTTTCGGTTAATACAATTCTAGCATGAATAATAAACATTTATCATGAAATAAAGAAATAAATAATAACTTTATTATTGCCTCTCGGGCATATTTCCTTCAGTCTCCCACATGCACTAGAGTCAATAATCTAGTTCACATCGCCATGTGATTTAACACCAATAGTTCATATCAGCATGCGATTAACACCCATAGTTCACATCGCCATGTGACCAACACTCAAAGGGTTTACTAGAGTCAGTAATCTAGTTCTCATTGCCATGTGATTAACACCCAAAGAGTACTAAGGTGTGATCATGTTTTGCTTGTGAGAGAAGTTTAGTCAACGGCTCTGCCAAATTCAGATCCGTATGTATTTTGCAAATTTCTATGTCTACAATGCTCTGCACGGAGCTACTTTAGCTAATTGCTCCCACTTTCAATATGTATCCGGATTGTGACTTAGAGTCATCCAGATCGGTGTCAAAGCTTGCATCGACGTAACTCTTTACGACGAACTCTTTATCACCTCCATAACCGAGAAATATTTCCTTAGTCCTCTAAGGATAATTTTCACCGTTGTCCAGTGATCTACTCCTAGATCAAAATTGTACTCCCTTGCCAAACTCAGGGCAGGGTATACAATAGGTCTAGTACACAGCATGGCATACTTTATAGAACCTATGGCCGAGGCATAGGGAATGACTTTCATTCTCTCTCTATCTTCTGCCATGGTCGGGCTTTGAGTCTTACTCAACTTCACACCTTGCAACCCAGACAAGAACTCTTTCTTTGACTGTTCCATTTTGAACTACTTCAAAAACTTGTCAAGGTATGTACTCATTCAAAAAACTTATCAAGCGTCTTGATCTATCTCTATAGATCTTGATGCTCAATATGTAAGCAGCTTCACCGACGTCTTCCTTTGAAAAACTCCTTTCAAACACTCCTTTATGCTTTCCAGAAATTTCAACATCATTTCCGATCAACAATATGTCATTCACATATACTTATCAGAAAGGCTGTAGTGCTCCCACTCACTTTCTTGTAAATACAGGCTTCACCGCAAGTCTGTATAAAACTATATGCTTTGATCAACTCATCAAAGCATATATTCCAACTCCGAGATGCTTGCACTAGTCCAAAAATGGATCGCTGGAGCTTTGCACACTTTGTTAGCACCTTTAGGATCGACAAAACCTTCTGGTTGCATCATATACAGCTCTTCTTTAAGAAATCCATTAAGGAATGCAGTTTTGCTTATCCATTTGCCAGATTTCATAAAATGCAGCAATTGCTAACATGATTCGGACAGACTTAAGCATCGCTACAAGTGAGAAAAACTCATCGTAGTCAACAACTTGAACTTGTCGAAAACCTTTTGCGACAATTCGAGCTTTGTAGATAGTAACACTACTATCAGCGTCCGTCTTCCTCTTGAAGTTCCATTTATTCTCAATGGCTCACCGATCATTGGGCAAGTCAATCAAAGTCCACACTTTGTTCTCATACATGGATCCCATCTCAGATTTCATGGCCTGAAGCTATTTTGCGGAATCTGGGATCATCATCACTTCCTCATAGTTTGTAGGTTCGTCATGGTCAAGTAACATGACCTCCAGAACAGGATTACCGTACCAGTCTGGTGCGGATCTTACTCTGGTTGACCTACGAGGTTCAGTAGTAACTTGATCTGAAGTTATATGATCATCATCATTAGCTTCCTCACTAATTGGTGTAGGAGTCACAGGAATTGATTTCTGTGATGAGCTACTTTCCAATAAGGGAGCAGGTACAGTTACCTCATCAAGTTCTACTTTCCTCCCACTCACTTCTTTCGAGAGAAACTCCTTCTCTAAAAAGGATCCATTCTTAGCAACGAATGTCTTGCCTTCGGATCTGTGATAGAAGGTGTACCCAACAGTCTCTTTT
This sequence comes from Aegilops tauschii subsp. strangulata, assembly GCF_002575655.3. Taxonomy (NCBI): domain Eukaryota; kingdom Viridiplantae; phylum Streptophyta; class Magnoliopsida; order Poales; family Poaceae; genus Aegilops; species Aegilops tauschii. The sequence continues at coordinate 107,167,073 of NC_053038.3, read as the reverse complement.
GGGTATCCTATGAAGACACATTTCTCCAATTTGGGTTCGAGCTTATCAGGCTGAAACTTTTCACATAAGCATCGCAACCCCAAACTTTAAGAAATGACAACTTAGGTTTCTTGCTAAACCATAGTTCATATGGTGTCGTATCAACGGATTTTTAGACGGTGCCCTATTTAACTTGAATGCATCTGTCTCTAATGCATAACCCCAAAACGATAGTGGTAAATCGGTAAGAGACATCATAGATCGCACCATATCCAATAAAGTACGGCTACGACGTTCGGACACACCATTATGTTGTGGTGTTCTAGGTGGCATGAATTTGTGAAACTATTCCACATTGTTTTAATTCTCAAATATTCGCCTCTGTGATCAAATCGTAGAAACTTTATTTTCTTGTTACGATGATTCTCCACTTCACTCTGAAATTCTTTGAACTTTTCAAACGTTTCAGACTTATGTTTCATCAAGTAGATATACCCATATCTGCTCAAATCATCTGTGAAGGTCAAAAAATAACGATACCCGCCGCGAGCCTTAACACTCATCGGATCGCATACATCAGTATGTATTATTTCCAATAAGTCAGTCGCTCGCTCTATTGTTCCGAAGAACGGAGTCTTAGTCATCTTGCCCATGAGGCATGGTTCGCAAGCATCAAGTGATTCATAATCAAGTGATTCCAAAAAACCATCAACATGGAGTTTCTTCATGCGCTTTACACCAATATGACCTAAATGGCAGTACCACAAATAAGTTGCACTATCATTACCAACTTTGCATCTTTTGGCATCAATATAATGAATATGTGTATCACTACGATCGAGATTCAATAAACCATTCACCTTGGGTGTATGACCACAGAAGGTTTTATTCATGTAAATAGAATAACAATTATTCTTTGACTTAAATGAATAACCGTATTGCAATAAACATAATCCAATCATATTATGCTCAACGCAAACACCAAATAACATTTATTTTAGGTTCAACACTAATCCCGAAGGTAAAGGGAGTGTGCGATGGTGATCTTATCAACCTTGGAATCTCTTCCAACACACATCGTCACCTTGCCCTCAACTAGTCTTTGTTCATTTTGTAACTCCTGTTTCAAGTTACTAATCATAGCAACTGAACCAGTATCAAATACCCAGAGGCTACTATGAACACTAGTAAATTACACATCAATAACATGTATATCATATATACTTTTGTTCACTTTGCCATCCTTCTTATCCGCCAAGTATTTGGGGCAGTTCCGCTTCCAGTGACCATTTCCTTTGTAGTAGAAGCACTCAGTTTCAGGCTTGGGTCTAGCTTTGGGCTTCTTCATGGGAGTGGCAACTTGCTTGCCATTCTTCTTGAAGTTCCCTTTCTTTCCCTTGCCCTTTTACTTGAAACTAGTGGTCTTGTCAACCATCAACATTTGATGCTTTTCTTGATTTCTACCTTCGTCGATTTCAGCATCACGAAGAGCTCGGGAATCGTTTTCGTTATCCCTTGCATATTATAGTTCATCACGAAGTTCTAGTAACTTGGTGATAGTGACTAGAGAACTCTGTCAATCACTATTTTATCTGGAAGATTAACTCCCACTTGATTCAAGCGATTGTAGTACTCAGACAATCTAAGCACATGCTCACTTGTTGAGCTATTCTCCTCCATCTTGTAGCAAAGTACTGTCAGAGGTCTCATACCTCTTGACACGGGCATGAGTATGAAATACTAATTTCAACTCTTGGAACATCTTATATGCTCCGTGGCATTTGAAACATTTTTGAAGTCCCGGTTCTAAGCCGTAAAGCATGGTGCACTAAACTATCAAGTAGTCATCATACCGAGCTTGTCAAAACATCCATAACGTCTGCATCTGCTCCTGCAATAGTTCTGTCACCTAGCGGTGCATCAAGGACATAATTTTTTCTGTGCAGCAATGAGGAAAATCCTCAGATCACGGACCAAGTCCGCATCATTGCTACTATCATCTTTCAACTTATATTTATCTAGGAACATATAAAAAATAAATGGGGAGCTACATCGCGAGCTATTGATCTACAACATAGATATGCTAATACTACCAGGACTAAGTTCATGATAAATTAAAGTTCAATTAATCATATTACTTAAGAACTCCCACTTAGATAGACATCCCTCTAGTCATCTAAATGATCACGTGATCCAAATCAACTAAACCATGTCTGATCATCACGTGAGATGGAGTAGTTTTCAATGGTGAACATCACTATGTTGATCATATCTACTATATGATTCACGCTCGACCTTTCGGTCTCCAGTGTTTCGAGGCCATATCTGCATATGCTAGGCTCGTCAAGTTTAACCCGAGTATTCCGCTTGTGCAAAACTGGCTTGCACCCATTGTATGTGAACGTAGAGCTTATCGCACCCGATCATCACGTGGTGTCTCGGCACGACGAACTGTCGCAATGGTGCATACTCAGGGAGAACACTTATACCTTGAAATTTAGTGAGAGATCATCTTATAATGCTACCGCCGTACTAAGAAAAATAAGATGCATAAAGGATAAACATCACATGCAATCAAAATATGTGACATGATATGGCCATGATCATCTTGCGCCGTTGATCTCCATCTCCAAAGTACCGCCATGATCTCTATCGTCACCGGCATGAAACCATGATCTCCATCATCTTGATCTCTATCAACATGTCGTCACATGGTCGTCTCGCCGACTATTGCTCTTGCAACTATTGCTATCTTATAGCGATAAAGTAAAGCAATTATTTGGCGCTTGCATCTTATGCAATAAAGAGACAACCATAAGGCTTCTGCCAGTTGCCGATAACTTCAACAAAACATGATCATCTCATACAACAACTTATATCTCATCATGTCTTGACCATATCACATCACAACAAGCCCTGCAAAAACAAGTTAGATGTCCTCTACTTTGTTGTTGCAAGTTTTACGTGGCTGCTATGGGCTTAGCAAAAACCGTTCTTACCTACGCATCAAAACCACAACGATTTTTCGTCAAAGTGTGCTGTTTTAACCTTCAACAAGGACCAGGCGTAGTCACACTCGATTCAACTAAAGATGGAGAAACTGACACCCGCCAGCCACCTGTGTGCGAAGCACATCGGTAGAACCAGTCTCGCGTAAGCGTACGCGTAATGTCGGTTCGGGCCGCTTCATCCAACAATACCGCCGAATCGAAGTATGACATGCTGGTAAGCAGTATGACTATTATCGCCCACAACTCTTTGTGTTCTAATCGTGCATATAACATCTACGCATAGACCTGGCTCGGATGTCACTGTTGGGGAACGCAGTAATTTCAAGAAAATTCCTACGCACACGCAAGATCCATCTAGGTGATGTATAACAACGAGAGGGGAGAGTGTTGTCTACATACCCTCGTAGACCGAAAGCGGAAGCGTTATGACAACGCGGTTGATATAGTCGTACGTCTTCATGATCCGACCGATCCTAGTACCGGAAGTACGGCACCTCCGCGATCTGCACACGTTTAGCTCGGTGACGTCCCACGAACTCCCGATCCAGCTGAGTGTCGAGGGAGAGCTTCGTCAGCACGACGGCGTGATGACGGTGATGATGAAGTTATCGACGCAGGGCTTCGCCTAAGCACTGCAATGGTATGACCGAGGTGGATTATGGTGGAGGGGGCACCGCGCACGGCTAAGACAATGTCAACTTGTGTGTCTTTGGGGTGCCCCTTGGCCACGTATATAAAGGAGCAAGGGGAGGGGGCCGGCGGCCTCATAGGGTGCGCCACAAGGGGGGAATCCTACTCCTACTAGGAGTAGGTTCCTCCTTTCCTAGTCCAACTAGGAGGGGAAGGAAAGAGGAGGAGGGGAGAAGGAAAGAGGGGGCCGGCCCCCAAAGCCCTAAAATAATTCGGTTTGGGCCTAGGGGGGCGCACCCCACACTTCCTTGCTGCCCTCTATTTCCACTAAGGCCCATGAAGGCCCATTGACCCCCCCGGCGAATTCCTGTAACTCTCCGGTACTCCGAAAAATACCCGAATCACTCGGAACCTTTCTGATGTCCGAATATAGCCTTCCAATATATCGATCTTTATGTCTCGACCATTTAGAGACTCCTCATCGTGTCTGTGATCTCATCCGGGACTCCGAACAACCTTCGGTACATCAAATCACATAACTCATAATACAAATCGTCATCGAACGTTAAGTGTGCGGACCCTACGGGTTCGAGAACTATGTAGACATGACCGAGACACATCTCCGGTCAATAACCAATAGCGGAACCTGGGCGCTCATATTGGCTCCTACATATTCTACGAAGATCTTTATCGGTCAAATGGCATAACAACATACATTGTTCCCTTTGTCATCGGTATGTTACTTGCCCGAGATTCGATCGTCCGTATCACCATACCTAGTTCAATCTCATTACCAGAAAGTCTCTTTACTCGTTCCATAATGCATCATCCTGCAACTAACTCATTAGTCACATTGCTTGCAAGGCTTATAGTGATGTGCATTACCGAGAGGGCCCAGAGATACCTCTCCGACAATCGGAGTGACAAATCCTAATCTCGATCTATGCCAACTCAACAAACACCATCGGAGACACCTGTAGAGCATCTTTATAATCACCTAGTTACGTTGTGACGTTTGATAGCACACTAAGTGTTCCTCCAGTATTCGGGAGTTGCATAATGTCATAGTCATAGGAACATGTATAAGTCATGAAGAAAGCAATAGCAATAAACTAAACGATCATAGTGCTAAGCTAACGGATGGGTCTTGTCCATCACACCATTCTCTAATGATGTGGTCCCGTTCATCAAATGACAACACATGTCTATGGCTAGGAAACTTAACCATCTTTGATTAACGAGCTAGTCAAGTAGAGGCATACTAGGGACACTATGTTTGTCTATGTATTCACACATGTACTAAGCTTCCGGTTAATACAATTCTAGCATGAATAATAAACATTTATCATGAAATAAGAAAATAAATAATAACTTTATTATTGCCTCTAGGGCATATTTCCTTCATTTTCCTACCAATCTATCCCCCTAGGAGCATGCTGCAGTACTTCGTTTCGATAACTAATAGATTTTTGCAGTAAGTATATGAGTTCTCTATGACTAATGTTGAGTCCATGGATTATACGCACTCTCACCATTCCACCATCGCTAGCCTCTCTAGTGTCGCGCAACTTTCGCTGGTACCATACACCCACCATATACCTTCCTCAAAACAACCACCATACCTACCTATTATGGCATTTCCATAGCCATTCCGAGATATATTGCCATGCAAGTTCCACCGTTCCATTTATTGTAACACGTTCCATCATTGTCATATTGCTTTCCATGATCATGTAGTTGACCTCGTATTTGTGGCAACGCCACCGTTAATGATTATTTCATACATGTCACTCTTGATTCATTGCACATCCCGATACACCGCCGGAGGCATATAGAGTCATATTTTGTTCTAAGTATCGAGTTGTAATTCTTGAGTTGTAAGTAAATATAAGTGCGATGATATTCATTATTAGAGCATTGTCCCATGTGAGGAAAGGATGACGGAGACTATTATTCCCCCACAATTCGGGATGAGACTCCGGGCGAAAAAAAGAGGCAAAATAAAGAGAGACCCCAAAAAAATGAGAGAAAAAGAGAGAAGCACTACAGGAAACAGCTACTTTGCCGTCTGCCACGACGGACGGCAAAGGCTCGAAAGGCGGACGGCAAAGACCTTTGCCGTCAGCCGCGGACGGCAAAGACCTTTGCCGTCAGCCGCGGACGGCAAAAGGCTCCGGCAAAGAAGGCTACGGTAAACAGCTGCTTTGCCGTCTGCTTCCTGGCGGCGGACGGCAAAGAGCCTTTGCCGTCTGCGGCGGACGGCAAAGAGGGTGGACGGCAATAATTGCGCTGTCAGTCCGTTAAGTGGCTAACGGCAGACCTTTGCCGTCCGCCGCGGACGGCAAAATTTCTCTGGTCTTTGCCGTCCGCCTTATGATGTCATCTACACGTCACTAGATGGCAGGTTCTTTGCCGTCTGCCACTGATGGCAAAGTGCAGGTTCTTTGCCGTCTGCCACGGACGGCAAAGTCTTTGTCGTCTGCCACTGTAGGCAAACTGACCAAATGGGTCATCTCCCAGGAAGCACAGTTGGCTGCCACGTGGCTTCTTTGCCGTCTGCGGCAGACGGCAAAGAGCTCTTTGCCGTCGGTGGCAGACGGCAAAGAGCCTGCATATTGTCTGTTTTTTCTGTTTTTTGTTAAATCCCACAATTTGCACAGAAAATATATATGACATATAGATATATTTCACAGGCATTCATCACATAAACAAGTTCATACATCATTTCATACATAAACAAGTTCCATCCATCATTTCATACATAAACAAGTTCCATCCATCATTTCATACATAAAGAAGTTCCATCCATACATAAAGAATCACTCCATAGCTAAGGTGACTAGAATGAGAAGACAAGAAGAAGAAGAGTAGAACAAGCACTCCATCCAGCACATAATGAAATCTGCAAAATGGCAAAATAAGAAAGTTAGAAATGGATCATTTTTGAGGTAACTAAGGTGAAATGGATCGTTTTTGAGGTAACTAAGGTGAAATGGATCGTTTTTTAGCTCACTTAGGTCAAATGGATCGTTTTTGAGCTAACTTTGTTGAAATGGATCGGTTTTGAGCTAACTTTGTTGAAATGGATCATTTTTGAGCTAATTTAGTTGAAATGGATCTTTTTCAGCTAACTTAGGTGAAATGGATCATTTAAGAGCTAATTTAGGTGAAATGGATCGTTTTTAGCTCACTTAGGTCAAATGGTTCGTTTATGAGCTAAATTAGTTGAAATGGATCGTTTATGAGATAACCTAGGTAAGATGGGTCATTTTGGAGTTAACGTAGGTGAAATGGACCATTTTAAAGCTAACGTAGGTAAAATGGATCATTTAGGAGCTAATCTACGTAAAAGGGGTCATTTTTGAGCTAACTTGGATGAACTGCATCATTTATAAGCTAACCTAGGTAAAATGGGTCATTTTGGAGGAAAATAAGCTAACTCTAGGTCATTATGGTAAGCATATAGGAGGAAATAAAGCTAAGTCTAGGTCTTTATGCATTTGTTAAGCAAAACACTAGAGAAACTTACCGTGATCAGGGAGGTGTAGGAGCGGGGTGGCTAGTGCCGCTACCTGGAGAAGGATCGTGCGATGCGTTTCTGGAGTTAAGCTGCACCAAAGATCATTTCCAATGTCTCGTTAGCATTATGACACTCAAATGTTAAGACTACCAAGTAATGTTCATTCAAACTAAACTCACCGTGCTCCCAGGAGCAATCACTGGCATCGGCGGAGCGGGCTGACCGGACTTCTCGCACACAGACTGCACATTTGGTTTTCAGAACAGAGTCATACTAGTTAGTAATGAGACTCAAATGTTAAGACTAGCAAGTAATCTACAGAAGAAACTTACCACAAGGAGCTCTTACATGGCCCTTGCTTGCATGTCATTCCGTGCCCTCTCCTCCTCCATCATCTTTCTCGTCCTCTCCTCCATCTCCCGCTGCCTCTCCGCCGCCTCCGCCAGAAGTTTCTCCGTTCTATCTCTCTCAGTCTGTATAGCAGCCTGCAACACCACTCACATGACCATTTGTAATCATTGATGGAAGCGCACACAATGTAATGGAGAAAGATAACTGAGTACGTATCACTAACCTTGATGGCGAGTTGCACTGGCCGTTCACGAGGCCTTATCTCAGGAGCGGAGCTCGACTGGCGCGCCTTGATCTCCGGGAGAGTGCTAGGACAACGGATAAGTCCATCTCCAATGGCTATGGAGCCATGGGACCTCCCGCCACCAGATATCATCACCAGCTCTGGATCAATGGGACCCTGGCTCGGGTTAAAGTCCTCCCCTTTCCTCGCCTTCCCCTCATCTCTATATCTCACGAGCTTGTTGTGGGAGGAGATGTTGGTGAAGTTGTTTGCATCATCGAGGTCAGACTGAGAGAAAGCCTTGACTTTCTTGAAAGAGCCAGTGTGGGCCATGGCATACAGGTCGTACACCTCTGGCACCTTATCCGCCTTATTGTGGCGTGCCTGAAAGAGAGAAACAATGAAAATTAGTAATTAAAGGGCTCAAGCTAGCATGATGAATGAATTGCATGAATCATATAGCAAACCACATACCCAGTTGCGCCCGAACTGATATAAGTTGGAGCTGCCTTGATGGTGTGGCACACCTTCCATTTGGGCACGTTTGTCCTTGGCCTGGTTGTGGAGGGCTAGCCATTCTTGTGAGCACCACTCATCGACCAACACCTCCCAACAATCCATCCGATCCGCACACCATCTCGGAGGCGCCTAAGTTAGCAAATAGAAACTTGAGCGCTACGGCTAAGAATTACTAAATGAAGGAACTTAAGTAGAAGGCCTTAAGAATTACCTTCATGTACTTCTCCTTACTCAGGAACTTATCGCGGCACGCCGGCTTGGTCTTCTTGATACCACGCAAGGCGTAGTAGTCTCGAACAGCCTGCACCCGAGCCTCGTGCCGTAAGTTCTGGAGTAGGCGCTTGCAGACGTTCTGGATAACATTTGCGCTGTCCTCCTCGTATCCCTCCTCACACCTGTAGAATGTCTGCAATCAAATGAGACAATATTGATTAGTACAATTAATAACTAGCTAGTTGAAGATTTTGAAATGTGTAAAGGAGAAATTACCCAGAACGTCCTGGTCACCATGTCTACCCTCGTGTCGCACAAGACACCGTCGATAATGACATCTAGCGGGGCCGGGGCAGCCACGTAGTGCTCCCAGCTCAACCCAAGCTCTGGAAGCCGACCCTCACCAGGCAACGTGACAAACCCCGGGAAGTTTTGCCGGCAAAGAACTCCAAGGACGGAGTTGGGCCGGCGGACACTATGATGGTGGTCCCAACCCCTGCAGCATGACAAGGCCAACGCATTAGTTATTTGAAGAAACGTGAATGCAGAAGGTACAAAAATATTAAATGCACTTACGTACCTCTCCCCATCAGGGAAGATCAACCACCTCTGCTCGCGGGTCGCCGGCACGGACGGGAGCCGTGTAGCACCACGTTGGTACATGGTGCCACCCTCCTCCTCAAGATCAGTCGGCTCCCCGCCATCACCAGCATGGCCACTCGGCTCCTCGGGCTGATCCAGCCAGGTACCCCATCCGGACGTGTGCTCCTCCGGGGTCTCGTGGGCCGAACTCTCATGGGCCGAAGGCCAGTCGACCCGAGGCTCGTGGGCCCAAGACCCGTGGACCGGAGGCTCGTGGACCGGAGTCCGTGTAGCCTCCTCCTCGGACGAGTCCACCCTAGCAGTCACGTGCTCGGGTGAAACAGCTGGGGGTGGCGGCGAGGAAGGTGCCCTAGCAGTCACCCTACCTCCTCTCCCGCGACCACGTGCCCCACCTCCTCTCTTCCTACCTCGTCCCCTGCTGGGCACCGCGGTCGACGAAGAAGGGCCCGGCGGTGTGGACATACTGTCCAGCAACGCTCGGCGGAGAGGTACGTCTGGAATCGAAGACCTCAGACCACGCGCCGACGAAGAAGGGGCCTTGGCGCGCTCCCGACCAGCGCCCACCATCTTTCAACACCTGCCATGACAAACAGTAAACGAAATTAGTACAACATAAAAAAAAGACCGACATGAATAATAATATGTGTATCACTTAAGTGTATCATCATCAAGTACAACATTAAAAAATTTAATACCTGACACTACTAATAATCTCGATCAGTATCATCAATAAATGCATAATCATCATCATCACTATAATCAATGACGGGCTCATAGGGTTCAGTGGCATCAACATGTGCAAGGCCACCTTGACGTAATCGGTGAAGCAATGACAGGTCATCCGCAGCAGTAACCTCTTCTTGTTCCGGCTCTTCTTGTTCCTCCTCTGGGGTGATGTCGGATTCACTATCGCTGTCTACATCAATGTTTTGGGGTGAAGTATAGCGGTTCTTGAAACACTTTTTGGAAAGACGTGTCTCTTGGAAGAATTCTCCTTCATATGTGTCTGGGTTAATGTGAGGTTCATAATCCTCTTCCTTTGGGGGAGATAGTCTAGCACGTGGCGGCACTTCATAAACGACATCCCAACCTTTCAGATTTGGATTAGTTTGGCAGGCCCACGGTAGATAGAATACTTGGGTCGCCTGTTGAGCCGTAATATAGACATCAAGAACATCTAAATGGGTGCTTTGGTTGATTTCAACTAGCCCTATATGTTCATGAGTCCTTCTAGTCTCCTTCGGCTGAAACCAATAACATTTGAAGACTACGACATTCGGTGGGTTTTCACCATAGAATAGAAGTTCCTAAATTGCTTCAACTCTCCCATAATACTCGGTACCTCCTTCGCCGATAGCAGATACACAACAATTTGTAGACTTTCGGTCGGCCATAGATAGCTCTTTGCCATAGGTACGAAAGCGATACCCGTTGATGTCGTATTTGTCAAATGAACGGACCTTATAGTCAAAACCATTAGCGACTTGTCTCAATTCGGCGTCCATAGACTCTGAATTAGCCTACAAGTTTAATATGAAAGGATTGTTGCATTACGCACAAATTAGCGAATGAAACCGGGATAGCCGCCTACAAATTAGCCTACAAGTCTAATAGAAATTACCGCTTGTTTGAACCAAGAGATGAAACCGGGATAGCCACCTCCTTGCTTTGCGAGAAGCTCATACTCTTCGACAGAATCCTTTTGGATCACCGCTCCATACGAGAATAAGGCAACGTATCGACTGTATGAAATATCCAGGAATAAGAGCAGTTCAAAGGAAATAGAAGTTGCGAAACTATGTACCGAGAACTTACTCGATGTACGGCCGCACTTCTATCAGGTTGTTGAAGATATACAACGAAATGGTCCGCCATTGTTCGTTATCCAAAGATACTGGATTTGAAACAATGGCTGGTGCGAGATTCCCTTTGAATAGGCTGAGGTTGGATCCACCCTTTTTAGGGTCGTCAGCATTGTACCGAGGCTTCGGATTATGCAAATGACGATTTTTGGCTTCGTAGTGTGCTGTCACGAAGTTTGCCCCCTCCTCAGTGATGAATGCCTCAGCCATCGATGCTTCAATTCTACGTTTATTTTTACATTTTTGTCGAAGCGTCTTCTGCATCCTCTCAGTTGGGTAGCACCAACGATTTTGCACGGGCCCCCCGAATCTTGCCTCGGTCGGGAGATGCAAAATCAAATGTTGCACTGGATTAAAGAAGCCTGGTGGAAAGATCTTCTCTAACTTGCAGATCAACTCCGGCGCCAACTCTTCCATTTCTTCTAGCACGCCAGGCGATAGTTCTTTCGCACAAAGAACACGGAAGAAATAGCTGAGTTCTGCCAGTACTAGCCATTCATCCTCAGGGATGAAGCCACACAACATCACCGGCATTACCCGCTCAATCCATATGTGCCAATCATGACTCTTGAGACCAAATATCTTCAATTTATCAAGACTGGCTCCCCTTTGTAGATTCGCTGCATACCCATCGGGGAACATCAACTGCATTTTCACCCACAAGATAATTTCCCTCATATCTGGCCTTCCAAGATTGAACCATGCCTTTGGCTTCGTCCAGTTCTGCTTTCCTTTCGGTTCTTTCATGTTTTGTAACGGCCTATCACATAGCGCCTCCAGATCGACTCTAGCCTTAGTATTATCCTTTGACTTCCCATCTATGCCGAACAATGTACCAAAAAGTGCCTCGGCGATATTCTTCTCAGTGTGCATCACATCGATGTTGTGTGGGCAAAGGAGGTCTTTGAAGTAAGGCAGATCCCATAAGCATGTTTTGTGAGTCCAGGCGTGCTTAGAATTATACCCCTTGAAGTACCCTGGACGCTCTGGATCTGGCTCGAGAGCGTTTAACTGATCCAGGGTCTGTTGGCCTGTCAATGCATGTGGTGCAGAGTTTTTGACAACTCTACCTCTGATGAAGTTCTTCTTGTCTTTCCTGAACTTATGGCAAGGATTCAGGAACTGTCTATGCATGTCGAAGCAAGAAAACTTGCGACCGGCCTGAAGCCAACGAAACTCAAGAGCTCCCTTGCATGTGGGGCACGGGAACCTTCCATGCACACACCAGCCAACGAATAGCGCATACGCCGGCAAGTCATGCGTCGAGTACATGTACCAGACACGCATTATGAAGTTCCATTTGCTATAGGCATCGTATTTCTTGAACCCATTATCCCAGGCTTCTTGCAATTCGTCCTTAAGCGGTTGCATGTACACATTCATATTTTTCCCCGGATAGTTGGGCCCTGGAATTATCAACGTCAGGAAAATGTTCTTTCTTTGCATAATCTCTCCGGGGGGGAGATTGAGTGGAAAGACAAATACGGGCCAACAACTGTATTGGGCTGCCGTCATACCAAACACACTGAACCCATCCGTGCTGATGCCGACTCGAGGATGCCTCGGATCTGCCGCTTTGTCACCATGTAATTCATCAAACTTTTTCCACGCAACACCATCCGATGTGTGTACAATCATCAGATTCCCATCTGCATCTAGTTCGGTTCTTTTGCCCGTTTTGTGCCATGTCATCTGTCTGGCCGTCTCTTCGACCATGAAAAGACGTTGAAGTCTTGGTACGATTGGCATATACCAAAGAACACTAACGGGGATTTTGGTCTGTGTCTTCTCACCCATACCGTTGTCTACCACAACATACCTGGAAGACTTGCAAATGGGACAATAGTTCAAGTCCGCATAGTCAAGCCTAAACAAGACACATCCTTTCTCACAGGCATGTATCTTATCATAGGGCATCTTCAGTGCACGGAGGATTTTGTCCGACTGGTACAGGTTTGCAGGCATTACATGGCCTTTGGGTAGAAAGCGTCCAAATACTGTCATCATTGCATCGTAGCATTCTCTGCCCAAGTTGAACTGAGCCTTCAGAGCCATTACTTGTGAGATGGCATCCAACTGACAAAGCTCAGTGTGCTCATGGAGCGGACGTTTTGAAGACTCCAACATTTCATTGAAGGCCTTTGCAGATTCCTCCATCTCCTCGTCCGAATCCCGAGCATCATCAAAGTCTTGCACCATGTTTTCCATCCCGGTACCATGCTCGTCGGTGCGACGACGATCCACCTCAGCTCGGTCACGTTGGGCAGACTCACCATGAAATGTCCACACCGTATAATCGGGCGTAAAACCACTCTTCTGCAGGTGTTTGCCCATTTCAGCCTCTGTCCTCTTTTCCCAATTGCCGCACCGTAAACAGGGGCACCAGGTTTTCCTCTGGCCATTTGCAAATGCGGCTCGCACAAACCCCTTGGTTTTTGTGAACCATTCAGTGCTCCATTTGTTCTGACCAGTGTGACCGGTGTACATCCACGCACGATCACTCATCTTGACTTTCAGAGCTACTAGACACACAACAAATATATACATAATTCAGCATGTATGTATTCATCAGTTGATCTACTTTGTCAATTTTATTACGTCCATGCAACCTACACTCTAATAGGTAATGATAGGTCCTAATCCCACCCGAGTATGTTTAGATTGGGTTCATTTTCCCATGCTATGCCCCGGATCCTACGCAAAATTTCGGCAGCACCTCCCCGCTGTTCTCCTGATACACGTCTCTGCAATAAACAGAGAGGATGTGTACCCGAAGAACAACAGGGGAGGCACTGACGAAATTTATGCGTCGGATCCGGAGCAAAGCATATGGGAAAACGAACCCAATCTAAACATACTCGGGCTGTCCATGGATAGCGTTGGACAATTCGAAAGAATCAAGGTTATAAATATGCAAATGCATGCATATTTATAACTATGACGCTTTCGAACGGGAGACACATATTGGTTACGCATACTGATGATTCAAGACACATATATATCTAGCTATCAAGTTTCATCGGAATAGATCAAATAATTAATGGGGGAGGAGGACATGTCATTTGTGCTCACCCACGAATGAAGGGGCAGAGCTCGTCAAACGCACGGCGAGGTCGTCGAACACCAAACCTCGCAGCGATGAAACAACTGCACATTTAAAACTACCCGATCAACACAATTATATATGATGTTTTTCATAACAAAATCGAAAGATATATGACCTAACTAATAATTCACAAATATATGACCCCGTCGGCTTCTGGAAGGCCAAAGAACACCTTTTCGGGAGGTGTCGGGGGTCGGGGTGTCGTGTCGGTCTCGGGGTGCCGTGTCGGGGTCGGGGTCTCGGGGTCGGGGTGTCGGGTCGGGGTGCCGGGTCGGGGTCGGGGTGCCGTGTCGGTGTCGGGGTGTCGGGTCAGGCTCGAGGTCGGGGTGTCGGGGTCGGGGTCGGGGTCGGGGTCGGGGTCGGGGTCTCGGGGTCGGGGTGTCGGGGTGTCGGGGGTGTCGTGTCAGGGGTCGGGGTGTCGTGTCGGTCTCGGGGTGCCGTGTCGGGGTCGGGGTGTCGTGTCGGTCTCGGGGTGCCGTGTCGGGGTTGGAGTCTCGGGGTCGGGGTGTCGGGTCGGGGTGCCGGGGTCGGGGTGCCGTGTCGGTGTCGGGGTCGGGGTGTCGGGTCAGGCTCAGGGTCGGGGTGTGGTGTCGGGGTGTGGTGTCGGGGTTGGGGGGTCAGGGGGTCTTCTCATTCTTCTACTACTTCTACTTCTTCTCATTCTTCTACTTCTTCTCATCCCCCGTCTTCTTCTTCTTCTTCTTCTTTCTCCTCCTCCTCCTCCTCCTCCTCCTCCTCCTCCTCTTCTTCTTCTTCTTCTTCTTCTTCTTCTTCTTCTTCTTCTTCTTCTTCTTCTTCTTCTTCTTCTTCTTCTTCTTCTTCTTCTTCTTCTTCTTCTTCTTCTTCTTCTTCTTCTTCTTCTTCTTCTTCTTCTTCTTCTCCTCCTCCTCCTCCTCCTCCTCCTCCTCCTCCTCCTCCTCCTCTTCTTCTTCTTCTTCTTCTTCTTCTTCTTCTTCTTCTTCTTCTTCTTCTTCTTCTTCTTCTTCTTCTTCTTCTTCTTCTTCTTCTTCTTCTTCTTCTTCTTCTTCTCCTCCTCCTCCTCCTCCTCCTCTTCTTCTTCTTCTTCTTCTTCTTCTTCTTCTTCTTCTTCCCCCTTCTACTTAACCTAAACCTAAACTAAAAACCTAAACTAATTAAAACTAAACTATTTAAACTAATTAAACCTAAACTAATTAAACTAAATAACCTACACTAATTAATTCTTTGCCGTCCGCCTTGTTGACTCTTTGCCGTCTGCTAGCGGACGGCAAAGAGGTGGGCCGTTAAGATTTTTTCAAAAGAGCGGGGGGTGGGGGCCACCACACTCTTTGCCGTCTGCCAGCGGACGGCAAAGGTTCTTTGTCGTCTGCTGGCGGACGGCAAAGAGGTGGCTGATGGCAAAGAGCTTCTTTGCCGTCAGCCTTTTCTTTGTCGTCCGCTTACGTGTAGCTGATGGCAAAGAGCTTCTTTGCCGTCAGCTAGCAGACGGCAAAGAGCTGGCAGATGGCAAATTAGCTGATTCCAGTAGTGAAGGGGCAATGCTACTATCCTTTTACCACACTTGTGCTTCAAAGTAGCACCATGATCTTCATGATAGAGAGTCTCCTATGTTATCACTCTCATATACTAGTGGGAATTTTTCATTATAGAACTTGGCTTGTATATTCCAATGATGGGCTTCCTCAAATTGCCCTAGGTCTTCGTGAGCTAGCGAGTTGGATGCACACCCACTTAGTTCCTTTTTGAGCTTTCATAAACTTATAGCTCTAGTGCATCCGTTGCATGGCAATCCCTACTCACTCACATTGATATCTATCGATGGGCATCTCCATAGCCCGTTGATACACCTAGTTGATGTGAGACTATCTCCTTCTCTTTGTCTTCTCCACAACCACCATATTCTATTCCACCTATAGTGCTATGTCCATGGCTCACGCTCATGTATTGTGTGAAAGTTGAAAAAGTTTGAGAACATCAACAATATGAAACAATTGCTTGGCTTGTCATCGGGGTTGTGCATGATTTAAGTATTTTGTGTGATGAAGATGGAGCATAGCCAGATTATATGATTTTGTAGGGATAAGCTTTCTTTGGCCATGTTATTTTGAGAAGACATAATTGTTGTTAGTATGCTTGAAGAATTATTGTTTTTATGTCAATATTAAAGTTTTGTTTTGAATCTTATGGATCTGAACATTCATGTCACAATAAAGAAATTATATGGATAAATATGCTAGGTAGCATTCCACATCAAAAAATTTGTTTTTATAATTTACCTACTCGAGGACGACCAGGAATTAAGCTTGGGGATGCTTGATACGTCTCCAACGTATCTATAATTTTTGATTGTTCCATGCTATTATATTATCCATCTTGGATGTTTTATATGCATTTATATGCTATTTTATATGATTTTTGGGACTAACCTATTAAGGGCCAGTTCTTTTCGTGGCTTTTAGAATAAGCTGCAAAAAGGTGCCCCCTACCTAGCTTATTCTGGAAGCCCAATCAAATATATATTTTTAGAAGCCTAGTAGTTAAGACTGGGTAGGGGGCAGCTTATTCTGGAAGCCCAAAAAAGCTAGCAAAAGAACCGGCCCTAACCTAGAGCCCAGTGCCAGTTTCTGTTTTTTCCTTGTTTTGAGTTTCGCAGAAAAGGAATATCAAACGGAGTCCAATGGACCTGAAAATTTACAAAGAATATTTTTGGAAAATATAAAAAATACAGGAACGAAAAGATTTTGGAGAAGAGTCCTGAGGCCACCATAAGGGTGGAGGGCACCCCCACCCCCTAGGGCGCGCCCTCCGTCCTTGTCGTCACCTCGTTGGCCCCCTTGACTTGTTCCTGACGCCAACACCTTCTATAAATCCCAAAACCTCCAGAACAAAACCTAGATCGGGAGTTCCGATGCCGCAAGCCTCTGTAGCCACCAAAAACCAATCGGGACCCTGTTCCGGCACCCTGCCAGAGCGGGAAATCATCACTGGTGGCCATCTTCATCATCCCGGTGCTCTCCATGACGAGGAGGGAGTAGTTCACCCTCGGGGCTAAGGGTATGTACCAGTAGCTATGTGTTTGATCTCTCTCTCTCTCTCTCGTGTTCTTGATTTGGCATGATCTTGATGTACCGCCAGCTTTGCTATTATAGTTGGATCTTATGATGCTTCTCCCCCTCTACCTTCTTGTAATGGATTGAGTTTTCCCTTTGAAGTTATCTTATCAGATTGACTCTTTAAGGATTTGAGAACACTTGATGTATGTCTTGCATGTGCGTATCTTTGGTGACAATAGGATATTCACGTGATCCACTTGATGTATGTTTTGGTGGTCAACTTGCGGGTTCTGTGACCTTGTGAACTTATGCATAGGGGTTGGCACACGTTTTCGTCTTGACTCTCCGGTAGAAACTTTGGGGCACTCTTTGAAGTTCTTTGTGTTGGTTTGAATAGATGAATTTGAGATTGTGTGATGCATATTGTATAATCAAACCCGCGGATACTTGTGGTGACATTGGAGTATCTAGGTGACATTAGGGTTTTGGTTGATGTGTATCTTAAGGTGTTATTTTAGTATGAACTCTAGGGCTGTTTGTGACACTTATAGGAATAGCCCAATAGATCGGTCATAAAGAATAACTTTGAGGTGGTTTCGTACCCTACAATAATCTCTTCGTTTGTTCTCTGCCATTAGTGACTTTTGAGTGACTCTTTGTTTCACGTTGAGGGATTGTTATATGATCTAATTATGTTATCATTGTTGAGAGAACTTGCACTAGTGAAAGTATGAACCCTAGGCCTTGTTTCGAAGCATTGCAATAACCGTTTTCGCTCACTTTTGTTACTAGTTACCTTGCTGTTTTAATATTTTCAGATTACAAAAACCTATATCTATTATCCATACACTTGTATCACCATCTCTTTGCCGAACTAGTGCCCTTATAGAATTTACCATTGTATTGGGTGTGTTGGGGACACAAGAGACTCCTTGTTATTTGGTTGCAAGGTTGTTTGAGAGAGACCATCTTCATCCTACGCCTCCCACGGATTGATAAACCTTAGGTCATCCACTTGAGGGAAATTTGGTACTGTCCTACAAAACTCTGCGCTTCGAGACTCAACACGAGACCCCAAGAAGAGGGTTGCGTAGTAGACATCAGCCATGATAACAATGATCTCCTATTTTAACTGAGACAACAAGCATGCCAACTATGGGTCTATATTTATCTTTTTCATCGGGTTTGGCAATTCTAGCAGCTTCATCACAAAAGTAAATAACATGCCCATTAGTATTTTCTACCAGGAGATCTTTAACCATAGCAACACTAGGTTCCACTTTAATTTGCTCAGAAGGTTTAGGTTCTTTAATATTACTTTCGTGAACCACAGTTGAAACTTTAGCATGTTCCTTTATCCTAACAGGGAAAGGTGGCTTTTCAATATAAGCAGTAGGCACAACTAGGTCAACATTGTAAATAATAGTTTCATCTTTAGCTATGACCGGTTCAACAACTTTCTTTTTTATTAGGTGGGTGATATTTAAACCACTTCTCCTTAGGGAGATCAACATGAGTAGCAACTGTTGGGGATCGTAGCAGAAATTTAAAATTTTCTACGTATCACCAAGATCAATCTATGGAGTCATCTAGCAACGAGAGAGAGGGGAGTGCATCTACATACCCTTGTAGATCGCGCGCGGGAGCGTTCAAGAGAACGGGGTTGATGGAGTCGTACTCGTCGTGATCCAAATCACCGATGATCCTAGCGCCGAACGGACGGCACCTCCGCATTCAACACACGTACGGAGCGGGGACGTCTCCTCCTTCTTGATCCAGCAAGGGGGGAGGAGAAGTTGATGGAGATCCAGCAGCACGACGGCGTGGTGGTGGAAGTAGCGGGATCCCGGCAGGGCTTCGCCAAGCGCAAGCGGGGAGGAAGAGGTGTCACGGGAGGGAGGGAGGCGCCAGGGCTTGGGGTGCTGCTCCCATGCGCCTCCCCACTATATATAGGGGTGGAGGGGGCTGGTTTCTTGCCCTCCAAGTCCATTGGGGCGTTGGCAAAGGTGGGGGAAAGAAATCCCATCATTTCCCTTCCCCACCGATTGTTATTCCCCTTTTTTAGGGATCTTGATCTTATCCCTCCGGGATATGATCTTATTCCTTCTAAGGTGGGATCTTGGTGCGCCTTGACCAGGGGTGTGGGGCCTTGCCCCCACTACCCACGTTCATGTGGGTCCCCCCATGCAGGTGGGCCCCACTTTGGAACCTTCTAGAACCTTCCCGGTACAATACCGAAAAATCCCGAACATTTTCCGGTGGCCAAAATAGGACTTCCCATATATAAATCTTTACCTCCGGACCATTCCGGAACTCCTCGTGACGTCCGGGATCTCATCTGGGACTCCGAACAACTTTCGGTTAACCGCATACTAATATCTCTACAACTCTAGCGTCACCGAACCTTAAGTGTGTAGACCCTACGGGTTCGGGAGACATGCAGACATGACCGAGACGACTCTCCGGTCAATAACCAACAGCGGGATCTGGATACCCATGTTGGCTCCCACATGTTCCACGATGATCTCATCGGATGAACCACGATGTCGAGGATTCAATCAATCCCGTATACAATTCCCTTTGTCAATCGGTATGTTACTTGCCCGAGATTCGATCGTCGGTATCCCAATACCTTGTTCAATCTCGTTACCGGCAAGTCACTTTACTCGTACCGTAATGCATGATCCCGTGACCAAACACTTGGTCACATTGAGCTCATTATGATGATGCATTACCGATTGGGCCCAGAGATACCTCGCCGTCATACGGAGTGACAAATCCCAGTCTCGATTCGTGCCAACCCAACAGACACTTTCGGAGATACCCGTAGTGCACCTTTATAGCCACCCAGTTACGTTGTGACGTTTGGCACACCAAAGCACTCCTATGGTATCCGGGAGTTGCACAATCTCATGGTCTAAGGAAATGATACTTGACATTTGGAAAAGCTCTAGCAAACGAACTACACGATCTTGTGCTATGCTTAGGATTGGGTCTTGTCCATCACATCATTCTCCTAATGATGTGATCCCGTTATCAATGACATCCAATGTCCATAGTCAGGAAACCATGACTATCTGTTGATCAACGAGCTAGTCAACTAGAGGCTCACTAGGGACATGTTGTGGTCTATGTATTCACACATGTATTACGATTTCCGGATAACACAATTATAGCATGAACAATAGACAATTATCATGAACAAGGAGATATAATAATAACCATTTTATTATTGCCTCTAGGGCATATTTCCAACAGTCTCCCACTTGCACTAGAGTCAATAATCTAGTTACATTGTGATGAATCGAACACCCATAGAGTTCTGGTGTTGATCATGTTTTGCTCTAGGGAGAGGTTTAGTCAACGGATCTGCTACATTCAGGTCCGTATGTACTTTACAAATATCTATGTCTCCATTTTGAACATTTTCACGAATGGAGTTGAAGCGACGCTTGATATGCCTGGTCTTCCTGTGAAACCTGGGCTCCTTGGCAAGGGCAATAGTTCCAGTGTTGTCACAGAAGAGAGTCATCGGGCCCGACGCATTAGGGAATAACTCCTAGGTCGGTAATGAACTCCTTCACCCAGATTGCTTCTTGTGCTGCCTCTGAGGCCGCCATGTATTCCGCTTCACATGTAGATCCCGCCACAACGCTTTGCTTGCAACTGCACCAGCTTATTGCCCCACCATTCAAAATATACACGTATCCGGTTTGTGGCTTAGAGTCATCCAGATCTGTGCCGAAGCTAGCATCGACGTAACCCTTTACGACGAGCTCTTCATCACCTCCATAAACGAGAAACATATCCTTAGTCCTCTTCAGGTACTTCAGGATATTCTTGACCGCTGTCCAGTGTTCCATGCCGGGATTACTTTGGTACCTTCCTACCAAACTTACGGCAAGGTTTACATCAGGTCTGGTACACAGCATGGCATACCTAATAGACCCTATGGCTGAGGCATAGGGGACGACACTCATCTTTTCTCTATCTTCTGCCGTGGTCGGGCATTGAGCCGTGCTCAATTGCACACCTTGCAATACATGCAAGAACCCCTTCTTGGACTGATACATATTGAACTTCTTCAATATCTTGTCAAGGTACGCACTTTGTGAAAGACCAATGAGGCGTCTTGATCTATCTCTATAGATCTTGATGCCTAATATATAAGCAGCTTCTCCAAGGTCCTTCATTGAAAAACACTTGTTCAAGTAGGCCTTTATGCTTCCCAAGAATTCTATATCATTTCCCATCAACAGTATGTCATCCACATATAATATGAGAAATGCTACGGAGCTCCCACTCACTTTCTTGTAAACACAGGCTTCTCCATAAGTCTGTGTAAACCCAAACGCTTTGATCATCTCATCAAATCGAATGTTCCAACTCCGAGATGATTGCACCAGCCCATAGATGGAGCGCCGGAGCTTGCATACCTTGTTAGTATTCTTAGGATCGACAAAACCTTCTGGCTGCATCATATACAATTCTTCCTTAAGAAAGCCGTTAAGGAATGCCGTTTTGACGTCCATTTGCCATATCTCATAATCATAGTATGCGGCAATTTCTAACATGATTCGGACGGACTTCAGCTTCGCTACGGGTGAGAAAGTCTCATCGTAGTCAACCCCTTGAACTTGTCGATAACCCTTACCGACAAGTCGAGCTTTATAGATGGTAACATTACCATCCGCGTCCGTCTTCTTCTTAAAGATCCATTTGTTTTCTATCGCTCGCCGATCATCGGGCAAGTCTGTCAAAGTCCACACTTTGTTTTCATACATGGATCCTATCTCGGATTGCATGGCTTCAAGCCATTTGTTGGAATCTGGGCCCGCCATTGCTTCTTCATAGTTCGAAGGTGCATGTCTAATAACATGATTTCCAGGACAGGGTTGCCATACCACTCTGGTGTGGAACGTGTCCTCGTGGACCTACGAAGTTCGGTAGTAACTTGATCCGAAGTACCTTCATCATCATCATTAGCTTCCTCTCTAGTCAGTGCAGGCACCACAGGAACATCTTCCTGAGCTGCGCTACTTTCCGGTTCAAGAGGTAGTACTTCATCAAGTTCCACTTTCCTCCCACTTACTTCTTTCGAGAGAAACTCTTTCTCCAGAAAGGACCCGTTCTTGGCAACAAAGATCTTGCCTTCGGATCTGAGGTAGAAGGTATACCCAATGGTTTCCTTAGGGTATCCTATGAAGACGCATTTTTCCGACTTGGGTTCGAGCTTTTCAGGTTGAAGTTTCTTGACATAAGCATCGCATCCCCAAACTTTTAGAAGACAGCTTAGGTTTCTTCCCAAACCATAATTCATACGGTGTCGTCTCAACGGATTTTGACGGAGCCCTATTTAAAGTGAATGCGGCAGTCTCTAAAGCATAGCCCCAAAATGAGAGCGGTAGATCGGTAAGAGACATCATAGATCGCACCATATCCAATAGAGTGCGATTACGACGTTCGGACACACCATTTCGCTGAGGTGTTCCAGGCGGCCTGAGTTGTGAAACTATTCCACATTTCCTTAAGTGTGTGCCAAATTCGTGACTCAAATATTCCCCTCCATGATCAGATCGTAAGAACTTTATTTTCCTGTCACGTTGATTCTCAACCTCACTTTGAAATTCCTTGAATTTTTCAAAGGTCTCAGACTTGTGTTTCATTAGGTAGACATACCCATATCTACTCAAGTCATCAATGAGAGTGAGAACATAACGATAGCCACCGCGAGCCTCAACCTTCATTGGACCGCACACATCAGTATGTATGATTTCCAATAAGTTGGTTGCTCGCTCCATTGTTCCGGAGAACGGAGTATTGGTCATCTTACCCATGAGGCATGGTTCGCACGTGTCAAATGATTCGTAATCAAGAGACTCCAAAAGTCCATCTGCATGGAGCTTCTTCATGCGTTTAACACCAATGTGACCAAGACGGCAGTGCCACAAGTATGTGGGACTATCATTATCAACCTTACATCTTTTGGTATTCACACTATGAATATGTGTAACACTACGTTCGAGATTCATTAAGAATAAACCATTAACCAGCGGGGCATGACCATGAAACATATCTCTCATATAAATAGAACAACCATTATTCTCGGATTTAAATGAGTAGCCATCTCGAATTAAACGAGATCCTGATACAATGTTCATGCTCAAAGCTGGCACTAAATAACAATTATTGAGGTTTAAAACTAATCCCGTAGGTAAATGTAGAGGTAGCGTGCCGACGGCGATCACATCGACCTTGGAACCATTCCCGACGTGCATCGTCACCTCGTCCTTTGCCAGTCTCCGTTTATTCCGCAGCTCCTGCTTTGAGTTACAAATATGAGCAACCGCACCGGTATCAAATACCCAGGAGCTACTACGAGTGCCGGTAAGGTACACATCAATAACATGTATATCACATATACCTTTGGTGTTGCTGGCCTTCTTGTCCGCTAAGTACTTGGGGCAGTTCCGCTTCCAGTGACCACTTCCCTTGCAATAAAAGCACTCAGTCTCAGGCTTGGGTCCATTCTTTGGCTTCTTCCCGGCAACTGGCTTACCGGGCGCGGCAACTCCCTTGCCATCCTTCTTGAAGTTCTTCTTAGACTTGCCTTTCTTGAACTTAGTGGTTTTATTCACCATCAACACTTGATGTTCCTTTTTGATCTCCACCTCCGTTGATTTCAGCATTGAATATACCTCAGGAATGGTCTTTTCCATCCCCTGCATATTGAAGTTCATCACAAAGCTCTTGTAGCTCGGTGGAAGCGACTGAAGGATTCTGTCAATGACCGCGTCATCCGGGAGATTAACTCCCAGCTGAGTCAAGTGGTTGTGTAACCCAGACATTTTGAGTATGTGTTCACTGACAGAACTGTTTTCCTCCATCTTACAACTGAAGAACTTGTCGGAGACTTCATATCTCTCGACCCGGGCATGAGCTTGGAAAACCATTTTCAGCTCTTCGAACATCTCATATGCTCCGTGTTGCTCAAAACGCTTTTGGAGCCCCGGTTCTAAGCTGTAAAGCATGCCGCACTGAACAAGGGAGTAATCATCAGCACGCTGCTGCCAAGCGTTCATAACGTCTTGGTTCTCTGGGATGGGTGCGTCACCTAGCGGTGCTTCTAGGACATAATCTTTCTTGGCAGCTATGAGGATGATCCTCAGGTTCCGGACCCAGTCCGTATAGTTGCTGCCATCATCTTTCAGCTTGGTTTTCTCTAGGAACGCGTTGAAGTTGAGGGCAACATTAGCGTGGGCCATTTGATCTACAAGACATATTGTAAAGATTTTAGACTAAGTTCATGATAATTAAGTTCATCTAATCAAATTATTCAATGAACTCCCACTCAGATAGACATCCCTCTAGTCATCTAAGTGAAACATGATCCGAGTCAACTAGGCCGTGTCCGATCATCACGTGAGACGGACTAGTCAACATCGATGAACATCTTGATGTTGATCGTATCTTCTATACGACTCATGCTCGACCTTTCGGTCTTCCGTGTTCCGAGGCCATGTCTGTACATGCTAGGCTCTTCAAGTCAACCTAAGTGTATTGCGTGTGTAAATCTGGCTTACACCCGTTGTATTCGAACGTTAGAATCTACCACACCCGATCATCACGTGGTGCTTCGAAACAACGAACCTTTGCAACGGTGCACAGTTAGGGGGAACACTTTCTTGAAATTATTGCGAGGGGTCATCTTATTTAAGCTACCGTCGTTCTAAGCAAATAAGATGTAAAACATGATAAACATCACATGCAATCAAATAGTGACATGATATGGCCAGTATCATATTGCTCCTTTGATCTCCATCTTCGGGGCGCCATGATCATCTTCGTCACTGGCATGACACCATGATCTCCATCATCGTGTCTTCATGAAGTTGTCACGCCAATGATTATTTCTACTTCTATGGCTAACGTGTTTAGCAATAAAGTAAAGTAATTTACATGGCGTTATTCAATGACACGCAGGTCATACAAAAAATAAAGACAACTCCTATGGCTCCTGCCGGTTGTCATACTCATCAACATGCAAGTCGTGATTCCTATTACAAGAACATAATCAATCTCATACATCACATATATTTCATTCATCACATCCTTTTGGCCATATCACATCACAAGGCATATGCTGCAAAAACAAGTTAGACGTCCTCTAATTGTTGTTGCATGTTTTTACGTGGCTTCTATAGGTTTCTAGCAAGAACGTTTCTTACCTACGTAAAACCACAACGTGATATGCCAACTTCTATTTACCCTTCATAAGGACCCTTTTCATCGAATCCAATTCGACTAAAGTGGGAGAGACAGACACCCGCTAGCCACCTTATGCAACTAGTGCATGTCAGTCGGTGGAACCTGTCTCACGTAAGCGTACGTGTAAGGTCGGTCCGGGCCGCTTCATCCCACGATGCCGCCGAAACAAGATAAGACTAGTAGTGGCAAGAAAATTGACAACATCTACGCCCACAACAAGTTTGTGTTCTACTCGTGCATAGAAACTACGCATAGACCTAGCTCATGATGCCATTGTTGGGGATCGTAGCAGAAATTTAAAATTTTCTACGTATCACCAAGATCAATCTATGGAGTCATCTAGCAACGAGAGAGTGGGGAATGCATCTACATACCCTTGTAGATCGCGCGCGGAAGCATTCAAGAGAACGGGGTTGATGGAGTCGTACTCGTCGTGATCCAAATCACCGATGATCCTAGCGCCGAACGGGCGGCACCTCCGCGTTCAACACACGTACGGAGCAGGGACGTCTCCTCCTTCTTGATCCAGCAAGGGTGAGGAGAAGTTGATGGACGGCGTGGTGGTGGAAGTAGCGGGATCCCGGCAGGGCTTGGCCAAGCGCAAGCGGGGAGGAAGAGGTGCCACGGGAGGGAGGGAGGCGCCAGGGCTTGGGGTGCTGCTCCCATGCGCCTCCCCACTATATATAGGGGTGGAGGGGGCTGGTTTCCTGCCCTCCAAGTTCATTGGGGCGTTGGCAAAGGTGGGGGAAAGAAATCCCATCATTTCCCTTCCCCACCGATTGTTATCCCCCTTTTTTAGGGATCTTGATCTTATCCCTTCGGGATATGATCTTATTCCTTCTAAGGTGGGATCTTGGTGCGCCTTGACCAGGGGTGTGGGGCCTTGCCCCCACTACCCACGTTCATGTGGGTCCCCCCATGCAGGTGGGCCCCACTTCGGAACCTTCTAGAACCTTCCCGGTACAATACCGAAAAATCCCGAGCATTTTCCGGTGGCCAAAATAGGACTTCCCATATATAAATCTTTACCTCCGGACCATTCCGGAACTCCTCGTGACGTCCGGGATCTCATCCGGGACTCCAAACAACTTTCGGTTAACCGCATACTAATATCTCTACAACTCTAGCGTCACCGAACCTTAAGTGTGTAGACCCTACGGGTTCGGGAGACATGCAGACATGACCGAGACGACTCTCCGGTCAATAACCAACAGCGGGATCTAGATACCCATGTTGGCTCCCACATGTTCCACGATGATCTCATCGGATGAACCACGATGTCGAGGATTCAATCAATCCCGTATACAATTCCCTTTGTCAATCGGTACGTTACTTGCCCGAGATTCGATCGTCGGTATCCCAATACCTTGTTCAATCTCGTTACCGGCAAGTCACTTTACTCGTACCGTAATGCATGATCCCATGACCAAACACTTGGTCACATTGAGCTCATTATGATGATGCATTACCGAGTGGGCCCAGAGATACCTCTCCGTCATACGGAGTGACAAATCCCAGTCTCGATTCGTGCCAACCCAACAGACACTTTCAGAGATACCCGTAGTGCACCTTTATAGCCACCCAGTTACGTTGTGACGTTTGGCACACCCAAAGCACTCCTATGGTATCCGGGAGTTGCACAATCTCATGGTCTAAGGAAATGATACTTGACATTTGGAAAAGCTCTAGCAAACGAACTACACGATCTTGTGCTATGCTTAGGATTGGGTCTTGTCCATCACATCATTCTCCTAATGATGTGATCCCGTTATCAAGGACATCCATTGTCCATAGTCAGGAAACCATGACTATCTGTTGATCAACGAGCTAGTCAACTAGAGGCTCACTAGGGACATGTTGTGGTCTATGTATTCACACATGTATTACGATTTCCGGATAACACAATTATAGCATGAACAATAGACAATTATCATGAACAAGGAAATATAATAATAACCATTTTATTATTGCCTCTAGGGCATATTTCCAACAGCAACAGATTCACAGAAAGAGGATACTATCTTAGAGTCAAGTCCATATTTAGTGCTAAACTTCTGAAAGGCATCGGTATTCATAAAAGATTTAACACAATCAAACTTAAGCTTAATACCCGACTCTTTACCATTGTCGAGTTCCCAATCTTCAGAGTTGCGTTTAATTCTCTCTAAAAGACCCCACCTGAATTCAATAGTCTTCTTCATAAAAGAACCAGTACAAGAAGTATCGAGCATGGATTGATCATCTCGAGAAAGCCGAGCATAAAAAATCTGAATAATAATTTCTAGTGAGAGCTCATGATTGGGGCACGAATATAACATTGACTTAAGCCTCCCCCAAGCTAGAGCGATACTTTCTCCTTCATGAGGCCAAAAATTATATTGGCCCCTCTTTTCCATTCGCCGTTTTCTTGCCGGATCTGTTTTTGAGTGCAATCTTGTTGTAGTCATCATGACTCAAGAGAACACCAAGTTATGTGATTTCTCATATACCAACAACAATGATTTTATTGACACTCCAATTGCTCCTCCCGCCACTAGTGCGGAGTCTTGTGATATTAATACTGCTTTGCTGAATCTTGTTATGAAAGATCAATTTTCTGGTACTCCTTGTAAGTGCATCTAGTGCCCCTTAGTGATTTTGGTGTATTGAAGACTTATAGGTTAAGGGACTGATGCGTTTGTGAGTGTACACAGGTCTATAAGTCTATGAGGAGTTTGATATTAACAGAGAAAGTCGACCCCTAAAAATGAATATCTTCAACTGAAGACTTTGGATTTCTGAAGACTTTGAAAGTGAAGAAATTGGTGTGACCTTGAAGACTTGGTATTCATTCGAGGAACATGAAGCATGAAGACTTTTGTTTTCGTAGTTTCATTTTCTCTTTCTTGAGTCATAGAAACACCGTACTATTAAAGGGGGTCGAGGAAATACTAAGGAAAAATTTCCATGTGATGCTCAACTCAAAATCCTACACCTACCAATCCCTTCGAGTGAAGCCATTGGAAATCTCATACAGTTCAGTCAATTTCTTCAGTGACAGAGACGAAGTTCTTCTGGTCTCTAAGGAATTTGTTCTGACTGAGGAATTAGGAATTCGCCAGTGCGGATTGCCTACAAGTGAGGAACATGTAGCCCTGAGGAATTTGAGCCTCAAATATTCGACCGTTGCTGTGCTACGCGCCAACTGTCCCAAAATATCTACCCACCTGACGATCATATCTTTAAGGGCATTTATGTCTTATCATGTCGGGCTGCTCCCTAGGCTATAAATAGCCGCCCCCTACAACCACTAGCTGGCTGGCTGGCTGCTCCGAGAGAAACTGACACTTGTCATTTGAGAGCATCCCATCCTCCGAGGACTTTGAGCGAAAATCATCAAGTGAGGAAACCCAAACCCAAACACCTACAAACCCAAAGTGATTGAGCATCACTGAAGAGATTGATCCTGCATGGATCCGACGCTTGTTACCTTTGAAGACTGTGCATCTTCCAGACGGTTAGGCATCATGGTCTAGAGCATCCAAGAGGAAATTGTGGATCGCCGAGTGACTGAGTTTGTGAAGGTTTGGAAGTCACCTGAAGACTTACCACGAGTGATTGGGCGAGGTCTGTGTGACCTTAGCTCAAGGAGAATATGGTGAGGACTGTGTGTCCTCAGGTTTAAATACCTAGCCGCTTGTAGCGACCCGACCCGAATGGATCAAGTCTCTGTGCTTAAGTGTCATCCCTGGATCGGTATGCTGACACACACAGTACTCGAGGATTTATAACAGAGGTAAATCACATGTATAAAATAACGTAAATACTATTACCTCAATCCAAATAGCGGAAGTAACAAGGTTGTGGATTCCCATCAACACCAACGGCAAAGTTGAGTGTAGAAATCGTAACCCTAACGTATCTCTTACTCGTCGTAAGATATCCTGCAACATGAAACGTTGCAGCCCGAAAACGGGTCAGTACATTGAATGTACTGGCAAATTCACACCATAGAGAAATGATGAATAAAGGCTATCACTACATGCATATATGGCTGGTGGAAAAACTCTATGGTTATAATGTTTTTGCGAAAAGCCAGTTTTTCCCTACTTCAAAGGAATAAATTTTATTTAACTATCATGGTGGTTGTGAAACATTGAGATGGTTGACAGCATCTCAATCCCAATTAAGTATCATCATTAACCCAACAAGATTAATTAAAGTAACATGATGAGATCAACGGGATAATCCAAGAACTAGATACTCAAGATGTCCATAACCGGGGACACGGCTAATCATGATCAGTTTGTACACTCTGCAGAGGTTTGTGCACTTTTCCCACAAGACTTGATCTCCTCCGTTGGATTACTCGCACTACATGGTGTTTGAGTAACGGATGACCAAGACACAGTCTTTCAGAAGTGTTTGCACCTTACGTATGGGTAGACCGTTACACCTACTTTCCCTTACATCTGCTAGTCTACCACTGTAAGAGTTCACACAACTTAATCAACTATGCTAGAGCCCATAATAGCTTGCTGCTGCACACGGAAGTTTCTAGCATGAAAAATCTCATGATCCCTTTGAACCTGGGTGGCGGTCCAAAAGAAAAACAGGCAATCCTGGAATACCCAGGTACCTCAATCCACCCAGATGTGAGTTTAAGTTGCCACCTTAAGTAAACCATTAATTAACAATCTCACATCTGTCATGAATTTCACTCAAACCCAATCCACGTCTACGAGCATAGCATGGCAGTAATAAAAGCAACGTAGAAGTAACTCCCAAGGGTTTGATAGAAAAACAGGTAATAGGTACTACCTCAACTACTTCCCAATACCCACAGTTTATTAGATCCTAATCATGCAATGTGTTTGAAGGAATAGATCTAATGCAATAAAACTGGGTATGAACGGAGTATGATCAAAGTGTGAACTTGCCTGCAATGTTGATGAAGATGATTCGCACTCAAAACTCTTGATAGATCTACTCGTCACACTCCGGTCAATCTATCGAGAGCAAGCAATAGTAACCACACATAAGCAATCACTCAAAAGATCGAGAAGAACGAAGAAGACGATTCAGAAACATCAAAACCAAGCAAATAACTCTTGCAACATAAAACAATTTCTAACAGTACCAAAATTATATGAATTTGGCCTTATCAGAAAGTTTAGGTCAAGAGCTTCGATTTGCAAAAAGAATCAACTAAATCGGGGTTACGAAACTCAAGTTATGATCAAAAGAAGATTCAAATTCAAATCTGTTTGAAAACAAATTTTAAATTTTCAAAAACATGTTTAAGTTGTTTTACTGGATAGAGGAGATCATAACGAAGGCGTGGGCGTTGGTTTCGTTGGATTTGGACAAACGAGTAGAAAGATGTGAAGGTTTGAAGTCCAGGGGCTAAATTGTAAATAAAACATCTACAAAGAAGTCCCTGAATAAAACTAACAGAAAAAGAAAAAGCTAAATAGCGAACGCTCGCTAACTAGTTCTAAACAGAGAACGTTCATTGAATAGATCTAACAAAAAAAAAACTAAACCGGACTAAAAAGAAAAATCGTAAAGTAAAAAAAAAGGATCGGGTTATACCGGTTCGCGGCGGTTTTTGGCGAGAAAACCGAAGGCGGCGCCGATGAACTCCGGTGACGGCGGGGCACGGCGTTGGCGGCTCCGGTCAACGGGGATGACGGCGGGGCGCACGGGGAGAGGCGGCGCGGGGCGGCGGGTGCGCTGGTGGCGCCGGCGGCGGCGGTGGAGTGCGGGGCAGAGCGGCGGATCTCGCCGGCGGTGGCGGGATGCGGGAGGGGCGGCGGCGCG